>NC_135490.1:45980474-47180474 GCF_052094955.1 Ictidomys tridecemlineatus
AGAGTAAATAACAATGGATTGGAACTGATGTAACAATGACTGCAGATTGTGTTTACATAGAAAAACACAATTGGGCTTTACAGGAGGAAATGTGAGCAGGCCAGAAACAGGGCAGCAATGAAGTTACGTAAGTTGTCAAGAGTTTGATAGCACCATGACGTTGATCATAAAACTGTTCCATGATGTGTGTCCTCATGAGAACCCTGAGGTGCCCGTTTCCATGACTCTGTACACTATGCTTTGCTTTGCTTCACATTCTCTATATTGAAGAAGCTGGAGTAGAGCAGCTTTCTATTTCTCAGAAAGATTAAATTTAATCTCAATTAAAGGAAGACCTTTCTAACATGTGGGACATGAGTAGTCACATTGGGTCTGGCCTTGTGATCCTCAGGTGGCGTATTTGTCATCAAATATAGCAGTTGACCTTGTGGGGAGGATCAGTATTCAGGGTCAGTACCAAGCAGCAGAGAACTCAGCCCATCACAGGTCGAAAGCAGAGCACTGCAGCACCAAGGGAATGGGGTTCTTGACTCAGCTAACCATTGGCGAATTAGGCTAAGGCTTGTTGAATATTTGTTGATACTTGCCCTCAACTAGCTCTGAACTATGAATAAATATATCTGAGCCGCTGGCTCCGACAGAGGGCAAGATGGAAGCACCCAATAGAGAATACTATGAACCAATGTTCTTTTCCCTGGAAGTGTCTTTCTTACTCTGATTTTTCTACTCCTTCCCATTTGCAGGCCCCACCTCCTTGGCCATAAAACTGAACTCACCACCTGGACTGGCCCATCAGGAAACTCAAACTTCCCCAAAGAAACAAAGCCTTCAAGGTGGAGAGGTGTTCCATATGGAGACCACCCAAGTGGAGGAAGGGGAAAAGAAAATCAGACACACTGGCATGCGGACTGGTCCACACTGTTTATTTTTTGCATTAGCTTCAACCAAAGGAGGAACGGTAGTTTTATTGTCTCAGTGAGACCCTCGATATCATTCATTGTCTTCTGAAGAGACTACTGGTCACTGCGGAATAGAAGAAAAGATACTCATGCTCAAATTCCATTCCACTGTAAAGTGCACAAAAAGAGTACTACCACATGAAAAATTCATGTGTCAGGAAAAAGAATTCTTGAAAGAATGATCACAATTTTTATTAGATGTTTTGGCCATGAGTCATTTATTCCCTTTATGATTTTTTTTTTATTTCTGGGGAACTAAAGCAGAACTTGCAAATGAGGAAAGTTAACATTCTTCACTTTTAATAAAATATGGGTGTGTTTCATAAACTAATTCTTAGATCTTACATCTTATTAGCTTCATCTCTTTAATTCCAGTCTGACAACAAGAATAACTGCTCAATAAACTTAAGATAATACTACTAAACTGAATAAAAAACAGATTAATAATAAGATTTCATCAGTTCATCTGTCAAATCAATACTTAGGAATTAATTGTGCATTGTCAATTTCATTTTAGTTTACTTAGTACTATATATTTGGGTGCTTCCCTATGATTTTGATCTAAATATATAAGGAAATAATATTTTTAGATTGCTATAATAAAATCTGTCAAAGTTATGTTTATTTTTATGGTAATTTCTTTCTCTTCCATTTCAAAGTGTGAGGGAAAAGAAATTTATCTGTTCAAATTCTATTTTATGTTTTGTTTTAACAATTACCAAAAGTCTTTCTTGAATATATATATATAATTTCTGGAATAGGATGATTATGATAAAATGTGAGGATACAACTAGAGTAGTAGTTACAACACTAACTCCATATGCAATGTGAAGGTCAAGAGTAATTACTCATTCATAAGTATTTATTGAGTATATTCTCTGCATGGTACTACCTATAAATTGGTGATGAGCAAAATAAATATGGCCATTACTTTCAAGTAATTTCAGACTAATGGGAGGGTAATGCTTTTAGGAAACAAAAGTCTGAAAGAATTGCAGTGTTTAAGCACTCTATCATAATTCCCTTGGTGACAGGAACAGAGACTGGAGACAATAAAGATCTTTTTTGTCTTAGTTTGGAGGAAGTAACTAATTTTCATATATAAAAGTGTGGTTATGTTAGGAGACATCAGAGGACAGTAAGGTAATAAGGGATATAGAAATACTGTGGTTTGCCTAACTAATGGGGTGATTTCCATCAGGAAGGATAGAAACTATGTAAAGTTTGAGGTGTAACCTAAAAACTTAAGCTGCAGTTATAAAGAATGCTCTGGGAGAGCAGTAAATTGAATGTAACTAAAAGAGATCACTTTAAGGAAAAATACTAGACAATACAAGAAAAGAAAATGCTACAAGGGAGAAAGGAATATAAACAGACATACAAATATCTGAAAACTTCCAAAAGATCAGGAATCATGCCTGTGGACCTTGGGAACCTAAAACTTAGAAAGAATTCAGAAAGAACTTGTTAACACAATTATGGGAAGTTAAGAGCGTATGACGAAAGTAGTTTTCACTGTATATATGTTATAGTCTCTTAAGTTAACTCCTCCTAAGTGGAGTCATCATTCACTGCATTGTCTATGTTGAGTTTGTGTGTATAAATACAATCCAAACAAAGTGACATAACACATTCAATTAGTGTAACCCACCCAGGAAGCTCAGCCCAGGCTGTGGGCTTGAACTCACCAACCCTTCAACCCTGAATAGCAGCAATGGGCTGCTTGGTCTTGTGGATATGATGTCAACCCAGATGCCCTTGTGCACATCACTCAACAGCTGGCTAGGCTTTCCTATAGTGCAGTGCAGGGGTTTAGAGTCTCCAGGACAGGCTTGGACTTTGTCACAGGTGGGCTGGATATGGGACATCATATCCAGACTTACCATTTGCCAGCTTCCCTCTCAGGCATGAAGTGGTCTTGAAACCTGCACTGCTGGGCCTGGAGGGAAAGCTGGTCTTGAAGTGCTCATTCAAGTCCTGGGGTCCACACTGAAGCCCAGGGTTAAACACTGTGCATCTAAAACACTCACTGTGGAGCCTAGAGGAGATCTGCATGTATGCCTGACCTGACACCATCACAAAACCCACACTCTGGTTTGATGGTAACCTGCTTGATCTGAGCTGGGCAATTTTCCTGACCTTCAACCTGGCTAAGATATTCATTGCTAGCTAAAGGGGCTTCCTAAAAACTCACGTATTTGCCTCCATGGCCTTGCTCTTGCCCCGCAAATGTATGTAAATTTTATTGTTTCTAGTTTTTCTGACTCTTTTTATGCACCTATCTTGCTTTCTGATTAGATGTCAAAGAAAGGTGTGACATATGTTCATGGTAATGTGTGGAGCTAGACATTATGCAAATTTGGAATAACAACATGTTTTGTGTGTGCAGAAGATTGAGCCAAAGGTGCTCTTCCATTGGGCTTTACAAAACTCTTTTACTTTTTATTCTAAGACAGGGTCTCACTACTTTTGGGATACTACCCTAGAACTCAACAACTTCTTGCCTCAGCCCCTGAATTACTGGGATTATAGGAATGCACCACCACACCTGGATTGACTAATAATTTTTAAGTCCCTTTCCCTTATTTCTTAAATTTGAACCACATATTTTAGAGGAAAGCCTCATCTTCACCACGGTATGGAATGTAATCTCCCATCGAACAGCATGGTCCAGTGCTGCCTGAGAATCTGGGCTAAGCACTGTGTGTCCTGGGCTCACTAGGTCACTTCTGGTCATCATTACTGGGGGGTGGATGTGGGAACATGTATAGATTGGGACCTGGAAGATAATGTAGCTTTCCATCTCTGTTTAAGACAAGCGAGTGGCCAATGAGCCAGGAGGCCCTTGTGACTCTCAAAGCATCTAAACAAAATCCTCACCATGTACTGTCTTAACCTGAAAAATTTAGTGGCTTTCTGACTTGTCTTGAACATTTAGCTTTAACATTGCTTAAACTCTGATGTTTTAAGGCAGCTCAATGAGACATTCTTAGAACCTAGCGTCAGGAAGACCAAAAACCAAGTTCTAAGAGGTGAAAGAAACTCAGGCAGCTACTGTCTCTCCCAGAACAGTGGCTTCTCTTCTATAAATATGTCTGCTTTTCTCTCTGTATTGAGGGAAGGAGGTGATTCACAAAGAGGGGAATGGCCAGCAGAGTTAGAGGTTGCAGAGGTATCCTTTAGAACCCAGCAGGCTTTGAATGGAGCTACTGGGCTCAGTGTCAAGGAGAAGCTCAGGCAAGATAGCTTCAGTGGGCTGGGGAGGCAAGGAACTCTCCTGGAAAGGCTTGAGAAATGTCTGATAGGTTGCCAGATGGCTTTTTTTTATTTTAATATTTTTAGTTGTAGATGGACACAATACCTTTATTTTGTTTTAGTTGTTTTTTTTTTTTTTTAATATGGTGCTGGGGATCAAACCCAGTGCCTCTCCTGTGCTAGGCAAATGCTGTACCACTGAGACACAGTCCAAGCCCCAGATGGCTTTTTGATACTTGATTATATTTTAACATTCTCTAGCTAACCAAAACTTTTTAAAAGGACTTTAGAGAGATATAAGACCTTTCCTGGGGTTATGTATCTAGTATGTGGCAAAGACAGGAGTCAAATGCAGGAATGTCTGCCCTTGAGCTCTTTATCATGGTGGTTTTACTATCACTTTCTTTAGGACCACACATGTGCAGTCACTTAGCCAGTCTTCTTGATATATTTGAGTCGAGAGTGCAGAGTACCACAGGTACTCCACAGAGGAACCAGATTCCAGGTTTTTTCCGCCTCACAAAAAAAAGCACAGCACAAAGAAGGAGTTTTTATTCTTAATCCAGCTATTTAGCTGGACTTGCTACAGATGTAATTGTCTCTTTGGTCCCAGGACCCACTTGAAGTAAATCTACTATTTTGGTGGCTTACTGTCCCTTATCAGAGAATGCACAATGGTAGAGTATTTTGCTATTTCACTTATACATTCTATCTGTAGCTTCCAGAATAAAAGAATAATAGAGACAATTAGTTCTGCTAAATGCATCTTGGAGCCATGTGTTAACTTATCTATGAATTTTCTCCTTAGATGTTTAAATAACACCCCCTGCAATTTAGGTTTCATCAAACAAAGGAGATCTGATTTAAGATGATTCTCTTGGTAAGAAAGCAATTGCTGCTGCAATCTGCCATTCACCTAGAGCCACTGATCCCAGGATAAACATTCATTTATCAGAGAATTCAAAATAAACAACATATGCTGTCGTTTGAAGCACATTGATGGGTAGAATTCCATATTCTTCGAGGTTCTCCTATGTAAGCCTTGCTTCATTTACTTCAGTGAAAATTACTGTAAAATATTAGTTTCATCTTCTTTTACCATTATTTTTAATTCAAACTACAAGCTGGTTAACATTTTAGAAGGTTAGTCCATTACCTTAACCTCATTGTAGTGTTATGTTATTTGAAATTGTCTTTTCAAAGCACTAATGGACATTGAAAAATAGTCTCTTTTTGTAAACCTCTGGAGCCATTCATTCTGCATTATGTTAGTAAGGTGCTTGTGGGGAATCCAGGCATCTGACGGTAACTTTGGCCTTGTATGGTGACCTTCTTGTAGCAACCATATAATCATCTTCTGAAAGTGATAGTCCAGGTGTGAAAGGGTTGTGGCCATGAAGAAATGCTTTTCATTAGAGTTGTTATTGGATTTCAAATCTGTACATCGCAAGCAAAATGACCATGAGATGATAATTAAGTGGTCCCTTTATTATCTCAGACAGGAAAAAAAAATTGCAATTCTGGTGATTGCAGAGCCTCTACATTAGAGATTTAAAAAAAATACAACATAAACACTTGCATGAGCACAGATTCTGTTCTTTCATTTTTTAAATGTAGATGATATTTTTTCTTGAATAATGAGTGTCTTGTAGGACAAGAGGCTCTTGACTGAAGGTTAGTGTTGAAATACTTGCTACCTAACAGCAGTATGAGCAGATTGCACAAAGGAGACCACTGTTTCATCACTGAAGTTCAAAACCAAGGTTTCTCTCCAGGAGGGGTGTTTGGAGCCTCTAAAAATTGCAACAGATGGGTATCTCAAATTTAAATTCTTTTGATAATGATTAAGGATTTTTTTTTGCTTAAAAATGATGAAAATAAAAGTTTCAGTGACAGTCTTTGAAGATGACAGGAAAAGATCTATCAGAAAATTATAAATTTTTTGTGAGATTCATTTTAAAGCAAGTGGTTTTTGCTTCTCTGTACTATGTGATGTGAATTTTTTGCATTTAAATATAAGTTTTCACTTGGGTTCACCTAAAAATCAGAACGAAACTATAGTTGTTAGCAAGGGTATGTCCAACATTTTTGTAATCGGACTGCACCCAAAGCTTGAAAAAAAAAATTTAAATATCCAGTGCAAAAAATAGAGATGATTTCAACAAAACTATAATTGTTAGGTTCTATCTTTTCTCTCTCAGTGATTTTAATAGATATCACCACTAAAAATAAACAAGACCAATGGACAACTCATAGGTTACGATAATGGTGATCATATCTACCTGCCAGTTTTTTTTTTTCTGGATGTGATTATAGAAAATTCCATAAACAATATTATGAAGAGATTTTTGTTAATTTCTAACAAATTCTTGAGTTGTTTCTCCTATGTCACTGTCACTAAGTCATTTTGAAAACTTTGCTTTGGAGCCTTAAAGTGTTTCCAGGGATCTGGCTCCCTGACTCAGGCAAAGGCTCTCTTGAATTTTTGAACACTTCATCTTGAATTGTGCTCAATGTGTTGGACTAATGTGATGTACATTGTCTCTCTTAGAAAAGTTGTTATTTTGGTTTTACACTAATGGTTTACTAATTCAATAGCCATGTATCAAATAAATTAATTAAATATCTTTATTGAATCTCAAAAAAACCCAAACCAAAACAAAACAAAAAAAAACCTCTGAAAGCCTTCTCAGGGCTAGCAGCACTGAGCAGCCACCAGCAGCGCGTCCTTCCGCAGAGGTTTCCTTGTCTCTGTTCTCAGATCGCCTTCCTGTGGGGCTTCTCGCGCCGCTGCCTGGCGCGAGCTGCTCCTGCACTTGCTTCAACGTCTCAACTGCTGTTACACAGACGGGCTCCATGACACCGGAGCCATGTTACTTCTCGTGGTGCTTCTCACCGGACTTGGTGGGCTGCACGCAGGCCGCAGTGAGTGCACACACTTGTCCCCCTCTCCCAGCCTGGGCTTCTGAGTGTGGACTGTGTTCATTTAGCGGGGGGGGGGGGGGGGGTCTCCCTTCCCATCCCAGATCCAGGCAGGAGGTGTGGCTCCATGATCTCCCACGCGATTTCTCCTTGCCACTTGCTTCTACCAAAAAGTGAAACCAGAAAGGCTGCCTCTGGTGGAGAATAGTTTCACTTCTCTGGGACAGCGTTCTTATGTGCAAAATGGACAAAACTGTGCCTCCCTCACCCACCTTCCCATACAAAATTCTGCTAATCACCATGAAGAAACTCAATGATTTTCTGGTTTGGAAATTGCAGATTATTCCTATATCTGGTAATCTACATGCTTTCCTGCAAATGACCTCCCTTTTTTAATTAGTTTGTTTTCTCATTTCTGCTCCTGTCACAACACTAATTTGGTACTAAGTACTTTAGCTAGCTGTCAAACTGCTGAATTGTGTGTGTGTGTGTGTGTGTGTGTGTGTGTGTGTGTGTGTGTGTGTGTGTGAGAGAGAGAGAGAGAGAGAGAGAGAGAGAGAGAGAGAATAAAACTTGAGATATTGACAAGAAAGGGTTTAGAAATTTGGAGATAAAAAGGACTAGAAAAATGGTAAAAAGGAAGAGATGTGTAGATTATTTAATGTAGAGAAAGAAATGCAGAAATAGACTTAGGAATAAATAATGTAAAATCACAGGTACTAAAATAAAATCACTTCTTTTTATTTTTAGAGTCGCACAAAAGCTTTCTTCACACCACTGTTCCTGAAAGGATTTCATCAACAGATGCAAAACACGATCGAGAAAATAGAGTAATTGCGGATTATATAATTATTATATCATATTATTATATATGCAAATTTTTAAAATATTTTAGTTACACATTAGGATGCATTTGACATAACTATAAAAGCATGGAATATAATTTTCTTGAATTATAAGAGGTCTCAGTAATAGATAAAGTATTTCTACTTTTCCTTCCCTCTCCTCTTTCTCCTGTTCCCTTCCCTCAATTCTACTGACCTGGGAATAATATTTTTAAACCTTAGATTATGTTAAGTTGCCTTTTTAATGTGACACCACTGCTGCAGGAGGCAGAGATGACAGCTTAGAATAGTTTCACAGCAGAAAATTTCAATGTGTGTGAATATGCATGAGACTTTATTTCTTTGAAGATGAAGGACTTTAGGGATAAGAATCCAAAAATATGGAAATTAAGTGGATAACAAAACTGAATTTCCCCCAAGACAGGATTAAGGTAATGTGAGTGAAGTGAATCATGAAATTTGTCTTTGGCATGGGTGAACTGGTGGATTCTAAGTCAAAAGATAACAGTTGACATCAGGTAAGTGTTCACCCAGAAATGTAATGATGCAAAATAATGGGTCCTTTATTACTGGTTCAGACTCCTGAAGCCTCAGATATACACATAGGGAAGCAAATAAAATGGTTACATATTATTGTTAATTCTGTCAATCTTTTAAAATATAAGTACTAGAGTAGGGGGGATAGGAAGGGGAACAGAATATAATAGACATTATGACTGATGTATGTACATTCCATGTATGTATTATATGTCAAAATACATTCTGCTGTTATGTATGACTAAAAAAAATAAAAATAAATCGTATGGTAAAAAAATATAAGTACTAAAAAGTACATAGTTTAACACATATTATTTATAAATCTAACTGAAATTTTTGGATACTCTTGTTATAGATTGCTTATATCATTACAATAGAAGGAAAACCATATTTTGTTCATCTTAAAAAGCAGTAAGTAATTATTTCATCTTTTCAAATTTTAATTCTTTGTTTTCTTGATTGTAAAACTTAGTTATGATTAGAATCATTTTAATTCAAATATATAGATACCTATTGTAAATTGGGTATTGAGCAAAGTACTAGGCAGAAAAAAGAATAAAATATGATACATAGTCAAATGTATAGTTCAAGGAGATATATTAATAGAGAAAAAATTTTATTATAGTATTTTATTATGATAAATGTATAAGTCGTAATGTTTGGAAATCAAAGAAATCTTATTAGAAAGAGGAAAGAGATAACTTGTGCATTGAGAGAAGATATATAGCTATATATATATATATATATATATATATATATGTGAAGAATAGCAATAGGAATGGGGTGCGGCAGTGGTGCTGGCATTCCATAAAGAGAGAAAATCATTTTCAAAATAAGTACATGTGAGACAGAGTAGTGGTGTTGTTGTTTTTGATATGCAAAAAGTCAATGTGAATTACTAAATAATAAATTTTTCTGAAGGATAGAGGTAACAGATTCTGAAAAATAAGGTTGGAGTCTGAGGATATTGGGAGACAAAAATAGCTTTACTCATGTACTTGTATAGTCCAATTGAGTCTTATAGGGGTGAAATACCAAAGGTAGGGTGACTGATAACATAACTAATAGTTTAGGTGAGTGATGATGGTGCATCACCAATTATAGCACTGCAAAAAAATATTCAGTGAACCTCAAGACAGATTTGATAGAACGATTGAGAAACAGTGGGGAACCTCAGATATAATTTAGTTGTTGCTCAAGTAAATGGATAGCTTATGATGTAACCAAATGAGGGATATGAACAGAGGATATGAACAAGGGAGATATTTGTATGAGGAAAGAGTGAGCTTTAGTGCTTATAACATATCCAAGTGGATTTTTCCTACTGGACAGATAAATATAGGCATAGGGATATAGATTTACCAGTAAGTGATAATTTGGCTATATTGAAATTTTTGATGAGAGTTATGTCTATGAACAGATTAGAGGCTAAAGTCTAAGCCCAGAGAAAGACCAATATTTCTGTGAAAGGTAGAAAAAAATGTAGCTAACATAGAAGATGAAACTGGAGCAGCCAGTGAAGTAGGAAGAGAAGCAGAAGAATGAAGTGAATGTAAATTAAATGATTGGACTGAGTGGTCCTGATTTTCAAATAGAAGTCAGAAGTTGAATATGGCAGTGCATTTTAAATCTTTTGGATTTGACCTATACATGGCTATGAATATTTTACAGAGAAGTTTCAGGGTGACTAATAATTGACAAAGTGGAGTATATGTGTTAGACTACTGATTTAGTCAGCTTTTCACTGTTGTAACCAAAAGACATGACAAGGACAATTTTAAGGAGGAGACGTTTATTAGGGGGTTCACGTGTCAGAGGTCTCAGTAATACACAATTGGCTCTATTCTGGTGGGGGGAGGGCGTGCTGAGGTGAGGCAGAACATAAAGGCAGAAGACTGTGGGGAAGAAAAACAGGTCAGACACGACAATTAGGAAGGGGGAGGAGGAGATAGATAGATAGATAGATAGATATGGGGAGAATGCTATACTCACCATGGACAAATTATATATACTAAAGCCATTAACCCAAAAACCTACCACCGTCCTGGCACACCCTACCTACCTACAGTTAACACACAGTTAATCCCTATTATGGCATTATTCCACTGATTGAGTGTAAGAATCTCATAACCCAATCATTTCACCTCGAAGATTTCTTGCATTGTCTCATACATGAGCTTTTTGGGGACACCTCACATCCAAACCATAACAATTATTCTTTTGATAAAATTTGTTAAGAATTGAAAAATATAGGGCAAAGGGCCAAGGGAGAGTTATTTAGGATGGTAATGACTTGAAAATGCCATATTCAACTTCTGACAATAGAAGTTTTTTTTAAAGATAGAGTGAGAGAGGGAGAGAGAATTTTTCAATATTTGTTTTTTAGTTATTGGTGGACACAACATCTTTGTTTTGTATGTGGTGCTGAGAATTGAACCCAGGCCACACGCATGCCAGGCGAGCGCGCTACCACTTGAGCCACATCCTCAGCACCTAAAGAACTGCTTTAAATAAAAAGAAGTAATCCTCTGGAAGTGAAGGAGTGAGGACTGGCACATGGAGTGTTTCTGGAATGATTGATAGGAGTGGTGTTGAGTTTTTGAATGATTACTGAGAGGAATAAAAGAAAATTTAACCAATATCTAAATGAATTTTGTGCATAGCTAAGCTTAGTTTATATGAATTTGTAGTGAAAGAAAACAAATCTTTTAAAATGCTACATTTCAATTTTGAGATTCAAGAGTAACATATGAAATCAATGAATGATAAAGACATAGATTCGAAAGTTCTATGCTAGAAATGGGGCCTACATGATTTTTATTTTATATGTTTAGTGATTTGTTTTTTCATGGACTTGCATTTTAGTATTATAACTCTAGTTGGAAATATTTGGAGAACAGTCTATAAACAGTTGATTGGTCATACTTTGAATTCCTCAACCCATAGACAATTTGCGTATGAAGAGTATGTTTTCTACTTTTTCTGTTTCATTTGAGCTTGTTTTTATTTTTGCCTAGATCGTTTTTATCTCCATCATCTCTTATTTATTCTTATGACAAAAATGGCACCGAACATTCTGAGCCTTTGTTAGCTCAGGTAAGTCTTAGGATTTTTTAATATGAATAAATATAAATGTCATACTGGGAAGTAAATTTTAAAAATGAATTTATCCACTTGTTTTACTTTATGTATTTTTGTTTTTCAGATGAACTGCAATTATAATGGATATGTTGCAGGTTTTATAAATTCTCTTGTGACACTCAACACTTGTTCAGGACTCAGGTTGTTCATAATTTAAAGATATTTAATTTGCCACTCTTTCAATTACAAATTAATTCTTCATATATGTTTTCTCACTCTATAATCACTTTTATATTTTAATTCCCTAAGGATGAATCAGAATAACTAATAAAACCACATTGGGACCCTAGCAGCTTTGCTTCCTGATGAGAGGCTTTGTTGATACCAAAAGGATCTGCTGCTTATTGACTTTGATGAGTCTGGAGTTTAGGGAGTGTTGATCTCTCCATAACTTTTTTAGTTTGCCCAAATTCCATTTTTGTCCTTTTAAAATTTTTTAAAAATTCTAATTTGTTATATATGATAGCAGAATATATTACAATTCATATCACACATATAGAGCACAATTTTTCATATCTCTGGTTGTACACAAAGTATATTCTCACCATTCATGTCTTCTTACATGTACTTAGGGTCATGATGTCCATCTCATTCCAAAATCTTTTCTACCCCCATTCCCCCTCCCTTCTCCTCCCACCCCTTTGCCCTATCTAGAATTTGTCTAATCTTCCCATGCCCCACCTCCCAACCTCACTATGAATTATTCTCCTTATATCAGAGAAAACATTTGGCTTTTGGTTTTTTCGGATTGGCTAAAACTTCACTTAGCATTATATTCTCTAACTCCATCCATTTACCTGCAAATGCCTTGATTTTATTCTCTTTTATTTCTGAGTAATATTCCATTGTGTATATATGCTAAATTTTCTTTATCCATTCATCTACTGAAGGGCATCTAGGTTGGTTCCACAGTTTACCTATTGTGAATTGTGCTGCTATAAACATTGATGTGGCTGTATACTTCTCTAAGATTTCATCTCACTCCAGTCAGAATGGCAGCTATTAAGAATACAAACAACAATAAGTGTTGAGGAGGATGTGGGGGAAAAGGCACACTTGTGCATTGCTGGTGGAACTGCAAAATGGTGCCACCAATATGGAAAACAGTATGGAGATTCCTTGGAAAACTGGGAATAGAACCACCTTTGACCCAGCTATATCCCACTCCTCAGTCTATACCTATTTCTTAATTTTCTACAATAATTGCCAATTGTACAACGCCTTAGACCAATAGACAGTTTGGCTCTGCATGCAATCATTTTTAGACATGTAGTACCTTCAGTTCAGCACACATGAACATTAGGTATCAGAGTTAGTGTTTCAGAGAAAAGGGACACAAGACTAACAGACCCTGCAGATATGCTCTGAAAATCTACACACTAGAAAGGGGGTCCCTTGCCTGTGTAAGAACACAAATCCATGCCACTATGTGCTTTTGGTAAAATGATTAAAAAATATTTGTAACAGAAAGCAAAATACATTGTGATATAGTAGTCTGTTTCTGATATGAAACCTCAAAGACCAAAGGAATAAAGTTGAAAAACAAAGGTAACATTTAAATCTTAAAAAAAAAAAATCGAAAAACAAATCTGGCCAAAATTTCTCATTAGAATTATAGTTTTGGTAGAATAATTTCAGACTTTCTTTGAATTATTTTAACATTCAGGGGAATAATACAATTCAAAGATGTTTCATATGGAATCGAACCATCCAATTGATGCTCTATCAGGATTTATACACATGATTTATGAAGAAAAAAGTAATCAAATTAATATTCCTCACTCAGGAAAAAGAGTCATTTATGCTGAGTCTGATATATCACCGCATGAAGGAAAAAAAGCTATACCCATGTTAACTCTTTTATTTCCACTTATTTCATATAATTTTGTTACGAAGTGCTTTCAGAGCTGAATTTGTGACTTGCAAATGTTATCATTATTTTACTTTTCATGAAGGACCTGCATGACTGTTAAAATTATTAGAGAATGAATTTGTGTTCATTGGTATGCTTGAAAAAAGGGAGATGTGAATATAGGACTAAAAACATTAATTTTCATACATGGGATTATACATAAGTAATATAAAATATGCTGTTTCTCCCATTATAGATAATTTAGATAAAAACATAAGTCTTTGTTTCAAGAGAATTCAAAATGGAAAATTTTTGTGATTTACATAAGGTACATGTAAAACAAAGTGATGAATTTTTCCTCCACAGAGACCTATAAACTTGCCACAAATAACACAACAGGCTGTAGTGAACTGCCACTGATGGTAAACTTTAGTAATTTTTTTCTAAACTAAAAGTAGTTTCTTAAAAATTGGTAGTAGAAAATGTGCCCACATAAATGTTTAGTAGGATAATTATGACAAGAATAAGAAAAATAGTTCTCTAGATTATAGACCTACATTTTCATTTTAATTATTAGGAAAGTAAGATGCCTAGATATATAGCTTGGAAAGTCTAACTGAAAACTCTTGCTATCACAACACTTTTTGAACTGTAATTCTCTGAATATTACATAAATTTTCTATTTGTAAACTGGGCCTGACATTATAGTTGGCAGTTACACATTATTATCTCTGGATATAATTTCAGTGCAATGTAAAGTTTCATAAGTTTCTCAAGACTCATGTTGTGTGTTTTTGAGAAAAATGAATATGCCTCATCATTATTCTCTCGGTATCTTTAATTGCATATTGTTGTGGATAAAAATTTGGTATATACTATTTTATACATTATTATTTTCAAATTATTTGACATTTATCTTTAAGTTCAGTGATACTGTGAAAAATTTCACCCATTTATTTTTCATTTTTAATTAATCCATTTTAAAAAATATATGTAAGCAGTTTTTGTTAATCTACTTTGTATATATAGATAGAATCTGTTACTTTTGCAAGATAAGCATCTTATTTCCTGAAGCTTGTTGGCTACTTTTTTTTATTGGGTCTTTTAGTTATACATGACAATACGATTCATTTTGATATAAGTATAAAAGCATGAAATATAATTTGTTCTGATTCAGTTCCCAGGGCTTCCCTTTTTCCTCCCCTCCCCCCTTCTTATGTTCCCTTCCCTTTTTTCTACTGATCTGTTATTTCAAATTGGGTGTTTTTTTGTTTTTGTTTTTTGTTTTTTTTTGCACTGTGGATTGAACAGAGGGGGCACTCGAACACTGAGCCATATCCCCATCATTATTTTGTATTTTATTTGGAGACAGGGTCTCACTGAGTTTCTTAGTGCCTTGCTTTTGCTGAGGCTGGCTTTGAACTTGTAATCTTCCTGCCTCAGCCTCTGGAGTCTTAGGGCTCCCAGCACTCTTTTTAAAAATAATTGGCTACTTTTCTTTTGTCAGAGGATTATACCCTCCAGGAACAGATATGTTACAACTCCCTCAAAACTCTCAACCCCTACCTAATAGTAATATTTAACTGCATTAGTCTAATTGGAAGGGAAGTCTACACAACAAATATGCCACTTCTTTCAAGCAAAGGGAGAAAACAAGTTATCATCTGTTTTCTTCTTAGTTCTAGATATATTAAAGAAAAAGAAAAACAGATGAACAAAATCCTCATATTGAGAATTCATGACTATACTTCAAATCTTATATAGATTTATATTTTGATTATATATTAATCCATGAGGTTACATTTTTCCAAGATTGGTAAGAACTGAGGGCATCTGATGGAAGAAAATTGTATTTTTTTTCTTGAAAATAAAAGAATATTTTTTTTAAAATAGTTGTTGCTTGACCTTGAGAGAAGCTGGCCAAGGAATCCCAGGTGAATTTCTGGCCCATAACTGATGACATTGATGATTAAAAAAAATGCAGCTTTTAAGAAGGATACCTCATGATTCCTACAGATTAGTATCAGCAATATATGAACTCATAATCCATAAGGAAATAATTAACCTTGAAAAGTGGTTAGCAAAACAAAAACAATGGATTTATTTTTTTTTAATACCAGGGATTGAATCCAGAGGCATTTAACCACTGAGCCACATCACAAACCCTATTTTTATTTTTTATTTTGAGACAGAATATTTCTAGGTAAGATTAGAGCCTTGCTAAATTGCTAAAACTTGCCTTGACTTATGATCCACCTACCTCAGCCTCTCATGCTGCTGGGATTACATGCGTGAACCACCATGCCCAACAAAATAGTTGATTCAGATCCACAAAACAATCAGATATTAAAAAATTGAAGATACAGTTTATCAAATCTTTTCTTTCCCTATCTCTCCTATCTCCCTATCAATCCACTTCCTCTGTTTTACTGAAGTCTGTTTTATTTCTATAGGATTCCATCACTTTCTCTCCCTTTGTTTGTTCTAGCTTTAACAAATGAGAGAAAACATTTGAGCTGGGATCTTGCCACAAACCTATAATCCCAGCACCTTGGGAGGCTGAGACAGGAGGATTTTGAGTTCAAAGCCAGCCTTAGCTATGGTGAGGTGCTAAGCAGCTCAGTGAGACGCTGTGTCTTAATAAAACAAAATAGAGCTGGGGATGTGGCTCAGTGGTCGAGTGCCCCTGAGTGCAATCCCTGGTACCAAAGAAAGAAAGAAAGAAAGAAAATGAAAACATTTGACCCTTGAGTTCTGCGTCTGGCTTATTTCATTTAGCATGTTGTTTCATCCATTTACTAGAAGATGCCATAAATTTCTTTCTTTATGACAGAATAAAACTCCACATTTTCTTTCTTTTCTGTTGCTGACAGAAGCCTCTGTGTGGTGTAGCTCATGGGCTTTTTATCTGTCATTTATGAAGATGGAATGTCAGCTGTGGTTGTCTGAGCTCCCATGCAGGTTGTGTTGGGTGCTTGGTCAGGGCTAACACTCCCTGGGAGTGATGAGCTCTCAGCTCTGGTGCTTCTTATTCCCCTTGTCTCCTGTGATGGGGAGGGGGTTCAGTAACTTTCAGATAGTAGTTATCTCTGCAAGTTTCTTTTAGACTGATAATTGAGATATGCCATCTCAGAGGTATTCCTGCTGGTTTTATTTGTTGCTGACTGAAGGTGGGGAGGAGCTGTATTGATTTAATTTCTTCTAGGGTTGCTGGCTAGCTGTGGTCACTTCAAAATGGTTGCCATGCACATCATAGCTTTCAGAACCCAATTTGAGTTAAGCTGCTTGATCTTCTTCACTGTATTTGCTTATCCTATCATGTTTTAACTTGGTCTGCTTTTCTTTTGAACTGTTGTTAAGGGAGTTAGCTTAATGTGCTTTTCTTCTTCTTCTTTCTTTCTTTGTTATTGTAATCAAGTGGGGTTGAGAGTCATCAGTAGAATCCCTCTTGTTTCTGTGTACTGGCCTTTCCTGGATGCTTGGTTAGTCTAGACTAAGGTAGTTTGGCCTCTCCCTGAATACTCAGTCTTCACCAAGGAACCCAGAATTGAAGTAAAATGAAGAGTCAGACAGCACTGTGACTGTGGAGTTGTGGGGAATGAGTCTAAGATTTTAATCCTGGGGTGCAGTCAAAGTGCAAGAGTGGGAGCTAAGAGAAATGGAGAGGTTCCATGGAAGGTGGGGGAAAGATAGGCAGCTGCCCAGCTTCTGGAACAGGATTCCTATAGGATCTCCAGCTCTGTGGTCCATGGTCAGTTGTTTTTGCAACTTGTCCAACCCAAGCCCAGGTTTGTCCCAACTCTGTAGTTGATGTGTTGTTCAAAATGAATTGGGGAAGGGGATCTAGAAAGGGTAGTCTGTGCCTACAAACCTCTCCCTGGAGAAAGGGTAGTCCAAATACCTCATCCACAATCATTGTCTTGTGGTCAGGAACTCAAGAACTCTATCCCCAGGCTCCTGAGTTCTGCTTATGACCAGGAATGTGGCAATTTTGTGTCACACACTGAAGTCCATGGCCTGCTGAGATCAGCTCAGCATTGGTTATGTCCAAAGTCCATATTGCTATGGTTCTTACTGCTGAGGTATTATAGTGGCCTAAGACCACTCTAATTGCCCACATGTGATGCCAACCATAATAGCCATAATTAACCATAACCATGTGTTAGTATGTTTATAGTATGTGTTCTCTTACTGCAGTGGATTTATGCTAGAAAGTATTATCAAAAAGGATTATCATCATCATCATCATCAGAAGAAGAAGACGATTCATGTCTTTTGGGAATTAAGCTTCTTAATAACCCATGATCAGAGAAAAGAGTAGAAACTAGAAAAAATATGTGTTCAGTATTAATCTCAATTTCATAAGCTCAGTTAAAGCCTTCGCTGGCCATTAAGTGAATACTTGGAAAATATGAATAGTGAGAATAAATAATCAAGACATTTATGTCAAGACAGTATAAAGAAAAGAACAAGTTAAACAAAAAAAAAGTAGAATACAGGAAATAAGTTTAGGGAGCACAAGTTATGGATATAGAAAAAAGAGAAATCATTTGAAATCTGAAGCTTGGTACAGTAGAAAACTAATAAAATTGATAAATTTGTGGTGATATTAGTCAAGAAATTCATCCTTTTCTATTAAAAAAATATAAGAGTGTACCCTTTTCCCCACATCCTTGCCAGCACTTGTTGTTGTTTTACTTCATAATGGCTGCCAATCTTACTGGAGTGAGATGGTATCTTAGAGTGGTTTTGATTTGCATTTCTCTGACTGCTAAAGATGGTGAGCATTTTTTCATGTACTTGTTGATTGATTGCATGTCCTCCTCTGAGAAGTGTCTGTTCAGGTCTTTGGCCCATTTGTTGATTGGGTTATTTGTTATCTTATTGTTTAATTTTTTGAGTTCTTTGTATACTCTGGATATTAGGGCTCTATCTGAAGTGTGAGGATTAAAAATTTGTTTCCATGATGTAGGCTCCCTATTTACCTCTCTTATTGTTTCAGTTTAAGTAAGTCCCATTTGTTGATTCTTGTTATAAACTCTTGAGCTATGGGTGTCCTATTAAAGAATTTGGAGCCCGACCCCACAATATGTAGATCGGAGCCAACTTTTTCTTCTATCAGGCGCACAGTCTCTGATTTGATATTTAGCTTTTTGATCCACCTTGAGTTAACTTTTGTGCATGGCAAGAGGAGGAGATTCAGTTTCATTTTGTTGCATATGGATTTCCAGTTTTCCTAACACTATTTGTTGAAGATGCTATCCTTCCTCCATTGCATGCTTTTAGCCCCTTTTTCAAATATAAGAAAGTTGTACTTTTGTGGATTGGTTTCTGTGTCCTCTATTCTGTACCATTGGTCCACCTGCCTGTTTTGGTACCAGTACCACGCTGTTTTTGTTACTATTGCTTTGTAGTACAGTTTGAACTCTGGTATCGCTATAGCTCCAGATTCACACTTCCTGCTTAGAATTGCTTTTGCTATTCTGAGTCTTTTGTTTTTCCATATGAATTTCATGATTGCTTTATCTATTTCTACAAGAAATGCCGTTGGGATTTTGATTGGTCAGGTGTCTCTAGTTTTCCCCGAGTCTTTATGCAGGCTCGCTTTGATAATCCCTCCCCCGGAAAGTCTAGGAGAGATTTTATGTGAATTTCCTGCTGTATGGGAAATGAGCTGAGTAGCACACACCTGTTTTATTTTTGCAATCTGTGGGAGAGTGGTGGTGGTTACTTCAGCTCTCCAAGATGGTGGCCGCTGGTTTCTTGGTGGAGTTTTCGTTGTGGGGGATAGAACTGTACCGCTTCCTTCCCCATCTGAAATCCCGAACTCAGCCCAGGGCTCAGTGGGGGCTCAGCCAGCAGAATTCCACAGAATCCGCAGCCACGTTTCTCCCTGCTTGCTGGTCATTTCTGGGTGGTGCCCCGCTGTCTCCTGTCTGTAACTCTTATCTTCTATACCATTGTATAATATAAAATCTGGTATTTTGATGCTTCCTGCTTTACTTGCTGAAGATTGCTTTGGCTATTCTGGGTCTCTTATATTCCAAATGAATTTCATGACTGCTTTTTCTGTTTCTCTGAAGAATGTCATCAGAACCTCAATAGTAATTGCATTAAATATGTATAGATAGTACTTTTGGTAGCATGGCCATTTTGACCATATTAATTCTGCCTATTCAAAATCATGGGAGATCTTTCCATCTTCTAAGGTCTTCTTGGATTTTTTTCTTTAGTGTTCTGTAGTTTTTATTGTAGAGGTTTTTTCACCTCTTTTGTTAGATTGATTCCCAAATATTTTATTTTCTTTGAGGCTATTGCGAATGGGATAATTTTCCATCATGTGATTCATCACTGATATATTGGAATGGAATGATTTATGAGTGTTAATTTTATATCCTGATACATTGCTGAATTCATTTTGAGTTCTAGAAGTTTTCTGGTGGAGATTTATGGTCTTCTACATGTAGGGAATTATATAGTCAGCAAATAAGGATAAGTTGAGTTTTTCTTTTCCTCTTTCTTCTAATTGCTCTGATAAGTTTTTCAGTACTGTGTTGAACAGAAGTGGTGAAAGAGGATCTTCCTGTCTTGTTCCAGTTTGCAGAGGAAATGCTTCCAATTTTTCTCCTTCTAGAATGGTGTTTGCCTTGGGTTTATTATATATAGCTTTTACCATGTTGAGGTATGGTCCTATCATACCTAATTTTTCTGGTGTTTTGGTCATGAATGGATGCTGTAGTTTGTCAAATGCTTTTCCTGCATCTATTTATTGAATCATGTAATTCTTGTTATTAAGTCTATTGATGTTTACATTTATTGATTTCTGTATGTTGAACCAACCTTGCATGCTTGAGATGAACCCCATTTGAGTATGGTGCACTATCTTCTTAATATATTTTTGTATGCAATGTGCCAGTATTTTATTAAGAATTTTTGTATCTATGTTCATTGGGGATATTGGTCTGAAGTTTTCTTTCCTGATGCATCTTTATCTGGTTTTTTGGTATCAGGGTGATCAAATGAATTTGGGAGTGTTCATTCCTTTTCCATTTCATGGAATAATTTGAGTAGGATTGGTGGTAGTTCTCTTTAAAGGTCAGGTAGAATTTAGGTGAGAATCCCTCTGGTCCTAGGCCTTTGTTTGCTGGTAGGGTTTAATGAATGTTCAATTTCATTGCTTAAAATTGATCTGTTTAAATTTCTTATGTCCTCCTGATTCAATTTGTGTAGGTCATATGTCTCTAAAAATTTGCTTTTGTCTTCCAAGGTTTTCTAATTTATTAGAGTATACATTTTCAAAATAGTCTGATTATTTTTGTTATTTCAGTGGTGTCTTTTTCATTATAAATTTCAGTAAGTTTTCTCTCACATTATTAGGTTGGTTAAGGTTTTACCAATTTTATATATTTTTCCAAAGATATAACATTTTGTTTTATTATTTTTTTTCAGTTTTCTTTATTTCTACTCTGATTTCATTATTTCCTGTCTTCTACTGCTTTTGGTGTTGATTAGTTATACTTTTTCTATATCTTTGAGATATAATGTTAGGTTATTTATTTGGTGACTTTCTATTCTTTTAGTGAATGAGCTCAATACAATGAACTTTCCTCTTTGACTTGCCTTCATAGTGTCCCAGATATTTTTATATACTATATCGATATACTCATTTATATTTAAGTAAAATTCCATCCCTGATTTCTTCTTCTATTCACTGGTCATTCAATATGGTGTTATTTTGTCTGCAGGTATTGTAGGTTCTATTGTTCATTTTATTGTTGATTTCAGATTCCAATCCATATGACCTGATAATAATGAAGGTATTATCTCTCTCTCTCTCTCTCTCTCTCTCTCTCTCTCTCTCTCTCTCTCTCTCTCTCTCTCTTCTCTCTCTCTCTCTCTCTACTTTCTAAGAGTTTCTTTGTGGCCTAAGATATGGTCTATTTCATGGGGATCCATGTGTTACTTAGAAGGTATTAAGTCACTGATGGATGAAATTTTCTATATGTGTCTGTTATGTTTTGTCTAAATTATTAATTGTATTTTGAGGTTCTATAGCTTCTTCTTTTTTTTTTTTTAGTTTTTCTTTAAAGAATCTATCCGGTGGTGAGGGAGTTTTGTTAAAGTCATCCAGTTTTATTGTGTTGTTGTCTATTTGATACTTGAAATTGAGAACATTTTGTTTGATATATGTAGAATCTCCATTGTTTGGGGCATAAATATTTACAATTGTTATGTCTGGTTGATGTATAATTCCCTGAAGCAGTATAAAATGTCTTTCTTAGTCTCTTCTGTTTAACTTTGGCTTGAAGTCCACTTTATCTGATATGAGGATAATAAACCCTGTTTGTTTACAAAATCCGTGTGAATGATATGTTCTTCCCATCATTTTAGCTTCAGTCTGGATGTCATTATCTATGGAGATGAGTCTTTTGGAGACAGCATATTGTTGCATCTCATTTTTTAATCCAATCTGCTAGACTATGTCTTTTGATTGATGTGTTTGGGCCATTTATATTCAATATATTTATTGAGAAATTATTTTTATTCTATGTCATTTTGAGTTATTTTTGGTTTTTAGTTTGAATTAGTTTCTTCTTTGATTGACTATTCTAGTGTACTTCCTCCCAGTGGTGGTTTTCACTTTTATGTTTAATTTCTTCATGTAATATTTTATTAGGTATGTTTTGTAATGCAGGCTTTCTAATTGTGAATTCTTTTAACTTTTGTTTATCACAGAAGGTTTTTATTGCTTCATCAATTCTATAGCTTAATTTTGCTTGGTGTAATATTCTTGGCTGGCATTCATTTTCATTGAGAGATTGGGTATATATTATCCCAAGATGACCTCTTAGATTTGAGGTCTTGGAATAATATGTACCAATTTCATTCCTTATACCATCTGTTACTTAGCAGATCAGTTTAACTATGTACATTCTAAACACCTTTCTTTGACATTTCTTTCAGTGTGTGTCAGTGGATTCTGTTATTAGAGCATCTTGATTTGTTTGGGATGATTTGTTCTTTTGCTTTTTCATGTTGTTTGTGTGTCTACCCATCTACAAATGTGGACTTCACATAGTAGTGTTTCTGCCTTGTGGACTTATAGTGTCCCCGATAGTTTCCAGCACCTCACCATTTAGGGTGGGTACAAATAATAGCAACAACCAATGCAAACGATATACAACATTAAACCAAATAGTTCCTGCTATGACATCTACAATGTTAATTGTCACAATGAACAGGAATAACATGATCAGTTATTGCCTGAAATAAAACAGTAAATTTGCAAAACAGTTTACAATTTCAAATGGTGGATAGGGAGAGATTAGAAGTGATGTAGGTTGTAATGTTTATGAGGCAGAAGGAGAGAAGATAGAAGTAAAAAATTAAACCTAGAATGAAAGAATAGTAGAGATTGTTAGCAGAAAAAAAGAAAATAAGAGAATCAAGGGAAACAGATTAGTGAGAAAAAAATATACATAAGTTAAAATTTTAAAAATTAAAAATAAAAATAAAATAATCAAACATCCTTGTCTTCAAAATACTGGTCAATGGAAAATAACTGGCTTCAAATAGGCTAGAAATGAGAAAAAAAAACCAAATATGCATATGTACGAAGGTCCATGAATCATTAAGATCATAATTAAACAGAGAAAAGAGAAATAGGAAAAAAAGGATCTCAATGAAAAATTAAGGAATTTTTGTTTTTGGAGTTCAGAATATTATCAGCTTCCCTTCTCAACAGTGTTACATGGGCTTGTCTGGAATTTGAAGCTTGCCTCCACCATTGGGGGCAGGGGTTGCTGGAGTGAGAGAGGTAATCTCAAAGGTGAAACTCCTGGAGGTGGTTTAGGCTTAGGTAGGCTCCAGGCACTTTGATGAATGCCAGTTGGTCTGGAGATTTTAAATAAGTGCACCTCTAGGACCCAGAAATTGCTGGTCCACCCTGGAAGACTGCACCATAGGGATCTCCCCTAGGTTCCACTGATATGGTGAAGGAGTGAATTCTTAGGCCTCTCTGTTATCTGTGAATCTCATGTTTCTTGGTCGCTGGTTCAGTCTTCAGACTCAATTTCTTCTGTCCCTGCTCTTTCCAATTCCCAGCCAGGCATGCCTCTCCCAGCCTTTCTTACAAGCAGCCATATTGGAGTGGAAGGGCAAAAGCAAGTGGGTTTCCACAACCAGTATTCTATGTAAACCCCTTTCCATGTTTGATTTTTCTCCTGGTTACATAAATACACTGTATGTTCTGCAGTGTGATTTTGCCAGGCTTTTATTTCAGACTGAACTCAGGTTTGCTAGGAATTGGCTCCCCTATTTGCTGGCCCCAATTCCTTGACTGCAAAATGGTTCTTTCCTGTGTCCTCTGCACACAGTTGGGAGAGATGCAGGTTCTTTCCTGCACAAGGATATTGTGCATCATGCCTTTCAGTTCAGTTGGGCTGTGTCTTTGATCTCTAAACTCTTCATATCCAGACATGATTCAGGCTTCCTAAAAATGTGGATTCCTTTAATTCTCCCTTATCCCCTCACTTTGCTTGTGGAGGGACTGCTCTGGCTATTGCTTCCCACTGTGGCAGTGGACGTGGCACTGGAGGTTTCTTCTTTATTTAATTATATCCAACCTCCTGAGTCCCTAATATTCTTTATGCTGAGTATTAAATTACAATAAAGTTCTCTGGCCCATATTTTGTTTACCCACCTTGTTGAGAAGCTGCCTATCTGTTTTTTGGGTTTCACACCATGGAGCAACCACCTTGTTACACCTTGAAACCCGCATTGGATGTGTTTTATTTATTTTTTCTTGTCTGATTGCTCTTGCTTGTATTTCCAACACTATGTTGAAGAGAACTGGTGAATGTGAATATCTCTGCCTTGTATCTGATATCAGAGGAAAAGCTTTCAGTTTTTGTCATTGATTATGATGTTACTTGTGGGTTTTTCAAAAGTTGTCAGTGGAGGCTGAAGTGGTGTCTCCAGCTACTGCTACTTTTAAAATCTAGGATTGGATGGGTTATGATAGAACTGGAAGGCACTATATCTGTGAAACTATTGATCCTGAATTTAGCTGAAATTACTGGAATAAACTTCTACTTTAGAGGCAAAATGCTGCTGGTTGGGCAAGGCTAACAAAAGCAACAGTATATGAGAAGAAAAGAATCTCTTCCTTCCAACTGTCAATAATTTGGTGACAAAAACATAGAAAACATAATCTTCAGTATCTTTGTCTCATGATCTATAGAGTATAGAGGGTGAATTTGGAATCTGCTTTGCTCTCTTTTCTAGTGCTTGTACTAATTTTATGTATCTTATATATTTTTTTCCTCGAGATTCCTTGGGATCTTAGCTAATTTGTATTTTTTACCAATCAAAAGTGAACAATATTGTCTTTTTTTTTTTTTGGAGAGTAGAAGAAACGGAGTGTGCAACGTTTGGTAAAAAAATATTTCCTCTATTCTATTTCTTTCTTAAGTAATTTTAATCAGAAGCTGGGATGGGAAAAGAGGGCTTGCATGGGTTCAACAGCTTTCCAGAATATGAAATAACTCTCCTTTGAGGGTAGCCTGAAATGTTCAATGCATTAATGAAATCTTGGAGTAGAATTACACAAGATGTGAATACAATGAGGCAAGGATGATTGAGACCCATTTTAGAAGCTGCCTATCGGAGAAGGAATGTAAAACTGATTATTAAAATGAAATATTAAAGTAATGCCAATGTGATGTTTGAGGTCATTGGATTTGCTGGGATCACTTGGGTTGTCACATATTCTTTAACCATTCATCTGTTGAAGGGCACCTAGGTTGATTCCATAGCTTAGCTATTGTAAATTGAGCTGTGATAAACATTGATGTGACTGTATCACTAGAGTATGCTGTTTTAAGTCCTTTGGGTATATGCCGAGGAGTGGGGTATCTAGGTCAAATGGTAGTTCCAAGTTTTCTAAGGAATCTCCATACTGTTTTCCAGAATTATCGCACTATTTTTCAATCCCACCAGTGAATCAGTGTACCTTTTCCCCACATGCTTGTCAACATTTATTGTTACTTGTATTCTTGATAATTATTCATGCACCTTTCTAAGTATGTTTTTTCTTAGTTCATATTTCACTGTCAACAATCTTATGAATTAAGGTGCTTCTAGTATCCCCATTTTATACATGAGTGTTATGGTTTGGATATGTGCTGTTTCCCAGAAGCTCATGTTTGAGACAATGCAAGAATATTCAGGGAAAAATGATTAGGTTATAAGAGATATAACTTAGTCAATGGCTTAATCCACTCATATGGGCTAACTGGGTGGTGATGATAGGCAGGTAGAGTGTGTCTGGAGGAGGTAGGTCACTAGGGGTGTGCCTTTGGGATTTATATTTTGTCCCTGGTGAGCACAGCGCTCTCTCTCTCTCTCTCTCTCTCTCTCTCTCTCTCTCTCTCTCTCTCTCTCTCTCTCCTTCCTTGTTGCCATCCTGAGCTGCTGTCCTCCTCTGCACCCTTCAGCCTTGATGGTCTGCCTAACCTCAGGTCCAGTACAATGGATTCAGCCATCTATGGACTGAGACCCCTGAAACTGTGAGGCAAACAAACTTTTCCTCCTCTGATTGTTCTTGTTGGGTTTTTTTTGGTCACAGTAACAAAAAAAAAAAGCTGACTAAAACAATGAGAAAATGTGCTTTCAGAGTTTAAGTATCTTATTTATTATAATTAATATTAGAACTGGGAATAAAACTTGGTCCATCTGACCCCAGAGCTTGCTACAGCAAGCTGCTCCAACAAAATCAAGGTGTTGAACCCATTGAAGCCTTAAGTTTTGTTTTTACTCCAAATTCCACGATGGCTTTATGTCTATTATATGGTAAGAACACACCAGGAAATGACCAGTCACTGATGTGACCTCAGTGGAACATTTGGCAAACTTGTTTAAAGTGCCTACCTGGGGCTCAATATCAGGAGTGACAAGGGGCCCTCAAGAGTACAAGTAACCCTGCATTTCACACCACTGTGCTTTGGCCATCTGTGAAAGATTGATTTCTCTGACTATTCTGCAGTGGGACAATGGTTGGAATATAATACAGCAAGAACAACCATAAAATTTCTCCATATTTTGATTTTTCGTGGCATTTACTGGAAATTGAAAGTATTGCGTTCTTCTCACTTTCCCTGGAGCAGGCTTCTTGTTTACTTCTCCAATGTGGAGTCCCCAGCACCCCTAACAGCATTGCTACTCTGTGGGAGTCACATAAATAGCAGTTGAGTGAATAGTGAATGAACACAACAACAATTAACCCTAGTACAGCACTTTCCACCATCTCTCTGAAGTTTAGAAAATGCTTGCAGATGTAATATTCCATTTGATATTCATCAACAGCCCTGAAGAGACAGCTAAACTTAACTTTTCATTTCACAGAAGAGGAATCAAGAAAATCAAAGAGTTTATTAGCATTATCCACAGTCATACATGCAAAATTCTAACCCTTTGGACTCAAAGCCAGACCCTTTATATCATACCACAGTGCAGATGAAGCTATGATGGCATTTTTGAGGTACCCCTTAACTAAGTTGAGCATATCAGAAATAGAGGTTCATGACATAAGTGGATCCAAAATGTAAAAGTGAGCAGAAAGAATAAATTTTCATCTTCTCACTTCTGTGATGTTCCTAAAGAAAATAGATCATTGTACATGGTTTGGGTGAATGACAAGTTTGAATAAACTGTACTTAGTGTTCTTTATTCAACACAACTAAGAGGAAAATCCCATGTACACAGAGCTAATCATTACCTTTCCTTCCCAAAGCACAACTTGAGCTTATCTACTAAAACCTCATGTCACAGCACCTCATAACTCATCTGGGTGCTACCCCCTATTCTTTGCTCCAATCCATCCATCATGTGAAGTAAATGGAGTCTGGATTCATAACTGGATTCAAACCCTACTTCTCTCTCTCTCTCTCTCTCTCTCTCTCTCTCTCTCTCTCTCTCTCTCTCTCTCTGTCTCTCTCTCCTGTGTAGCTTTTGAAGTAAGATTACTTAAATTTCCTGGGTTTTGACCCCTCACAGAGTTATGAGAAAATGAAAGTGCTTAATAATTCTAAGTCTGGCACATCACCAAATGTTTAGAAACTCTTAGCTGACGTGATTCTCATTTTCATCACTGTTATTATTCTAACACCCGGACCACCTTGCTGCAGCCATTCTTTCCTCCCCTGGGTTGGCACCATGAGAAACATCTCTATCCATCCTATCGCCCCTTTTAGTTCCTTTCTGAATTCTCACACCACAGTTTTCTTTCACTCTAAGTCTACGTATGAAAAGAAGATCATTTGCTTTCTCATAACCAGAATATAACTAAAAATAAACTTTCCACTGAAAAATTAGAAAGGTTGAGCTGGCAATATAGGACAATAGATGTTTTTGTTTGTTTGTTTGTTTGTTTTATAGTGACCATTGGCACTGACTTAGTATTGCTTCCTTGGGTGTCATTTCAGAACTGTTTTTTCAGACCAATATCCCAAATGTTATTCACTGATGCCCCTAGCAATATTTACTTCATGTCAATATGACAGTTATCACACTCTCAGGGATACATGCAAGCTGGGATACTGATTCTGCAGACATAGCTTGCAGGGAGAATGGTGGCTCATCTGGTAGGTATCCACTTCTTGCATGATTCTTTCAGAAAAGAGTTATGCAGTACTTACTATTTGCCAGGGAGGGAATCCTGACTGCGACTGCGGCCAGGGAATCAACAATAAATAGGATGTTATCTCTGATCTCAAGAAAGTCATTGAAAAAAAGGTTATTTCAGAGAAAAAGTACACAGACCATTATCCAACACAAAATGTCCTATACTACAAGTACGCTTGGTTTATTACGTGCCCATCCAACATAGACCAAAGAAGTCAGGAAAGCTGCTCAGAGGAGAAAATAGCAGAAGAGTATTTGGAAGATTGGATAAAGTTCGGAGAGCTGGAGAAAAGATCTCCCATCTTATTAAATAAAGTCTTGGAAGCTCCAGGTGAGAAGGCCAGGTGCTCTTGGGAGACATCTACCACATCAGTGTGGCTGTGATTGGAGTTGGAGTGTGAGGTGAGTTGGGGAGAGGGGACATATTGCATGTATCTCATGCTATAAATATCTAGGCTTCACCTTTTCCTTGAGGGTGGGCCATTCTCTCTCACAGCCATCAGTGGTGGCTGCAGTGATAGAATTCACTGTGGTTACATTCAGCCCTCATCCTTCTTGGCTCACATTGGTCACAGCATCACACTTCCTTCAAGAGCATGCTGAAAGCACTGGCACTTCAATTTCCCTCTTGACAAGAGATGGCATGATGCTAACTCTACATTTTACAAATCAACTCACCCACTAGGTAGGTGAGAATAACTTTCTGAAGTTTTGTGGTGTGTATTTTAAATTACTGGTCATCCCAAGGATGAGAGGTTCTGTATGCGACAAGAGGGAAAATACTTTAAAAAGTAAATAAATTTAAGTGCCAAATTAGTTTAGACACTTTTAATTTTATTTTAAGCAGAGGGATTTGATATTTTTGTGAAAAGTCAATAGTACTTTACTTGATGTAGAACTATATCATGTAACAGAAACTTTGAAAGGGACTAGGCTCTGACAACCTGGACAATATAGTTGAAAAATTCAGTTGAAGTATATGGGGCTTGTGGGGCTCAGCATTTGAAGCTGGATTTTACTTTTACAGCATTGTATAAAGTTAAATAGGCATTCAAAAGTAATAGTATATATATTGGTGTAAAAGCCGAAGAAATAAATTAGTAGATGTCATTTAAAGCACAGGAAATGGATAGGATGGAGTTTAAAGATCTGAAGCACTAAACTATCTCCTTAGATTCAAAGGCCTATGTTTTGCCATGAATGCCAAATGTATTGGTTCCCGTGAATCTAAAATCTTTAGGGAAGGAAGGAAATGGTAACCATTGCAGAAAAATGAGCACTTGATGTTTGATAAGTGCCTGCATCCAGATGGTACCATTGGGAGTACCATCTAAGAGATGGAAGATGGTATATGTTTTATAATTTGTCAAAGTAATTACAATGTGGCTCACATTGTATCTGATCAAAGAAGGAAGTCAGGAAATAACATCAGATGAGGTCAAAGGACATCAGACATGACGTAAGGTCGAAACTGTAAACACAAACACATGTAAAATGAACAGATATAGAGATAGAGATCGAATGATTGTGTTTTAATGGGTTAGAAGAAAAGCTGCAAACACAGTGCGATATTTATATGTGACACTAACTGCAAGGATCCTGTACAGATAACCACATGGCTACAACCTCTTCAATCTTTCAGCATGAGAAGTTTTGTTTGCAAAACAATTAGCAAACACTTATGAGGAGGATTGACCCCTGAACCAAAGGGATCCTTTCAGGTTTAGTGATTAGAAACCATAAAAGAAGAATCTACCTCTCCACGAGGGTATCACATAAGACGCATATTCAATGATCACAGAATTCTAAGTACTTTCAAGGCAGTAATGCTTTAAAAATGCAGGTATATAAAGGAATCATGATGAGTATGTTGCAAAGAAATATGACTATCTAGAACCATATTAAATTGATTCCTACTCACCCAGAGAGTTTATTAAAGGGAGACTAGCTCCATTCTGTGACTTCACACTCCCTGGTTTGTATCTGGGCATATATCCAACAAAACTGCTAATACATAGGGCCTGCAAACCATTAGTTAATATGGGTGGGGTGACACAAATTAATCAAATGGAGACAGAAAACATTTGTTGATAAAATAAAAAGCAATCTCAAAGCAGGAAGAAAAAGAATAGGAAAATATGTATTAATTAAACTATCTGTGTTTTTAGTAGAAAATAGATAGTGAAAAAAATGTGGGATGCCCACTTTGGCTCAGGATTCAGAATGTTCCAGATGCAAGGCCTCTACCTAATGCACACAGTTTTAAGGACAAGCAGAGGTGCCATTTTCAAAGAATTTTGAGAATATTTATATCCTAGCTGTCAACCTTGTTGGTGAATTTGAGTTAATTGAATTAACTCTGAATTTGAGTTAAGCAGACTAAATTCTATGAAACAGCACTTAAATGATGGCTATACTCTCATAGTCAATTTCCAGCTCTCTACTGAAAAAAACCATAGAAGTATGTTAGGAGAAAAAGTTGTATGGGGATGGGAAATTGGAGCACAAGTCTCCAAAGCCTTGGTTTCTTCTCAGTGGTCAGTGTGACGACCACCCTTGAATACAAAGTGGTGCCACCATGGCTGCTCAACAGACACCAGCCACAGAACTCATCCTCTCTCTGACCCTGAGCCCTTGAACATTCTTGCATTAGCAATCAAGGCTACTTTTTAGGGCTTAGGTTTCCTTGTTTAGAAATGAATTCATTGCTTTTTAAATCTAAGATGTGCTAAAGCTGAATGAGACTTAGGTATTTTTGGAGAAGAGTTTATATCATGGTCCAAAAGTCATGAAAATATTCTTCTAAGCATGTCCATTTACAACTTGCAGATCTGATATGTGGGCAGATCCTAGAGATGGAGAGGAGAAGAAGAAAAATGACAACAGTATTTTCTTGTTTGGTTTCTTGAGCTTGCTTCACAGCTAAATCACTTAGAAAAGTCTGTCTAATTTAATGCAAAATTTCCAACAGCGGAGCATCAAGTGGGTTGAGAGAGGTGGTGGGAGCAGTCTAAATTACCATCCTAACCAATTAGCACTGGGAGAACGTTTTTCCCATACTTTGCCTTGACTTGATCACAGACAAATGATTCCTAATAATAGTAATAATAAATCCAGCCCTAGTACCTCAATCATTACAAATCTGTCAAAGGAAACAGTGTACCAGACCCATGGCTAAGTACTTTGCATACCTTACCTCCGTTGGCCAAGGTCTAAGCTCAATCATCTCTTGAGAGCCTTCTTAGCTCTGCAGCAATATTAAATTGATTCCTCACTTTCCCAGGGAGTTCATGAAAAGACAAGCATCACTTTGTGACTTGACAGTGCCTGGCTGATTATCTAGGCTTGTGTCCAACAGAGCTGGAAAACAGGCCACCCCACCTCCCACAAGTTCCTGCTTTGAGACAGCTGCAGCTGAGTAACATTTTCCTGCTCCTTCTGCTATATTTCTCCAGTTCTGTTCAGATAACGTCTTTCGTAATAAACAACCTTGATTAATAAGAAATTCATATTCATAATTGAATAATAGGAACTTTCTGGCTAAATTGTCTTCTGGAAGACAAGACAAACAGAACCAACTTAGCCACCGATATCCAGTGCTTTCTATAAACTATGCAATACCTTTGCTCTGCCTTATTTTTTTATCCTCAGTTTACAAGAAAGAAATCTGAGGCTTATGGAATTTAAGTCACATGTTGATGGTCAAATAGCGAGTGCACAGTGGAGTCAGGATTTGAGCTTTTCCATTAGCTCTTTCTGCCTTGAAAAAAAACATTTAAAAGTGAATCCACAGCTTGCATCTCACTGTCATAAGAAAAAAATGAAAGCGTGTCAGCAGAAAAGCATAAAAATAGGAAACAAAGCACAACAAAATCCCTTTCCCTTTAACATTTAAACATTGCTTGTGTGAAAACATGAGAATGGAAACTGTACACATGCTTACATGAGCAGAAAGATTCCTGAGAGCCCTGGGATTTATTTCAGACATATTTCAAATAGATATATGGAAAGCAAGAAAGGAGAGGAGAAAAAAGCCATCTGATGAATAAGCGAGTAGGAGAATCCATGAGGAGAAAAGATGCAGTGTAACTGTAGCCTTGATTCCCTCTGGAATAAACTAGCACACAGGATGCTGCCTGTACTCTTGGGGATGCATCAGATGTACTGAGATTACTATTTCATCAAAGATGAAATTGGATCTGATCTCTCATTTTGGCCAGTTGGCTGCAGCAACAGCATTGGAAGTTTCCAAACAAAGTTTTTAACTTAAATGAATATCTAAAATATGAATTCTCTTAGACTTTACTGCTTAGAAAGACTGGACAGGTCACCTGTGGTACCCAGTCGCTAATTGACTAGGGATGGTAGTTTAAACTGCACCCACCAACTCTCTCGACCCATGTGATGCTTTGCTGTTGGAAACTTGGCATGAAGTTAGACAGACTTACCTGAGTGAATTAGTGGAGAAGTCAGCTCAAGAAACCAAATAAGGGAGTATCATTGTCATTTTTCTTCTCCTGCTCTTCTTCCTCCTCTTCCTTCTATACTTCCTCCTGGTCCTGGCTCCTCTTTCTCCTCCTGTTCCTCCTCCTTCTCTACATGGCCCTCTTTCTTGTTCATTTTTCCCCTTTGTTATCTGTGGATAGCAGATGAGGACCAAAAAAAAAAAAAAGTGTTTCCAGGGTTCATGGCCCCTTCAGAAACCCATCCTTTAGCTATGGGGTCTAGTATGTCAAAGGTAATATCCATCTGGAAAGACACTGAAAAGGACCAGGCAAGACCCCAGCCTGTAGACCTACCTACTGCTCTGATAGGAAGCTCAGATACATTAGTCATCAAACAAGCCCAAATGCACTCCTTGCCTTGCCATAAGCCATGACATCACTGACTCTCTGAACAGACTTCCCTTCACTTCTTCCTTCCTACAAGCTCTTGGAACAGAGGTTGTCCTCTCTGTGGGCTAGCTCCTTGGAGACCCTATCCTTCCACACACACTTCTCCCCCCACCCCCACCCCCCACTGTTTACTAAACTTTGTGACATCTGTTTCAGTACCTCAAAATTACAGCTGCTTGGCCTTTTCCAATGGTTGGATTGCTTGGTTCATCTTCATATTTTCTCTCTGATATTTTACCTAACCTGCAGGCTAATCTTCACCTTCCTTTTCAACTATGACAATGAGCTCTAACCTCTTTCTATGCCAAAGATCCAGGCCTCCAAACTCTTAGGGAACCCCAGATCTCCGCTTGGGCCAAAAGAGAGTCTGGACATCTGTACCTAGTCAAGTAAAAAAAAAAACTGATAAATCAAATTCTTTATTTGAATGATAGCCATACAATACATCTGACTTAAAAATACAGCTCCCCTTATAGAACTACTCTGGTACAGATTGTCACATCTGATACTATTAACAACCCTATCATATCCATATCCCCATTTGCTTCATTCAAATGAGAAAATGGTTTAAGAGATGTTGAAATGAATCTCTCAAACTCCGATCGATCAACCAAGACATATCTAACCTTTGAAGAGTGAATTCTAAGGCTGCTGTGCAGCTCAAAGCAATTGTGAGCACTCTGTCAAGACAACTGCAATAGTTAGATTGCTGGGACTGCAGAGTTGCTTGCTGAAATCACAAACAGTGCCTATGAATTCCCACAGAACCACCTCACTTTTTTCTCCTCAATACATTTTTTTAAAGTCAAATAAGGCAGCATTCCTATTTTTTTCAGATGAAAACATTTGAGAAACAAATTGATGGACTGATTTGACTATTGCATTAAAGATCTGAAGATAGAAGCCCTTCCACCCCCCACCTATTCTGAAATTCTTGGTCAAATTTTCCTCATTAATTAATTATGATCTGTTGCTAATGGTATTGTGAGCTCATTTACTATTGCTGAAGATAAAATAGAAAAGTGCATAGGTATATTTTAACACTTGTTACAAATCCATAACTGTATGGTTAGCAAGCCTCCTTTATTTAATTTTCACTACTCAGCAGTTCATTAGGAACATGTAGTTCCACATACACAGTTGACATGAAGCCACTCATTCTCAAACATGCAAATATTATACACCTCACCCCTACCTGTCATCAGTCTTCAGCCACAGTGTCTACCAGACCAGCCATTTCCAATTAGGGAAGGTTCTGGCATTTGTCTCTGTGAATATATTTTTTAAGCAACAATTTTCAGCCAAACCCTAGGTCTCCACAGGTGGGAACTGACAGGGAAAAAAAGCATTTTGTGCCTATTTCTTTTGAAACATAAAAGTTTTCATCTCTGCAGGAGAAATTAATTTTCCCTGTTTAAAATGACAGAGAAAAAATCCTTATCTTTGCTTTTCATTCTAAGAGCTCAGGGAATACAAAATGGAAGCGAAGGCATGTTGATCTTTCTTGTTTCCCTGCTGAGCCAGATGAGTTGATTTCTGAACAAGATTCTCAGTATTCTATAAAGGAGTTAGGAATCTGGTTAGTTACTGTTGAATGCTATGAGATATTAATAATGATAATAAAAATTGTAAGAATCTTCTTTTTTTTCAGCACTATTAAAGGTATTTGAAAATGTTCTCTACAGCTTTACTAGCCAATCTCTACTCCACAGTATTAAGAATGTCCAGTTTTCCTCCCTGCTGTGGTATGAATTCCCAAAATTCATGTATTAGAATCTCTTAACCCATTATATATCAGGAGGTGAAGTCCTTGCCAGGTGATTAGATTATGAGGGTGGGGCCCTCAGGAGAGAGATTAGTGTCCTTATAGAAGAGGTCACAGCAAGGTCCTTTTCTCCTTTTTCCAAGTGTGGACACACAGAGAAGTTGTCAACTATGAATTAAAAAACAAGCTATCACCTGAAAGCAAATCTTCTAGCACCTACATTGTAGACTTCCCAACTTTGAGAACGATGATAGATAGATGTCTGTTGTTCATAGATATCCCAGTTTATGGTATTTGGTTTCAGCAACCTGAATGTACTAAGATTCTACATCTTTCCTGTGGTGTTAATTATTTTATTTTATCTCCAACATAATAAAAACTACAGAATGCAGCTGAAGACACAATGGTCTTTATAGTCTTATAGAAGTAGTATTTATAGAAGAAAATAGAACTTGGAAGTCAGGCCCAAGTTTAGTATTTGGCTGTACTGCTTATTAAGACTTTGAATCATTTGTCCTCTAAGTTCTCAGTTTCTGGTCTCTGTAATGGGTACAATAACTTACCTATCCACCTGACAGATATATGGTGAGGGTCAAGTCAGACAAGACTATATAAGCCCTTCATTAATAATGAAACCCATCTTAACGGCAGGGGTTGCTGTCTTAAAATAAGTGCCTGAATAGAGAGCCAAAATTTTTCCAGTATTTCCCAGTTCATCCCACAAGGCATGTTAACTATCCCAGAAGTTACTTAAATAAAAGGAAAAGAAGAATTAAAAAGCCAACATAATGAGGTTTTTAGGGAAACTCATGGTGCTGTGGTTTTCAACTTTAATTTCCTTAAAAACAAAACGTAGTAAAAATACCTGCCCTAAGCTTGCTATAAAGTTTATGTGTGTGTGTGTGTGTGTGTGTGTGTGAGTGTGCATACCCTAGACACAAAAACCAACACACAATAAGTACTAAGTTAGTGTTTGTTCCTTCTCTCTACATGGTTCAGGCACTCACTCAATCTGGCTTGTTCTTGGTTTGAGAAAAGCCATGGTCTTTCAAAGTGATCATCAGAGTAGGTACCTGAGTCTATGTGGTGGAAGCTGGGAAACATCAGCTGCTAATTAGGTGCCACATAATCTGAGGTCAGGGACTTTGCTCTATGTGGGATATACCACAAGACAAATAAATAGGGCCACTTATTTAACCTAGGGTTAACTTTTAGAACAGTATTTTTAAAATGTTGTTAATAGAACCCATATTAAAAAGCAAATTTTATGCAATGGTCCTGTATAAATAAGCATGCACATATATAATCAAAGACATAACTTGATGAAATAATCCCTAATTTTACTATCATTAGTTTAACCTCTTTCTATTCTATTTGTCTAATTATCTTTAAAATTGTATTTTATGATGCACTAATTGGTAACAATCCAAAAGTTCACAAAAACAACTTTACAGGTCTCCAAGCATGATCTCTAGCCCCACAACTTTTTGATTGCTGCAGAACATGTCCCTGACAAATAAGTCACAAAAGCAAATTTTTATTGTTTTACAGTAACAAAACAAAGAAGTCATAATCATGATGGTTACTTTAGATGATAGAAAAAATACACAACAGGAATAAAATGTACTTTGTTCTTTTTTTGATTGTTTAGTTAATGACCCCCAGAGAAGAAGTTCAACAATTTCTCTTCACCTGAAATGCTAAGAATCTTTTAATAGCAATAAAAGGGAGACATCTGTCTTAGGTTTTCCCAGCCCTACTAAGGGCAATCACTTCATCACACTCTGCCACTGTCACCATAAATAAGACCTAGGTCTTACAAACGTCCCTGCTACCTGGGACAAGCCCAGAGCTAAATCACATCTCCAAATCCAGCCTTGATTGACAAATGCACCAGTTTCCCTCAGACTTGGAGAGTGTCCTCTGCTGCAATGTAATTAGAGTTTTTAATTTTTGCTTTTCAATAGAAGATTTCCTAGAAAAGGAGCAGATGAATGAATGATTGGGATCAGCATAAAACCTCCTAACTTTCTCTTTAGTGTCTAACTTGCATCTGTTCAAGTAGGTTTGTTTTATTAATGCTTACTAGCCTAAAGCTACTGCGATGATGTTAAAGATGCAATGTTAGCACAGCACTGACATATAGATTTGTTTTCTATGAGAAAGAAATTAAGGATTACACGGGATATTGAACCCCTGGCTTTCCTCCAACTTTCTGGTCTCCATGTTCAAAGGGAGGATTAAAGGTAGAGATCAGAAAGTGTTCCCCAAGGGGATTACTGTTAAGAACTGAGTAGGGATCAGGATAACACAGACTCAAGGCCAAGGCGGGATTTCACCTTACCTCCACAGGAGACTTGACTTCCTCCTTATCACTCACTCCTTGACCATCAGGTGATCCAGATCATCAGGTAATTGGTGAAGAAGGAAACAAAGTTGTCTCTTGACTCCTGAAGTATCCTAGCAGCAATGTCAGACAGAATGCAGGATTTTATTTGCCATAAATGCTGTAGACCCTTCGTCACTAAGCATAAGACAGTGTAGCCAACTCCAGTTTGATCCAGGCTTGCATTTTTATTCAAGTTATTGAAGCATGGAGCATTTGGATTCAGTTTCTAGGCAGCCATTCTCTTGGATTCTAGGGACTACACAATCGCAATGCAAGACATCCATTGAAGCATATGAGAGCAATGATGGAGGCAATGTTCAACCACAAGGAAAGGCAAGGGCAGGAAGACCATATCCCAGTAAACTGGTCAGTGATTCAGGTCAGATCTTCAGGCCTAACAGAAATCAGAAGGTGCCCTAGAAACCAGGGGCTGGATAGAGGGAAAGCTGCACTAATGGACTCCTCAGAACAGGTAGCCAGGAGCCTGGAGGTGAGGCTACCCTGCACTTCCAGAGCTGTGTTCAGACCTCATGTTCCAGATGTAAGAAAGCTAGTTCTTCTCCTGTGGGAGAGTCCCTCTTGGGAATAGTTGCCACTAGTTCTGGGTCAAGGAGAGGTTAAATCTGTGGCTGGCCAACCTGCATCTCCTATGCATACACAAGGAAACTTGTTAGGGTCTGTAAACAAGTCAAGATGGCTCCTGGCATTTTGCCAGAGGGAGTGGTTTGTGAAGTAATGCCAGCGAGCCATTAAGTGTGGAGATTCCTTATTGGTTGACTGCTGTATCTAGTTTATGTTAATTAAGATAAAATGTGTGGAATGTATACATACCCCTCCTGTCCTACAATAAATGCAATAAATGGCTCCCACTCCTGCTGTATCAATCTACACAAGTTCCTCGTCACCCCCCCCCTCCCCCGTTATTTTGCTGCAGCCAGACTGCGGCAGAAACTGAGCTTCAGTTTCCTCATTTCTAAAATGGAATAATAATAATAATACCTGCCCTTGTGGTTGTTGAGAAGTTTGAGTGAGTGGATGTATGCTAATCATGAGGTATAGTGCCTGATGCCATAATAATAACAGTAGCAATACTGATTTTATTCTCATTTTAACATTTATTTCCCATGCCTGGACAACAATGGAATTTTCAAGGACTAATTCTATCCACTCTTCTCATTCACTGGGCTTAAGAAAGTCTTCTGAGTTCTGTAGGAGAAAGAATATATGGGTCAATTGTTAAATCCCAAATCCCATATTTCTGTACAAATGTGCCAAAATCCAATACCAATACCCTGCCTTTCTTCATAACCACCCCACAGTAGCTCTCTGGTACACTTTTCTTTTTATTTTTTATTGGTGCATTATAACTATACACAATATTGGGATTCATCGTTACATATTCATACATACACATAACAAAATTTGGTCAATTTAAATCTCCACTTCTTCCCCTTTCCCTCACTTCTTCCATTCCCCTGCTCTCCTTTCTCTACTTTACTAGTTTCCCTTCTATTTTTATGGGATCCTCTCATATCTTTTTCCCCCTTTTTTCTCTCTAGTATCCACACAAAACAAAAAACATACAACTCTTGACTTTCTGAGCCTGACTTATTTTGCTTAACACAGTACACATAAGATCCATCCATTTTTTTGCAAATGACATAACTTCATTCTTCCTTATGGTTGAAAAAACTCCATTGTGTGTATGCCATATATACATATATGCCATATTTTCTCTATCCATTCATCTGTTCATGGACATCTAGGTTGGATCCACAATTTGGTTTTTGTGAATTGTGCTGCTATAAACATGAGAATATATGACTCTGTATATGCTGGATCCATATATATAATATGACTCTGTATATTTCTCTCTCTCTCTCTCTCTCTCTCTCTATATATATATATATATATATATATATATATATACATACATACATATATATATAATATGCTGACTCTAATTCTTTTGGCTAGATAATAAGGAATGGTGTAGCTGGATCGAATGGTTGCTCCATGACTAATCTTTTGCAGAACCTCCCTACTGATCTGCATAATGGTTATACTAATTTACAGTCTTACCAAAAGTGTATAATTCTGGCTTACTTTTCTTCAGTCATCTCAACTGCCACTCAATGGTGGAGTTACTAAGAAAACTTGAGTTACACAACAACCTGGATGGAAAGAGGGTGGCAGATGCTCAGATCTGCCCAATTTTCCAAGTGAATAGCACAAAAGGATCCCTACTTCACTGCAGGGATCATTACAAAGTATAGCACTGGGCCTGGCTGGTGTGCACATACATGACAAAGAGACTAGCAGGTAATCATTCCTTTGGGAGGAAATTAGTGTTCTTCCTAGGGTGGGAGGCTGAAATTAGCCAACCTATGAGGACAGATGCTCTTGTCAAAAAGACACCTGGAATCTGGGCATGGTGGTATACATCTGTAATCCAGTGACTCAGGAGGCTGAGACAGGAGGATCAGGAGTTCAAACCCAGCCTCAGCAACTTAGTGAGGCCTTGAACAACTCAGAGAGACCCTGTCCCTAATAAAATATAAAAAATGTCTGGGAATGTGTGTGGCTCCGTGGTTAAGCACCCCTGGTACAAAAAAAAAAAAAAGATACCTGGAAACTTCCCTTGGTTGTATGCTAATCATGAAGTATTTGGGGAAGGCCTGGTAGAAGGTGATGAGTCTAATCCTCACTCATAGAGGAAAAGGCTCTGACCAGCTCCAAGTGCAATTACAACTTTACACTCCTCACTGAGCAGCCTCAGACTGAAGCATTTATCTATCTATATTCCATAATTGTCAGCTAGAAGAACTACACAAAGATAGAGAGACCTAGGGCCTCCAAATGCTCCAAAGTTGAGCAGCTTCTCTCTGGCCACCTCTGGATTACTTAAACCACATTCTAGGACACCACTCACTCCTTCACATGCAGTGTCTTTGCCAACCTTCCTCTTTCTTTTCACATTCTTTCTTATCCCCAAGGACAAAGCTGAACCTGGTGAAATTTCCAATAAACACACTTCTAATTTTCAGATAGAGCCATTTCCATCACAGCCATCCTTACTTCCATCATAGCTCCATGTTGATGTTGAGGAAAACAAAGAACCCTGGGAAGTGTGAGCCATCTCTAGCCTGGAGCAGAAAATATTCCTCCATGGACCCAGACTTCTACATGGAACACAGTAGCTCAGTGACACGGCCTTCAAGAGCCATTCCCTCTAGACAGGGAATGAACATGTGCTCTTGGGCATGGAGTATGACTTGTGATTAAGGTTTTGCTCTAGAGCAGGATGAGGCAAGTCTCTAGAGAGAGTCTTGAAGCCATTGAGCTATGCCATTGTAACACAAAGCAGCCCAAATAATATGTGAACACATGAACACTGCTGCGTTCCAATAAAATTTTATTTAGGTAAGCAGTCAGTGGGCCAGATTTGTCCTGCAGGCTGCAGTTGAATGACACCCATTCTAGAGGAAACTATTCTTTATTTTTATAAAGCCATCCTTCCTGTCAGACTTCTTGTTTGTGGCCCAGGGCTGGTGTCCCTCACCACTTAACTGTTCCTCCTTACTATATTGATCATCCTTCTCTACTCCTTCCTTTTTCCATCTTTTGGATCCTTAATTTCTTTTTATCTGTATTTCATAAAAAAAAGAAAGCACTTGCTTTCCATATTGTCATATAGTCATCTGTGTTGCACATCCATTCAATACTGGACTTCTTCACAGTTGTTTTTGAGAATTTGTAAAAGTTTTTGGATGGCATATTTCATTAATATTAGCTAATAAACTGACAAAATTGATATGCCTTGCTTCTTTTCCTGAACCAGTTCCACCCACTACCTCCCCAGCAGCTGTGGCTCAGAAGCAGCTCATGTCTAGGTTTGGGCCTCTCTGTGTTGGAGGATGAGCCTCTGAGAAGGTCTGCTTCCAAGAATCTCCAGGAGCTGGTCTATGCCAGTTCCTTCCACTTAGAGCAGCAAAACTGGTCATGATGGAATAAAGGAGCCCTGGCAGAGGCATGAGTGGTACAGCAAGGGACAGAGTGGCTTTTAGTAAAGGTCCCAAGGGCAGAGGCCTTCCATAGCACTCAGCATAGGAGTGTTCCACCCAAGGTGCCTGTGGCTGAAGGCACCTCCTTTCTGCATCCTGGCCTCATTCATCCTGCCTTTTGTCCTCATCTCTTCCACATGTAAGTCTCCTTTCTCTTATTTTGCAAAAGGATTGATTTTTAATCATGCTAATCTTATTGCCTGGCCATTGTCAATGTGGAGCTGAAGTAAGTGTCTGAGGTCACAAGTCCAGGGGCAGCAGTTCCTCTAATTGTTAAGGAGATGCTCAGAAGCCATTTGGTCACCCCATATAGTTTTTTTTTCTTGGGAAAACTTTACCTGCTGAGAGTGCAATCTTAGATGCCTGCTGTGATTTTGGCTCCAGAGAGGGTGTCATGTGAGACGTGGCCCAAGTCCAGCTTCCTCTTTGTCTCCTAAGGTAAGATATTTCCTCCTCCCATGCCTCCTTGGCCTCTAGCTAATTTCACTAATACACCAAAGCATCCATTTTTAATCTGGCCAAATCAGTGACAAATGTTACAGGTTGTAATTATCCAAGGAATTCCTGAAAACTAATTAATACACAATCCCCACAATAAATTACAGCTTTCCTTTGGGTTTATGTTCCAGAAAACTGTTTTCTGAGGAGGCAGAGAAACAGGGTTGCTCCGTCTTGCCAGGGACCATCACAAAGCTTCTCTTTCTTGGACTTTGCTGTGCATTTGTGGGTGTTTGTGAGAGGTGGCTACAGGCAGCATGCCAGGGCTCTGGGCGGCAGTCACATCATCTTTGTCCACTTTGAAGAATTTACCAGAATATCCACAGTACTCTGTCCCATCATTTTACCACAGAGAGAAATATCAATTAACTTGGAAAAATCAGAAGCAGGAGCTGCAGATGATGCTGGGGAGGAAAGAGAAGTGACCTATTTCTCTAGTTCTGAGACGAGGAAAGCAGTGTTAAGTGACAGGTCAACAATGCATTTTTCAGCAACAGTACCTGCCAGGGAAGAAACACAAATGCAGACTTTTAAATTTTTTTTCCTTTTTCTCCCACTAACAACAGACATAGATTCTTGGACCTTGCTAAATCTCTAGGCACTCATAGAGCTTGTTTTGCATTTGGAAATTAGACTCAAAAATTATATCAACAATAATGCAGGACCATTTATGGAACTCATATCCGCACACTTGAAGACCCTTCACCTGAGCTGACACGTGAAGTGTAATTCAAAATGTTAATATCATTATCAGGACAAAAGGGGAAACAAGCGAGCAAACTTATAAACATTCTAAGCATGGAGTCAGAGGATGGAGAAATTTAGAAACAATTTTTATGTGTCAGGAGAGCCAAAGATGGCTGAGAGAAGGTAAATGTTCTCTGAATCTTTATCATAGTTAGAAGGTTCCTATGGGGGTTGTTGTGTGAGTGGCAGTTGTCCTCTGTGTGTGCATAGATGTATAGTGTGTGTTTGGCAGTATGTGTGAACATGTGTGCCCACAAGTTGTGTGTGTGTAGAGATATGATCCATGTCCACATATGTGTGATGATATGTATATGTGATGTGTGTGTGTAGGTGTGAGGTTATACCTGTGTGTGTCTGTATTGGTGCATAGGTTGGTATTGTTGTGTGTGTATGTATGTGGTGGTAGACATGCATGCAGGTGTCTTTCAGTATGCATATTTACATTTGTATGTGTACATGTACATTGTATGTATATAAGTACATGCAAGAAGGCACACATAGCCTATACATGTAAACATTTTCACGTGTTCACATGTGTGAGAGGATGAACTGTGTACCTTGCTTATGTAAGTCTGTGTACAGTCACATGTGTACACATGTGTGAATGTGCACTTATGTGTACATGTGTGCAACTGTAGATGGTATGGGTGTGTGTGCATATATATGAAGATATACATGTACATTTGTGTATTTGTGTGTGTACTTGTGTCTATGTAGATGTGAATACATGTGAGGCTCTATATATGTGCAGGTATGGTACATGAGTGCATTTGTATGTATAGAGGTGGGTAAGGGGTGTGTATAGAATATGCATGTTTGCATGTGCCCAGGTATGTATACACATTCACACACATAGGCCAAAAACTTGCAATAGATCAGCTAAGATCCCCACTGTTCGGCAGCCTCTGCCCCACTTCCCTGTCACAACCCACATCCTTCTTTTTGCCTTCATATTTCCATTAAAATGACCAACTCTCCACTAGGAGGGCCAGAGGAGTGGGAGACATCTTGTTCTTCACTCACATGCCCAGCACCTGGCCCTGAGCCTGGCTTATGGCAGGAGCTGATGAAACATCTGCTGAGGGCAGAAAGTGGACACCGCTGATGAGCATGAGGCGGTAGCTAGTGTGTGTGGCAGAAGCTCCCTTCCTACCTGTTTCCTCACCAGAAGTGCTGTGCTCCAGTAGGCAACTTTGGGTTCTGGGAATTGTCACTTTTTCTTGGCATGTTTGTTTTTTTAAAACAAATGCATTTTTTGAATTAGTGTGGAATACAAAAGAATAAACCTTATAGAAATGTGAAAAAAAAACTCTTTTCAAAATTCACTGTTTCTTTTCCTGAATTCTCAGCATCCTCCTGATGATTCTCACTTTCTCACCCCTTATATCCACTTGGTTATCTGTTATTTCAGTTTAGAAATGATTCAATCTCGCCCTCCTAGCTACTGCTTTATGAAAACAGTCATGCTTTCTTGCCTTTATCACTGCAAGGAAACTTCAACTGTCTTCCTTTTTCATTTCTCACAGTCCCTACTACACACCTGGCCCAGAATACCTCACAACAGAAAGACCTCATTGTATAAGGTCAAAACATATGGAATTAACAATGGCCAACCCATCTTGAACTACAAACATTAGCAGTTCAACATGACACTAGTATCTAACTCACAAATCTGTTTCCATTCTATTACAATAGTTCAGACAGGGGAACTTTCTGCATGCCATTTCCTAGTCACTTTTTCAGACTTAAATAAGCATTTTTCTAATCAGCTTTCATTACTGTGACAAAATACTTGAGATAATTAATTTAAAAAGGAAAGGTGTATTTTGTTTCAAGGTTTCAGTCCATGGGCCTGGGGCAGCATGGTATTTCATGGTGAGAGCTCATGGCAGAGAAAGGCTGTTCACCAAATGGAGGCCAAGAAGCTAATAGAGGGAGAAGAAGGGACTTGGATACCCGTCTTTCTTCAAGAGCACACCCCTGTGTTAGTCAGCTCTTTATCACTGTGAGAAAAAGAGTTGACATGAACAACTTGGGCTTACAGTTTCAGAGATTCAGTCCTTGGTCGGCTGACTTTATTGCTGTGGGTGTGAGATGACACAAAACAGTATGCTGGAAGCGTGTGGCAGAGGAAGGCTGCTCAGCTCATGTCAACCTAGAATCAGAGACAGAGATTGAGGCACCAGGGATAAAATAAAATATAGACCCCCCCCAAAAAAAAACTCAGCCCCAGTGACCTACCTCCTCCAGTCATTCCCTACCCACCTATGGTTACCACCCAGTTAGTCCATTCAAATAATTAAGACATCAAACAGATTAATCCACTAATAGATTATTGATCTTATTATCTAATCATTTTCCTTTTGCATTGACACAGGACTTTGAGGAAACACCTTATATCTAAACCATGATACCCCTAATGACCTAATTTCCTTTTACTAGGCCCTACTTCTTTACATTTCCACTACCTATCAATAGCTTCATGGTTTGGTGACCAAGCCTTTAACATATATGCATTCATATATACAGGATAGTACAGAGTATTTTAGAACTGATTTCCCATAGATGTTATTTACTAGATATTAGGCAGCAAATAATAGACATATACCATCGAAATGCTTATTCAAATCAAATAATAAAGGATGTCTATATACACATTTAATACCTCTCTATATTGTTGAGTGAATTATATCAATTCTGAAGTCAATACACAATTTCTCTCAGCATAAAATCTGTCATACAATCTCAGAGTTGGTCCTGACATCATTAATAATTGACTGAGTGACCTTGAACATACCTTGTATAATTGTAAGCTCTATTGTTTTCCTCTACAAATTGGGCACATGAGTAGCATGTAACTCACAGCCCAATGAGCTTTGCTGAAAATTAACAATAGATATAAAGTATTAAATATGGTGTCTGGAATTTATTAAATGCTCCACGAGGTTGAATGGCATTGTTCTCTGGATCAATACAAGGCCAACTATTAGGATTCATCTTCTCTGGTCCTTTTCAGTGCTCTGTAACTAAACGGTAACTCTGGAAGTATTTTTTCCAAATTCTCCTATGTTTTAGAGGAAGAGGAGCTTTTCATTAAAAAAAAAGTTAGATGAAGCTAATGGCAATCTTTCTCTCTTTTAAAGCACATTTTGTCTGAATATGTTGATATATTTTTCTTACCCTTAAAGAGTGTGTAACTAATTAAAACAAGTAAAAAATAATTTTAAAAAACAGTGTGTATGAAGAAATTTTAAGCAGATTTCCTAAATTTGAGTGTTTTTTGCCAGTCATGCAGGATTCCAAAATGAATTTAGTCAAGTTGTTGTGGATATTTTGTAGTTAGTATTCTTTACTTCATTTTCTGAGAAAATATTGGTATTGCACTAAGTTTTTAAATGACACATATAATTATATCCTTATTAATAGATACCAAATATTATCACTTAATACATGGCTCTAATTAATTATGTTTTTAAAATTAAACATCTAATTTCTACCAAGTTATATTTAAATAATTAAGTCTAATGCTAATGAAATAGAGTGTGTGCCAGCATCTTCTTTATAAATGCAAAATAAAATGACCTATAAAATCAAGTCTAATTTCTTTTCCTTGACTAGCCAGTGCCTCAGCCTCTGGCTCCTCCTCCCTAGCTTCTTGTCCCACCAGCCACCACACACAGTTTATGTTCCAACACGTGGAAGGGACTCACTTTCTGTGAGCACTTCAGTCTCCCATGATTCCAGGTCTTTGAGCATACTCTTCTTCATCCTGGGGTGTCCTTTCCCCATTTCTTTGGTTAAAGTCTCCATATACCCTCTTGGGGACACCTTCTCAGCCTCTCTCTAATGGAGTCACTAATTCCTTCTGCTGAGTTCCCAGAGTACAGCTGCCTGTTCCTCTGTGAGAACATTCCCTGAGCCAGACATCATCGTGGTGCATACCTGTAATCCCAGTGGCTCAGGAGGCTGGGGTGAGGAGGATCACAAGTTCAAAGAGAGACCCTTTATAACTTAGCAAGACCTGGTTTCAAAATTTAAAAAAAAAATGTAAACAGGGCTGGGGATCTGACTCAATAGTTGAGTGCCAGTGAATTGAATCTCTGTTCCCCCCAACCAAAAAAAATAACATTCTCTGGATAACACTGTGACTGGCTTTTGATCCCATTAGTACCCTACTAGGGTTCTCGCTCCTACTTTTCTGTCCAGCCATAGGACCTAGCAGATGGCAGATGAGTAAAGAGTATTTTTCTTTCTTTCTTCTTTTTCCTAAATTAATGAATACATAAATAAACCAAAGAAAAGTTGTTTACAAATGACAAATGCTTGTAGAATAAATGGACAGATTAAATATATTAGTGACTAAGGATTTTAGTGAATTTAGGATTAATATGGCATAAGTACACAGAATAATGAATGAAAATCTGAATACTACTTACATGTTAAAGTCCAAAGTTAAAGACATACTACAAAGCAATACCCTTGGGTTAAATGAGGTGATTTATTTAAAATATCTAGCAAATGTGTGTCAGTGAGCTCTCAAATATAGTAGAATATTCTACCATGCTTCTTATTGTTGTTATTACTAAGTTGCTCCATAATTAGCAAATGAAAAGAATACCTAATGAACATATGTTACCACATAATGCTAGAGCATCTACTTAGCAAAGCTATTTTTGTTTGCATTAAAGAAACTTTTGAAATCAATTATAATATATAACAGCTTAACTATATAAAATGAATAAAATAATTTTATGCACACACATATATAATGTTATTTGTTATGCTTCTTATAATGGAGTGTCATGGTTTTGTTAAGTAATTAATTTACCACTTTATGCCAAATTGCTGTGACATATTATGCATCATATTAAATTTTATTTTATGTTGTATAAGTATATTTTACTGTGTTTATAATAAATCACCATGATTCTTCCTACGAGTGATATTTATTTATTCAGTCCTTGTGACAAACTTTCTCAATGTTCTTTTAACAGGGTATTCATAATTTCTTACATCCTGTCATGCTTATGATACTTGGAGACTATCTTCTACTGTGTTAATATTTTCATATTCAAATAAAGCCCATAATTTTCCATTAAAAATATACCCTTTCTTCCACTAGCCCAATTCAAGCTGTGCCTTTTTAACTACTCAAATCAAAATGTTTCCATGAAGGTCAACAGTCATGTTTATAGTAAAATTGATTCTTTCAGTTAATTCTCCATTAATTAAACTACCTTAGAATTGAATGTGGGATAAATTGAAATTGGTTTTTCAGGGTCAGGAAAACCTCTTTTGGAAGGTTCTGATGACTTCCTCTCTTACATCTTGTAAAGAGATTAGATTTCTCTGCAGTTGGCTTATGCAATATGGGAGTTCTTTCTAAACACTTCACATCTCTTAAAATACCATCTGTTGGTACTTACCTACTTAGCTCAAAGGAGTAGCACTCTCCGCATCATGTAATATCTCATAAGCATATCTACTTCATTTTTATTTTGGTTTCCCACTGCTTTCTCCCAGCGATGTTGGTACTCACAACCTCAGCCACTCTGCCTGACAATCATGTAACTTCATTTTTAGGAAAAATGCATGTTGTAAAAGGGATAACCTATAGATAACAGTAAATATGCTACTTCTAACTAGAATAGAATGAGACATCTACAAAATTGTGGTTTTAGCCTGGAGTCAATTGTAGGTGGCAGTGTAACTGACTCTGTGCTCTGAGACCAAGAGCCATCCGGTTTTCTTCCTACAACTGAGATCAAAATTCATTGCTCTGTAAACTCCTCAGAATCCCCAGGTGTTTGAGAAGGCAAGGAGATTTGATTTTGTTCTTACAACAAAAAGGCCTGTGTAAAGAATTCTTTTAGTCTGTAACAATAGCAACACTAAATCCTTTTATCTGAAACCTGAGAGCCTGATAAAAATATAGAATTTGGAAGACAGCTCTTAAGATAACAAAATAGAGTCTTTAAACAGCCTAGTTGATTTTTGTTTTCTCATATGGACTCTGAAACATCTACCCCAACCTGAAAATTGTGGACTTCTATCCATCTCTTCTTTCTTCATCTTACCCGTTAATTGTTTGCTCTTGTACTTCTTATGAAAGAAGAAGTAAAATACAGCATAAAATAGAACATGAAGTAAAATAGAACATAAATATCTGCCTGTAGCAATAGAAACAGAATCTCTTGTGAGATTGCCAATTAACTTGAAGTTTTAGCAAATGATCTTGTGAAGAAATGTCCTTTAGTATCACTAGCCTCATTTGTGGTTTTAAAATGTAAGGAACAAATTCTCTTAAACACCCTCCCCCTTCAATTTCTGTACAAGTCAAGTGGAGAGTAACAGGGATATTTGGTTATCTCTAATCTAGGACAGAATATAATCTTAATTGATTTAAAAGAAAGAGTTTACTTACCAATCTTTAATTATAATGTGTTGAACATTTTTGTGTACATAACACAATATCTAAAAAGAAGGTTTACAAATTAATAAAAAAAAGTCTCAACCTCTATGAGGAGTGTGAGTGAATAGTGCAGTAAAATAAATGAGTAAACATTTCTAGCCTACATGATCATAAACATTTAACTTGAGAAAATAACATTTGCAATTGATGTTAGGATGTGGGGGAAATTGCAATTAGCTCTGTGGAGACGCCATTCCATGTTGAGTTTGCCTGAGCCAAGGTAAACAGTAAACTCCACAGGAATTTGAGGTGAGGTGATAGACTGAGTTAACTTTAATGGTAAATTATATAAGAGACTATGGTTGAGCACTTAGAAGAAGGCATAAGTAGAGATCAGACTATGAAATTTACTTTTTTCTCACCAACTCCCCCAAATAGAAGATGATTATACCAAAGCATTCTTAAGTAAAGGGCCTGAGGCAGTGACTGGGGTTTGTGAGGGGCTTCTCCTACAAGATATCAATACCTTAGAATTTAGATTTCAGTTAAATTGTTTATGCAAAGACTATGCTTTGTCAAAGTAATTCTTTAAAGCAAATGGAAATAATGAGACGTATACATGTGCACATATAAAGATGCATATGTCTATATATCTATATTTAATTTTGTATTACTCTGGAAAAGTACCTGAGATAGCCAGGTTATAAGGAGGAAAGGTTTACTTTGTTTCCTGGTTTCAGACCATGGTTGCTGGGCCCCATTGCTTTGGGTCTGGGGTGAGGTAGCACATCATCATGGGAACATGCAACAGAGGAGGCTGCTCACCTCACGGTGGCCAGGAAGTCAAGAAAAGAAAGAAAAGGGTCTGGGGCCCCCATATCCCCTTCAAGGACACCCCTATGACCTAACTTCCTTCCACTAGGCCTCATTTCTTTAAGGTTCCAATACCTCCTAATAGTGCCTCACACTAATTATTAGGCCTTTAAAGCATGAGCTTTGGGGATACATTCCACATCCAAACTGTAGCACTTGGTTGTCACTTTTAAATGCTTCCACCTATATGAAGCATGCCTCTCAACTATAAAGATAAGTGCCTCCTTCTCTAACACTCACCTAATTGCTTACAGCCTCCTGTCTGACCTCAAACTTCATGCTCATCAGTGCCATCGTTCAGTTAATTCCTACCCCTCTGGTATTGCTCAAGCATCTCCCACAAGTCTATGTTACTGTATTCTCATGTTAGGTTTTTTAGTTGCTAATATGTATGGCATTTTGAGGTTAGTGAGGAGGAGGTGCTTGTGAAAATGGGAATACTATCTGAATCAAAGCCATTTGAGTCTCTGGAACTTGGTCCCTATGGAGATGAGTTCTTCACGTAGTTTATTTCATTTGCTGTACCCTTAACTTTGACTCCTCAACATTGCTTCATGCATCTCTCCAAGATTTTTTTTTTAGCTACATATCATACAATTAGGGATAAGTTTCTCACAGTTTACAGCGAGGTTTATGAAGTTCTTTGTGATATCAATAGACTTTGAATTTTTTCCAATGGCGTTGCCAAGGATAAAGAAAAAAAAAGGGAGAAAAAGAAACATATGCCCATCAGGATCCTCTGCATAGGAGATCTTCTCACAGAGACAAGATTCATAATGATGTGTATAAATCCAAGCAAGCTTTAATTTCCTTTCACTTACTCTAAACCCTGTGGGGAAGGATGTGAGGAAATATCACAAAGAAGAGGTTGGGGTTACAATCTCTTATCACTCCTTCTGCCTCTACATGCTAAAGACAAGAAAGATGGGAGGCATCTTTGGGAGCCTCAAGCATTTGGAAAGCTAAGTTTCTCTGCTTGGGTACAAGGAGAGAACTTCAGTGCCTGGGACCAGCCGAAGAGAGAGAACAATATGGACAAGACAGGACCCATTCTGTTGTCTCAGGTGTTAGAGAGAGAGAGCCTCAGTATTATCCCCTCTAAAGACCCAGGTCCATGAGTCTGATTGTATCAGAAATGACCTGGCCAGAAAACATCCACTTTTTGCTACCTTCTAAAGTAGGACTGTGCTGTGAAGCAAAAACTAAATGTTCAGGATGTGGGAGTTCTTCTCCAAACAGACACACACACACACACACACACACACACACACACACACACACACTCACAAAAACAACAACAAAAAAAACACACAGAAACAGAAACAACAACAAACAGACAAAAAACAGACCAGTTCATGTAAAATACAGAGCTAAAAATTAATCATGCTTATATTTGAAACATAACATTGATGCTGAAATTCAAACTGTTTATTCCCTGTAAGTTTCATCAGTCAGAATTTTATATAAGACATGGGGGTTGCGGGAAGGAGGAGAGAGCTTATAATTGCATATAAGCCAACATTTTGAGGAGAAATGGTAATAACAAAATAACATAAAATGTAATTTTCTGAGTATAAGAGGAAGTGAAGTTGTTTTAAATCCCAGTATCGGGGATTTTCCAGCCACCTCCTGAGAGCCCCAATTGATGAGTCTATCAACTGACTCTGGAGATTTACAATCTGTTTCCTGCCCCTTCATTTCCCTATATGGGCTCATGGCCTCAAGTTGCTTTAAATCTAGCATCACTGTCTTTGCATCACCAGAACTATTATTTTCATGTCTTTTGTGAGCCAGTATGAGTCAAAACTGTTAACCAGAACATAAAATAGTGTCAGAGAGAGAAAAACGTGGAGGAGTTAAAAGAAAAACAAGCACTTTTAGAATAAGGAAAGTACAGAGTAGCACATGATGTTCCTTGGCTGGGAAGTATAGATGGTGTGCATTTCTGGTGTAAGATTAACAATATACAGACATTTATAACAGTAAGAGTTCCATATCATATAAGTGCCAAGTGGCACACAAGTAAACATGTTTACAAAATTACGAGTCAGAAAAAAATGCACAGATTTATCATCTTATAACCTTTCTGAGAATTAAAACCTAACCTACTTTTAAATTTTTCATATTTTGTTTTATTTGCACTGAGAAATCACTCCTGGCCTTTCTTCCTAATGTTGCTTAGTTTATATCCCATAACCAAGTTTCTTTGTGGTTTTGAAGCATGTGAGAAAGGAAAGTCCATCTAATATAAAATTAAAGTGGTGATACCACTTAACACAGAAAGACCACAAAATAAACAAAGATCTAAGTGCTTTCAGCAAATGTGTACTTCTTTCCAGATTCTCTGATTCCTTTTCCCATAAGGAGAAATGCTTGCTTGCAAGTTTTAGAAAGATGGTGATGCTTTTTACAGAAGTGTGGTGCAGTGGGACACAACCACAGCTTGATTGTCCTTTGTCCTTGTAGAGTGGTTTCCCTTGACCTTTGAAGCTTCCATTGCACCATGTGTTCCACTATTTCAGGGACTGTGTCACATGCTACTTATCTTAACTGTGCTCAATTATACTGTAACATTTTAGTAATGAACCATGGGCATCCAGTAAAACCTATCTGGAGCCTTTCAATAAGAAAATACAATGAGAATGGTAAGAATCAGGCATGGGAGCGGGTATATTTTAGATGTTGTAACAACAACAGCCTGAACACTGCTCATTTATAAAGTGACAACCTGGCTTTCCCATACACACTGTCACTGCTCAAGTGGCATCAGGTTATCACAGGCTCAATTTCAATTCCTAAATTCCTAGGATCTGGATACCTCTATGGATTTAGTTAATTTCTTTTGGTTTCCTTTGCTAAGCCAACCATATACACAAAAGCACCGCTCTCTTTAACTTCAGTGAATGCAAAGAGAAGGACTGAAAAAAATGGCTGCAGTCTGAGTCAGTGGAGTTTCATCAACTGTGTTAGACAATATTTTAAAGTGCAAGCCTGAAACATTGGTGGACCACTCAATATACAAACGTCTTCTCTCAAACACTAAAATTTTAGCAATTGACTCCTCTCCACAATGGGCCAGCATCTTATACATTTGTTCCTTCAAGCCACTTAGGTCAGCCCATTTTTCTTAGATGTTACAGGAATATAAGAGAAAATTTGCACTGTGAGATCAGTTGATGAGTGTCAGGGAACATCTCCCACACCATCTCTCTTTCCTCCTTCTGCATTTTGCTCTCATTGTTTTACTCCACAAACCACTTTCTTCCCCTCTCATCCTCTATTCATATTTTGATGAAAAATTTGGTCCTCAGCTCCCTAGACCATCTGGATGCAGTTGTTCAGTAAGTGATAGGACATTTATTTCCCTCCTTTAAATATAGGAATGTCAATAGATTTTTACTCAACCTCTGGGTCACATGACAGAACCCATAACTTCACTTTTGGCTAAATTAATGTCACATACCAGCTCTTTCTCAGGCAATGTAAACTTTATACAGAAATATTTGTTGATTGAATCATGGGACACAGGAATCTCTGATCTAATTTAATTACATCTTCTACACTGTGAGTAACTTTATGATATTAAAAATTATCTAAAACTTTAAGGTCTTACTTTGGCCCACTGTAAAACAGAAATGTCATGTCTACCCCATAGGTCTGTTTGCTTGCTCACTTATATTTTAACTGAAGGGCGAACAAAAGCAAAGCCCCTGACATACAGTAGGCGATTAGCAATGCTTGCCCTTCCTCCTTTCTCAATAGTGCCTACTGTGTTTCTCTGCCTGTAGGAAGTGCTTCACTACATGAGTAAACTTAGAAAAGAGGGAAATAATAAATTATGTCCTTTCTCATACAAGTGTTGACTCAGTGAAAGAATTTGGGATGGTGTGAAGAATCTGAAAAACACAAAGCCCTGGGGAACCCTGCTAATTGTTTTGGGTGATGATGGTGAGATGTTTTATAGTGGGCATAATCAGTATATCCCAGGTTTTACAAGTTGTCTAATAGGCTGCTGGTACTTCTTAGATGGGGCACAGTTTTTACACATCTCTTCTCCTGAAGAAAGCAAATAGAGGATTAAGGAGGAATGCCACAATGCGGCAACATGTCCAGATACTGTCCCCTGGGACTCAGCCCCTTGAGGAAATCAGACGCCCTCCTCCAGTCTTCAAAGTCTGCAATGTAGACAGAGTTGCATTTCATTAGAAAGAGGCATTCTGCAGGGTTCAGCTTTTTCAGAAGGGAGATGGGTGATAGGCAGCTGGGGAGAGCATGTTGGATAAATATGAGTGTCTGGAATTTTAAAAGTGTTCTCCTCTTGCTTCTCAGTAGGTGGCTGCCTCTTGAGGCCTGGCATTCACCCAAGTCTTGAGCATTACCTCAGCATTTAAAGAGAAAACAAGTGCAAAATAGAATCCACATCGCTGTTTTTTAAGCAGCATCAACATCAAGGAATGCCACAGGTTGGGTTTGGTTCACCCTCTTAGCATGCAAAATTATTTTGCACTATAGAAAGCTGTCTTTTCCCAACCAAGAAAACAAACAAAACCAAAAAAGCAGAACTAATTAAGATCATCATATCTCAATAAATATGCAAATAAAAAATCAAAACAAAGAAATTCTATTTATCACATCATAAAGTTGCAAATTGCTGTACAGGCTGGTTGGGAAGAATTGCAAGGGATAGAGAGTTCTAATGACTTTGCTTAGACACTGTGTTTGAAAGCTGCATTTGTAGGTTTATGATTGCGAATGAAGATGGTGAACTTGCCAGGGTGAGATTACTTTTTACACATTTTTATCCAATTGTTGTGAAGAGGATAAGGGGGATAAAATTTCACTTGGTTAAATTGTGAAAGGTTTCATGCTATGAAATGTGTTTCTGTTAATATCATTTTAGATAAAAAGAGACTAAGATTGCCATTTTACTGATGAAAACAGTAAGGCTTACAGAAGGTATTTCTGTTTCTCCCTTGGTATTTGCAGCCAGTATTCAAACCCCCAGTTACTTGTCTGATACCAAGTTTTTGTTTCGTTTCTGATTTACATTTTCTCCCTATAGTTCAAGATTCCACAGCATCATGCAAAGTGATGTTTGAATGTGTTGTCTACTGGATATCAGGGTGCCCAGTTAAAAAGGAGGAAATTAAATTAATTTATAAATGTTTTCTCCACATATTTTGTATATTTGGATATTAAGACCCACCATATCAATTTGATGCTATTTCCTGTTATTTCTATAGAATTTCAGTTGCAAATGTTGATTCCTTCCTATTAAATTCATATTCATTGAAAAACAAGGCAAGTGTTTGTTAGTCAGCTGAGAAAATCAGCTTAGAGGAGGAAAGTTTTATTTTGGCTCAAAGTTTCACAGGTTCAGTCCAAGGTCAGCTGACTCCAAGAAAGAAACATCATGGCAGAAGGATGTGGTAGAGGAAAGCTATTCAGTTCATGGAAGCCAGGAAGCAGAGAAGAGGAAGAGAGAGGGAGAGGGAGAATGAGAAGGATTGAGGACAATATATGGCCCCCACATCCCAAAGGATCCAGTCCCTTCCACTATCTCTCACCTCCTACAGTTTCTAACACTTCCCAATAATGCATTCAACTACCAGTAGATTAATGCATTAATGTGATTATAACTATTATGATCCAGTCACATCCCAAGAGCCTACCTCTGAAGATTGCTGCATTCAGTTCCAAGACTTTAACACATGAGCCTTTGAGGAATACTCCAAATCCAAACCATAGCAGAGGAAAAGGAGAGAGGAGAAGGAGGAGCAGAGTGAGGTAGGAGGAAAAAGGAGTGGGAGAGAAGAGAGAGAAAGTAACTGACATCCTAATATTTTAGAAGTTGCTGTAACCTAGCCTCACTATAGATATTTTGTCCTGAGGTAGCTGAATCAATGAGCTGCAAAGAGCAACTCAGAATAGTGTTGGTAGTTTCATTTTAGAAACTGCTCTCTGCTCTTTGTATATAAGATGCTACTTCTAAGGAGAAGAAAGTTTTCAATTGTCTCTGGACATGCTGCTTTTGGGTTCTGCTAGGATAACATCAGGGTCTTTAAGAATGACTTTAAGACGTTCTTTAAGAGAGACTTTAAGAATGCAGAATTATATACAGGAATGCCTTTGATTTATGCGTGTTGATTTTATATCCTGCCACTTTGCTGAATTCATTTATTAACTACAGCAGCTTCTTTGTAGATCCTTTTGGGTCTGTTAAGTATATTATCATGTCATCTGCAAATAGCGATAATTTAATTTCTTCTTTTCCTATTTTTATGCCTTTAATTTCTTTTGTCTGTCTAATTGCTCTGGCTAGTACTTCGAGAACTAAATTGAATAGAAGTGGTGATAGAGGGCATCCCTGTCTTGTTCCAGATTTTAGAGGGAATGCCTTCAGTTTTTCTCCAAAACCTCTCAAATGGAAATAAGGGAAACCACTCCATTCACAATATCCTCAAAGAAAATAAGATACTTGGGAATCAACCTAACAAAAGAGGTGAAAGATTTATACAATGAAAACTACAGAACCCTAAAGAGAGAGATAGAAGAAGATCTCAGAAGATGGAAAAATGTACCCTGTTAATGGATAGGCAGAACTAACATCATCAAAATGGCGATATTACCCAAAGTTCTCTACAGGTTTAATGCGATGCCAATCAGAATCCCAAAGGCATTTCTTGTAGAAATAGACAAAGCAATCATGAAATTCATATGGAAAAACAAAAGACCCAGAATAGCAAAAGCAATTCTAAGCAGGAAGTGTGAATCTGGAGGTATAGCGATACCAGAGCTCAAACTATACTATAAAGCAATAGTAACAAAAACATTATGGTACTGGTTCCAAAACAGGCAGGTGGACCAATAGTACAGAATAGAGGACACAGAGACTAATCCAAAAAGTTACAACTATCTTATATTTGATAAAGGGGCTAAAAACATGCAATGGAGGAAGGATAGCATCTTCAACAAATGGTGTTGGGAAAATTGGAAATCCATATGCAACAAAATGAAATTGAATCCCTTTCTCTCTCCAGCCACAAAAGTTAACTCAAAATGGATCAAGGAGCTAGATATCAAAACAGAGACACTGCGTCTGATAGAAGGAAAAGTTGGCTACGATCTACATATTGTGGAGTTGGGCTCCAAATTCCTTAATAGGACGCCCATAGCCCAAGAGTTAATAACAAGAATAAACAAATGGGACCTACTTAAACTAAAAAGTTCTTTCTCAGCAAGAGAAACAGTAAAAGAGGTAAATAGAGAGCCTACATCCTGGGAACAAATTTTTACCCCTCACACCTCAGATAGAGCCCTAATATCCAGAGTATACAAAGAACTCAAAAAATTAAACAATAAGATAACAAATAATCCAATCAACAAATGGGCCAAGGACCTGAACAGACACTTCTCAGAGGAGGACATACAATCAATCCACAAGTACATTGCTCACCATCTCTAGCAATCAGAGAAATGCAAATCAAAACCACCCTAAGATACCATTTCACTCCAGTAAGATTGGCAGCCATTATGAAGTCAAACAACAATAAGTGTTGGCAAGGATGTGGAGAAAAGGGCACACTTGTACACTGCTGGTGGGACTGCAAAATGGTGACGCCAATTTGGAAAGCAGTATGGAGATTCCTGGGAAAGCTGGAAATGGATCCACCATTTGACCCAGCTATTGCCCTTCTCGGACTATTCCCTGAGGACCTTAAAAGAGCGCACTATAGGGATATGGCCACATCAATGACTATAGCAGCACAATTCACAATAGCTAGACTGTGGAACCAACCTAGATGCCCTTCAATAGATGAGTGGATAAAAAAATTGTGGCAGCTATACACAATGGAGTATTATGCAGCACTAAGAAATGACAAAATCATAGAATTTGCAGGGAAATGGATGGCATTAGAGCAGATTATGCTAAGTGAAGCTAGCCAAGCCCTAAAAAACAAATGTCAAATGTCTTCTTTGATATAAAGAGAGACACTAAGAATAGAACAGGAAGGAAGAGCATGAGGAAAAGACTAACAGTAAACTAAGACGAATGGGGGGAGAGAAAGGGAGAGAGAAGGGAAAGCATATGGAAATGGTAGGAGACCTTCAGTGATACACAAAATTATAAGAGGTTATGAGGGGCAAGGGGGAGGGGGAAAAAAGGGAGAGAATTGAACAACAGCAGAGGAGGGAGAGAGGGAAGATGGGAGGGGAGGGGAGGGGAGGGGGATAGTAGGGGATAGAAAAGGTAGCAGAATACAACGGTCACTGATATGCCATTATGTAAAAATGTGAGTATGTAACAGAAGTCAGTCTGCAATTTGTATTTGGGGAGTTCAAAACCCAATTGAGTCAAATGTATGAAAGATGATATATCATGAGCTCTGTAATGTTTTGAACAATCAATAAAAAAATGAAAATTAAAAAAAAAGAATGCAGAATTGTTTGGAATGATCATACAACTAAAGAAATGGGGGTAGCATGGTACGTATTCACTGCCCTATCCATAAGGGCAATGCAGCTAGAAGCCCAACTGATAGAAGGTCAACACACATAGAATTGCTTGTTACCATTGACAGTCATGTTGGACACAATGTAAATAATATGTTTAAGAGAGTGCTCAAACTAATTGAGCAAGAGAACAAAGAAGCTCTCTGATGTTTTCAAAAAAGAGGTGGATGCTAGCTTTGCCTTTAAGATGGGAAGAACTGGCAGAAGTGTCAAGGACATGTTTAATTGCATTTTGCTATACTTGAGCAAATTTGTTCGAAGTAAGTGCGACAGTGGACTGGATGGTGGCAGGATGTCCACGTCAACTCTGACCCTTGCCAGGGACATCTGCCAACTGCAGTTTATCTTTTTCATCCATCCCTTTCCTTTTTTATCTTCACTCCATTTCTTCTTCCCTTCTGTTCCTCTTCCTTTTCTCTCTTGACTTTCTTCCATATTTTCCTTCTCTACATCTTCTCTTTTTATCTACTTAGCCTTTACTTAATATTTTTGATTACAAACATTTTAATCCCCCCTTACTAAATAATCATGTTAGGCTTTAGGGAAAACATAGAAAATGATAATAAATAATTTGTGACTTCAGTCACTCTCATTATCTAAATAAATATAACTACTGTCAAATGATCAATGTATATTTTCCAATCATCTTTCCAACATGTTAAGTAATTTTTTAAACAAAATTATCTCTTACAAACTCATTGCTTTCTTATGAGTTCAACTTCTTTCCTACTGAAGTAAATTGTTGAGCAGATCTGTTGATGGCCTATGTTTGGGTAAAATATTTCATTCTCATTCAAGGGAACTAAAGGCTTTTGCTTTGTTTGTTCAGAGTTTGCAGTATAGAATCCTAATTTTGGATTCATTTTTCCTTGTAATTCAAGATATTTTTTTCTGTGTTTACCTAATAATAATAATAATAATAATAATTATTATTATTATTATTATTATTTGACTATTTCAAGTTAAACTCTTCAATCTGGAATGATTTTGGATTTGTAGAAAAGTTTCAAACATACTACAGAAAGCTGCATCATCTAGTTTCCCTTATTGATTTTTAACTGGGAAACCTACTGTGAGTGTGAATGTCTGTCATTTAAGGGTGATCTGTGCTTCCAATTTTACCAAGTTTTGACCTTTAGTGATAACCATTGCAATAGGTATAATTATGGGCTTCATTTCCCTGCTAAATTGTCCTCTTTTCCAGAGTAGTTCTTCAATTTGAGAACTATCACCTTTCCATTATCTTTTTGAATACTGCCTCTTACCAATTTACTTTAAACTCTACATCTGGAAAGCTTTCTTTTCTTTCATGAATTCTCTGTTGGACTCTCTCTTTTGTGCTGTGTAACCACTGAATTAAGATTTTTATTGAATTCTTTTCATTTAGAAATATTCTGTTGAATATTCAATCCACCTTTCAAAAATATTCTTTTCTGTGTTCCAGAACTTATTCTAATTATTTAATCATCTTCAATATACTTCTTCTATGATCCTATTCCAAATTGCCATACAATTTAAAGTTTGTGGGTATCTGTTTCTGTTGCTTTTTATATCTGCTGACAATGGTTGAAGTGGTTTATTTCTTGATGTGATTCATAATTGTTATTCTCTGTGCATCTTTAGCAGTCTGTGTCCTTCATGTCTTCCCATAGGAGCTCTATATGCCCTCAGTTTAAAAAAAATCCTAAATTGTAGTTTTATTTTTGTTTCTGATGGAGCATCAGAATTTCACCAACTAGAGTCAATTGTTTGTGGTACATAATATAATTTTAACTACAATTCTTCTACATAATCTATGTTTCTATTTTATTTTTGAGTATTTTCTCCTCTCAGTCTTTTCCTATTTATTTAGTCTTTTCCTAATTATTACATTATTAACATTTTTCCTATATTTATGACTCAGTTTCTTGTTTCATTTCTAAACTTATATATAGTCCATTGACATTTTTACACTGACAGGTTTTATAACAATTACATATCTGTTCTACAAACATTATTTCCAGATATAGCCTTGCCATATGTTTGCCAAAGCACTATACTCAATTCTCGAAGACTGTAACTTCCTATTGATGAGATCTTCATTCGGTTTCTCTTTATATCACTTGGATTTTATAAGGTTCTCTTCTTACCTACTACCAGCACTTCCCTAAAGAAAGCAAATAGCTTTTTTATTTCTAGAGGTCTTTCCTATTTAATAAATCTTATTTTGTGTAACAATTTACATTACAAAATAACTTGGACAGATTTTAATCTTCTTTTTGCCCTTTCTGGAATCGGTTTCTGTCCTCCCACATTCAAGAGCATTAAAATCAGTCTATGTTTCCTATTTTAAAAGCATATTTTTATGCTTGCATACTTACATACTTTATCTCTTCATCTTGAAGTTCAAGCTTGTACGCTTTCCAGATGCAAGTCTGCTGGCCCACAAGAAGAAGACAGTGTTGTGTGAATAAACAGATGGTTACATGAGCAAGATTTAATCTTGCTGTGGATCATTCAGTCTGCTTTTATTCCTGGCATCTGGCAATTCCTTTTGATATGCAATTCAAGTTTTTCTCTATTTAGGATTTTTTTCTATGATATCTTTGACCTATGTTTTTACCATTACATTGATCCTTTATTGTTTTAATTTCAGATCTATTGTCTTCTTTCATATGTGTCTTTAAATTATAATTTTTTATCAGCTACATTGGCATTTCCTTACTTTTCTTTCATATCTATTATCATTTTTATGTTTTGGGTTTATTCAATGGGATTATGCAAATTTTACAAGCTGAATTCCTTATCTATAATCTTCTTACATAAATTGTCTCATCATTATCCTGATCATTTTTACATATGAAGATTTTATTTTGCTTGGCTATATGACTTCTTTAAATATTGTTAACAATAGGCATTTGATTATTTTACACATTTGAAATATTTTCTAGGTTTTCATATTCCTTCAAATATCAGATTTCAGTTTTATTTTCAAAATATTTTTGAGGAGTTCAATTGCCTTTGGAAAGAATTCTATCATATGTTTTATAAAGTGTTATTGACATTTTCTGTTAATATTTTTGTAATGCATTTTCTTAGCATATTCAAACTGTATAGAATTATTTATTGAGGTGTGATGCAGGGCTTGATTTCATGCCAAAGTCATTTCAGGTATTCTATTTGAAGAATAATGCCCATCTTATCATGTAATAAGTTGTATTTAGAATGGAGCCCTTATTTCAAACCTTCTGTTCTAGTGTATTAGCTGCAATTTTTTTGAACTGTACCACAAAGTTTTGTACTATAGCTAGTAAAGTATCTGAAGGTAGATTATTGAAAGTACTCCCCTGATTTCTTTGAATAATTTTTCTTTGTATCTAATGATTTTGTCAATGATTTGATATTCTAGTTAAATGACAATTTTACAAATTCTTATAATTGAATAAAATATTCACTTTAACATGATTTTTTATAAATGTCACTTTCTCACTCACAGTGATATTTGTTATTTTTTCATGTAACCCTACATATTTCTTAAGAGTTTGGTGACTGAACATTTTGCATACCTTGATTCTAATTTGTGGAATTCTTTATTGTTACATTAAAGTTTAACTGGATAATATTCAAATAGAAAAACTACTAATATTTATATGCAATGAATCACTTAAGTCAGCTTGATTTTTTCTCAAATGTTCTTCTTATTGATTCTCATTTTCAAGGTACAATCATATGCATCATCAAATGATATTGTTTTTCTCTTTCTATATTTAAATATCCTGTTTTTTCTTGACAAATTTTATTAATTTTATCAATTTTAAACTGAATGCATGTGATATTTCATAATGATTATATTACATATGATGATGGCCATTGGCATTTTGATTGAATTAAATGTCTAGCTTAATTGTAGAAAATTGACAACTTCACAAGATTGGCTTTTTATTGTAATAGATGCTTTCTATCATCTTTGGGGGAATAAAGCCTTCTATTCCTTGATATTTTTCCTCTAACATAATAATCTTTAATCAGGATTTTCTCTTTCCTTTATTTTATATGACATTTTCCCCATATTTTACTTCTTTCACGCAGGTTCCCCTCATAAAGCTTTCTCAAATTTTAGGCACATAAATTCCTGGTTTTCAATCAGGGGCAGTTATGCCTTCCAGGGGCCATTTAGCAATGTCTGAAGACATTTTTGGTTTTCACATTGAGCAGAAGAGGTGGTAGTGGTACTGGTATCTTGTGGGTAGAGGCAGGTTATTCTGTCAACCAGAATCTGTGCTGAAGCACACAGATACCTCAGGTGTCACTGGTGCTGAGGCTGAGAAACCCTGCTTCAGATGGTGCAGGGATGGAATTCAGTCTCTGGCCTCATTTAGCCTCCTAGCTAGTGCTATGAAGAATCACACACAGATAAAGACAATTGGGCCAACAAATATTATACAAGAGTTACAGATTCTTAGGATGAGAGGGAAACCCGAATGCCATGAATGGTTTAAACAATTAAGAAACATCGGAGTTCGACTTTAAAGCAGAAATTGCACTTCTGTTGATAGGAGTGGGAAAAGGTTGGAGAGAAAGATGAGAAGGAAATGCCACATAGAAGGGTCAATGTTATCGAAAGGCAGAAAAACAATTCTTTCCTGTCATAGCATAAGAGAATGATGCACCTCAACATAAAATGAATAACATTATAATGTTAATTATCATAAAATTTAGTGGTGGGAGGAGCCACTGAGGGGAGACAACACACTCCTGCATTTTCTGAGAAAGAATGAAAAGAAATAATTTGTTTTGAATGTCTATTCTTCTCTAGGACTGTTAAGAACTTTGAATGACACTTTAATATCTATCGCCTTACTTAAACTTTAAAGCCCTTTCAAATGCAGTGAGCCCTACATATCTATGGGTTCTACATCCCAAATTCAACCACCTGCTATTCAGAACTATTTTTTTTTAAATTATACTGAACATTTCCTGATTTTTCCTTGTCTCTGTTTCCTAAAGAGCATAAAAGCTATTTACATAACATTTCTTTTGTAATAGGAATTATGAGTAATCTAGAGATGACTTAAAGAATACAGAAGGATATGCATAGGGTGTATGTGAATAATATGATCTTTTTATTCTTCATGACTATTCTATATTTATGAGTGAATTATGGAAGAAATGACAAATTATAAAACTAAAAATATAAAGGTGTATGAAGAATTGTTATGCAAAAAAGAGAGCACATGTGTAATGGCATAATTTGGCATGAACATACTCTATATACAGAGTTATGAAAAATGGTGCTGTGAATGGATAATTATGAATGTAATGAACTCCACTATTGTCGTGTATGTAAGAAATAAATTTTAAAAAGAATTTATTTTCCCAAACTGAATCAGGATGATTAAAAAAAAACTAAAAATTTTATAGAGAAACATTGTATTTTCTCTATTCATTGATGAATTCTACTATACATTTTGATTAGCTTTTTCACATTTATATTTTACTGCTATTTTATTTATTTTGTTTTTTTTTCATTGTACATAACATTAGAATTCATTTTGACATACTTGTAATAGTATGCAATATAATTTGCTCTAATTCAGTCCCCAGTATTTTCTCTTTCCCTCTCATCCTCCCTCCTCCATTCCCTTCCATGTAGTCTACTATTTTTTCTACTATTATCTTTTAGTTCATTTTTTAATAGTTACTTTGTTGCAAATACTTATGATGGTGAGATTCACTGTGGTATATTCATATATTAAATAGGAAAGTTAGGTCAGAATCATTCTGCTGTTCTTCCTTAAGTTACCCTGACAGAACTTTCTTTTATTTTTATGGAATCCTTCTCCTTTTCCCTTTCTCTCTTCTTTTTTTCCTCCTTATTTTGGACTAGCTTCCACAAATCAGGAAAAATATTTGACCTTTGGTTTTCTGGGTCAGGCTTATTTCGATAACACAATAGTCTTCAGTTCCATCCATTTACGAGCAAATGCCATAAGTTCATTCTCCTTTATGGCTGAGTAATATTTCATTGTGTGTATACATCACATTTTCTTTATCCAGTCATCTGTTGAAAGATACCTTGGCTTCTTCTAAAGCCTGACTATTGTGAAATATGCTATAAATATTGATGTGGCTGTATCCCTATAGTATGCTGATTTTAGATCTTTTCAATATATACTGAGAAGTGGGATAGCTGGATATTATGGTCATTCCATTTCTAGTTTTTTTTTAAAAATCTCTATCCTGCTTTCCAGAGGAGTTGTACTAATTTGTACTCACGATATGTGAGTGTTCCTTTTTATTCTTGATAATTACCATTAAGACTGGAAAGAGATAAAATCTCAAGGTAGTTTTAATTTTCATTTTCCTCCTGATTGTTAGCAAGGATGAACTTTTAAAAATATATTTGTTGACCACTTTAGAGAAGTGTCTGTTAGTTCTTTCACCCATTTATTAATTGGGTATTTGGTTTTTGTGTGTGTATCAAATTTTTTGAGTTCTTTATATATTAATTTAGATAGGAAATTAATATTCTTTATATGTTAATTTAGATAGGAAATTAATATTCTGGATATTAATTTCCTATCTAAAGAGCTGGTGGCAACGATCTTCTCCCATTCTGTAGACAACTATGTTCTTTTACATAACAGACTTGAGTTTCTTGATTTTAGTGTCTGCGGTATATTGGCAACAATCTCCCATAGTTACTGAGGTATTATGATTTTCACTTGACATATTGAGGAACGGATCTGGAAACTGACAGATAAGTCTTTGAAGAGCTAAGCATGAGGCTCCATGCTGTGTACTATTTAGTGACAACGTCAATATTTAGGATTCACACAATAGATGGTTTTCATTGTTCTATGTTAAGCCATCTAGACATGATTGATATTACTATTGTTGATTTTTTAAATGGGAATCACTAAAGAAAAGCCAAAAATTGTATTAAAGAGATAATTTGCACACAAGTTTTGCATCTTTTCAAATTAGTCAACTCTGATTGAATCAAACAATTCCTATCATTCTGAAACAATTTAGGAATCATAAATCTGTGGAATTCTAATCCTATAATTACCAAGATTGTTTTACTTACACATAAACACCTACATATAGTATTAAATTTTGTGATTTATTTTGAATATTTCCTTCATTTTAGTTTTTCTTTTGATCTAATCAAGTGCAGGCTGAAGGGGAACTTAAGATTGTTCAAATACACCAATTATTTAAATATTTCATATTTTGTGTGTAGCAAAACATATCTTAAAACCAGTCAGCTTCACTGGTTATCTGGGTTACAAATCAAGATACAGTTATAGGAAACAACACAAAACAGGAAAAGACACAGGAAGAAAATCCCCTCAGTTCTCTTTAATGACTTCAGTTTCAGAATGGACAAAGTAGTGGGGAATTCTAGAAAGAGTATAAAATGCAAAATCCAAATGAAATAATTTAATTTCTTCACTGTCATCCTCATCCCTGACTTCAAATAAAATGCACTTTTCTCTTAAGATAAATAAGATGGAATCTATTCACTCTTTAAATCGTTTGTTCAAAAATGTCTGCCCAGCTTCTACTCTGTGCCAGAAACTGGGGATACAGGACTGTAAGACTCACTTACAAGGAGGCAATCTGGAAGGGAAGGTTGTTACAACTATTGTCATAATAGAATTAGACCTAAGGTGTTTTGAGAGTACAGACATGAGATGGCTGAGTTCAAATGTGGGAAAGGAGAGAGGATCCAGTGAAGAATCTATTTGATTCTAAGAGTTGTTACAGTATACAGATGAGAACTCTTTTCATAGTACATACAAATTACCAGGAAAAAGAGTTGGACCAGCACCTTTTGGAACTGCCTGCAGTTCATCAAGTCTGGAACATGCAAGATACATGGATTCCTAGGAAGAGTTGAGGCTGAAGATCAAAGAGGTCCAGGTCAAAAAGCGTCTTGGATGTTTATGTTAATAAATGTGAATAAAAATTATAGAAGATATAGTAGCCATATGAAAATAGAATAATGCATGAAAAACAATTTATGGGCTTAAGCCCTTAATGAAAGTACAGATGGAAAGAACATGCTCAAGACAAAATAAGGAGAGGCAACCAATGGAATTTCAGGGTCAATTTAAATGTGACAGGTGAAGGGAATGATGAGGTCAAGGACCAAGAAGTGATCCCACTGCTTAAAGTAAAAAATGCACAAAAATATGACCAGGTTTTTGTACAACCATGGGAAGTAGGGTAGGGATAATTATGCAACGGGGTTCATTTTTTAGATTTTGTTTGAGGAGGCTGAAGTTTCCAAAGGGAGATAAAACTAGATGGTTAGAAGTTCTCATTAGAAGTTTGGAGTATTTAAATTTCCCACATATAGGTGAATTTTAATATTACTGTGAAGAAAATAAGATTGTGCATTTTTTAATTTTTAAAATATTTTACCTATTTTTTAAATCTTACTTTTTAACTATTTGTCATTCTTAGCTTTTGAAATAATTACAGATTTTGAGAAAGTTGCAAAGATACTACAGAGTCCTGTATACTATTCACCCTGTTTCCCCCAGTGGTAATATCTTGTCACCTAGTAAAATATCAAAACCAGGAAATTGATACTGGTCTAAAGTATATGTATAGTTGAACATTACAGCCCGTGCATAGGTGCAAGTAATCACCCCCTTCCCAAATCAAGAACCAAGACGGAGCCAACACATGATCTTCCTTGTGTTGCACTTCTGTTGTCACATGGACTCCCTCCTTCAAAGTATCCCTAAGCCTTGGCAACCCATGCATTAGTTTTCTATCCCCATAATTAAATCATCTCAACAATGCTATATAACTAAAATCATACAGGACATGATCCTTTGAGACTGAGCATAACACGCAGAAGATTCATCCATGTTGTTGTATTTATCAAGAGTTTATTTATCTTTTATGACTGAGTAATATTCTGCAGTTTGCATCTACCACATTAACCATTCACCAATTTTAAAACATTTTGATTGTTTCCAAGTTTGAACTGCTATATATAAAACTGCAAGGATGCAGAGGTTTTAGTGTATATGTAACTAATTGTTTATCTGGGCTAAATGCCCAAGAAAGTGATTGATGGATCCTCTATAAAGAGTATTTTCAATTTTTTAAAAACCCAACAAACTATTTTCCAGTGTGTCTATACATTTTCACAAGCAAGCAATGTATTAGAAATCTTGTTCATATTGTACCTCTCCAGCATCTGGTATTATGACTATGTTTAATTTTATCTCTTTTAATAGGTATATATAGATATTTCATCATAGTCAATTTGCAGTTCCCTAATGACTAGTGTGGATGAACATCTTTTCATGTGCTTATTTGCCAACCGTATATCTTCTTTGAGGAATTTTTTTCTTTATGTCATTGTTATATTTTCTAAACAGATTTTTTGTAGTTGTTTTGAGAATTCTAGATAGGAGTCCTTTATCAGATATGTTTTGAAAATATGTTCTCATGTTATAGCTTGCATTTTCATCTTAACAAAGTCTTTGAGAATAAAATTTATATTTAATCGAAGTCAAAATTTCTCTTGTTTATTATATTGTAAGTCATTTCTAAGAATTCTTTTTCTCTAGCCCTACATCTCTGTGACTTTATTTTAAGCCTTATTTATTTCTGGGTTCTCTCCTATTGATCTATGTTTTTGTCACTTTCCCAGTAGCAGGCTGCCTTGATTACTGCAGCTAAGTAATCAATTGAAATTGAATAAATGAATTCTTCCTCCTTTACCTTCATTTTCATTATTATTTTAGCTATTTCTAGATACTTTTCTTTTCCATATAAGTTTTAGAATAATCTTGTCTAGATCAACAGAAGTCCTTTTCAGATTTTGATAGGAATCTCATTGAGCTTAAATATCAGTTGGGGGACACTACCAGTCTGACTGTGCTGTCTCTTAGGTCATGTATTCATGTATATTTCTCCACTTATTTAGACCTTCTTTAATTTAGAATGATCATCTTTATGTAGTTTTGTTGTGTAAGTATAGCATATATTTTGTTAGTTTAATACCCAAATAGTTCATTTTTGTTTAGTGGTTGTATATTCAGCAATTATAGTGAATTCATTGTCACTACATAGAGATATAATTGATTTTTGTATGTTGATTTGTCACCTACCACCTCCCTGACTTCATGTAGAGTTCCAGGAAGTTTCTGATTTTCTTTTATATATTTCCTAAATAGGAACAGTTTATTTCTTGCTTTCCTATGTATATCTCTTTTACTATTCTTTTGCATTCCTGCTCTGGCTAGCACTTCAATGCTATGCTAAATATTAGCAATGAAGGTGAACTTGTGCTCCTTGTTCCCAGTCTTAGGAGGGAAGTGTTCAGTCTTTTATCATTATGTGTAGTAGTAGCTCTCTGATTTTGTAGATGTTCTTTATTAATGTGAGCAAGTCCCATCTATTATTAGTTCTTTAGAGATTTTTTATGATTAACAGATTTAGGATTCTATTAAATGCTACTTCTGTACAAATTTATATAATTATGTAATTTTTGTCCATTAGCCTATTAATATAGAGGATTACATTTACTTATTATATTTTTAAATATTGAGCCAACTTGATTCCCTGGAATTAACTCCTTGTCTTCAGGATTTATAATTACCTTTTACATGATGCTAAATTCAGTTTGCTAATTTTTTAAAAGAATATTGTTCCATATTCCTGAAGGGTATTATTTTGAGATTTTTCTTTGTTTATATTATGTCTTGTTTTTGTATTAGGATGATACAAGACATAAAATGAATGAAAATGTTCCCTCTTTTGTTTTCTGGAAGAGATTGTATAGAATTAGTATTAATTTATTTTTAATTATTTTGTAGAATTCCCCAGTGAAACTATTTGGGCCTCTGTATTAAATGGTTTTAACTTGTGAATTCAAATTTCTTACTGCTTTAGAGTTATTCAACTTATCTATTCCATATAGATAAATTGTTGCAGTTTTTGCTTTTTGAGGAATTGGTCTACATTCTAAGTTGTCAAGTTTACATTTGTAAGGGTTTGCTATAATCTCCCCTTATTATCTCTTTGATGCCCTCAGGGTCTGTAGTGCTAGCTCCTGATTCACTCCTGATACTTGGTGATGCCTTTTTTTCTTTTATTGGTCTGTTTGGGGACTTTACAAGTTGTGCAAACTCTGTGTCACTAATTTTCTCTATTATTTTTCTGGTTTTAATTACACTTATTTTTGCTCTTATGTTTATGATTTTTTTCTCTTTGCTTTGTGTTTGTTTTGCTCTTATTTTTCTGCTTGCTGGAGGTATATGTTAGAATTCTGAGTTTGAAATTTGCTAAGGTAAGCATTTGTTGCTATAAATTTTTCTCTCTTGCAAGACTTAATCTGTGTCACACAAATTTTAATATTTTATATTTTTCATTTAAATTTTTCAATGTATTTTTTATTCCTTCAAGATAGATTCATTTATTTTAATTGTTGTTTATCAACAACTAATTGATTGTTGAAGTCTTATTGTGTATATTTAAGGTTCACTTGTGATGTTATGGGATAATTATAGCTAGTAAAATGGTTACTTTTATGAAGCATACTAACATATTATCATCTCAGACATTTAATGTTTTAATAAGAGAAGCTAAAATCTACTATTTAAAGAAAAAAATACCTTACATAATGTAATTTTATTAACTTTCGCCCTCATGTTGTATCTCTAGACTTGTTCTTTTTACAGGTTGGCTATTTTGTATCCTCTGACCTACATCTACCACCAAATGACAAAAGAAATTATCTTTGTTTTACCTTACTAAAATGCATTGACATAATATTTGTGGTATAGTCATGTATAAAACCTTTAAAAATAAATCAAGAAAAAGTAGTACCCTAAAAGATAATCCAAAATATGGGTTTTGGGGGGTCTGGGGTTGTTGCTCAGTGGTAGAGTTCTTGTCTAGCACATGCCAGGCACTGAGTTCGATCTTCAGTACCACATAAAAATAAATAAATAAACAAAATAGAGATATTAAAAATATGGATTTTTCAGCATACACCCATTTCATCTTCCATTTGGCAATACTTTACTGTATATCTACCATGTTCTTTTTTTCCTTAATTATTTTTTTTATTTATTTATGACAGAAGAATGTATTACAATTCTTATTACACATATAGAGCACAATCTTTTATATCTCTGGTTGTATACAAAGTATATTCACACAAATTCTTGTCTTCATACATGTACTTTGGATAATAACGTGCATCATATTTCACCATCATTTCTAACCCCATGTCCCTTCCTTTCCCCTCCCACCCTTCTGCCCTATCTAGAGTTTTTCTATTCCTCCCATGTTCCACCTCCCTAACCCACTATAAATCAGCCTTCTTATATCAGAGAAAACATTTGGCATTTTTTGGGGGGGATTGACTAACTTCACTTAGCATTGTCTTCTATAACTCCATCCATTTACCTGCAAATGCCATGATTTTATTCTCTTTTATTGCTGAGTAAAATTCCATTGTGTATATATGCCACAATTTTTTTATCCATTCATCCACTGAAGGGCATCTAGGTTGGCTCCACAGTTTAGCTACTGCGAATTGTGCTGCTATAAAAATTGATGTGACTGTGTCCGTATGGTATGCTGTTTTTAAGTCCTTTGAGTATAGACCAAGGAGGGGGATAGCTAGGTCTATATATTCTTTAGAATAAAATAGACTTGAATCTTGACAGAGGCTTGGGTTTTCTATATTAACAATAAAACTACACCCAAGTTTCAGGATTGAAACAATTAAATGAACATATGAAATAGTATTCAGAGGAAGACATTATTATTAAGCGGAAATTTATCAAAATAAGTATTTGGTAGAGAAACTATGGTATTTGCCAGTAAATGGATGGAGTTGGAGAATCTCATGCCTAAGCGAAATAAGCCAATCCCAAAAGACCAAAAGCCAAACATTTTCTCTAATATGTGGATGTTAATTCACAATAAGGCAGGGGGCACTAGAGAAGAATAGCATTACCTTAGATTAGGCAGAAGGAAGTGAAGAGAGGGTAAAGAAGGGGATGTAGAGATAGGAAAATATAGTAGAATGAAACAGACATTATTATTTTATGGATATATGTGACTGCATGACCAATATGATTCTACAACATGTATACTCAGAAAAAAATGAAAAATTATATCCCATCTGTGTATGATATATCAAAGTGGATAAGTGCATTCTCTGCCATGTATAACTAATTAAAACAATAACTAATTTAAAAATTAATAAAATTTATTTTTATATAAAATAAAACAAAACAAAAAAACAATATGCCTTATTTGGTTGGATGTCAAGAAATTGAAAGATTATTATAGGTATGGGAAGCTGATTGCATGAGTAAAAGTTTAGCAAAACATTAAGTATTTTTTGTTTGAATTATCCCAACAAGATCCATTTATCAGTGTGCGTGTATTGGGAGGTTCTAAGTTTGTGAGTGACTGGAGCAGACTGCTCATGGCGGAAAGGCAGGACCTTATTAGGGTAAGACTGATCATATTTACTCATGGACTCATGCCAACTGGACCTTGTAGGAAAGTTAACATCAATACTCACATTGCATTAAGAGGCACTGGAAAGTTACTGCAAAGTTCTGGATTTGGAAGTGACACAATACAAATTATGTTTCAGAAAAATTATTAGCAATGCCAATTTGGATGGCTTTGCAATAGTATTGCAGTAATCCAGCTGCAAACCTACAAATTTAAATGCATAATGTTCTTTCACGTCATCTTTTACCATTTTCTTTAGGATCCACAACAAAATGACAGAATTAAAAACTCCTGATTTTTTTTTATTTCACAAAGCACTCTGCAAGACAATATCCATGTGTTTTCTCATTTAGAATTCACTTCAACTCTTGACACATTATTATTGCCATTCTATAAGATTAAGGGCTTTTTCCAAATCCGATAGCCAGGATTTATAATCAGGCTCTTGACACTGCACTGCATTATCACCTCTATACCTAGCATGGTGGCAAGTGAGTCTCTGACAATCAGGCTTCTTGCTGACTTGAGATTGTATTATGGCTAGGGTGGCTCTAACTTTCCTTCATTCAACTACTTTATTATCCACAATTCAGCCTATAAAATATGACATGCCGTGGTGCTGTGGAAACAAGGTTAATATTTCTTTCCCTTCTTTTCCACTCAGGTAATGCTCCCACCAAACCTTTATTTTAGGATGCAGAAGGTCTGGAGAGCACAGAAGCAGCTCACACTGGTCAGCAGACAATTAAAACACTGACTTCGGATTTATTTCTCAAGCTAACAAGTAACCATGCCTCTGATTACCCATTTCATTGTTTATGGTGAGGCAGGTGGATGAACAGTTCTGCCTGATTTATGAAGTGCTTGCTGTCTATAAATCACAGGGTAGAGACTCAGCATGCTGCTAATCCTAATTGGTTAAGTCCTAAGTAGGGAGTGATTAGAGAGTGTTCAGGAAAAAAAAGGTATCTCATGCAAATGAAGGAGATATAGAGCTGCTGGAGAGGAAATTCTCCCCACTCACAATCTGTTATAAGGTCTTTGGTACATTCCTACGGTCTCCTTCTATCTTTTTCTGATCAGGCCCTGTTGATCTTCCATTTGTCAATAAACTGGAGGAGAGGTCTTGGGGGAATTACAAACACAGTAGAAACAGAAAGTGTTTCCTCACTATTGTTTCATTTATTAATTTCAACCTAGATTAATTTTCTAATTTCAATAAGCCATTCATCATGATCAAGGAAAGCTGTGCAGTATGACTCACAGTGCTGTTTGGTAGAGTGGAAAGCGTTTGGGCTTTGAGTTCTATCTGTCCTGATTTCTGTTCCACTCTTTCCTGGGAGTAGAAGGCATGACCTTCTCAGGCTCCCAATGACAGCCTTCTGGGCCTGTGCACTTTAAGCTTATACTATCCTGAAAATGCTAAATATGTGAGGTTGTCCACATCTTCTGATCGGCATAGAAATGCAAATTCTGCTGGCAAATGAAGAAAGAAGCCTGGAGAGTCTATGTGATTTTCTCCCCAGTCTCAAGCTATCAGCTTAGGGCACAGGAGGGTGTGCAAAATACATTTAAAAGAGCTGCAAGTCTACGATTAAAACCCAGAGAGGGTAAGGCCCACCTTCCTGTACTAATCAATTGTTAAATGCTGCACCTTTTGGCTAACTTTTCCTTTCTCCTCCTTTCTCTCCACTTCCCTCTTTCTGTCTCCCTTCTCCTCTGTACCCATGGCAGGCGCAACAGCAGCAGCAGTAGTACTTCAGAGCTGGATGATGAGCCAGCCTGCATAGAGGAGATCGACTACAGCCCAGATAGCAGCATGGGCCATGAAGCGAGCTTTGCTGAGCTGGACCAGCAGATCCAGGAGTGTGCCTTCAATATAGATGGAGGGAAGAAGAAGAGGGTACAAGGAGGAGGAGAGACAGCATCTCACAGTCCTGAGGTTCCAGAGGGCTCTGTGTCTCCAACCACTGATCCAGTGGTTATGATGCTCCCTCTTCACCACCAAATGTGTGTACAAGCCAGGGCAAAAAGCTGGCCTGTGTGAGCTCAGCCACCCTCCGAGCTTTTCTGAATTTACCTATGTGAGGAGGGGGGCTACTTCCTAATCATAACATTTTGCATGCACTGTTAGGAGGCCCTCAGGGCCTATGCATACTGCCAATGCCTAGAATGGGATCCAATGGTAATCTCAAGATTACCCTGGGTCCTTTGAAGCCTTCTCTGAGCTCTCTTGCATTCCTGTGCTTGTCTCTGAAGGAGACTAGAAGCAGAAAAGTTAGGTTCTCTTCCTGGATCCTCTGCCAGAATTCAAAGTGATGAGTCATGTGAGAGTTATCTCCATACCATAGCAACTGAGTTTCCCAGCATACACATGGGCACCACTGAGACACTGAGGGTCCTAGAGGCATCTCTGGTACTGGCTGTGCAACCAACTAATTGCAAGTGTTATCCTTGACCTACTCTAACAGTCTATATTGTACAGATCTGGTGGAGGCTAATGCTAGACTATATTCTATGCAAAAAGACTCGGTCATTTCTCCTCACAAATTTCAAAATCTTACATATTCAGACCAATAAACACATACTGGAAGACAGCAAGATATACTGGAAAAGTCATTCATTTCAGTATCAGACGGACAGATGTGGTTCATATCCTGAATCTGGCAGTTGCCTGTTAGGAAACTTACACAAGTAATTAAATCTCCCTGAACTGCAGGCTTTTTTTTTTATGCATACAATAGGAGTGAGCGTATCTGTATCAAAAAGTGATTGTGAAGTCGAAATTAGATGGCATATAAACGTGTATATCTTGGCATATGCTACACAATAATGTTGGCTTATTTCCCCCCACAACACAGAGCATTTGTGTTAAGTATTCTTACAGTTACATAGGACATCTTCTGGGGTTACTTGGTTGAGAAATGCTACCTCTTGCTGGAAGGAACACAGGAAGGAAGCTACACAGGAGAGGAGATTAGGAGTTTGGAATGACTAGAACCAGTGAAAGAGGAATATGGCCTATTAGCATACAGAGGGGAGTGACTTAAAGTGAGTGATGAGTAGTACAGGGCCCAGGCAGAAAAGAGGAGGTAGATATAAAATGAGAAATAAAATGAAGGTTGTACTGTAAGTAAAATATAGATTTGTTCCAATGCTATACGTATTTAGTTAAGATTAGATTTGGCAATGAGAGATGGAAAATTCAAAATAGTGGTTTTTATAAGGTATGAGTGCTTACATTCATGTGGAATTCCAGATATAGGGAGGCCAAAACTGGTGTCATGGATACATGGTACAGTTTTCTGATTCTATGTAAGTTTTCTGCCTTTGCTGTGTTACCTCTACTCTTGATCTAGGATGACTGCAGAAGCATCAGTCCTTGTGTCTGCATCCAGACAGTAGTCAGAAGAATATAGTTGGAATAATATATTCCCTATCTTTCAAAAAGTAATATAGACATTTCTCCTTAATTCCATCATCCAGAAAGTGATACATGACTAAAAGTATTTGCAAGGGAGGGTTTTGGAAAATTTAGTCTTTCTGTGAAATAATCCCAGCTAAATTTTGAACTTTTAAAACTAAGGAAAAGGGAATTAATGTGTATTGGGTGATCACATACCTGCAAAAGAGATTTTTTTTTTATGTATACCAACCACCAACAAGAGTTTTGGAAACATTTAGATAATCCCAGAGAAAACTGACAGTTTGCCACAGAGCGAATTTTGCCATAGTTTAGCCCCAAGGCATGGAGAAAGGCTTTCTTCTTGCTTCTTTTCTTTTTTTTCTATTGTGATTTAAGGAAGTAATATCATTATTGACAACCTCTTTTTTTTCCCAACCTCTTTCTAAATCTTCTTATTATCGCTCAGAAATTGTACATCCAACTTTCACATTAAAACATTCAGATTACTACAACATACACCAGAGGTTTGAATAAAACAGCAGAGACACTGGATTGAAATCCCAAACACAACATCTTCTATTTTTTCCTTGCTTTGAGGAGTCAAGAAAATAATTTTGTTGAACTTTAAAAGTTGGGAGGAGTGAATATAAGACTCACTCAGCATCTGCAATTAGTACCTCAGCCCAAAACAGTTTATGGGATTCATCTCTACTTATCTATCACATTTCTGACAGGAAGTGGTTAGAACCGATCAGTTTCTACGTGGCAAGTTCAGGGACATGGGATATTTATTGATCCATCTATGCAACAAAAGTATCTTAAGCACCCACAATGTGTCAACCGCTTTACTCAGCTCTGAGAATGTAGAGAAAAATTTACTCAGAGTAATTTGAGATGCATGAAACACAGTCTCACATACCATTATGGAGCTATGCAAAGGATAATATGGAAAACATCCAGTCTAATAGAGATGGTTGTAGTGGTAAGAGTTTACCACAAGGGGATGATGGTTTAGATGATTCTTGAAGAGTGTGCATGAGCTCTCTGGGAAAGTTTTTGTGCAAAGGCCTGTGGTAAGTTCAGAGGTTGGAATAAAATCTTCAGTCTGAGTGGTTTGAAGGATGTATTTCTATGTTGGAAATGGAGGGAAGTAACAAGAGATGGAATTGAAAAGAGAGAGACCTGTCATATCGGACAATATTTGGCCTGCCTTGAAGAAGAAGTTGAACTTCATTCTGGATGTTAGTGAGTATTTATAAGAATTTTCAGCAGAGGCATTTCCAGGACTCACATCAGGATAAAGGTATCAGTACCACCACAACACTTGTTTATGACTGAGTGATACTTGCTTACTAGTTTGAGGAATACTCCTGGGTATGACAGTATCATATTTGAAAGACAGAGGTTTTCAGTGAGGGGAAGATGAATGCAGTTTGGGACCATACTGAACATTGGAAACCTGTGAGATACTGAGCCAGAGTTGATTTCTGCAAACCAGAAGTACATTAAGAATGGAAATTGGAGGACAGGTACATCTGGACAGACCTACCCCTGTTGCTGTATACACACCACCACTTCTTGGGCCATACAAATCTCTAAATGTCCTGTTTGATTTTTCAAATCATTTCACAGTTTTTCTCTGTCAATGATGAATCCTGTTACATGATTTGGAGCCATCAAAACCCATTTAAAATTCCCTTTCTCCCTGTAATTACCCCAGGACAAGTTATATAACTCTCTTCTATGCCTCTATTGTACTATTAATATGCCTTTTGTACCTTTACTGCATACACCACTGAGTAGTGACCTCTAAAATACATGGATCTTGGCATCTCTCCTTATACCTAGCACAATTCTTGACAAATTGAAGGTAATCAAAAATGTGGCCCTGCCATACCTTCTAACCCTGATGTCAACATCTTAATGGAATCCTTATGTTTTCCTTAAACTCTTCCATTTTTCATCTCAAATCTGAGTCTCTGTTATATAAAGGAAAATAATTTTCAATAAGGGGACACCTAACAAAAGTGCAGTCCCATCTCTCAAGCTGATAGTTGCCATGGAAGACTGTTTGCAGTGTGAGGTCCTATCCTCTTCTGTGTTATGAGAGTATTTAAATAGAGTTAGGAGACTAGAGAGACAGCATCTTTAAATGTTCCCAGAGGTTGGGAATATTCATTCAGATGCTCTGGACCACAGGCTCCCTTTGCTGAGAACTGTCAGTGCAGCCCCAGGTGCATCCTGCCAACTTGGAGGCCTGGTTGCTACTTGCAAACCCGACAGTGAGTCAACATCCAAGAATTCCATCCATTGGCACCAGTTTCTTCTGAGCCTCCCAAAACAGGATTCAGAGTTGCAAAGTACACCTGAAAATATCCTGACCACTGAGTTACAAGCTCACATTGAGGGTTGCCAATACCAGGAAGGTCACATTACACCTCTAAAGGGAAGCGAAATTCTCAAGTGCAGCTTCCATTTATCAGCCCAGAAAACTAAGCTGTAAAGTCGATTTCATATTCCAAGAGAAGCCTCTGCCCCCTGCCAAGGGAAGAGGCTTCCATGAAATGCCTGACATAAGTCATCCTTGTTAGGGACTCAGCACAGTGACCTGCACGGTGGATCTGAACATTTGGATTCTCATTAGAGTGATGGATTTGTTTTGTCATGATGGTACCTCTCACTCTGGCCCCCCAGCTCCAGTCTTGGAAAGACACACAGACAGAATCCTGGTACTCACCATGAGAGCTTTTTGGGCAGTAATTCATCAGGTCTGGAGCCTGCTGCTGTCTGCCCTACAGATGTCCTCTCTTGTTTGTGTTTCATTTTGGCTTCACATGTGCCTGAATGATTCTTGATAAAAATGTGTTGTTTAGGGGAAAAAAAAGACAGTGGTAAAATGGAATTTTGAGATAAAAATGGATTGGAGTGCAGGCTTTCACTGCCTAACAATATAAAAGATACCATTGTATATAACTGAAAAACATCTCTTACATACATTTCAACACAAAGAAGATGAAATTGAGCTTGAGAACTCATCCCCCCCCCAACACATACACAATATGATAGATATGGGGTTTTAAGCAAGAGACCAAAGAGTGAGAGACATAAGTTTACAAAGTCAAGAGGTATCTATGTGATAATTTTTGGCCATTCTGTCACACAGAAATGGAAATGGATAGCTTTTGGGTAGAAGTTGAGGCTTCATCCATCATTGGAACAAGACACTAGCTGGTCTCCAAGGATACATATATTCTGGACCTGGTTGAGTCACAGAGTAAAATGGGTTTAGTAATCCTCAGAAGAGAGCACATGCTATAGATCATTCTTGGGAGAACCATATCCAGATCTCATGAAAAGTGACCAGAGGAGAACATTGGACTTAAGAATTATTTAACAAATGATGTAGGAAAATGAATTATTCTAAACTGGGTACATTTCATGACCTTTTTTGGTCAATACCACTTGATTAGCACATGAATAGTATGACCACCCCCTGAGGAAAGAACAACTATTATGCAAAATGGTTTGAGAAATCCACTTGGGATGTTTCATGGTCTTGACCTTCCGGAACAGGTTAAAACATGGCAGAGAGCTGAGCTCTATCCTGACTATGGACTGCAATGAGGAGGCTCTTTGCTGACAGTCTTGCCTTCCACACATCCATAGCATGGATCTGAAACATGAGTGCTTTTAGATGGAAGAGGATGTTGTTTTAGAAGGTATTAGAGGAGGAAACATCTGCCTGTGTTCCTGGTCTGTTCTGGTCATTTAGCTGTCACTCTCAACTCTGAGAGAGATGGATGTGTGAGTGTCATCTTCAAAATGAAGCTCAACTATACATAGGGGGGAGATTTTGATGAAGTATGGAGTTGCAGATCATTCTTACAGAAGTCTGACTTCCCAACTCATTTCCTTACCTCAGCAAAGGAAAGTTGCAGCAAACATGGGCTGAATATGAGTACTTTCCATCTACCATTCTCAAGAGCATTGTATTGAGTCCTTCTTTAAAGACCCCTAAAGCTCTTTTAAAGGCTTGTCACTGGAAAGTATACTGTTTTTTGTTGTTTTCAGTCTTTGACCCAAATATAAATAGCTTGTACTAGACACCTCTGAATATCATCTATTTCACTTCAAACAAAACAGGTTCAAATCCAGACTATTCACCATCTCCTCTCACCAAAGTTTCTATCCCAAGGCCCTGAACTTGATCATGTTGTTGGGAATCTGTGTTGCCTTGTTTCTTTGTGTGCCTGGTACCTAGCTCAAGTCCAAAGCAGACTCTCAACTCTTCAATGAATGGATTAAGCTACCAGTGTGGTTGAGTCTGACCCTTAGCATTAGCTTGTATCTGTCCAGTGCTCTTTCTTCCTCAGCCATTTCTCACCTGGATTTCAGCAGCCATTTCCTCCCTACTCTTCTCACCTGGCTTTGCCTCCTCTCCAACTCTGTTCTCTCTGGGCAGCCAGATGGTATTTGGAATGAAAAATGACTTCTATTTCTGCTGCTTACAATCTGCTCACTGGCTACCTAGGTTGTATGGCTAAATCAAACAAAACCTGGCACTTGAACCCTTCCTGATCTACCCACTATATAAGTTTCTGGTCTCCTCTCTTAGCACAAGCTGAATATAAAAGGAAACTCCAGGAAATCTCCTATGATTTGATTCTAAGAACCCATAGCATCTTGAAAAAATGCTATCAGTTTTGTTGCATAGTGTTCCTTTTGAACTCTTCTCTCCTTCAACCAGACTGTAGTTCTTAGAGAACACAGACGATTTTGTTCACTGCTACACTTGAAGAATGCCATGCAGGAGACATGGTGGGCTTCATTAAATATATGTTGAATGAAGGAGCTCCTAATTTCCATTACAAAGTTCTCCCAAGAATGACCTACACATTGCCTCAGTAGCCTGTCAAACACAGAGAGTAGAGCCACAGGAAAGCAGAATTCACAGACTCAAAGCTGTAAGGAAAAATCTCCCTCAGCCCCTGTCAGTGGTGCCTCCTGGTCTGTCATTTTCCAGAAGCAGCATCCTCTTTTTCCTCCAAATGGCCTGTAGAGGTCAGAAAAGGGCCTTGGTTTCCAATCACAGGGCCTGTTCTGTCTCCATTAGCATTCACCCTGGGTATCTATAATTAAGCAAGCCTAGGCTGGGCACATAGGAATGGAAATGCATTGACTTTAATAAAACAGAGTGTAAAACAACTTTAGATTGACTCCAGCCTTGTTTGCTCTTGCACACTTGTAATTCTGGTTCGGTATATTCCCACTCAAAGAGACCATTGTCCTGGAGACTGAAGCGTGTCCCTTCATTGCCACTGTAGCCAGTCCGAGGAGGTGCACTGCACCAGCTTGCTGCTTCTGGCTCAGAAGGAAAAGAAAGAAAGAAAGAAAGAAAGAAAGAAAGAAAGAAAGAAAGAAAGAAAGAAAGAAAGAAAGAAAGAAAGAAAGAGGGAGGGAGGGAGGGAGGGAGGGAGGGAGGGAGGGAGGGAAAGAAAGGAAGGAAGGAAGGAAGGAAGAGAAAGAAAGAAAGAAAGAAAGAAAGAAAGAAAGAAAGAAAGAAAGAAAAGAAAGAAAGAAAAGAAAAGAAAGAAATGTATTTCTTAAAGAAAAACAATAACAAATAGAAGAGCAGTGGGTACTGGAGGAACTCCTATTGATGTTCTAGTCATTTTTATTTTTCCATTCATATAAGTCCATTCAGAGTCCAGAAACAAAGAAATAATAAAAATAGAGCATGCACTCTGGTGAAATTGAGGAAATGATGATTTTGTTCCCTACATTATTCTCTGGTGTGTAGAAAAACATCACACTAGAAATTACGATTCCAAGGTTCAGGATCTGCATCTGTCATTTTGATGTGTGACATTGGGAATGACCCTTCATTCCCCTGGGTCTCAGTTTTTCCATTTTAGAGTGAGGGCCTGGACCAGAGACCTAAGGTCACTTGCATTTCTAATACTCACTAAGGCTGTGCTGGCCAGGCTGCAGGGAATGCCAGGGTCCCCAAGCTGGCCAGGCGGGTGAAGAGGCAGCGTGAGGTGGTGACACTAGCTCTCTCCATTCTGGAAGAATGGAGGCCAGGCCTGCACAATGATCTTTTCAGAGCAAAGAGCAATGCCATTGACACCCTGCCAGGGCCCAGCAGAGTAAAAGCTTCCGAAATCAGGGCTAAAAATAAATAATAAACCAAAGTGACAACATAAACAGGAAGAACTAAAGGGGAAGGGGTTGAATTGAGTCAGCAAACTTAGGAGTGGGGTAGGCAAGAATCTAATTCAATTTATTGGTCTGCTGGGTGGCTGGACTCTATAATTTAAAGCACTCTTGAAAATGGGAGTTTGATGCCTCCCTGGGAGGAAATGCAGAAGATGGAGCAGAGATGCTGCTGCTCTCGCGCGTCCATTTCCTCTCTGCTGCAAAGTTGGCCCCTTCCTCCTAGCTGACTCTTTGTTGGTTGTTCAGAGGGAGAGCTCTTACACAGTCCTTCTCCTGTCCCTGGCCTCCCCCTGGGCCCAGGCCAACTGCCCTCATCGACCTCCTCTCTCAGCACTTGGGGCCCAGCTTCCTCTTTGCCTCTGTGCACACACTTGGGATCTCAATCAGAATAGCTTTCCGATCGGGCCATTTGGGGCAGGATGTGTGCAAGTGGGTGAGGGAAAGGGAGCTCATAGTTATTAAGTACATTAAATGCTGTAGCCACTGTGCTCTTATATGCAGCATGTACCCAGATGGCACTCTTTTGCTCGGAGATCTATAATGCAACATATCAACATTACCTAGTTTCAAGTGATACTCAATTTATTTTATGAGGCCAGGGTGTCATACCTTCAAGTCCCAAACAATTCCTACCTCTCAATTTTACTTAACTTCTACTTAAAACTCAGTGCTCTAAGTGAGCCAACAACTTCAACAAGGCCACTCAGTAAAAAGCAACTTTAGATACAGGATTATCTGACCTACTTTCCGCTCCATTAGGATGGATCTCCACCTAGTTTTCCATAAGGCAATAATATTCTAGGAAGATAGCAAGACAGTTCCCTGAATGATGCTTCTCATTTCCTGAATATTTGTGTGTGTTTGTTTTTTTAAATTGGCTTTGTTTGTTTTTCATCTGGAGTGACCATAAGATGACAGGACCAGAGACACATGGCAATACAAAAGATAAGTAAAACCAGGGACCAGAGGGGTGGATTAAAGCCACAACTCAAATCTGTGGGGACTGTCAAAGATGAACTGCCTATATCCTATTTCCTCGGTTGGTCTGTCTTCTTCTAAAGGAAAAAACTACTTTATGACTTAAGAAGAAAACGAAATCTATAAGAAAACTAATTTTGTGCTCATTGGGAAAAGCAGAGTTTTTGTGATAAAAGCAAGAAAAATTACAAATAAGGATGCTGTCAGCAAGCTCTCTCACAGTGCTTTATAATGGGTGTCATAATTCCCTGTGCTGGAGGGTATGGGGATAATATTACAACAGGATGACCTCAGCCTAGAAAGCACCCTCGCTGTCTGGAAAAGGAGAAGATAGGGGCTCTCGATGGGCCTCAGGTGTAAGGGACAGTATTTTAGGTGATTTTGACATCTGTGCCTGTGTTTAATATTGCTGCAAAATAAATTACCACAAATTTAGCAGCAAAGAGCAACTCCCAGTTATTATCTTTCAGTTCTATAAGTCAGAAAAGCAGAGAACATTCCTGGATTCACTGTTCAAAGTGCCTCAAAACTGAGATTAACATGTCAGCCAATTTGAGCTCCCATCTGGAAGCTCAGGGTAAGAGTGTTTCCAAGCTCAGTAGAGTTGTTGGCTAAGTTTAGTTCCTTGTGGTTGTAGGACTGGGATCCCCTTTGCCTTGCTGGCTGTCATCTCTGTGGACTATCCTCAAATCCTAGAGTCTGTCTGCATTCCTTGTCACATGACTTCCCAAAGCTAGCAACAACCCACTGAATCTCCCTCCTGCTTTAAATCTCTGAGTTCGTCTTTTATTAGCTGGGAAAACCCTCTGTTTTAATGAGCTGGTATGATTAGGTTAAAACCACTTTGATAATCTCCCTTTTATCTTATAGCATGGCATAATCACCAGAGAAAAATCTTATCCTATTCACAGTTTCCATCCATGATCAAAAGGGGAGAGGATTTTTTAAGAGCAAAGTCCATTAGAGTTCATTGTTATAAATTTGCTTGCCACAAATACTAATATTAGCAAATATTACATAATGCTTTCCACTGGGCAGAAACAGAATGTCAGTTTTAAAGATATTAATCACTGAATTTTCACAACAACTCTATTTGGTAGGTATTACTATTATCCCCAGTTTACATTTGAGGAAAGTGGGGCACAGAGTGTTGATGGAGAGTGCACAGCTGGTTACTTGTTGAGTTGGTTGAAATCAGGTTTGTGCCATATTTCTTAACCATGCTTGACTCCATCAGTCTGTCTAGAAATTTTCTCTCTTAGGCAGAATGTCTCCTTCCTTTTTCCCAAGCTTAGGACCGGAGCTCTGCAGTGGGACAGAATAAGATGCAGATAGAACATGACATGGCACACATGGACCATCAGCCTGTCTAGAACTGAGACTTTAATCTCATGGTTACATGTGATGTGTCTCCCTGGCCCAGTTTCCTCATCTTGCATTCTAAATCTTAGCTAGATATAAAACTTTTCCCAAGGTGCAGATTTTCTCAAAGTGTGTTCTCCCCAAGTATCCTTCAGGAGCAGTGGATGGTGGCTGAGTTGTTCACAGTGCAGAGTGAGGTCCTCAAAGAACTGATGTATCACCCTCACATCCCTGGGGCATTTCTTCTCACCTGAGTTGAATGCTGTGCAGTGCAGGTGCTCAGGTCCATACAAAAAAGTGCCTTAGCAAACTGGTGCTTACTCCATGGGGCCTTTTGAAAACGTCTTATGTTCAGTCATAGAGGTAAACTGAGCCAATTATATAATTTTTCAATCTACCATTGACTGGGCAGCACTATATTAATTTACAGACGAAATAAAGATACATACTTAAAAATATAACTAGTTTAAAATCATAAATCAGCAATAAAAAGGCTAATAAATATAAAACAAAATTTATTCCCACAATAGTATTTTGTGGTGCCTTCATATAATTAGTAATAGTATCAATATAGGAAATTCACTGATAAAATCAAAGAAGTTTACATGCAAAAATCAAAACCTAAAAAGAAATTTTAAAAGCAACTAAGCAGAAGGAAAAAAAAACTGGCAATGTTTAATAATTGTAGCTGTAAATTTAAATGTTCTGAATGATGCCACTAAATGACACAGAATACCAAACATGATCTAAAAGGAATTTAAACTATTTTTCATTCATCATCCAACACTAACTAAAAAAGATTCATAATGAAACAATGTAAGTGAAAATGAGGTAATGAGTAAAGATTTCTAGGGAGCAATTACCAATGAGAAGAATTAAAATGCAAAATCTGAGGATCACAATAAACAATGAGGATAGAAGGAAGTACTGGTTTAGGGAATTGCAAAATAATAATAATAATAATAATAATAATAATAATAATAATAATAATAATAATAATCTGTTTATTATCAGAGCTTCTGTAAAAGTCCTTAAGAACCAGATGGAGATTTTCTGAATGTAACTTGGAAAATCTGTGTGTGGCGTAGAAGAGTCATAAAAATCAAAGTGTCCCCACACAGAGCATTGTCACAAGGGAAGTGCCACAGATGAAGGTCACTGAGGGACAGTGGTAGAAGGGATGGCATTACATTGGCTGCACACAGCAGTCAGGTGAGGATAACACTGAACTGGAGGCTTCATTCTCTATCTCCCCCTTACACCAGATAACTTTGAAATGATGAATGGGTGTAAGGGGTGACTAGATCCATTGAGTTATGTGAGTTTAGTACCAATTGAAGTGAATTGGAAAGACAACCTCCTTCAGTGTACATATGATGCATTGGCTTGACATTCAAAGTCTCCTACATGGATCCCACTCTAGCCTGCCTTTCTAGACTTATCTGCAAATACACAGGGCCCTAAGGACAGCTTCTCAGCCAAAGTGGCCTCTCTAACATCTACAAAGCCTCTTCTCCGTGTTCTTACCTCCTCACCTGTCCATGTTCTTCCTCCCTCCATTCTAGGAATGATTCAAATCTCAAATCATCCCTGGTCTGAAGATCTCCTATAACTCCTGCTTTTATTTTTGTTTTTCCATCTTAAATCATTTATTGTGTTATTAACTATATCCTGTCATGCTCAACTAATTGGCCATTAATCTCTTTTAAGGTGATTTGATTGTTCATGTGTCTAATACATCTCTGCAATTACACTATTTACTCCCTGAAAGCAAGACCATGTTTTTTTTAATTGTATTTGTTATGGTTTAGATAATTGATGTCCCCCAAAAGTTCATGTGTGAGACAATACAAGATAGTTAGATGTGAAGTGACTGGGTTATGAGAGCTTCGACCTAATCAGGGCATTAATCTGCTGACAGATTAATGGGTGGTAACTATAGGTAGGTAGGGTGTGTCTTGAGGAGGTGGGTCGTTGGGGGCATGCCTTTGGGGTATATATTTTGTCCCTGGTTAGTCTAGCTTAGCCCCCTGACTCCTGGTGGTCATGTATGTACCTGCTTTCCTCTTCTTCCATGATATTCTGCCTCATCCCGAGCAATGGAGCCAACCCTCTATGAACTGAGACCTCTGAAATCATAAGTGCCAAATAAACTTTTCCTCCTCTAGAATTGTTCTTGTCATGCCTTTTTGGTCATAGCAGTGAAAAAGCTGACTAAAACAATATTGTGCATTATTTTGCCCTTCCAATTTCAACTTGTTTACCAATATTATCTCACAAAATGTTTGCTATAAAACTTCATGTTAAATATTATTTTTCACATTGTTCAGACTAGATAATTAAGGAGAAGTTAATTAGGGAGATTAAAAAGCACCCTAAATTATACAGTGCAATATCAAGATTTGAAATCATATGAGTTGGAAAAAATCTGCTTTACCCATGAGACCATGATATCTTTATAACTTTCTGAATCCATCAAATGAGATAACAAAACAGTAAAATACTTATGACATGTACCCATAAAAAAGAAAAAAAGAGTACATGTACAGGTACATGAGTCTCTTTAAAATTATTTTACTTTATTTGCGTATATTTTTGCGTATAATTTTTTGTTATGATAGGACCTCCAAGTAGAATTAAATTCCTTGTATTGTAACGTGTCTATTTACAACATGCCCATGTGCACACACACTAACACACACATTCACTCTGGGATTGGTTGGCTGGTAAGTGCTGCTCACACATCTACCTGAAAGGGCATTGCTTTGCAATGGCAAATGTGTGAACTTTATTGGCAAGGACACGGATAACTTTAAATTCCATTTAGGGGAGAAAGGTGTGTAAACTTAATGGGATGCATCAAGGCTCAATTTTACTGCCAGGATGGCCAGAGTTTATTGATTAGGATTATGGTCAGCATATTACTTTGTAGAAGGGCCCTGTCATAATATTAGCTTTGAAGGAGCTCTTCTGTTGAAAAGCTCTATGTTAATTCCTTATGATCCCAGGAAATATAATGGATGAGAAGGTGGCCCAGCAGGAATGTTGTTTGTCTAGGTTCTCAGCTTATTCTATCTTGAGAAGAGAGAGGCATGACAGCTCTCAAACTTACTAAGTAGGAAGAAGCTTGACAGGCAGAGAGAGAACTGTGGAAGGAAAGATACCAGATCCAGATTGTTCAGAGGTTACCTGGATAATTTGTACTTCACTTTTTGATACCATATGGTCTCCATGGGCATAAAGAGAATCACAACATTTCCCTGTATTGGGTCTCTGAAACTTCAGGAAATTAGTTGGGTGGCTTATTAAAACAGAAATAGGCCCCACTCCTGGAGATTGATTCAAAAAGTCTATCATAAAATCTAATAAACTACATTTCTAACAAATTCCCAGGTGATGCTGATGCTGGTGGTCTAGGGACCATACTTTGAGAACCATTGTCCTAACCCATATGATGTTTCACCATAGGACATAGGAACACCAGTTTCTTTAAGAAAATATATTATAATACCAATAGTCAGGAAAATTTCTCTAACACCCACCATAAACACTTTATTCTATTTTAATTTTAATGTTCCTTCTGGTGTCTCAGAGAATGTAGAGAGGGTTTCTGTATTTAGAGGTGCTACAGCTACCTCATGTCTACAGGTAGGCTGAGTAGCTGTCCACCAAATAGGTGCTGACGTACTTCCCATCTCTGCTGGGAGCTTTTATTCTCATCTCAAAAAGAAAGTCTGGCATTCTAGACCAAAGAGGACAGGAGAACCCTGACATACAGAGGAAGGAAAACATACACCTCTGCTCCTTTTCTTCCATTTCTTTCGATTTCTCTTTTCCTGTACTTTCCTCTCATGAGGCTTCTCTGTTACTTTATCTGCTTTCCTTTTCTCCAGTCTGTGAGTCTCTTTCTATGCTCCCCATTCTTTTACACATGTAGTTAATGCAGATGAGTATGATCTGCATAGATAGCCAACTTCCATCTCCCCAACTGTATTTCCTCTTACATCAACTTGAGGATATAAATCTTCTCTAAACAAAAAGTATGTAATTAAATCTGATCCTAGAAACTTGTTCAAATAGCTTGAGACATTCAGGCCAAGCAAGATACTTGATAGTTATGGCATCTTTCTTCTAAATTGGGACATTCACCTGCCATGTACTAAGCTTCAGCTAAATGTTAATGTCAATAAGTCATTGTGGCTTTGCTCAGTGAAATCCTGAGCACCATGGATATGACTTTAGACCTGAAAGGAACTTATCAATTGATAGGCATTGGTTAGACTTGTAAAGTGACTTGCTTTGAAAGCACTTTCTAAAAGTCTTATACCAGGTAGTGACTTTCCAAACCAATGGGATCTCTGTTTGTTGAAGAGTTTGAATTTGAGAAATAAGTAGAATAATTCTGAAAAAGCCATACTAACAACAGAAGTAGAGACAAATTTTGCCAATTCATTAAATCAATAGTTTGATGGATTGGATTACACCATGAAACCAGCACCAGAATTTCTGTGTATCATTACAGCAACATTTACACTTTGAGAACTACTGCACTGACTTGAATAAAATCTCCATTTCAAAGAAAACTGCTTGTATATTATATCAAACTACATAAGATTAACTGAGAATATCCGTTCATTATGTCTCAAAAGAAGACTGAGTTGTGAATGATAAAGTTATTTTAAAACTAAGAACCAAGCAGAAGGCTGTGTAAATACATAAAGAATCAATGGTACAATATAATATTAATAATTATGATGGATAGCAGCCATTGGGAAAAAATTCTGTATGCCAGTGTACAAAAAAATGTCAATCATGGCAACTATCTGCCTATCACAGACCTCTAGGGAAATCATTCTTCTCAAAGCCACTGGTAAAAGGACAAACCTAGGCTGTGATATTGTATATTACATGACCTAACCCTCTTGTTTGCATCTTTGGGGCAAAGGTGAGTATCTACTTCAAGGACAACAAATTCACAGCCCGTGTGTGTGTGTGTGTGTGTGTGTGTGTGTGTGTGTGTGTGTGTGTATACATTAGGTCTTCTGTATTTACAAATTCTGCATCTGGAGATTCAGCCAACCACAGATGAAAAATAATTGCATCTGTACTAAATATGTAGACTCTTTTCCTTGGTGTTATGTCCTAAAAATTCTGATATGAAAACAATTTGCATAGCATCTCGATGTATTAAATGTTATAAGTAATGTGGAGATTATTTCATGTATATAAGAGGGTGTATCTAGGTCATATGCATATAATACAGCATTTTATATAAGGGAGTTAATTATTCATGAATTTTGATGCTCATTGGGGATACCAAACCATCATGGATACCAAGGGACAATTATATACATATATATAGATGGATGATGCATGTGTGGTGTATGTATGAGCTATTAATTTAAAATTAATGTATCTTCCTGTATATAAGTAGTGTTTTCAGTAAACAAAAATAAATGCATACTGGGTGTAGTTGTGCACAACTGTAAACCCAGCAGCTCAGGAGGCTGAGGAAGGAGGATCACAAGTTCAAAGCCAGATTCATCAATTTAGTGAGGCCCTAAGCAACTTGATGAGACCCTGTCTCTAAATAAAGAGTAAAAAATGGACTGGGGAAGTCAGTGGTAAAGCACCTGTGGGTTCCAAAATAAGTAAATGAATAGATAAAAACAAAAAGGAGAAACTAGTTCAATCAGATCCCTGAATAGGCCATTTAAATTTAAAATATCAAAATTATGATTTATTCACCTTGGGAAAGATTTTAATTACAAGACAATGGAAGCCATGAATTGATGCTATACAAACTGAAATTATAAAGATGCTGAGCCCCTGTATTGTCAGAATCTATGATACAGAGAGAAGAGTGTTATAGAAGAGGTAGAATGTGGACCAGCCTGTAGCAGAGGCCCAGAGAGAGGCAAAGACAGAGCACCCAACTCATGTGGAAGGTCCAGGGAGGGCCTGACTCCAGAGATTCCTTGTTTGTAGAATAATTTTCTGGTCTGGGTTCATATCAGCACTAAAAATGAACCCAATTGTCTTTGAGACTCAGATTTAAAGCCCTTTGCCTGAGATTATTGAACTAATCCAGAGAAGAGCAGTTATTTGAAACCAGGGTTGACTTACTTCATCCCTATTGCTCTCTCTCCCTTACATTGGACATGATAAGAACCTTTAGGAATGTGTAAGAAGATGGGAGTCTTCACAATGAGTGCCCTATCATTCAGATCTGCCTTTCCTTTTCTCTCACGTGCCACATGTGTTTCTTGCTTGCTTATGTAAATTATATGAATTTTATCCTTCTTTTAACAATTTTGAATTTGCCCCTCTGCCTTTTCTACCCCAACCTCTTCTAATCACATTTCTGGCAATCGAGTATCTAATTTGTATGAATGAAACCAATACAGTTTTCACATATTTTCCATTTTTTATTTTTATGTGAGAACTTGCTGCATGTTAATTCAAGCTGGGTTAATTTATGATTTCTTGACAACCTATTACAATGTCTGTTCTTTCCTCCTTCCTTTTCTAGCATTCACTTATGTTCTTTCTCATTTAATTTTCATGGACCATGATTCAGTCCCCTTGAATCAGAACTTGAAACATTCTTTTAATAAGAAAGAATCTGATGTAAACACTGGTAGTAATGGAACCTGGCCTAGACTTTTTAAGTAGGGAAGAGCATAGGGTGAAACACTTTTTTAAGGTGTTTTGATTTGGATATGAAGTGTCATCCAGAAGCTCTTGAGTTAATTCAGTCATTTCCAGAGGTGAAATGATTGGATTGTGAGAGCTTGAACTTACACCGTCCATCCTAGTCTGGATGAACTCACTAGGTGGTAATAGCTAGAGGGGGTGGGTAACTGGTGGAGAGCCCTGGAAGGGTACATCTCCCTGGTGGCCACTTCTCTCTCTGCTTCCAGGCTGCCATGACCTTACCAATAATCATCCTCTGCCACACCCTTCAGCCACAATATGCTTCACTTAGACCAAGAGTAATGGAGTCAGTTGATCTTGCACTGAATCTCTGAAACCCTGAGGTGTTTTAGTCATAGTCACAAAAATCTGACTAACACAAAGCCTTTCCATTGTGGTTCTGGATAGAAATTCTTCAATGTGATTTTTAAGAAAGCAGCTTTGCAGTGTCTTTTCCTAGGCTTCTGGACAATATGCAGTGTGGGCTACCTGTGTGTCACAATTCTGGTGACTGACACATTTCTTGAATACCATCCCAGAGGTCTGATGCTTCTGATCAGTTTCTATCCCCTGGGTCAACATAGTCAGACAGGAACAGGTGGGGGAGAAGCATCCAAGTGGCATCAACACTCAAGAGTGAGAAGATCTAGTGTAGAAATTACAAAATTATATAAGAATCCAGAAGCTCCTTTCAGATAAACAGTTCAACACTCTAAGATTTCCAAACCCTCAGAACTGCTTGATATTACTAATCAGCCTACTGATCTTTGAAAGAATCTGAGCTTTCCAGAAAGCCAGCATGTTTTAGCTTTGAGTATAACTGTCAAACTCCCAATAAAAGCCTTCTTTATGGTCATTGGCATTCATCTCTAGCATCGAACTGAAGTCCTATATATCATGGTCACAATTCACAGAGATAAACAGGGCATGCTCTCTGGACCATGTAAACCAGAAGATGCTTCTCTCTGGAGATCGCCTACCTGCCTTTCTTCAATTTTCTAATCTCTTAGCACTGTGGTAAGCAGAGAGGCAAAAAGAATTAGTAATTTGGTTATTGTGAATCTATACAATTCACTTTCTATCCTTCTGCTGCCATTTCTCTTCTCTACTGTCTTGTCCCAAGTGCTAAAAAAAAAGAGGGACACAGAAATATGATGAAGAATAATATAGTCAATGGCTTCTCCATCCACCCCACACCAGAGAATGGGAGGTGGGAGACCTAGCTTCCTGTTTCAGTTTAACTGATGAAAAGTTAACTTACTGGAGGTAAGTTATCTGTCTTTGAAAAACCTTCAAGTGTGAAAATAAAACCCTGTTCTACCTCCCACTTCAAGCAACCATGAATGGATAAAATGATTCTGATGACAATGGATCTAACTATTATGTAAACATAAGGGATCAGCAAGGGAAAGGAAAAGTTAGCAGTTGCCAATGAAGGAGGATGTTCATCCTGTTGGGGGCAAAAGAGATATTTACTCTATAATTACCAAAAACCAGGAGAGGACTCTGGGATGCTTACTTAGAAGTAATCATTTAATAATGTCCTCAAAGGCTTAGTTTTCTCTTGTTGTTCACAATTCCATTAAAAATTAAACAATTATTGTTGGCAATTGAGTGAAAGGAAACTCATTTATCTGCTACGTGTCAATTGTCCACATCAGGATATGGGGAATCTACTGAAATAAAATGGTGACAAAAAAAACCTGGGATAACTCAACAAGTGTTTCCTGGGAATCTACATTAAAAAGTGCTAAATTCTCTCAAAGAAAGCAAAATAGCAACAGAATGATTAGTGCCGTTTTCTGTTGTAATCATCTCCATGCTAACAAGACTTTTTCATTTCCTTGGTTCTGTATGTGTGTATGTGGTTGTGGGGGATGTGCTTTGGGTTGAAATATTTTGAATTCTACTGGGACACATTTTCCTGGAGTTATTTGCTTCTTAAAACAAACCAATATCATCATTTATAACCGTAACCCTGAAGGCATCATGGTTGCCTAAATGTATAAACAAAATGAAATGCACAATTTGCAGGAGCTTAAGTTGAGTATTTTGAAACAAAAATAGCTAGAATGATTTAAGAGAAGACAAACATTTTAAAAAATGATGCCATCTAGCAATATTTATTTATTTATTTATTTATTTATTTAATATTTATTTTTCAGTTCTCGGTGGACACAACATCTTTGTTGGTATGTGGTGCTGAGGATTGAACCCGGGCCGCACGCATGCCAGGCGAGCGCGCTACCGCTTGAGCCACATCCCCAGCCCTAGCAATATTTATTAAATGCCTATTTGTAGTTCTGTTTAGTATTCTAAAGAATGAGATAAATGTGATTGTGTAATTATAGAATTATAAAGCTGAAAGGAATTAAAAATGTGTCTTATCTAGTTTGTTCCTGTGCTGTTGATGGAGAAACAGAAGATAAAAGACCTAGTTCTTGGGGCCACTCAGCTAGGAGAGACAGGCTGGACCCAGGTTTTCTGGGACCTGGCTCAACACTCCTTCCAATGCCTTTCCCACCAAGAATCCTTGTGTATCAACTGCTGGTAATGTGTCATGTAAAAATTCTGTAACGGGCACACAAACAACCACATAACTTCTAATTGTGATATTACAACAATAATGGACCTAACTATTAACCTTGGGCTCTATCAACACATTTAAATTAGAGAGCAGGTATTCATGTATTATTCAAGTTACCTGATTAATGCCAGCAGCCCAGATCATTCAGTGTTAAGGTTTAGATATGAATTGTCCCCTAAAAGCTCATATGAGAAACAATCCAAGAAAACTTCAGAGGTGAAATGATCGGATCATGAGGGATTTAACCAGATCAGTTCATTGATCCACTAGAATGGATTAACTGGGTGTGGCTGAAGAAGATAGATCAATGGGGACATACATTTGGGATATATATTTTGTCCCTAGTGAGCCAAGCTTAATCTCTCTCTCTCTCTGCTTCCTGACAGGCATATTCTCAGGTGTTTTCCTCCTCTATACCCTTTTGCCATGATGTTCTGCTTACCCTGGGCCCCAGAGTAATGGAGTCATCCATTTATGGACTAAGGCCTCTGAAACTTTGGATGCCAAACAAACTTTTTCCTCTAAAATTGTTTTTTGTCAGGTTATTTTGGTTGCAGTTGTGAAAAGCTGACTAAAATGTTCAGTTTTCTAGAATGGTCTTCTGTGTGGACCAGAAACAGATTTGATCATGTATGGACCTAAATGGAAAGGGTACATGGAAGCTCTTTCCTCATTTTCCTGCTAGGCAGATTTGCATGGAAGAGAGGACCAGAGAAGTGTTATGAAAGAGAACTGCTGAAAATAATTCAAATTACTGTACAGAGGAAAATAATCAATTAGGTCACATCTAGATGGCCCCATGAAGCAAGGGCAGAATTGCTCCTTGTGGATTGGTCCAGAGCTTGGTTTTTTTTTTTTTTCAAGAATTGCTTTACAATGACATCAACTATGGCACACTCTTCATCCTCCTGCTCCACTGTTTGCCATATTGTGAAGGCTTTGCTGAAGGCAGAAATTAATTTTAGAGAAATTTCATTCCATTAAGTCTAGTTACATAAATCCAGGATGGTTTTCTTTTTCATGAGAAATTTTTTATATGATATTGAAATGCTGGTAAAAATGTTTTGGGCTTGACTGTGTATAAGAGGCTTCCTGGTGGAAGCAGAATTGTTAGTCAGCTATGGTCTCCATGGTGATTTTTTTTTTTTAAGGCCAAGTTTGAATCGATTTTCTAAATATTGAGGTATAATTTGTGAATGTGCAATTGGTTGAATAATAATAGAATTATCAACAATATAACATTACTTTTAATACTGGTGTTTGGCACATTCCATAAAGTAGTTTATTACCAACCTTCAAACTGGTCTCTAAATGCGGTCTTACCAGTGTCCTGTCCCCAACTATAATCTTCCATCTACTTCTTTTATTTCATGTTTTCATTTTCTATGTATTTTGACCCTCTGAATAGCTCCACCTGGCTAACCACTGAGTCCTTTCTTATACCCATTTCCTTTTAATCTCCAGTGTCCTATGTAATTTAGACAACATGGGCTCCCTTGGCCTAGGAGTTGCCACAGTGGGAAGAAATCTGAACTGGATAGAGATCTCGATGGGGGTTCTAAATCTGCCAAAAACAAGTTCTGTAGCCTTATCTATGCTTCTTGAATTTCAGATTTTTCATATAAAAATTAAGGAATTCGAGGGAGATTGTCTACCATCAATAGATTCTGCAAAGAATTCATTACAGAAACAAACAATACAGTCATCAGGCAGTATTAACTCCACGGGCTACATTTTTAATAGGGTATTTTTCACCCATCATCTCTTCAAATTTGTGTTCAAAGTTCAGGATTAAGATAAGGAGCTAAATGTGGCCAAAATCTGGTGAGAGGAAGACGTGAATTCACCTTGACAAAGTGACTTGTTTGGCAGGCTGAGATCTCCTTGACCAGATGTTTGCAGTGGCAAAATTGGGGCATCAGATGATTTATTCCTTGTGTCCAGAAAGCTGTTAAAACAAGTAGAAGGGACGTCCAAGGGTTTCTTATTGAACAAGAATAAATAAATCTTTAGAGAATCATACATTTAGAACAATAGGACAGAGCAGGAGAATCCTCAACCACTTCTCCACTTTTGGACCCAAGAGAATGAAGAGATGGGTTTCTGTGCTTTTAGTATTCTTCCCTTCTTTACCTCATTTCTCTTTTTAAAAATAACACAGGTAAAAAGGAAGTAACAAAAAGAAGCAAATATCCTCCAAACTTCTTGCTATTTGTTCCTTCAACCCATGGGTAGCTAAAATAAATATGTACTGACCACCTACTACTATGTTATGTTTAGAAGTTGAGGGGTTGGAATAGTGTCATGGAGAAGACTATAACCTCTGGAGCCAGTTGATAATGGTATTTAAAACAGTGCTGGCCACACAGTTAGCACACAATGAATGTCACCTCTTAACAGTGTTGTCATTTAGTGTTGTTACATGCTGTGCATCAGATAGAAGGTGAGAGGAACAGTAAGTTTCCTACCATGGGCAGCCAATATAAGTCTATCAATAGGCATTTTTAAAACACTGTATTTGAGAAAATTGTGGCCAAGGGAATAGAGCGTACACCAGCTATTCTGGACAATTCTTCTCTTGGATACATCACCTTGCAATTTCTAAGCTTGTGCCATAATAAATTGGACAAACATAGGGTTTAAGTTAAAATGTAACAGGCATAGAATAAATTCTCACTGCTGCCTGGGTCACATTGGTTTTGCCCTAGTTTATAATCCTCCTGGCTGAACAAGATTTCTTTTTTGTTATGAGTGTGAAAATGAATTCAGCAGTTCTTATCCCTTTGCCTGACCACTTCCCCACTCTCATCCTTGTCCTGCCCTGGGACCCTCCTCATGTCCTGGGTGGCAACAGAGATCAAATAGGGGGTAGCTCCATGTTTGACAAGTTGTTTGGTCAACACAATAATGTGGTCATGAGGAGTCATCTCAGGGGGATATGTGCCTTTAAAATTAATTGTACACTTGAATCCATTGGCTGTGCTTGACCCATTAGATTGTTCTCAGAGAAAGCAATGGCTCTGGAGGAGCCAGAGAGGGTGAGGGCAAATTCTAGGCCTGGAGGCAAGCTAGTTAATGGGAGAAAGGTCCTGACTGCCACCATAACAGTGACAGCCGTCCAGGGGCAAACTGCCATGCACAGCATCATTTCTTTATGCTCCTCTTCTTGAAAACACTCTGAGCTGCACCAGCCTGCACAGGTAACTGCAACCTGTTTCTCCATTTCCCTGGCTCTTCTGGTGGCTCTGTAAGGAGAGAGTTTATGGAAACATAAAGAGTCCATGTTAGTGTTTAGCTGGTGTCAAGTCTGACTCAAAATGAAATCTTGTTCTTGTCATGCTGTGGAATTGCAGAGAGAGCCGCACGGAGGTCAGAAAGCAGGGGAAGGCGAGGCGCCGGTTTTATGTGGGTTTTAAAGGGCAGTTTTGATTAGAAATGTGACTGTAAATATGACATTTCAGTGTTCCAAATGTATTCCCCTTTGGTGACTTCCATGTCCAATTCACTTAGTTTACAAACATAAACAAAAGATTCCCAACTGCAGCTATGTGGGGTTCAGCAAAAGTCTAGAATAAAACAGCACCAAACCCTGTCCTTTTCAGTGTTTGAAGAGCCCTGGGCAGCAGCAAAGAAGCAGGGGAGAGGGCAGAGCAGGCAGAGACAGGAAGGGTGGGTCTGAGAGGCAGGATGGTGGACTGATACAGCCCAGCACCCCAGTCTCATTCCATTCATAGCCCCCCATGCACTCACCCTTACTGCAGCCCAGCTTTGTTAATGAGTGCTTCTGAAGGACAACAGAGTCATCACCAAACTGTAAACAGAGCAGTTTGTGAGTGTGCATGTCTGAGTGCATGTGTGCACCCAGGGCAGGGGAGAGGGAGAGGGAACAAATGAAACAGAGAGAGAAATAAAAATAAAGTACATGTACAATGTCTGCCATTGTATCCAGCTGTTGAAATGTTACTCGTTTATTTTCTAAGGCAAACTGGCTATTATCTGCTAGATATTTACCAGTCCTCAGTTTTAGTCAGATTTTTCATCACTAGGACCAAAAGATCTAACAAGAGCAATATAGAGGAGGAAAAGTTTATTTTGGCTTGCTATTTCAGAGGTCTCAGGTCCATAGACCGCCAAGTCCATAGCTCTGGGCACAAGGTGAGGCAGAACATGATGGCCGAGGAAAGTAGCTCAGGACATGTCAACGGTAAGCAGAGAGCTCTGCTGAAAAGGGACTAAATACAAACCCCAAAGGCACATACCTGTGAACCTACCCCTTCCAGCCCCACCCTACCTGCCTACAGTTACATCCCAGTTAACCCATTTCATTTAGGTTTTAACTCTCATAATCTAATCACTTTGAGACAGGGCAACAGATAGGTAGCTGATTATCAAAGAAAAGAAAATGGGTAGCTAGCACTTCCCTATCCACTGGTTTCTAACACCTCCAGGGGAGGGAAAGTATCACACTTTCCAATGCAAGCAATTACCTCTGGGCAGCTCTTTTCTTGCCTTTGGGTGGTGTAGGCATGGTAATAGCAGGAGGGGTCATGAAAAGAAAGAAAACCTAAAATCTATAAAGGAGCAAGACACCCTTACTCCCATGGGCTCCATCTCTGGGTTTCCTTTTCCCTGGAGGAGTCTCTATCTCTCTTTCTCTCCTGTTTTTTAAATAAAATATACTTTCTATTCTTGTCTCAGCATTTCTTACGTGGTTAATCCTCAACACCAGAGGGAAGAGGAGCCCATCCTGATTTTCAAGACTGTCATCAATTTCACATCTGAAATTTGTTACGTTGTCACACACATGATCTTTTGGGGGACAACACACATCCAAACTACAACATCCTCCGATCTACCTGGCAAAGGAATCCAAACACAGCAGCACACCTGTATTGGCTTTGTGGCAGCACTTTCACATCAGTAAAGGGGGGAAATTGGCTGGTTTATAAAAATCTTTCAATTGTATGGACCACTGTGTCTCACAGCTCCAAAGGAGCCTATTCCTTCCACAAGCTAGCCCCTGGACACAAAACTGAAGCGTGCATGCACCTCAAGCCCATATAGCAAGATGGGAAGTGAGAGAGCTAAGAAAAGCGTAGTGAGGCCCGATGTGTTAAATAAAAAAGGAGATTTGGTCAATACAGTCTCATAAACTTGATTCTTAACTCCCCAGTCTCCTGCACTTCTAAGGTAAGAACTGCAATGCATAGGAATCATCTGAGAAAGAGGTGAGGGAAAGGTGAGCTATAAAAGTGTTTCTCTTCCTGATAAAAGAAAAAAAATATGTCTTCCAAGGTCTCTTCTTTCTTCCATAGTCTTCTATTTTGCCCACAGATACAATGGCAGGAGCTGCAGCAGCATTCCTGTGACCAGAAGACAAAGACTATAAGAATGGTAAAGAGTTGGACCTAGTGTGCCTGAGCCACTAAAATGATGGCACTAATTGACTGCCTTATTGTGCGAGAAAAGCAAAGCCTTGTTCTTAAAAGCTTCTTTAATCTATTACAGGAAGCAATATATATTCCTAATAGATAAGGATGAGGCTGTTCCATCTCTCTGGATAGAGACTAATCTATTCTTAGCACATTGTCCAAAGATCATAAGGAAGTTGAGGCTGACCCAAGTAAAAATCACTATCTGGGATGTTGGGGAAAAACAAGGTATAAAGTTTAGCAGAGGCCAGAGTTCTCAAGATGGCTGACTGTCAAAGTTGAAAGGCTTTTGGGGATATACAGATCATCTAATTCAGGGCATATAAAAACAGATTCTAGCTCTGACAGTGGTTGACAGACATGAAGAGGAAGACTGAGCTTCTCCACTGACTGGTTTTTACTTTTATTGGAGAATTGCACAAAAAACAAAACAAAGAAGATTCTACCTTCCCTCAGGACCCTGGGGGCATGAATCAGTTTGATGTAAAGAGGAACTCCAGCATTGTCTTGCTAGGAAGAGCCCTGGGTGTGACTCACATTGCTTGTCTCATCCCTTAGGCATTTGATACTCCATCTTGCCTTTGCTCTCCACAACCTCTGATCTTGATACTCATTCTCTTTGTTGGATCCCTGCAAAGTCTGTGAACTTGCCTCTGACTTCAAATGCTATCATGGTACTATCATGGTAGAGAGGCTGCCTTAGGAAGTTTGGGTAAGTATTTACTTCCTCCATCAGTGCCACTTTCTTTCAATTTTCTGAGAGGACCTGAGTAAGTACTAATGGAAGCCAAGAGCAGGAAGAAAACTTTACAGAGGCACTGGTCCTTTAAACTGACTGTTGATGGCCACAGGAGAGAGGAGAGTACAAATTTTCTAATGGAGGACTTTGGATTTGTCTCTTCCTTTGAAACTCATTTTATTTGAAGTAATCATACTCTGAGCTTCTCAACCTATTAATCTGCAAAATACAGATAGCAATAATATGGACCTTATGAAGTTGTTTTAGCTGAGATGATTCAGCAAAATATTTAGAAGAGTTCCCGGTAATTAGTAAGTATTCAAGAAGCCTAATCTGCTTGAGTGATCCAGAGATCCTTCATTTTACCAGCAACCATTCAATATGGCTATGCTCCTGGAATATGAAGCTGACTAGTACGTCTAGTCCCCATCTTTGAGCAGCTTACAAAAGGAGTAAGAGAAAATCAGTAGACAAACCACACTCTTGGGTGTTATATAACGATACGGGCAGGACACAAAACCCACTTGCAAAGAAGACCTGGAAACATATTAGAGTACATGATATATATGGGGATAACAAACACATTGCCATCGTAAGTCCTTTGGGTGAGGAAATATTCTGGTTCTCTCTCCTCCCAGTCAGAAGATGCTGGCCACTGTACCCTGCAGGGGCCTGATGCTGGAGAAGCTGCCCATGATATATCAGAAGTAGGGGGAGAACCTACTCCCCTCACCACAGTGGGAATCTCTTAGTAGTGCTTTGCACTACACCAATGCTGGCCCAAGTTGGAAGGAACATTGTCAACTGTTCTTTTATGTGCAATATACAGTCAATTGTTCCTTTTTGTGAAATATATTTATGCTTCTCCAAATATACAACTTCACATGCCACTCAGGTTAGTTGGTGCATGGTATCGTCTGGTCATATAAGAGAAAGAAACCACACAGCAATTTGAACAGGGAAACTGTAATATCAAGAACTATGAGCTATAACAAGAGATCAGATTGAAGTAATCAGGAATTAGGCAGAAAGATGTCAGAAGGATGCTGAAAATATAGGAATAGTAGATTCAAGGAGCAAGACAGAGCTGTGGGGTGAGATAGCATGACAGTACAAGAGCCCTCTGCAGTGGCCATCCACCATCCAGAGCTTGAGCTGAAGTGCAGTCTTGTTGGAGAGGCCATTGCAACAGTGACAGCGAAGTCACTATGGTGCCATAGTAGTAGACTATGCTGGAAATCTACTTTCTGGAATTTGCTGGACTACATTCTTCTATGAATGCCATTAACAAGGAGGTGTCTTACAAGAGGAAATGTACTGCAAACATTCAAAGAGGGGTCTCCAAGAAAGCTGCTGGGAGCTGGAGCTGACTGGCCACTGTGGGGCCAGATGCTAGAGAAGCTGCACATTGCATCAGCATGCCCGTGTGGTGCGCCAGAACAGGGGCAGAAACTTTTCCTCCTGGGATGTCTCCACAGTGTCTTGTACTATACCAGTGCTGGCCAATGAAGAAACAGTAGTTGAAAGTCCAGGTCCATTTTAACCACACAGTGACAGGGTGGATTTGGAGATAAGAGGCAATAGATGAATAAATGGCACAGGTGTTCAGCTCTCACTAGGCAACACACATTCTCCACTAGGATTAAAGTGTCAACTCTGGATCCAGAGTGTCAGGAACCAAAATGTTACTGTTTTGTAACACTCTTTCCACACACACACACACACACACACACACACACACACACACACACACAATGATGGTGTTAGGGGAATAAGACACCTGTAGGAAACCCTTCCATTTTGGGAGAGAAAAAAAAATGAGGTAGGCTGCTGCAGTAATCAGTGCCCTTAGTGATTCTGGGAAGCCAGTGACTCTTTCTTGCCTCCACCAGGTGCAGGATTGTAGTAAAGTCATGTCTCTGATCTTCCAAAGGGCTTATTTGTCCTTTTTCCCTGTGTTCCTTGGCTCTGCTGTCTGAGCATTTATTCTGATTGTTCTAACTTGTTTGAGAAAAAGACATAGTTTTCAAAATTTCTAGATTGGGCCCTCATAATTTACTGATTCCATCAAACAGCTTCTGATCCATTTACTTTCAGTTTCACATGCCAGCAACCACCACTCCCGGGTATCTTAAGAGGCATAAGTTCACCCTCACACCTCTCTCTCAACTTCATTAAAACCACAGTCAGACCAGTCTGATCTTTTCCCTGAGTCACTTCATCCTACTGGGCATTTGTTATTCAAAGTCTTTTCCAGTCCTTCTCTTATTATTTTGCATTTCTGAAACAGCTTTTTCAAACCTTCAAGGCTCTGATTTTCTGAACACTTTCTATTTCATTCCATTCCATTTCAGCTTGCCTTTCTGCCTGCCTTCTTTCCTTCCGTTCTCTTGTTTTCTTTCCTTCTTTCTTCTCTTTTGGCTCTGGGAATTGAATTCAATACTTTATGCATGCTAGTTATTTCTATTATTTCTTGGGTATACAATTTTCTTGTAATACCTTCCCAATCCACTAGTAGTAGATTAATTATTAATTCCTCATTAATAATGACAGTATTTAAATCTCTTCCCCTACTTCAGGAAATTTCCATCTGTTTTAATTGTTAAATATTTTAATTGTTAAATGGGGATCTCATCTTCTCAGCATCCAGTACCAGGTTCTTCATAGATCTCTGATTAACTGCTTAACCTCCTATTTATTGTCACACACATTAGTTTTTGTAATATGAGTAACCTGCTTTATAAGCCAATATTCATATTAGAGTATTAGGTTGCTGGTATAGTACACAAACCTCTAAAATATCTGTGACTTAAAAGCACAGAGAATAATTTTCAATTTAACCCAAGTCTGATGTAGCTTGAACAGGCCTCTTCTAGCTCAGAACTACACATCTGGCACACAACCTTCAAGAATAGCATACCAGAGGGGAAGAAAAATAACAATTCTCCTGGGGAAACTTGGGTGCCCCAGGATGTAAACATGGGAAGAGTTTGCAAAATACCATCAAGAGAAAGAATTAATGTTTACAAATAAATTACAATATGCACAATTTGTATGTGTTGTGGAATCACCAAAATAACACTAACTACTTCTACTCAGTTGATTGACAGGAAGCAGTCATAGCCCAGCTTCACTGCAAGGGAGATTGGAAAAGATAGACAGTACATAAAAGAACATGTGCTGGGTCAAAAGGAAAAAAAAAAGGTTTCCACATGTGGTAATCTTTCATCATTGTCATAAATATTTGAGGGGAAAAAAATCTTAGAAAATGGTAGGTTTATTTTGGCCGACAGTTTCAAAGATTTTGGTCCATAGTTCGTTAGTTCCATTGCTCTAAGCCTGAGATGAGGCAAAACATCATGGCAGTGGGACATGGTAAAAGACAGCGTCTCACATCTCAGTTTATGGCAGCCAGAAAGAGAGAGAGAGAGAGAGAGAGAGAGAGAGAGAGAGAGAGAGAGAGAGAGAGAGAGAGAGAGAGATAGATATTAATCCACTGAAGATTTTCTAGCCCTCAGGAGTCAATTATTTCCTTAAAATCTGCCTGTAGGGATTCCTGCATTGCCTTTAATACATACACCTTTTAGGGGACATTCCAGAGCCACACTATAGCAGGGATATAAAGTAAAATCTAAGATAATAACTGAAGAATGAGCAGGAGACATAAAAATAGCAAGGGCAAAGTATGTACCATTTGGTGAATACACTGGGCTGAGTCAGGAAGTTGATTCAAAATCATTCTTCTTTCTTTATCTCTTTATTAATTTTTGTGGTGCTGGGGATTTAAACCCAGGGCCTTGTGCATGCTAGGAAAACTACCACCAAGTTACACTTCAGTTCCCCATATCATTTTTGAAAATTGAGAGACATGTCACTAAGCTAGAGATTTATTCTCTCATGATTTTAGCAATGTTGGAGTCACCTAGGATTCATGGTAAGCTTGGGGTGAAAAGGGACAGATATTTACCATTTAAAATCTTCCAGGAATATGTAACCATCTATATTTGTGATCTGCATATTTTAATGCCTTCATTTTCCAAGCTTAATGTACATTTTGCATTAGTTAGAAAACAAGTATAAATTATCATTATCTTTTACATAGCAATTCTACTTTAGGAGTTTTTTCAAAGGGTAATAATTGTGAATCACCAAAATAGAGTGAAAATATAATTTATTACCACACTTGGATATCTTTACTACTGAAACGGTATGCTATGGTAATCAAAACAGAATAACAGGTGTAAACTGGTTCTATCTTGGGCAAATGCAAATATATGATCATTAAGTATATAAATATCATGAAATTTGTAACATCACTGTTTCCAAAGTCAAAGTAAATAAACAAATAGTAGTAATAAACAGACAAGTATTCTTATGCTCATGTAAAACATAGGAAGCAACTGATAAAAATGTATTATGAATAAACTATCTAATACCAGGGAAAGCGTTCATAATATATCAAGACATAAAGAAGCAGCTGTTGGAAAGTATATTTACATGTATTGTGGGTGTTGGTGGAGGCTGAAAGAGTGGAAAACTCCTACAAGCTATTAAAATTATTTAACTTGATTCACGTAATGATACTATGATGTTTGTATTTGGGTGCATATGAGTGTGTGTGGGTTTTGTGTGTGTGTGTGTGTGTGTGTGTGTGTATGTAACTTAGACTATTTCCACTGCTAAACAAAATTCATTAGTTCTGGGGGCTGAGAAGAGTCCCAAAGTAAGATGTCTGATGAGGGCGCACCCTCTTCTCCATCACTTTATTGCTGTATCTTCACAGGGTAGAAGGGATGAATAGTGTCATCACATGGCAGAAAGGGGCAAAGCAGCTCCCTTCAACCTACTTTACAAGGGCACCAATCTCATTCACGACAGTGGAGGCTTTATTATTTAAACATTTTCTAAGACTTTGCCTTTTACTTGTATCAGAGTGGGCATTAGGGTCCAATATTTAAATTATGGAGGAGCACAAACGTACAAACCATGGCATTCTTTCTTTCAATCTTTCTCCCCCTCTTCTTTCTTTTCTTCCCTCATCACATTTTCTAGTCTGATTCATTCTTACTAACCAGCAGTATGTGGGGAAATTGTACTTTCAACAGCTACTTGGGACTCGTCATAGCTTTTACAAGTGGATTCAGCTGAAGGGCAGCTCACAGTCAAAAAACAATAATTCTTCCCAAATGTATAGCACTTTCACATTAAAGTGCTTTCATGTGCATTATCTGACTTGATCTACTAGATGTTAGATAGGTATTATAATTCTCATTTTACAGTTTGAGAATCAGAATTTCTGAAAGATTAACTTAATTGACCAAAGTCAAACAGATATTTTGAGGGAGGGTTGGAATTATAACTCATGTCTCTCAATTCCAGTTGCAATTTCTGTCCAAAGGTCATTCCAAGTTTTTAATAGTGACACCAAATTTCATTATGATAAGTGTTAAGGAGATGGTATTTGGTTGAAAGAGGACTCTGGAAAACCATCTTGAAATTCATGTGTAAAAATTATGTGCTTAGCACACTGGGTATTGCTTGATCACAAGAAAATCAAAATGACCCCGAAATTAATAAAAAATTCGAACTCCATTTCATGTATTGAATACTTCACGAGGTTTTAAAAATGTGACCTTTAGGATTCCCCTCCCCCTTTTTTGGTAAGTAGAATTTATTGCAACATTAGTTTATAATATTTACTTTGTCTTTATCTTTTCATAGGTCTCTACATGAGACCATAGATTTCATTCATTCATTAATAGATTTGTGATCATTATTAATGTTGAGGTGTCTTGCAGATGCTAAAAAAAATTATAAGGGCAGCATGAAAGGAATTAGCCTTTACATGTGCTAAGAAAATTAGCACAATTAAGAAATTCAGAGAATTCAACCTTAGCATGTGCTAAGAACTTTGACTCCGAAATCAGTGTGGTGTCTTCTTATCTGGGCTTCAAGTTTTTGAAGCATCTCTGAGGTGATGATAATACTCTCTGACCAGGCTCCAATTTGTCCCAGGAACACTAAATTAATCAGCTGGAAACAGAAAGATTATCCACTGCTCTTTCTCTGAAAATTAAATGTCAAATTTGGGAAGGGTGGTTGGAAATCTTTGCTTATACAGCTGAACAGAACACTGTCTGGCTCCTGTTGACTAAGCATGTCCTTGGATTTGAGTAGCTACTTCATTTCCTATTTTAGCAATTAGGTTGAATGATCCTGGAATCCCGTGACAGTCACTTACTTAGGCATAATTTCTAGTTTGAAAACTTGATGATCTTGTCTTATTTACCTGACCTAAATTTAAATTGTTATTGTTTAATATTTAGTATCCTTTTATAATTTTATCAAGTAACTTATATGTTGTTTTGGGTAAATTTTATTTCAAATATTTCATATTTTATATAATGTTTAGACTCAATCATTTACAGATAAATTGCTAAACATTTAAATGTCTGCCTGATCATGTTTTAGGTGCGAAAATGGAGGTTTAAGGAGCTAATTCCAGAAAAGATTTTTTTCTAAAACATACAAATTTTGCTGTTATTTCATTATCAAAGAGTAAACAAATAAGTTATGTTTTATTTTACAACACCTAGGGGAAAATATTTATAAAATAGAAGAGTAGAGGCCATTAGCAACTTCAGGGTTGAAATTCCAGCTGCACCATTTAACTGTTAAATGACATAGGGCATGTTTTGCTCACACTTCTTATTTTATTCTTCAGTTAAAAAATACTTAATTTGTGAAGTTGTTATGAGAATTACAAAATGGTCTGTGCAGAGTGTCTCACAAAAACCAAGCACTTTTTCCTGCCTTTTTAAAGGTTTTACATTAAAAAATACATTATTGTGTTACTATAAGTTGTGATAATGGGCTTTAAATAAACACATTATAATTATTGCTTTATATTTAATTTTTCTCTTCATAAGATGCCTCCATGTTTTCCCCATTAAAATGACGTTAATTTTGTTATTTACCTCAAAAAGTGAAATATGGACTTTTAATTTTGCAATGTGATGGAATATATCACTCATGTGACAGAAGCCATGGAAGTAAGCAAGAGCAGTGACACTGTGATACCTTGAATGGGAATGGGAGGTGACTTAGACCAAATGGATACTCATCAGTATGCTGCAAATTGTCAAGAAAGATTAACTAAATAAATGAAGGTTTTGAAGTTTTTGAAAGCACCAGGGAAAGTAGGGAATGGCATTTTAAGTGGAAAATTTCAAAGAGAATTAGATAATCTTTAGAAAACAAAAGTAGTCATTAAAATTAAAGCCTTAATGGACATTTAAAATAAATATATAAACATAATAGGGATGAGAACTGGGGACGAGATCTAGGGTTATTAATATCAGAAAACTACAAAATAAAGGTTAAAACCCACATAGCTATCCATAGCTCCATGCATTCAAATTATTCTTTCTTTGACTGCCACTGAAGCATATTTAGGATTGCATTTCCTGATCATTTCATCCAAGGAAGGGTGGGATCATTTGCTTAGTTTCAGTCAGTGGTAATGAATGCCTTGATTAGTAGCACTTCTAAAGTAAATATTTAATTGCCAGAACATTCTTTTATGTTTGAAAACCAACAGAATCCCTCAGTTAGGGTTGCACAGCAGCTACAGTAAATAAATAAATAAATAAATAAATAAATAAATAAATAAATAAATAAATAAATAAATAAACTAAAATTGACAGGTAGCATTAAGAATTACTATTTGATGTTTGGGAAAACCAGTCCTTGGGGAGTGTTTGTTACACTGGCATAGCCTGACCCAGGGGTTGGAAAAATAAGGCCTATACATTTGCAAACAAAATAGCATTGGAGCACAGCTACAGCCTGTAGTTTATGTCACATCTATGACTGCTTCCATTTGACAACACAGGTTAAATAATCATGACAAGGACTCTGTGTCCCACAAAGTCTAAAATATCTGTCCCCTTAAGAACATGTGCTCACATGTGACCTAAGTCTAAACTCTATAATGAAGAAAGGGAGCAAATACTACTGAAAAATCTTGTGAAACTTCCAATAGGTGATAGTTTAGAAGAAAAGGAAATGAGATATTGTAGAGGATAGTGGCAGAGAATTTTCTAAAATAAAAAAAAATAAGATGATTTATTGAGATTTGTGTTTCCCTTTTTTAAAGTTGATTGCATAACACCAATGTTCCTGTTTGGGGAAAATTATGTCATTTCATTAAGACAAAATTCATATATATATGTATAACACATACATAATTGTACATGTAATACTAATTAATATATATATAAATGCAAAAAAGTTATAACAAAGAAATAGTACAGAAATTGAATAGAAAACAGGTATAAAATAGAATAAGAATAAAATGAAATTTGGATTTGTGAAGGACTAAATTGTTCGAAATTCAACCAAGAGTTTAAAAAATACTAATATGAAGAATATTTTTAAAAAATCAACCTTGATTTTTTGAATGCAGTAAGAGGACAATTTTATAAATAGAACAGAAAAGCATTAACTACAAAGTAAAATATTTACAAGTTAAACTTGTTTAAAATTAAGAAATTTCAGTTATTACAATAAATCATTCAAGTGTGAAAAGGGGAGTCCAAGTAAGAGAAGGTTTTGCAATACAAAAATCCAGAAAGGATTCATGAGGAATATATAAAAAGGACTTCTAGTCATTAACAAGAGGAAACATAGCTGGTCCAATTAAAACTGGACAAAAGACTTGAAGAGGCAATCACAAAAGGGGATATCAAAATGCTTAATAAACATAAGAAAGTGTGCTCAACATCATTAATCATCGGAGAAATTCAAATTGAAAACCACAGTGCAAAAGCACTACCCACACCTTAAAGAAAAAGACTCCATGGAGCAAGGTTGAGAGCTGAATGAGGTGGGAGAGTTGAGGTTTGTGACAAAATTAAGAAGGCATTTACTCTCAAATTTGATCAAGTGCAGAGTTCTGCACAACACTGAAAGTGGGCACTTCCTTCAATTTTGCACTACAAGCATCTAATTCTCAAGGATACACCCTCTCTCAGGTTCATGCCAGTGAGACTAGTGCAGAAGTTAGTGACAGTGAGAAGCTTTTAAAATCACCTACCCTTGATGTTTCACTTGTCTAGTGTACTCTCGTGTCCAATACTGAGTATTAGAGAAGGTATGAAGATAGTGGAAGTTATAATTGGCACAATCACCTTGGTAAACATTTTGGCATATTCTATTAAAGATGTATCCACATAACCCATGCTACAGCTATTGTACCCTTTATTATCATACTCATGAAAATTAAAACAAATGAGTTATTACTAAAACATTATTATAAATTGAGTACTTAAATTGATATCTATAGCTCTGATGATATGTTAGCTTTCTGTAGCTAAGACAAAATGCCTGAGATATTTAAAGGTGTTTAAAAGGAGGAAAGGTCTACTTCAACTTACATTTTCAGAAGTTTCAATTCATGGTTACCTGATTTTATATCTTTGGGTCTGTGGCAACACAGTACGTCATGGCAGGAATACAGGGTAGATGAGAGGGCTGTTCATCTTATGGCATCTCTGGATGCAAAAAGAAAGAGGAAGGGACTCAGGGTCCAAATGTTCCCTTCAAGGTCATGCTTCCAATGACCTAACATCCTACCACTGGGTCCTACCTCTCAGAGTTTCCATTATTTCCAAACAATAACATGGAATGGTAACCAAGCCTTAATGTATGATCCTTTGAGGAACATTTAAGATCCAAAGCATAAAACTACCTGTATCAGAAAACAAGTTCTGAAGAAAAAAGTTAAAAAGCAATAATGAGGAATAGAAATGAGTAAACCCCACTAAAGAAGCAGAGAGACATGATAAATACACTCAGAAAATGAAAAAAAAAAGAACAAAAGGAAAAGGCATGAATAACAAAACTAAAGCTTTGTGTTTAAGGGACCAAGGAAAGCAATTTTTGACAAGCGTAATTAAGAAGACAAATCATTAAAATATATGCTGAATGTAAAGCAGATATAATGACAAGAGTAACAGAGATTTTCAATGTGTTAAAAAGTACTATAAAGTACACTTGATAAAATGCATAAAATTATAGAAAATGAATTTCTGAAAATGTATTAACTAGCAGATTTTAAAATTGAAAATCAACTTGACTAGGGATGAGGAGCATGGGAGGAATAGATGAATGCTATTTAGGGCAGAGGTATGGGAGGGGATTAGCAAGGATGGTGGAATGTAATAGACATCATTATCCAAAGTACATGTATGAAGACACAAATTGGTGTCACATACTTTATATACAACAAGAGATATGAAAAACTATGCTGTATATGTGTAATAAAAATTGTAATGCATTCCACTATCATTTATTTTTTAAAAAATCAATAAAAATCAATTCATAGATTATGTATAATAATTTGCTGTTGAAAGACTTCATAAAATGCAGTGAATTTAAGGAATGACATTTTCTCAATTGCATGTTTTCTAATATGATGATGTTCAATGAGGTCCTATGGAACATGTGACTGATGTAAAATCTAATTTAAGAAATTAATTTTATCTTCAAAAAACAAAAACAAAAAATAAAATAAAATAGAATTCCAACCCTTTCCCCCATACAGAAAAGTTTTGGAAAATACAACCTAATACCAAAAATGTAAAGAATATTAAAATTCAAAAATATATATGTGATTGAGGCTACAGAGGAAGAAATACTTTCATGTATTGTTGGCAGTAGTGAGACCTAGCACTATGTTTTTAGAAAATAATCCAGCATTTTAGAATAAAAATAAGTATACAAGTACTATATACCAAATATGGGTAAACCAAGAAAAGTTGTTATAATTTGGATGCAAGGTGTCCCCCAACAGCTCATGTGTGAGACAAAGCAAGAAGGTTCAGAGTAGAAATTATTGTGTTGTCAGAGTCTTAACCCAATCAGTGAATTAATGCCCTAATGGGGATTAAGTGAGCGGCAATTGAAGTGGTAGGGTATGGCTGGAGGAGGTGGGAATTGGGGACGTGGCTTTGGGGTTTATATTTGTATAAATATAAACCATGCTCTTCTCCATGATATTCAGCCTCACTTTGAGTCCAGAGGAATGGAGCCTGCTGTCTATGAATTGAAACTGTCTGTGATCTGAAACTGTGAGCCCCAAAATAAACTTTTCCTCCTCTACAATTGTTCTGATTGGGTCTTTAACCACAATGTCGAAATAGCTGCAATTTATATAAGTTAAAGATATGAAACACACAAAATTGTACAAAAATATACATATATATGTATCTACAAAATGGAATAAAATCACATAGATCATTCAAAATAAGTGGATATCTAGGTTAAAGGATGCAAAGGCAATAGAGCATGAATAGGAAAAACAATGACATGAAACATTGGAGATGTCCTATACAGTCTGATGATAAGGGCATCTGTGTTAGTCAGTTTTTCATCTCTGTGAACAAAATACCTGACAAGAACAACTTGGGAGAGGAAAAGGTTTTTTTGGCTCATGGTTTCAGAGGTTCAGTTCATGGTGGACTGACTCCATTGCTCTAGATCCAAGGTGAGGCAGAACATCATGGCGGAACTCTGTGGTGAAAGAGTGCTGCTCTGAGCATGGTAGACAGGAAATGGTGGCTGGGGGGAGGGGAGCACTGCAGAGAAAATGCACCCTTCCATGGTTTGCCATAGTGACCCACCTTCTCCAGCCAGTAACCACCCAGTTAGTCCATTCAAACTAGGATGGACTAATAGTTTATAACTTTCATAATCTCATTATTTTTTATTTCACTTATTTATTTATGTATTTATTTTTTATTAGTTGCTCAAGACAATACAATGATCTTGACATATCAGACATTTGATTCAAATGGGGTATGAATTCTCATTTTTCCACATGTACAGATTGCAGGATCACATTGGTTATACAGCCACGTTTATACATACAGCAATACTAGTGTCTGTTGTATTCTGTTGCCCTTCCTATCCCCCGCTCCTCTCACCTCCCCTCCCATCACCTCTCTCTACTCAATCTACTGTGACACATTTCTCTCTCTTTTTTTTCTTCCCCCTCACACCATCATATATGTAATTTTGTATATCGATGAGGGTCTCCTTTCATCTTCCGTGCAATTCCCCTTCTCCTTCCATTCCCTCCCACCTCTCTTCCCTGCTCTGTTTTGAGTCACCCCCCTTATATCAAAGAAAACATTCAGCATTTGTTTTTTAGGGATTGGCTAACTTCGCTTAGCATAATCTGCTCTAATGCCATCCATTTCCCTGCAAATGCCATGATTTTGTTATTTTTTTAGTGCTGAGTAATATTCCATTGTGTATAAATGCCACATTTTTTTTTTACCCATTCATCTATTGAAGGGCATCTAGGTTGGTTCCACAGTCTAGCTATTGTGAATTGTGCTGCTATGAACATTGATGTAGCTGTATCTCTGTAGTGTGCTCTTTTTAGGTCTTTTGGGTATAATCCAAGAAGGGGAATAGCTGGATTAAACGGTGGTTCCATTCTCAGCTTTCCAAGGAATCTCCATACTGCTTTCCAAATTGGCTGCACCAATTTGCAGTCCCACCAGCAATGTACAATTTTACCTTTTTCCCAACATCCTCTCCAGCACTTGTTATTGTTTGACTTCCTAATGGCTGCCATAGAAATAATTAAAATCAGAGCTGAAATCAATGAAATCGAAATAAAAGAAACAATTGAAAAAATTGATAAAACTAAAAGTTGGTTCTTTGAAAAAATAAATAAAATTGACAGACGCTTAGCCATGCTAACAAAGAAGAGAGAGAACTCAAATTACTAGCATATGGGATGAAAAAGGCAATATCACAACAGACACTACAGAAATACAGGAGATGATTAGAAATTATTTTGAAACCTTATACTCTAATAAAATAGAAGATAGTGAAGGCATCCATGAATTTCTTAAGTCATATGATCTGCCCAGATTGAGTCAGGAGGATATACACAACCTAAACAGACCAATATCAATCGAGGAAATAGAAGAAGCCATCAAATGACTACCAACCAAGAAAAGCCCAGGACCAGAAGAGTATACATCAGAATTTTACAAAACCTTTATTTTTTTTCTGTTACATAAAGTCTTTTTTTTTAATTGGTTGTTCAAAACATTACAAAGTTCTTGACATCATATTTCATAATTAGATTCAAGTGGGTTATGAACTCCCATTTTTACCCCAAATACAGATTGCAGAATCACATCGGTTACACATCCACATTTTTACATAATGTCATATTAGTAACTGTTGTATTCTACAAAACCTTTAAAGAAGAACTAATACCAATAATTTTCAAGCTATTTCAGGAAATAGAAAAAGAGGGAGTACTTCCAAATTCATTCTACAAGGCCAACATCACCCTGATTCCTAAACCAAACAAAGACACTTCAAAGAAAGAAACCTACAGACCAATATCCCTAATGAATATAGATGCAAAAATCCTCAATAAAATTCTGGCAAATCGGATACAAAAACATAATCCCATTATTTTACCTGTGAACATTCCTACATCAACATAGGAGTTTTTGGGAGTTACATCATATCTAAACCATAACAGCATCTTATTAATAAGAGGCTGAGGAGTATGAGTAAACCCATTTTGCATATGTGGATTGTAAAATCAAGTCCAATAACTTAATTCAATATTATAACACAGAGACTTTTTTAAAAAAATGATAGGTAAATTTCTATAATGCCATGACATTGAAGAGTATTCATTGAACCTGGAAAATATATCTACAAAAATCCTACAGAATCTGTAACTTCTTAGAGACAAGGCACCATTTCTATAATTACCACACTGTGGCAGAGTCATGGCCAGAAGAAATATAAAGACCATGCATAACGTTTGGAGAAAAGTTAGATACATCTCATATCATTCTAAAATGATAAAAACTCATGTAAAAAATATCCATATAAACTAATCACATTCCTACATAATAATAACAAACAATAAAATATGTAATTGAGATTACCTCTGAAATAGCAAAATTAATCAGGAATCATCCTGTCATATATCACACAGAAATATAAATTATCTTTCACAGAAAATGTATAAAATTTAATTAAAGCACCTATAAAATAGAACCAAGTAAGTGTAGATCCATACCATAATAAAGAGGAAGAATCAATATAATAAACTGTTAATTCTTGCACATTTATCCACAAGTTAAATGCAAATTCAATAAAAATGTTAAAGGAGATTTTCTAGGAATTTAAGGGCCTAATTTTAATTCATATGAAGAAATTAAAAACAAATAATTCCAATAAATTCTGGGAAAACTAGTGGAATGGGACTCTCCAATGCTATTTAGCAGCATTTCTGGCCTCTACATCCACACAAGTGAGGACCTAAATTTCCACTGTCTCCTGGGTGTAAAGTCAATCCCCATCAAAAAACACTCTGTTGAAGTAATTAAATGGTTTGATATAGGTACAGACACCTAGACTCAGTAGAAGAGGAAGAAAGAAATGGACCTAATTTCACAGGAACTGGCTATATGTAGAAGTGCAAGTATAAATTAATGGAGAAAAGTTCAATGGACCTGCGACAATGAACTATTTCTAGAAAATGATAATGTAGGTCTCTATACACAAAATAAATCTCTGATTAATAAAGCAAACATGAAAACCTTATTGCAAAGCTCAAGCAAGCATTTTCATTTCTATGACTCCATCCTGAAAATCTTCACACATTCATTCAAAGAGATATTTAAGATAACATGAATTTGGTATAGGAGACATCTCAAGAATATAAAACCAAAGAAAGAAGCAAATGGCAAAGTATACTTACAGTAAGATATCATATATTTAGAATGTTAAAACATTCAAAACAGTAATATATATTGCTTATAGTTGCCAACATATGTATTAAATATTGGGAATACTGTGAAAGAATATTTTTACATTTCTCGGAAGGGAGAGAAGGAACAGAGATGATGTGAGATTTTAATTACAGATGTGCCTATTTTTGCAATTAAAAAAAATTCTGAAGCCAATTTGGCAAAAATTTTACATTTCTGAGACATTTCATCATCAGTTAAGAAAACATGTTCCTTTTCCTTTGTATTTTTATATTTGGAAATGTTCTCTTAATAAAAACAATAGACATTGTCTGTTGGTTATGCCTGTTCCATTGATTAAAGATTATTTTAATGCAAGATCTCTCCTTGCTCCTAATCTCAATGCCTGCTTTACATCTGTATTTGCATCCTTTCCCTACAGAGGTTTCCCTGCAGAGGAGATGGTGCATTGCTGGTTTTACCAGCAGTGTTTCCACATTATCCAGTATGGAATGAAGAAAACTATAGATTTTCTCTTTCTTGCTTTGAATCACTTTTGCCCATGAGATTGTTATTACAACACAGATTCTCCAATTCTTTTCCCTTTTTTTTTCTGGGATTGAACCCAGGGCCTTGCACCTGCTCAGTGAGAGCTCCACCAATGAGCCACATGTCCAGTCCTGTCTCTCTAGTTTTGCTTTGTAACTTTTAAGCAAAGATAAGGATGAATTAAAATTTAAGTTCCATATTTTAGATTACTAATAAATGTAACCCTATTTTTCTTCCTGCTTATTCATAAATTTCTCTCTTTTTTTCTCCCTCAATCTTTTTCTTTTTCTCACCTCAATACATTCATCTCTGTTCTCATTTACTTCAGTGTCCTTTCACCAGTGTTATCTTTTTCTTTCTAAGCCAAAATAATGTGCATTATTCTTATCTGAGTCTCTTCATACTTCTCTGTTTTGAGAATGGATTTAGTTTAGCCAGTAGATCAATGACTGAATGTTCATAAAGCCACACTGGATCTTTATTTCTCTGTTCCAGGGGGATGAAATTAGCTCTTCTTTAATTGTGTCATCTATAAAGATACTTAAGAACTCTGTCTCATATTTTAGGAAATACAGAGTGAATATTTCAAAAACTATTTTTAAATAATTCATCTGAAAGCCTCCTACTTTTTTACTTTTACTTTCTTGTGTTGAATTGAAAAGAAGAGAAAACAAAATAAAAAATGCAGGGTGCTATTTATCTTTCTTTCTACATAGTCTGACTCAATACATTCTTAGTCATTAAGCAGATGCAGATTCAAGACTGGAGCTATGTCTCATTTTTTTTTGTTGGTTATAATGGAACAACTTCTATATCTTATATCCTTTCAAGTCCTTATCACTCCACTTCATAGCTTCTATTTCTTTATATTACTTACTCACTTAAATCTATACATTATAGATAATTCTATATTATTTAAAAGTGTGATTTATCTTGCTTTATCGCCACAGGATCAAGGTCAAGTTTCAGTTGGAATTTAAACAAAAGAAAGTCATGGTCAAAAAGCCAAAGACAACAGCACTTGTTGAGAATGTAGAGAAAACATAATACTTAAGATACTTACTGAGAATATGAATTAGTGCAGCTATTATGGAAAACAGAAAGGAAATTCCTTGAAATATTAAACAGGAAGCTACTCTTTGATCCTCATTGCTGCTGCTGACCATATGTCCAAAGGAAATAAAATTCCCACCTTGAAGAGATGTCTGCATTTTTACTCATAGCATTATTCACACTGTCCATTATAGATGGTGGGAGAAAGAAAATGTTGTACAAACACACACACACATACACATATGCACACACACTCACACATATGGAATATTATTCAGTCATAATGCTAATGAAGAAGAAAATCCTGATATTTGTAACAACATGGATGAAACTGAAGGACATTTTGCTAAAAAAAATACTGCATTATCTCACTTTATATGAGGAATCTGAAGAAGTCCAACTCACAGAAGTGCAAGTATAAATTAATGGAGAAAAGTTCAATGGACCTGCGACAATGAACTATTTCTAGAAAATGATAATGTAGGTCCTTATACACAAAATAAATCTCTGATTAAGAAAACAAACATGAAAACCTTATTGCAAAGCTCAAGCAAGCATTTTCATTTCTATGACTCCATCAGAAAGGTAGAGTGGAATGATAAAAGCCATAAGTTAGGGAGTGTGGGAAATAGGAAGGTGGTCCAAGGAGACAGACATTCAGTGTCAAGAGAAGTAAATTCTAGAGACAAAATACACGGTAACTCTAGTTAATACTATGGTATTTTGTGTTGGAAATAAAGAGTAGCTTTCAAGTGTTATCAGCATATACACACATACACAAATGGTAACTATGTGAGTTGATTGGAATTTTACCTAGCTTGATTGTGGTAATTATTGCACAATGGACATATCTATCAAATCATGTTGTATATCTTAAATATATATGCATTTCTAATTTGTCAGTCATATCTTACTAAAGCTAGGCGGCAGGGGGAGAAAGAGAGTCATTGCCAAGGTCTCTGTTATAAGTACTTACAAATTCCCCAGGGCCTGAGTGCCTTCTTTCGCTCCAGCTGAAAAAAGCCATCGGGGCCCACACTGCAGCTCTAGAATGGGATTCTTGAAAAACTGAGCAGTATAATGGTGAACTTATTTATCACCATTACAGTCTCAATTCAGAATACCTGGAGAGGGCAGTAAAGGCAGTAGAATAGCCATGACTGTTTAGGAGAACCCACAGCCAACATTATAGTGTAAGGTCTGAAATGTTTGGGTGTGAGGATAAATCATCATTTGCTTTATTTCTCACCATGAAACACTAAACACATCTCTTGTGATGTGTTGGCGAGTCCTTATTTGTAGTCATATGATGTTACCATTTTCTATTACAAATTGCAAATTCAATTCTCAAATTCAATTATCCTGGAGACAGCCAACCAATAAGCTTAGCAGTATTTGAAAAGAAAGACTAGTTGCACCCAGGTTAAAAAACCCACATGTAGATGCAAAACCATTAAATGTAAGTCTCAGCAAATAAAAATGGACAGTTTCCTGTTCTACACAGGGGTAGGGGTGGAGGAGAGGATTAGGGGTGGTGAGATACAGGAATGAACACATAGATTGATGTGGTCTCTGGAACAGCATCTCAAAATGATGTTTTATGAGGCATAAGCTTTGTATTTATTCAAAAGCTTATTAAAACCTTAGAAATTCCAAAAATCTTTAAAGATTTTTTTTATCTTTTTTTAACCTGGCATTTTCTATAACTTTCACAACAGAACACTTTTCTTAGGAATGCTTATTAATAGTTCAGTTCTCAATAGAGCTCACTTTGGAAAACAATGATGCAGAGTACACAATTTTCAAGTTGTGTGAGATACACTATTGAAAATAAGAACTGCATTTCATGATATCCTCTTCCTAAGGAAAGCTTCAGGTACTCATAAAACATGTTTTGAGGCAGACCTATTTAGGATCTTGCTATGCAAAGTGTGGTTCTTGAAACAGCACTGCTGAATCCCCCTGAAGCTTTTTAGGACATTGGTCCTAAATTTTCCTGTCCTGTCCCAGAGCTATTGAGAAATAATACTGCATCATTGACAAGATCTTCAAAATATATGGATTTTATGCATTTCTGCATGCAAATTGGAAAATGCAAACTAAACTTATCACATTTAGAGTTAGTAGTATTTATCTTTTAGAATTTGAGCATCATTTAACTGCAAAATGTAAAACATTATATTAAATATATCAGTGTTGAATAAATGACCAGTTTGTATATATTTGAGCTTTTTTATTATTTCTTTTTAATTATATATAACATTAGGATTCATTTTGACATAATTGTAAAAACACAAAATACAATTTGTTTTAATTAATTCCCTAGTACTTCTGCTTTTTCTCTCCTCCTCTCCTAAATCTGTTATCTCCCCTCTACCAATCTTTCTGCTATTTATTTATATATATATATTTTTTAAAATTAGTGATTTGTGGATATACATGAAGGTGAGATTCGCTGTGATGTATTTATATATGTACATAAGAAATTTAATTCAGATTTATTCCACCTTTCTTCCCTTATTCTATCCCCCTCAATCTCTTTCCTCTACCCCACTGAACTTTCTTCTATTTGATGAAATCCCAGTTCTTTTCTTTTATTTTTTCTCCCTTATTTTTGACTGGCTTCTCCATATCAAAGAAAATATTTCAACTTTGACTTTCTGGGTATGGTTTATTTCACTTATTGTGATGATATCCAGTTCCATCATACACTGGTAAATGCCATAATTTTATTCTTCTTTATGACTGAGTAATACTATATTTGTGTGTGTGTGTGTGTGTGTGTGTGTGTGTGTGTGTGTGTATATAATTTTCTTCATTCATTTATCAGTTGATGGGCACCTAGGTTGGTTTCAAAGCTTGGCTACTGTGAATTGTGCCAGTATAAATACTGATGTGGCTATAGATAATCAACTTTAATTAGCACATACTAGCATCAGATATGGATTCAAATAGCTGAGTCAGCATATATTAGGGAAGTGGCAAAAGACATGAATAAAACTGGAGTAAAGCCACAGCTCTCACAATGTTAGGACTTACAGAGGAGAAAGGCGTTTACTAGTATACACATGTACAATTGCTATAAAAGCACAAAATACTTTGCTATACTGACACTATATACCAAATCCTCATGCCATTCACATTCTTAACTAAGACAACTAAATGTCAAGTTTAGAAATATTGTAATAGTTTGAAAGTTTCTATGTTAACATTAATCCATTCATTGCTCAACTAAATCATTTTACAAATGCTTTCTTTTTATTAGCACTGTCTTCATATGAATAAATTATAAAGTTTTCAATTGAAGGGTACATAATCTAGTATATTAGATGACTATGGACAATTACCATGTTGAACATTTGCATGCTTCAAAGTTCTAATTAGAAATTATATAAATATGGAGTATTCCATACACATGACAAATATTAGGTGCCAGAATATGTTAAGGATCTGAAAAAAATCCTTAACGTATCTGTATATTTTCATATCATTCAGAGTTACTGGGAATTATTATGGTGTGCAGTTTAGAGGGTAGGATAGGACAGTTTTTTTTCCCAAAGTTGTTGTGTTAGTCCTTTTGAGTAACTGACTTTCTCATTGAGCCATTGTTCAATGTTTTTCTGAACAATGGTTCTCTGAAGACAGTGGCTTATTAGTGGACGAGTATCTGACTGTTTTCCCCAGCAGTACTTATTTACTGAGCTGATTCGTTCATACTTATAAAGTTAAGAATAAGAGACCTTGGCAAAAGGTTTACGAGTGATTCAAAGGTAAATCATTTGCATAATTTAAGAATAGAAAGATGTGCAAGCATTCAGACTAATGGAAGGTATGAACCAAGAAGTGTGTGTGTGTGTGTGTGTTTCAAATCATTTGAAAGACTTGGTGTTTCAGGAAAGTTGTACATAGAGAGGTTAGGTTCATAGTTAGCCAGTGTCAGGACTAGGAATCAAACCTGGCTGTGACTGTAAAACTAGCACTCAGTCACTCTACTTCAGGATTTTTTAACTTCAGCACTGTTGGCATTTGGGGCTAGATAATTCTCTTGTGTGGATCCTGCTATTCATTATAGGATATTTGGAAGTATCTGTAACATCTTCCTAATAACACATATGCCCTATACCTAGTTGTAATAACCAAAAATGGGTTCAGACGTGGTCAATTGTCCCCTGGGGTGGGAGATTATAATGGGGAACTACTGCTTTGACTATAGTAGGTACCTCAGAATTTCAAAGTGGGCTATTATTGTAAGCCATTTCCTGACATGAACCATTGATAGAACCTCACTAATGTAGATGGCTAACAGATGGGTTTGTCTGTAGTCACTTCAACTTTTAAGAGAAATAAAGTCCTTATTTTAGGAAACTGCTTTGCCCTACTTTTCAATCTAGTAAAGAACAATGATTATTTTCTCCTGTCATCTCTTTGTCTCATGTGTAGAAAGGAATATGATCTAAGACAGGAGAAGATAGGTCTTCCTCCTCTGAGGTGAAGATAGAGGAGAATAAGATAAGCAGTCCATGGAAAGTCTACTGAAGAATCCCTTGAATGTGTAGGAAACAAATGTCAATGGCTTCCATAACCTAGGTTTCCAGAAACGTCTCTTATTATCCTGAGGCCTCTTAATTTATCTCCACTTTGATTCTGTAGGCTAATTCAAGTATTTTTGAAATAACTGATTTTCTACCTAAGCTGGTTAAGTTTTCTTTCTCTCATTTATAACCAAAGAATTCCAGGTAACAAAACTTAAGAAACAAGTATAAAAGCCATGAACATCGGAGGCACATTCTTTCCCATTCTCAAATGCCATTCCCAACCCCCACCCCCAAACACCTAGGTGCAAAAAATCTGTAGTCAGCTCTTAACTATTTTAAAAATAATCCTGAGTTACCAAGAATGTCTTACAGAAGTGCCCAGATTTTGATTAAAGAGTGACTCCACAGACTAGTGGCAACTAAAATCTGAGGACAGGGTTATTTAGTAAAATTCAATGTGCGATATCCATGTTAATTAAAAATATTTATAAAAAGAAAAAACAACAAGATGATATTTATTAAGTCTTTAAAGAACTGAGTGATAGCTGTAGCAAAATATACACATAATGTGATCTAAAACTTAAAGAAGAGAAAGTAGGCAATAACCCCAGTGAGAGATGAAAATATAAATCAAGGTACTTGCTGTCGGGAGAAAGCAGTAGGAAGGAAATAAAGCACAATATTTAAGTATACTGTAAATAAATGGCACCGTGGGACAGGGTGGATAACCTCTGCTGAAGATGATGTACAAGGAAGTGTTTATAAATAGAAGATGGCTGTAATACTCCATAGGGGGAATTTCACAAGGTTTTGGGCTTGAAGATATATTATCACATTTATTTGAGGATTTTTTCATAACTTCTGCATTGGAAAAACCTTTGATTCCAGAAAAAAACAAAAAAGGACTCAGGACTCCAAGGAAAGGAGACAGGAAACATGTTGCAGTTTCTTCTTGAATTAGAAATATGGAGAGTCTCAGTTTTCCTTTTAGGAGTTCCAGTATAGTTGGTTAGAAATCAGAACAGTCAACGTGAGTAGGAATACAGATTAAATCTTGGGTGGGAGAAATGTCAGTATTATGTTTTCTTAGAATCAGACCATGACTTGAGAGGAGACAGAGGAAAAAAAGGAAAAAGGAAGAGAAAAAGAAAGAAAACAGAAGGAGAAAAATGAGGAAAAAAGGAGAAGAAAGAATAGCAAGAAAAGGAAGCCCCTCTAATCTGTAATCCCAGTCCACAAAACTATACTGGAGCTTTCTCTTCTCAGAGCAAACGTAATTCTCTTTGTCTCTAAACTCCACTTCTTTCTCCTTCATGCTCCACACTTTGACATTCTTTAGTTCACTCAATAATGAAGCCCTTTTATGGTACCTTTTTGCAAGACACCAAAAGTCAACTTAAACTTGAAGTCCAAAAGCAGGACCCTATGTTGGATATAAATGGTGATTTTAGTTGAATGGAGAGTTTTGAAAGAGAAGACAAGACATTCATTCCCCATCTAATAAAATCCATCCTGAGTACCTGATTGCCTTTTGACCTCATTTTTTATGGATCTGGCTTTTTCCACCATTATGAGTCTCTGAGTAACAACATGAAGAGATATCTGGTCTTCCACACAGGTGGCACTAGGAAGAATTCAAAAGGATATTTTAGCAAATTATTTTCAAGGTCACCTGTAATAAGTGTAAACCTTCTATTTTTGCCCATTGAAACCTTTATTCCCAATTACAAAAAAAAATAAAATAAAATAAAAAAGAAAGAAAGGAAAAAAAGAAAGGAAATGTCATTTGCATAGGATAGCAATAAAGGATTATGATATCCTTGGCTCTGTATTATTTTATAATTCAAAACAAAAACAAAGCATATGAGAGTAGTTTCAAGAGAGCACAAAACGAAGTCTGAATCTAGGTGAAAGATTGAAGCATTTGTAGCAAAATGTTTAATTCTCTTTATCCTGAGCTAGGCCTGGTGATACCACTCTATTTCAAAAGTGAGAAGGGTTCTTCCCTCTACGTGTAGGAAATGGACCACCTGAAGTAGTTGAGGGTAGTGGCAATGACATTCAGTGTGGAGTCAGAAGAAAGGAAAAACAGTCTATAATCTCAGTCTCCTTAAATGACTATTGTTTTGGTGATTCTAGGGGCCATTAATCTCCGAACTTCATATTTGAGCCTCAGATTGGTATAAGATTAATCATAGCTGTATCTATCTCATTGAGTTAATATAAAGTTCAGGTGGAATTTTCAATTAAAGAAAAAAAAAAACACAAAAAAATCCCAAGCAAAATGTGACTGCTTCAAACATCAGCTTGATTGCTCCACAGCAACATACAATTGCTTACTTAGTACTTTACCTTAGATAGAAATGACTCAAGGTGATTATTGCATAGAAACATAGCACAATGTTCTTTTATAATTTTCCTTTGAATCAAGAGTCTTAGAAGCAAAGTTTCAAGCAAACTTAGCTCTACATCTTCACTAGGTCACAATATTTAGTCCAATTTCCCTGTAAGCCTTGGCATAGAAATAAAGAAGAAAAGCACACCCAATCAACTCTACAGCCACACTATGCCAATGATGTAAATATTTCTCTAGTTTAGGATATGCAGGATGCTATAAACAAAACTGAGTAATTTATAAGTACAAAATTTATTATTCACAGTTCTGGATATCAGGTGATCTATGATTGAGGAGCCAGCTGATTTGGTATCTAGTGAGGACTCATTCCTCATAGATGAAGATTCTTGCAGCTTATATGCTCTGTTAGGAGTCTTTCATAAGGGCCCTAATCCCATTTATGATGTTAGAGTCCTCATGGCCAAATCAACCCCAAAGGCCCTACCTCCTAATTTCATCTTGGGGACTGATTTTTAATGTATTTAATTACGGGGGACATAACCATTCTGAGTTTAGCACTCTTCCCATGTCCCTTGAAATTCATGTGTTTCTCAAATGCAAAATATAGTCTTTCTATCCCAGTAGCCCCAAAGTCTTGAATCATACTAGCACTACAAAATTTAAAGCCAAAAGGCTCATCGAAATCAGGTATGCGTGAGGCTGAATCACCTGTTCTTTTAAAATGATTGCTAACATTTCTTTAAGCTATTTTTTAGTTTCAGATAAGGTCAGAGAAAAACACAAAGAACCAAACAAAATCACAAATCACTCTGACAATTTTAGGAGATCTAGAGTAAACTTTGCTTATTATAATGCTAAATTCTCCACCCAGGACACACTCTGCTCTGTTATTTGTGAGCATGTGAAGCATGATTTCCAATGAGGCACACTCAGGAACATGCCTGCCTCTATGTCCAATGATGAGTCTTTCCATATGAATATGCATGTTTTCCTAATAAAAATCCTTTGCTTTCTTTGTTTAGGGGAGACACTACTTGGGGGTCATCTCCTATGCTAGTCTCCCTTGCTATAACCCATAAACCTCTCTTTACTTCTTTGTCTTCCAGTTGTATTTGCTGGTTGCATATTCACCAATGGGAAAATCCATTGTGTACAGTTATAGGATCATTTTGCCTCCAGTGTCCAAAAGTACATTCCTCATTTCTGTCTGACACCTTATTATAATATCCTTTTCCATCCACATTTCTACCTACATTTGGCTCACAACCTCTTCAATAATCTTCAGTAAAGAAGACAGAGGCTTTCTCTACAGCTCTCCTCTTCTGAGCCCCCCCAGAACTCCTCTGTTGACAGCACTGTGGGCTTTTATCCAGCCTGTGCCTCCAAGCCTCTTCTCATGAAACATTTCCAAAGCTGCTTCCACATTTTTAGCTATTTGTTACAGAAGCATCACATGTGTCAGTACCAATTTCTTCTTTAATCCATTCAGCTGCTGTAACAAAAATACTTTAGAATGAGTAATTTATAAACATCAGAAATTTATCGCTTGCAGTTTTAGAGGCTGACCAAGTCAAACATCCAAGTGCTACCAGATTATGTGTCTTGTGATAGTTTGGTGTCTTCTGTAAAGGTGATTTCTTGTTGCCGAGTCCTTGTATGGGGGAAAGGTCAAAGATGCTCCCTCAAGTTACTGGTACTGGGCACTAATCCAAGTCACAATGGTAGAGCCTTCCAAAGAGCACCACCACGGGGCTTAGGCTTCTACATATAAAATTTGAGAGACATTTTCAGACTATTGCACTACCCAAGTTAACTCAAAACATAAACACGTTTTCCTTCCAAACTGAATTGTTGCAAGATACTACCTCCTCTCTCTTTGGAACTACTAATCATGGGATAAAATGAAATGACATGCAAGAAGCCAAAAGCCTTGGGTTTATATCATGCGCCAGATAAGAGTCAAAAGGAATAGATGCATTTGTATATGGATGTTCATCTTTAACTGTGCTCATACAGTCTATGTGTGGGTATTTCTGCAAAAGCATATGCATGTATGTGACCATTTCTATGAAAGTGTGTTTATGGTATATGTTCGTTTTATTTTGTGTATGTATGCATTGGTTTATGTAGGTATAGATTTGTGTATAGATTTTCATGTGTGTCTGTGGGTATTTGTTAAGGATGGAAGAGTGAAAGAGGAGAAAGTAGAAATAGAATAAAAATGTCTCTTATGGAACTTGCAACTGAAATTCATTGAAGCATAATACTACTTCCCAAAGAAGAAACTGGCCTATAGTTGCCTCTCTAAGGAATGTAGGAAAAAATGTCTCAGAAATTAGCTTTAAAAACCAGTCAAATATAAAGGTTATTCAAACGCTGGATTTCATGTTGAATTTTTTTCCCAGATACGTTAGTATTCTTAGTTGAGTTGTGAGTCACAGTTGATTTACTGGGGAATAGTTATATCCCACAGAAAAGGAATAAGATTCGAAGGTGAAGCCACAGAGACCCCAAAGGTCTTCTCAATATGTCTGGTAGTTCATTCTTTCAGCTGTGATGTGCATGGAGTCACGGCCAAGGCAACATTCAAAATATTGAACAAAGCTTTCCATAACTATAATAAAATACCTGAGGCAATTAACTTATATAAAGAAAAAAATTCATTTACCTCATGGTTCTGATATCCCAGTTCAAGACTATGTGGCCCTATTGCTTTATGCCTCTGGTGAAGTGACAGATGGCCATGGCAGATATGGCATGTCAGACAGAGCAAACTATTCACATCATGAGGGAAGAAGCATAAAGAGAAGACAAGAATAGGGTCCCAAATGTCCTTTAAGGGGACAATTTTGAAGCCCTAAAGACCTCCCACGAGGCTTTACTTATAAATATGCATAGAATCTTCCAATAGCATCAACCTAGGGAACAGGATTAATACCTGGCTTTGGGGTGGCATTCAGCATCCCAAATAGCACACAATCTTTCTTTCCAGTCTTCAGAACCACCTCAGAATGAGATCTTAAGCTATTAGGAGGCAGGAAAAAGGAAGAAAGTCCAATCCTAAACCATTCCTATTAATAATAGTAGCAAACCTTGAGAAGGCACTTACTGTTGGCCAGTGCCATTTAAATAGAGTTTTAGAATCCCTGTTGTTTATTGTTGTTATTCATGAACATCCAATTATATTTACGGCACTTTTGCCATGTTAATTAAAGGTATGATCCCATTTAAACCAAATGTTGTAACAACCAAATGAGGTCCATAGAAAAAGGTTCATTTTACTGGGGCAGGAACTCAAGTTCAAAGACATTAAGCTCTATGCCAAGTCACAGAGGTGGAGCAATGATTTGAACTCAAGTCCAATAGATTTCAAATTTCATTTATTTTGAGGGATTATCCTCCAATCTACTCTACCCCTACCTTGGTTTGATTTGGTAACTGAAAACTGTGTTAAACTTCTAAGCCCATTAAGAGGGAAACAAATTTAAAAAAAAATTATTCACAAAATTCAGCATGTTTCTAACTATTTTAGTCTCCACATCCATATTGGATGGAACTTTCCTAAATTTTCTCCCTGGATACCTGAACTACAGAACAATATCCTTCAGAACAGTTCCAACCAAATTAGGAAGTACATGCTCCCAAAATGAGGATGGTTCACTTTATCCCCTGGTTTCGTCTCCATGTCCATGGAAAGGGACAACTATGCCATTCTCTTTTGATATAGCTAGAACCCAGGGAAGCCTTGCATTTTTGAGCCTGAAAGTATGCTTTTATGCCCTTTTCTGAGTATATTTACATCTATAACTGTATTCCATGATGTGGTGAGACAGTGTAGCACTATGCTGTCAGGAGCATACTGTAACAGGGAAAGGCATGTTCTTAAGTCTCCAGTTTATAAAAATGCTAAACCCCCTTTAACTTACCTTGTTTCTCCCAGCCCAGGTGTGTGGCTGTGGAGAAAGGAGATGTACCTTTCAATTGAATGGTAGGAATTGCTCTGTCCCAGCATCCAGGGGGTAGCTAAGAAAGAAAATACATGGTCTCTCCTCTTATTTTCCTAACTGAAATTGCTTAGGGGATAGGGCTTCCCTCTTGGTTCAGAGATAACAACTATCTGGAGCCAGGTAAGCCTCCTTTCCTCTCACTGGCTGGACAATTGCATTGATAGTAACAGTTTTTCATCACTCTGGGTAAGATCTCAGAATCCTTCTTAACATAGTGTGTCAGAAAGCCACTGCTAATAGATGATTATCACTCTATGAACCCTACCAGCCAACTGTGCCATAGATCATTGATCTGAGGAAAGAAGGTGAAAGAAATTTCACAGATACTTGGCATTCTTGAAATAAATTGATTTGGCCAACACATGACAAAAAAGCTGGAATTCTGGCAGCTCTAAAGAAGTGGGGGTAACTTTTAGTGTAGTCCAGACCAAGGCATACATCTTGTGCAGCCTTATAGGATGAATTTCCTATTGAAGAAAAAGGTATTTATTTTTACATTTATAAACTCTGAATTGAAAAGAGGAATCTTGTCCTTTGTCCCTTTACCATATAGGTACTATTATCAAGGCTATCTTTATTGTATATATGGATGCACCAAGCTTTGGGCCAGATGCCCTTAAATATTTGAATTATGACATTTGCATTTCTCTGACTCAATGATCATTTGTATATTCATTTGCTTCCCTTTTCTATACAAGGAGAGAATGAACTGGCTGTGTTAATTTGCACATTCTGTTTTACAAAACTAGGTTTTTTCACTTGTACACTGTAATAATCCATTGCTATTCTTATCCTCTTAATCTCCTTAAAACTTAGTTTTGTGCAATCCTTGAAAAGATTTCCCTAAAGTTTTTTGTTTGTTTGTTTGTTTGTTTTGTTTTCTGACAATGGTAATCCAGTGTCTTCATAAACTTTCTGGAACAAGCTTTCTGGAGTAGCCTCCTGTTCCTTTTATTATAGTCTATGCTTAAATAGAATAGCTGAGTAGTTAAGAGCAAATACTTTTGATCAGATATTCTTTTTTTATCAGATGAGTTAAATTGTTACCCCTTCTTGATTTTATGACCTTTGATGATCCTCAAAACTTTGCTTGGACTCAGCTTTGATGCTTGTGAAGTAGTGGTAGAAGTATGTATTAATCATGCCCTAAGCTTGAAAAGATTTTATGAAATGATGAACAGATGTACTTAGCAGTCCCATTAGTTAGCACTTGGTATATATTAGCTATTGTCATTATTCCTTCTTTTATAACTTCAATGACATTAAATTATTACATAGAGAACATAGTGACAAGTGAATAGCATCATGTCCCTAATGATTTTATGCCCATGAGAACTAAACTCACGTTTGTGACTTAATCAACTATTGTTAGTTGCTATACCATCAACAGTTGAAGCTTCTTGATAGTGAGGAATCTATTTTACATATAATTACTTAAAAGGACATTTTAACTATGGTAACAATTTCAACTGACTTCATGTCATTTCAAAGTCACTCAGTGTCAGAAAGCCCACCTGATCTTCAAGAAAGTAGTTCCTCTAAAGACTTCTCGTGTCAGGTTGGGCTGGCACAATTAGGAACAATCATAGTTGGCTATCAATCACCCAAAGGCATTTATTAGGAATCTAAAGGGGAGTAATGCTATGCTAACTACTGTGCAAAGTGAATTACAGACACAGCCCAGCAGTACTTCGTTTCCTCCAGGGAAAAGAAGAAAGGATCCTTGCACTTCCTGAGAAGTGGAATATTGTGGAAAGAACATCCCAAGCATTCAGAGAACTAGTTTTCCCAGGTTTATCCTTCAGCAATTTTATTTTACATCTCTGAATATGTTTCCTCACTGTAAAGTGGAATTATAAAATCTGCCTACCTCCCAGCATTCTTAATGCTTTGAAAAATTGTGCAGTGGTCCATGAATATTTATACATCACTTCTCAGCAAAACTTTATTTTAATTAAAAAGTGATCAGAACAGAGAGGACATGAGCAATAATAGCTAATTATAAGAATCAATTTGGGGGCTAGGGATTTAGCTTGGTGGTAAAGTGATTGCTTAGTATACTGTAAGCTCTGGGCTTGATCCTCACATATATATGTGTGTGTGTGTGTGTGTGTGTGTGTGTGTGTGTGTGTGTAATCCATTTTTTAATTTCTACCCTGTGCTAGATCAAAAACAGAATCTCAAGCATGTTAGTAGGACATGGCAGAAATTATTCTATGTTGGTTAGTGATAAAAATGTAGTGAGTTAAGAACATAGAAATCATACTCCCAGGCAATTATTTCATAGTACCTTGCGGGGAACATAGGAGGTTTTCATGATGTTGGAGAGGTTTGTCAAGGGAATAAGAGGTCTCTAGAAGAAGTGCTCTAGAAGAGTACTCTGGCTCTTCATTTTTCATCATCTCTGAAGCTCTGGAGACTGGGCCAAGTGTACACTCCTCACCCAGGAAGCATCTGATGGGAGCAATAAGACAAAAATCACCCAATGTCATCCCATGGCTCTTAGGATACAGGTTCTTATCTTATTTTAGAACTGGAAATTTAATCTAATGAACTAATTGCTCCCTGTGTCCCAACTTCATGAGCAAATATTTTCAATTTCCTAATGTGTTACGCTTCCTCCCAACACTAAGGTCTTCTTCAAATAAGGTTATTTCTGTCAGAGACTCTCTTTTTTACTGTTTTGTTCAATTTACCTACACTCCTCCTGTGACTTCACTTCTTCAGGAAAACATCCTCTGATAAATCATATCCCAGGTGTCAATTCTCAGGATCTCCTCATTAGTTCTTTTCCTATCCTTTATAATCAAAGTGTTTAAAATCATGAGATTTCTACATGATTGTTTAGACTGGCCACTCCATTGGTCTGCAAGCCCCTAGGCAGCAGAGGCAATTTTACTTGATACCTAATAAAATATCTGCAACTACTCAATTATGAGTGCATAAATGAATACCTGAGTATATGAATTAAAAAGCTGCATGCTTTCAAATAAAGAAATTATAGATTTTATTATATTATTATACAGATTCAATGTAGAAAATTTAAAAACTACATTGATATGGCTAAGTCCCTGTAGTATGCTGTTTTTAAGTCCTTTATGAATAGACCTATGAGTGGGATAGCTGAGTCAAATGGTGGTTTCATTCTAAGGTTTCCAAGGAATCTCCACACTGCTTTCCAGATTGGCTGCACCACTTTGCAGTCCCACCACCGGTATATGAGTGTACCTTTTTCCCACATCCTTGCCAACGCTTATTGTTGTTTGTCTTCATAATAGCTACCATTCTGACTGGAGTGAGATGACATCTTAGAGTAGTTTTGATTTGCATTTCTCTAATTGCTAGAGATGTTGAACATTTTTTCATGTTTGTTGATGGATTGTATATCCTCTTCTGAGAAGTATCTGTTCAGGTCCTTGGCCCATTTATTGATTGGGTTATTTGGGGGTTTTTTTTGGTGTTAAGGTTTTTGAGTCCTTTATATATCCTAGAGATTAGTGCTCTATCTGATGTCCTTGTGGTAAAGATTTGCTCTCATTTTGTAGGCTCTCTATTCACCTCACTGATTGTTTCTTCTGCTGAGAAGAAGCTTTTTAGTTTGAATCTATCCCATTTATTGATTCTTGGTTTTAATTCTTGCATTATAGCAATCTTATTAAGAGAGTTGGAGCCTAATCCAACATGGTGGAGATTTGGGCCTACTTTTTCTTCCATTAGGCACAAGGTCTCTTGTTTAATTCCTAGGTTCTTGATACACTTTGAGTTGAGTTTTGTGCATGGTGAGAGATAGAAATTTAATTTCATTTTGTTACATGTGGATTTCCAGTTTTCCCAGCATCATTTGTTGAAGAGGCTATCTCTACTCCAATGTACATTTTTGGTGCTTTTGTCCAATATAAGATAAGTGTAATTATGGGGGTTAGACTCTGTGTTCTCTATTCTGTATCATTGGTCTATAGGTCTATTTTGGTGCCAATACAATACTGTTTTTATTACTATTGCTCTGTAATATGGTTTAAGATTTGGAATAGTAATGCCACCACCTTCACTCTTCTTGCTAAGGATTGCTTTAGCTATTCTGGGTCTCTTATTTTTTCAGATGAATTTCAAGATTGCTTTTTCTATTTCTATAAGAAATGTCATTGAGATTTTAATTGGGATTGGATTGAATCTGTATAGTGACTTTGGTAGAATGGTCATTTTGACAATATTAATTCTACCTATCCAAGAACAAGGTAGATCTTTCCATCTTCTAAGGTCTTATTTACTTTCTTTCTTTAGAGTGTTGTAGTTTTCATTGTAGTGGTCTTTCACCTTTTTCATTAAGTTTATTTCCAAGTATTTAAGTTTTTTTTTTCAGTCTATTGTAAATGGGACAGTTTTCCTAGTTTCTCTTTCTGAGGATTTGTCACTGATGTACAGAAATGCCTTTGATTTATGGGTGTTTATTTTGTATCTAGCTACTTTGATAAATTCATTTATTTGTTCTAGGAGATTTTTGGTGGAATGTTTTGGGTGTTCTAGGTATAGAGTCATATCTGCAAATATTGATAATTTGAGTTCTTCTTTTCTTATCCATATCCCTTTAATTTCTTTCATCTGTCTGATTGCTCTGGCTAGAGTTTCAAGAAATATGTCAAATAGAAGTGCCATATCAATGTTTATAGCCACACAATTCACAATAGCTATACTATGGAACCAACACAGAAGCCCTTCAGTAGATGAAAGGATAGAGAAACTTTGATATATATACACAATGGAACATTACTCAGCATTAAGAGAGTATAAAATCATGGCATTTGCAGGTAAATGGAGAATATAATGCTAAGTGAAACAAGCCAATCCCCAAAAACCAAAGGTCAAATGTATTATTTGATATGAGGATACTGACTCATAAATGGTGATGAGGGGGAGCATGGGAGGAATGGAGGAACTTTAGATAGGGCAAAGGGGAGGGAGAGGTAGGGAGGGGCTAAGGGAGTAGGAATGATGGTGGAATGAGTTAGACATCATTATCCAAAGTACATGTATAAGACATGAATGGTGTGAAAATACTTTGTGTACAATCTCTAAAAATTGTGCTCTATATGTGTAATATGAAATGAATTGCATTCTGCCATCATGTATAACAAATTAGAATAAACAAATAATTTAATAAAAAAGAAAATTTAAGAACTACAGAAGAATAAATAGGGTAAGGTATTTTATTTGTATCACATAACAATCATTAACTATATTTTATTTACTTATCATTTATAAATGTATTAGTAAGTATATTATTTAAGATATTGTTATATTCTCCAGTAAAATATATGCTTTCACAACTAATGTATATGGATCTATATAAAAATGTATATGTTTAATTTTGGATTACTGAACATGTATTGTTTATAAGCCTACTTCTTTAACCAAAAAATGCATCATAAGCTGGGCATTACGGAACATGCCTATAATTCCAGTGACTTGGGAGGCTGAGGCAGGATGATTGAGTCCACCCTCAGAAACTTAGTGAGGCCCTATTTGTAAAGTCATTAAATGTTATTCACCAAAATTATTTTTAATAGCAAAGAGTAGTGTTGTGCTTTTTGTCAAGTATCCCAATTTATTTATTCAATAGTATATTGTTGACATTTAGATTATTTTACACATTTTATTATAAACATGCTGGAATAAACAACTGTGGGCTAAACAATGCATGCATTTTTCTTAGATAAGTTTCTAAATGTAGAATTACTAAGTCTAGTATGTGATGCATATTGCCAAATTGTCCTTAAAAGGAAAGTGATTCCCAAGCTCTCTCTCACTATCGAGATATAAAAATACCTAGTCATGTGCATTTGATAATGTTTTTTTCTATTCTTTTAAATTCTTCCAAGTTGAGGGACAAAATTTGCATTTCATTTCAATTCCTATATTTTTATTATAAATATGTCTGAACTTGTACTTGAACATTACATATACACACATGTTTTTGTTTATATATCTCCACTACCAGTTTACAATTAATTTTGTTCCAATTGAATATGTATCTGTTGCTTTCCTCACTCAAGATGTTTGTATTTTTCTTAGTGATTTATAAATAACTTTATATATTTTGTAAGATGCTGATACTATTTGCAGCATATTACATTCTCTTAATTTGTTAATGCCTTTAATTTTGATTTATTATTTGTTGCATAGAGACACACTTTAACATATTGATATGTAATATAATCCAATATTTAATATTAAAAGTTATATATTTTATTGTTCTCAAGGTATGTCATGTGTGTGTTTTACATCTTAATAAATAGTTTACATTTGTGTTACTATAGTTTATGAAGTAAATTAGCTTTCAATTTCTCACAAAATGGATTTCCAATTGTTCCATCAAATATCACTTACAAAAAAATCCATTCTTTTCTTGATATGCTACTCTTAACACTGTGCTTATCACACACTTGATTTTGATGATCTGCTATTCTAATGTCAGAAAACTACCTCTATTAATGTAATTTTGTAATGTGTTATAATATGTGGCTTGCACCTTATTATTATTCTTTGTAATTAAAGCTATTGTTTTCTTTTGCTATTGTGATAACATTTATTTTTATACATAAAAATAATTCATCATTCTTTTCCATAGGGCTTGTCATTGCATTTTAGAGATTAAATATGTTCCTTTATTCAAATCTTCCTTTATACATCTCCAAAAAGCTTTTCAATTTCCTTCTTAACCCTACACATTATTTGTCATGTTTCTTCCAAGGCATTCAATCCCTGTTCCTGCCTGCAATTATGAATGATATTTTTTCTAGTTATTGCACTTTGGTTATAAAAATAGAAACATTTTTGGGTTTTATGAGTTTAATTAATTACTTAAATTAACTTCTAGGTTTTATTTTATTTTAAATAAATTATTAATTTGGTTATTTTACTCATTTTTGGTACAGGTCTTTAAATCCTATTTTTTTCAGATGTTATTTTCTTATTATTTACTTATGAACTTTCAGGTCCATATTGCTTAAAAAGGGAGCAAATATGTTTCAATTTTCAAATGTAAAGGAAATGATTCATGCTTGACTATTAAATTTGATTCAGATCTTCTGATACATATTCTTTATTATGATTTCAATAAAGAATCTATTCCTGATTTAGTAACAATATTTAAAATAATAAATTATTATTAAAATTATTCACTAAATTATCAAGATTCTAAGGTTCCCATTGGAGATCATAAGGTAGTATAATTGTAAGTTTAATGTTAACTTTTCTGATCACATAGGCATGTTTACGAGTAACTCTATTTGTCAAATTTATAGTTTCTTACTAAACCTCTGTTGTTGTTTGCCTTACATGTAGGTTAACACTTAGTAGAAATTTGCAAAGTCGGCCCTGAGCTGACTTTCAGGAAAACTAAGACAATACACTGAGACTCTGAGGATGGAGGTTGAACTTTTTCCTAGTGCAGGGATTAGTATTAATGGAATTAACTATACACAGAGAGAAAAAGGAACTTATGTTTCGATGATGGCACGTGAGTTATTCAAGCACTAAAGTTACCTATTATTGTTAATCATAAATATCCAGAAGTCTTAAATGTCAGAGACAAGCACCATGCAGCAATGAGGAATTGAGACAATTAGACAACTTCTGGGACATGTCTATGAGCTACAGAGCCTGATCTTCTAGGATGAAAGTTTTAGAAACAAGTTCCATCCCTAGAGCTAGATAATTCACACAGTACTCCTTAAAGGAAGAAGGTACTAAAGAAAAATTCCAACAAATCTTGTTTTACAGATCATTTTTATTAGTAGGATCTCACGATGTTGCCCAAGCTGGTCTCAATCTCATGGGCTCCAGTAATCCTCCCATTTCAGCTGAGTACTGGGACAATGGGCATGTGTCACTGGGCCTGGATCAAGTTTTACAGATCTTAATTGACTTTATTTCCAACTCTTAAATAAGGCAGTAGACTAGACTAAAAATTGATTGCTTCTTCTTAATAAGAAAAATCTGTTACAGCTGTATGGGAATTTCATAGAAATGAACACAATGCAAACATAAACAGAGTGTACCTTACTTTTTACATGAGTATCTATAATTATAAAGCACAGGTGTTTCCCCAAATTTCCTCAAATTGCAGTTTTCTTGCTATATTTAATATATTGTACAATTTTAGAACGTTGACTTGCTATTATCTGAAAATACACAGGTAAGTGAGCCAATCATTTAAAGCAATATTTTTTTGTCCCTTCTTGAAAATGGAAAAGATATTAAAGTACCATCCTGTCTCTGTCCTACACACACCTTATAACTAAACATGGGTTCACACTTTGGGGATTGCAAAGCCAATAAACACAACCAGGATTTAAAGGAGTGAAAATATGTTTATTACTTGTAACTAGCAAGGAGATCACAGGGGATCTACAGCAATGTCTCCTGTAACAAAGAAGCAAGAGAAATTCACTGGAGAGACTTATTACAGGAGAGGCCCATTATCAGTGGTACACACTTTTTGCACAGATGCAGTTTGAGATCATGCTTCTTCATACATTGCATTTTAAAATATGGCAGGCAGGACCACCTCCTCTCCAGTGGAGAATTTAGCATCATAAAGAGATTAGGAGGAACAAAATTCACTCTAGGTCACTCAGGACAAGGGCTGAGTGGCTTGAGCTGGTTTAAACCAGTTCCTTGTGGTCTTCTCCAGGGGGCCATACCTGAAACAAAAAGGTACTCAGAAGTGGTGTTTGCAGTCAGTGAGTAAAGCAGCAGCTGCTGCCCCACAAGCACAAGTGCTTGACCCTAAAATTTCCTGCCTAGTTGCTAGCAATTTCTCTCTTCCCCTCTATCATCACCTACCAACAGAGAAAAATTCACTGAGAGATTTTTTTTTCTTCAGATTCATTAAAAACAAAAAACTTCTTAACAGTGGAAAGCAATTTCTAACTTCCTTTTCCTGTGCTCTTCTCTACTGCACATATTCTCAAATATGGCTTGAAGAATAGCTGGAATTGAAATCTAGGAAGAGGCTTCTTTAAAGAAAGAGAACTTTTAACATCTTACCTCCTTTACCCTCTAACCCAAATCCTATATTCTCCTAGAGTGACTCAATTCCATAATCAGATCCTAGTACGAAAACAGAAGTGGAGTTGAAGATACTGATTTTAGTAAATATTCTTTGAGGAAATGGTTGGTACAAGAAAGTAACCACTTATTTTATAGGGGGTGGCCAGAAGTGAGAGCTGCATGCTGATTTTTTTCCCTGTGTATGATAGTTATTTTAAACATTATTTAAAGGGCTATTTAAATCAGAGATTGTGTGTCACCTGGGGGAGCATTCTAGAGAATGCATTCTGTGTATAGGAATGTCTTGAGTCAGTTTTCTACTGGAAAGGGGCTGCAAAAATTGTGAAGAGGAAATAACCCAGAAAATCCTACTAAAGCAGCTTTCCTCTGAAGTCTAATTCTCTCAGGATGATTATTTAGGAAGAACTTTTATTTCTCTCAGTTTATAAATGTCTAAGTTGCAGGATTGAAATGGAAATGTGATTCGTTTAGAAAATATGCCTTCTTCCTGTGTCTCATAAATGGACATAAACATGCATTTCACCAGTCATGTATAATATAACATTGACAGACACCATTATAAATATATTGAATCTTGCATCTCACACTTTTTCATTAAATATTATAAATTTCTTAATCATTCTCTGTGCTATTGATATCATTTAAAAACTAGTACTTTAATAAACTTGATTATAAAATATAACATTTATCTGATTCTTACTTAAGCTTTATCTATTTATTGAATAGTATAAATTATCTTTCCAATACACCCTTGTAGATAAAACTTTCTTCACATCTCTTACTGTTTCTTTAGTATTACTTACCTGAGAACAAGCATCATTTTTCTAGAACACTTATTTATTTATGTGCTTATTTACTGTGTTTAATTACTGAAATATCATATTTCAGTAATGTGCTTTCCAGAAAGATTTTATCAGTTTTCATTTTCATTAGCTTCAATGGAGAATGCTATTTTTTCCTGTATTCCATACAATGCCATGGTCATTATTTTTCCAACTTTGCCCTTTGATGGACAGGAAGCTGCTTTTTAATTTAATTGATGTTTCATTAGAAATGCCTTTAAATGTTTCTCAGCTTTTGATGCCTATTTTATTAATACTGTGGTCATGATCTTTGTTTCTCTCCTGGACTTCTAACCTGCATAAACTGTTCTTTATGCAGTTGTGTTATTCTAAGTGTTCTTTATGCAGTTTGTCACTGATTTTGATTCCTTGTAAATAATGTGAGAATTGGAAAGACTAGAAGTCCATTTTCAGAATATAGTATTTAGCCTTAAATGTAAAGTTGGAATATCAAAAAGGCAGACAGACCGGAAACTGAGCAGAATGGGAAATTACACAATAGCACCATAGCCTATGGATGTGGCAGATTCAAAGTCCATGCACCTAAACTTCCCCTTGACAAACAAGATGGGGGAAGGAATCAGCCTCATCAACAAAGCTAGAAATTTCTCTGTTAAGAAATAATAACTTAGGCAGGAGGGGTGGCACAGGAGGCAGAGATGGGAGGACCCTGACAGCATCAGCAAAAGCTAGGCACTAAGCAACTCAGTGAGACCCTGTCTCTAAATAAAATACAAAATAGGACTGGGGATGTGGCTCAGTGGTTAAGTACCCCTGAGTTCAATCCCTGGCACCATCACCCCTCAAAGAGAAAAGAAACAGTAACTTAGGTAAAAAAAAAAAATAAGGTCTGTGTACATGTCAGAACACATGCATCACAAGAAGGCTTCCCTGCTGTAGGACAAAAATGGAAGGTGAGAATAACTAAGGGTGTGTTTCTTTAAATAACCCAATAGGAGACAATAAAACCTAGGGAATATTGGGGAAGATTTTATACCTCATAGTACGGAGGCAATGAGGAACCAGGGAGTGACCTTGTACACTAGGGAATAAAATGCTAATTTGAGTAGATCTGGTGTGCTTGTGTGTCAGAATTTGTTAGGGAGAACACCCTTCTGCAGAAGAAAATTTTGCCTTGCCGAGGAACTTTTGAGTATGTGTCTGATTTCTTGTGGCGACCCACTATTTCTAATAACCTGTGCAGAAATGTAGAAAATTTTGAAATTTTCAGAATTGTGCCACTTTTTTTGTGGGTTTGAAATGATTGTTCATGCCTGATTTAACATTTTCTTCTTAAATCTCTAAGACTGTAACAACTTCTATAGAACAAGTTTCTAGGTCCAGGAAAATGGAAATTATCTTGAGCAGAAAGAAGATCCATCTCCAGTCCAAATCTTCAGAATTTTAAAGCCACTTGAGCTGAGTTATGTCAGGAGAAGCACAGAGTGCAAACAGGTCATCGATAAAGCTGTTTCCTGGAACCAGACAATTCCCCCATCTTCCACTTCCTCCTTTTTCTTTATATATTTTTTCTTACAATTATGTTTTAATTTTAATATTTATTTATTTATTTTTTAAGTTCTCAGCGAACACAACATCTTTTGTTTGAATGTGGTGTTGAGGATCAAACCCGGGCCGCACGCATGCCAGGCGAGCCCGCTACCGCTTGAGCCACATCCCCAGCCCTACAATTATGTTTTAAATTATAAAGTGAAATATTCTAGACAGACCAAATATATAAGGGGGCAATGAACACTCTTGTAACAAACAGGCAGCTTAAGAAATCATTATCACCAAAGATTGAAAGCTCTGTATACCTCATGTGGATCTCATTATTTTTAAATTTTATTTTATTTTTTTAGTGTTTTTATTTGTGCAGTATAATTACACAGAATAGTGCAATTTATTGTGACATACTCATATACGCACATTATATAATTTACTCCACAGTAGGTCCCTTTCCTCTCCCAACCTCCCTCTTCCTGTTTCCTCTCTTTACTCTTCTGGTCTTCCTTTTATTTATTTACACTAATGCTCTCCCCAACTAGAAAAAGTAGCAACCCTCAAAAAGGATTTATCATCACTAAGAATTTTGTTATAATAGATTACAAACAGATGCGAATGAAAGGAATGAGGTTAAGGGGATAGTTTTATAAACCAGACCTACAGTGCTGACCCCCACATTCTTTTAACAAAAAAAACTTACCCATGGCCCTGTCTGGCTTAAGTCAGTAGGATATGCTACATTCCTCTGCCAACAACTGTTATCTACAGAGAAGTGTAGGTCCCAAAATGTTACTCCTGGCTGGTAAGAAGAACACAAGTTACCCTGAAGAGGGGAATTTTGTGACCATTACACAGATCAGATTCCAGAACTCAAGGAGACAAGGTAATTACAAAGAAAGTCACACAACAATAAAATCTATAATACTCAGTTGGCATAAGCCTAAGTCACCCAGGGTACCTTGGATTTTTTAGCCTACCATTATAATAGTAAAAACTCACCTCCACCTCCATAGGCCCTGGGGAAAGATGGTACACAGGAGGATCTTGGGAGCCCAAAGCAATCCTGCTGTCCATCAAAAGTCAAGAGGTAGAGCCAAGTGGGACACTTGAAATTTCCCTCAGATCCCCAATAAAACTAGAGAGAAGGAGGGGACATTGTTCCTTCTGTTTCTGAGAAGGCCCACTCTGTCACTAGAGAGTGTCCTCTCTTTTCCTTTTCCTAGTCTCTCTAATAAAAGCTGGCCTGCTACTCTGAGCAACATGATTGAAATATTTGGGGCATGATCACAAGAACCAAGGACCAAAGACATCTGCTGCTGCTTCTACTCTGTGGATGGCCTTGCTCTTCAGCACTTTCATTAGGTAGTTATATAATCCTATACAATATATTTGGTGATCTTTAACTTTTCAAATGTATTTCAAATTTCATTAAGAATTAAGCATGCATAGTAATAGACATTTAGCTTTTTTCCTTTACTTTTATTTTTCTAACTTAAAAAAATTGCTCTTATAATCATTGCTTTATATATATAAAACAATGATTATATATATTTCCCTTCTGTACCTATGAGAGATTTTGTCTACCTCTGAATATGTCCATTTTTCAGTTAGTTGAAATCTGCTTTTCAAAGTGGTTCACAAATTTAAATTCCTATCCCTCATAAAAATTTGTTATTATCACACTTTTCATTAGTGACAGGTGATATTCTGATTGTGACAATTTGCACATTTTTATGGGTTAAAAATTTTGCATTAATCATTGAGTTATTTTGTATGTATATTGAACTTCATATTTCCTTCTCTTTAAAATGCTTAATAATTTATCTCATCCAATTTTTACTGTGGTATTTATCTTTTCTTATTGATTTACAGGATTGTAAAATACGATCATTATATTAATCTATGTATATGGATATATCTATCATCACTCAGAGCATGGCTGATCAATTTTTTTAGCTACACAAAAATAGATATGATATATACAAAAGGTATAAAAAGTAACAAAACAAAAGCACTTATGCCAAATACCTATCATATCACTTGGTAACAAAATGTCATCAAATGCCTTTGTAACCCTTTAGGTACCCTTTTAGATTTCTTGACATAGTTAGTCTTGAATTTCTAAAAGTCAACTAACTCTATTTATGTTTAAGTATAGGCATCAAAATGCACACATTTTAAGCCTCTCTTTTGACAAGTACATATAAATGTTCTCTAAATTTTATTGCTTGTCTAAAGACTTTTTCACTTTACAATGTTGCAAAAATGTACCTAAAAAGCCACTCTGTTTTTCACCCTCATTACAGTATTCATAAATTACATGAGATATTCTCTTTGCTATGAATTGATTTTGTGTTACATGACTTTTCCCAGTATTGTCAGGACAAGTGTTCTGAGCGTATAACGTATGCTATGATGTTTGGTTGGTTTAGTATGTTTCTTGCATTTTCAACTTACCATATTCTCAACATATGATGGGTTTTCAAGATGTGACCCCATCATAAGTCAAGTAACTTCTGTGTAACCACAATCAAAATACAGGACAACTCCATACTCCTAAAATTTTTCTGTATGCTCTTTTGCAGTTAGTTGTTACTTTTCCAACTGTCAACCACTAAGAAACATGTTCTAGAATTTCATATAAACTTAAATTATATGTAATTCCTTGGTGTCTCCGGTTTTTTTTTGTTTGTTTGTTTTGTTTTGTTTGTTTTTGAGCAGCACAGTGGTTTTGAGATGTCTATAGTTAGATGCTTCTTAGTATTGTATATGAAAGTCATCATACGTGATCTACTGTTGATGGACAATTGATTTTTTATGTTAAACTATTATTTATATGGATACTCTTAAGTTTTTAAGTACAAGTATGGATGTATATTTTGTGTGAGTATATATTTTTATTTTATCAGGACCTAGGAAAGAAAAGTATGGAAGTCTTAAATAATTCATACTCAATAGGTAGGATTAGCATTTTGTTTGGTTTTAGCTATTGCAATTTTAATTTGCATTTCTTGAGGCCTACTGATACTGAACATATGTCTTTGTGCCTATTGATATGTTTCTTTATTTTTCAAATTAGGTTATTTTCTAATAGTGCCATTTTTCCAAATGTATTGAGATATTGTTATGGTTTGGGTATGAGGTGTCCCCCAACCAAAAATAACCAATAAATAAAAAAAACTTGTATGTAAGATGATGCAGGAGGTTCAGAGGTAAAACAGTAAGATTATGAGAGCTACCCTACTAATGGATTAATTCATTTGATGGTTAATATTGTGAATGGATTAATGGGTGGTAACTATAGGAAGGTAGGCCATGGCTGGAGGAAATAGATCACTGGGGGCATGCACTTGAGAATTATATCATCCCTGGCTTCTTGTACTCAAACTCTCCCTGCTTTCTGGGTGTTATAAACTGAGCAGCTATCCCTGCCACAGCCTTCAGAGGCATGGAGTTAGCAGACCATGGACTGAATCTTTGAAACCTTGAGTTACATTTTTCCTTTTATAAGAAGTTCTTTTTGTTGTTGTTCTAATTAGTTAGACATGACTGTAGAATGCATCTTGACACATCATACATAAATGGAATATAAATTCATATTCTTCTGGTTGTACCTGATGTGGAATTATACTGGTATATACATAGGTTAATAATGTCTGATTAATTCTACTATCCTTTCTACCCACATACCCCCTCCTCTCCCTTCACTCCTTTTGCCTAATCCAAAGTACCTCTATTCTTTCCTAGCACCACTCCCCTTATTGCCTTTGTTTTTTTTTTTTTTTTTTTTTTTGGCCGGGGGGGGGGGGGCGTTGGTATTGGCTTATTTCACTTAGCACGGTATTCTCCAGCTCCATCCATTTACTGGTAAATGCCATAATTTTATTCTTCTTTAAAGCTTAGTAATATCCCATTGTGTATATATAACACATTTTCTTTTTCCATTCATCTGTTGAAGGGCATTTATATTGGTTCCATAGTTTGGCTATTGTGAATTGAGCTGCTATAAACATTGATGTGGATGTGTCACTGTAGTATTAAGTCCTTTGGGTATAACCAAGGAGTGGGATAGCTGGGTCAAATGGTGGTTCCGTTCCAGGGTTTCTGAGGAATCTCCATACTGCATTGCAGCAATTTTCTGTCTCACTAGCAATGTAAGAGTGTAGATTTCCCCCCATATCCTTTCCAAAACCAGTGTGGTTTTAGAACCAAAACAGACACATAGAGCAATGGTACAAAATAGAAGACAGAGAGACAAACCCACATAAATATTGTTATCTCACACTAGACAAAGGTGCCAAAAACATCCATCAGAGAAAAGATAACCTCTTCAACAAATGGTGCTGGGAAAACTGGAAATCCATATGTAACAAAATGAAATTAAAATCCCATCTCTCACTCTGCACATAAGTCAACTCAAAGTGGATCAAAGACTTAGGCACTAGAACAGAGACCCTGCACCTAATAAAAGAAAAAGTTGCCCAAATCTGCACCATGTCAGCTTAGGAACTGACTTCCTTAGCAAGACTCCTAAAGCACAAGAAGTAAAATCCATAATCAATAAGTGGGATGAATTCAAACTAAAAAGTTTATTCTCAGCAAAGGAAACATTCGATAATTTAACAAGAGAGCTTACAGAATGGGAGAAAATCTTTACCACATGCACCTCAGATACAGCATTAATCTCCAGGACATATAAAGAACTCAAAAAACTTAACAGCAGAAACAAATAACCTGATCAATAAATAGGCTAAGGAACTGAACAGACACTTCACAGAAGAAGAAATACAATTGATCAACAAATATATGAAAAAATGTTCAACATGTCTAGCAATTAGAGAAATGCAAATCAAAATTACTCTAATATTTACTCTCACTGCAGTCAGAATGGCAATTATCTGAGAGATTCTTAATGGTAATGTTAGTCATGGTGACTCAATGTTAATGTAATTTACATTTAATAAACAACATTGATTAAAATGAATAATTTGGTGAGTTTTAACAGGTGAATATACTGACTAAAGTACAACCAAACAAATGTATAGAATACTATCAACTACTTCCTCTTCTGGCTGGTCATAGGCAACTGATGATCTATTTTCTCTCAAAATAAATTCATTTGCAATTTCTAGATTTTAAGGGAATGAAAATATCCAGTTTTTTTATATCTGATTTCTTTAATAGAACATAACAATTCATCCATGTTGCATGTTTTAGTAGTGAACTATTTTTTTCCTTTATTAAAAATGGGTTTCTATTAGTTAAACATTATAGTAGGGTATATTTTGATATGTTTTTACAAACATGGAATATATCTTATTCTAATTAGGATCCCAGCCTTGAGGTTGTGCATGATGTGGAGATTCACTGTGGTGTATTTATATATGTACATAGGAACGTTAAGTCAGATTTATTCCACTTTTTAAGCATAAAATATTATTTCATTGCTTCAATAGGCTGCATTTATCTATTTTCTTATTGATAGGCATTTGGATCACATCTGGGTTTTGCTTATAGTGAAAAAACTGCTGTGAACATTCATGCACAAGTCTCTATGTGTGGGCATCTATTTTAATTCCTCTTGGATAAATATCTAGTAATAGAATGGCTCATTCATATGGTAGGTTAAGTTAAACATAATCAGAAACTACCTAATGATTTCCTTATGGTTGTATCATTTTGAACTCCTATCAGCAATATATGAAAATTTCAGTTGCTCTCTGTTTCACTAACATTTAGCATCATCAGCCTTTTTAATTTTAGCATGCTAATGTGAATGCAATGACATCGCATTATGGTTTTAATTTGCTTTCCCCTAATGACTAAGACTGCAAAGCAGCTTTTCAGATGCTTATTTGCCATCTCTAAAACTTCTTTGGTAACATGTCTATTCAAGATTTTGCCCATTCATCTTCAGTTGCTGGTGTTCTCATTTTGCATTTGTGAGTTTTTTATTACAACTTTTTATCAGTTTTATACAGTTTGCCAATATTTGTTACCATTATATGATTTGTCTTTTCATTATTGAAATGGTTTCTTTCAAAGGGAAAAAAATAATTTTAATGAAGTCCGATTTATCAACTTTTTATTTTACTATTTAAGTCATTGTTGTATATTAGTTGTAAGTATTTCCCCTGTTTATTACTAGAAGTTTTATAGTTTCAGCTTATACCTGTAGTCTCTTGAGTTCATTTTTGTGTATAATATGAGGAAGTACTGAGGTTCATTTTTTTTCCATATGGATATCAATTTTTCTACCACCACTTGTTAAAAGTAATAATGTTTTTAAAACCCCATTTTTTTTCTATTGCCCAGGTACATTTTATGAAAAATCCATTGACCATACAAATATGTGTGTTATGATTTAATATGTAGTAACCCCTGTAAGAGGTCATAAGACAAAACAGGAATGCTGAGAAGTGAATGATTATATTAGGCTGTGAACTGCAACTTCATAAAAGGACAAATCCATTTGATGGATTAATAATATGAATGGATTACTGGGTGTAACTATAGGCAGGTTTGGGTAGCTGGAAGAAGTAGGTCACTGGGGGTGCACTGTTGAGCATTATATCTTCTCCTTGGTTCCTCTCTCTTTATCTGCTTCCCAGCTTTCTTGAACTGGGCAGCTTTACTTGAATACACCCTTCTGCCCTGATGTTCTTCCTGACCTCAAGCCCAGAACAATAGAGTTGATGGAACATGAACTGAACCTTTAAAACTATGAGCTCAAAATAAACTTTTCCTCTTCTAATTGTTCTTGTCAGTTATTGTGGGTCACAGTAATGAAAAGATAACACAATGTGGATCTGCATATGGACTCCCAGATTGTTTCACTGGGTACACATACACACACACACACACACACACACACACACACACTTATCCTTTTGTCAATACCATAATTTCTTGATTACTTTATAATGTTTTGAAATCTTAAGTCCTCCAACTTCGCTCAATTTCAAAAATTGATTTTGCTGTTGTATGGCCTTTGTACATCCATAGATACTTTAGTATCATTTGTCCATTTCTAAAGAAGAAGAAGGACGGGGAGGAGGAAGAGGAGAAGTGGGGGAGAGGAGGATGAGGAGAAAGAAGGAACCTGCTGCAATTCATAATGCGATTGCATTTATTGTATAGATTAATTTTGTAAAATATTTGATGATAATGAGTTTTGTAATAAACGAATACTGTAATTTCTCCATTTGTTTGCATTTTGTTTAATATGTTCTAGAAATAATCGGTAATTTTCACTGTTCAAGACTTAAATCTCTTTAATTAAACTTATGTGTCTTATGTTTTGTTGATGACTTTATCAAGAATATTACTTATATTACAATTCCACTTATCATTACTTATATGAAAAATAACAATTGATTTTATACTTTGGCTTCACATCTTACCACCTTGATAAATACATGTGTTCATTCTAGTGATTTGTTTTATAGATGTTAGATTTTCTATAGTTATGATTTTATTTATGAAAGCAAGATAGTTTAACTTCTTTCCAATATGTATGCCTTTGATTTTTTGGTTGACTTATTTCTTTAAATCTTCTTTGTACATTATTAAGCAGCAGTGGTAGGATTAGTTGTTTTTTCATTGAAGGCTTCCATAAGGCTAAGGAAGATTCCCTTTTATTTCTAGCTTATTAACAATTTTTGTCACTAATAAGTGTTGAGATTTGTCAAATGCTTTTCTGCATCTATTAATGTGATCACATGTCTTCTCCTTTATTCTGTGAGTATAGTGAAACACATTCCTCGTTTAATCTTTAACTTTGATCATATTTTGTACCATTATATGCTTTAGCATATACTATGTATATTTCCACGAGGAGAATACTGTGAACTGTTACAGATTTATTGCTTTATACCAGTATTGTATCGTGTATGCTATTGAAATTTGTTTTTCCCAATCAATAATATGCTTATAAAATCTATACCATTCATTTATGTGATCATTATAGATTAAATTGAGCCAGTCTCCTTTCAGAGCACATTTGGTTTTTCACTACTCTTTGCTATTACAAATTTCTTCACTACAAACATTCTTATGCATATCTCCTATGCATGTGTGAAAGCTTTCTGATTTTATATTCCAAGATTGGAATAGCTAGATAAAATACTATGCATGTGACAAAATTGGGGCCAAAGAGACAGAAAATAAATGGAAGGCCCCACAACAACAAGGATCCCAAAGATGCTTCTTCACCTTTAGAAAACAATGCCAACTTATTATCTAAAGTGGTTGCACCAATTTATATTCACACAATTGAATAAAATCACTGGTTGTTCCTGTGCATACAGCTCTTTGATCTCTCCATCTGCATTCTCATTGTCAGTTTGGTGCATGTAAACTAGTATCCCTTTACCATTTTATTTATTGGTAAATATGTTTGTCAGCTTTTTGTTGCTATGATGGGAAGACCTGATCTAAACAACTTAAAGGAGGAAAGATTTATTTTAAGTGAGAATTTCAGCCCATGGTCAGCTGGTTCCATTGCTTTGGACCTGAGATGAGGCAGAACATCATGGTAAAAGGATGTGACGTAGGAAAACGGTCACAGAGAAAGAGGGAAAGAGAGGGAGAGAGCCAAGCACACAATAAACATTTTTTCTAGGGCATTTCCTAGTGACTGGTCCTTCCTATCATGCCAAACACTTGCAGTTTTCACTGCCTCCCATTCTGCTCTCAGTGACTTAATTCACTGATGAGGTCAGAGCCCTTAGGATCAGATCATTTTCCAAATCCCCCGTCTCTGAACATTGCTACACTGGGGACCAACACTTCAACACATGATACTTAGTCTTTAAAACATGATAGTTTGGAGACACTTCCATATCCAAAGCAAATTAGCAAACAAACATGCCATTTCCTTTATAATATTTGTTCCTGTTCTGGATTTTTTTTTCTCTTCTTTGAAATAACTAATTGCATCCATTTGATGTAGACTTCAATAACATCAAATTTCATAGATTAATTTAGGGAGTGTTATAATCTTATAATAATGAGTAAATCTATTAAAAAACCATTTACTTTTGCTTTCCTTAATGTTATTAAGTAAAGATTTATCAATTTCTCCATGTATCATTTTTGTTGGATTTATCTCAAGGTTATTCAGTTTTTAGTGTTTTGGCAATGCAAATATGTTAAAATTGTACTTGAAACTGTGCATTTCAAATGTATAACAATGCACTGTATTTTGTATGATGGTTTTATGACCAAAAGCTACTAGTACTTTTTAAATTAATTTTTGTAACTGTACCTATGGAATTTCATGCTTCTTTTACATAGATATTAGTGTTATCCTCAAATTGCCAGGTGTTTTGTCTCCATTTATGAAGGGTATTTATTTGTTTTGATTTTTTCTTACTTTATTAGTTACAACTTCCAACAAAATATTAAGCAGAAACAAGTACATTTTCATTCCTGATTTGATTTTTAAAGCAGTGCTTTTCAGTTTTTATGTCAAAGTCTGAGGTTTGGGGAAGATAATCATTATTAGGTTAAGGAAGTTTCCTTTTATTTCATATATTATAGGTGTTACAATATTGTTAGTATAAATAGATACTAAATTTTAAACAGTGTTTTCTTTCCCCCTTCTACTGATGAAATCATAAAGAATTTCTATTTCAAGCTGTGAACATGGAAAACTATTAAAACGGTTTATAATTAAAACAACAATGAATTTGTTTCTGTACTCAACAATTATTTTTAAGCAACTACTTAGAGTTAGGTATTTTTCTATTATCTGGAGATAAGCATATATTGATGAACAAAGTATGAATAGCGACTAAGCCTTTGTTTTATTTGTATGAATATATGTACATATATACACACAGAAAACAAGTATAACTTGTTTATGTATGTGTATATATATACACATGTATATATATACATATGACAATAAATGTTTTAAATACAAATAAAGAAATAAAGCAAGATAGAGGAGATTGTTTGGTGCTATTTTAAGACAATGCTTAAGAATATGTGTCAATGCCAACAGAAGAACATGGGGACATGTTGGTCAGGATTACTGGGAAGCAGTGAGCAACAGTGTAAATGATAATACATAAAGTCAGACAGACAGCCGCATGCCTGATGATACAATTTCAGATAATGGGATGCTCTGTTACAGGATCAGAATTTTGGCTCTTTTTTTTTCTGGAGGAGATAAAACCCTGGGGACTTATGTATGCCTCAGGAGGAGAGAGGATAGTAGTAGCACAAGAAAGAAAGGTTTGGATTCTGCACATGCACTTGACATTTGATAACAAATACTATTATGATGATTAATAATATTTGCTATTTGCCAGACACTTTTCAAAGAGTTTTAAACTATGGATTCATTTCACTAATTCAGAAAAGTCTCAAAGGTAGATAATATTACTGCTTTTATTTTATGTAGAGAAATTGAGATACAGTGGGAAAATAACCTGCACATGTTTAAAAAGGCCCATGGGTGGATTGAAAACTTGAAAATAGGAAGCAGACATGCCCCCATGTGCATTCCCACCTTCATGAAACACAAACAGCATATTCAAGTAGAAATTCTGGTTGCTTCTCAAAGCCCTTGTGGGTCCCTCAGTCAAATCACTTTCCCCTTGTTATTGCCTGAATCATCTTTATGGTATTTGTCTCATATTGCATTAGTGTTCTCATTGTGTCAAGGTCTCTCTTCATGTTAGCCTTAATGTAAACTGCAGAATGGAAGCACATTTCTTATAGCAAAGGGCACCAAAGGTGGCTTCAAGGAAGTTTCCAAGTCTCACAGGTGTAAGGGCCAAAAAGATTCTTTGGCAAATGGGAAATACACAGGAGAGGTTTACAGGCTGACCAAGGTCTCACAAGAGAGTGAACAAGAAATTTTAGCTTTCTAGAATTCTGGGGTATTTCTTAATCTCCACTCATGGAGAGGATTTCCTTATCTACACCAGTGGAGAAGCAAGAGTATTGCATAATTTATTATTTTGTTACTGTTGTTGTTATATTTAAAAGAGGTGCCTAGATAGGCATGGTGGTATATGTCTTTAATACCAGCAATTCTGGAGGCTGAGGCAAGAGCATGACAAGTTCAAGGTCAGACTCAAGAACACAGTGAGAACATCTCAAAATAAAAAATACACAGGGCTGGGGATTTGGCTTAGTGGTAAAACACCTAGTACCAAAATGAATAAATGAAAGGAAGGAAGAAAGGGAGGGAGGGAGAGAGAGAGGGAAGGAAGGAAGGAAGGAAATTAGTTATCTAGTTACTTTGACTTTGACAGTCACAGATTAAATACAAAAAGAAAAAAAATTAGAGTATCTGAATTCTTCTGTTTTCCCACCTTGTTTATAATGATCAGTCTCGATCCTTAAAAGTTGGATTTAAATTTTTAGTGGTTGAATGGTATAAAAAGTTCATTTTGTCTTGTATTTTTGGATATTGTTATTTTAATAAAGCTCTGTGCATTGCTAATGTGATGGCACAGAAGACCATGCTATTATTCCTTACAGGCCTCTGTCAATCATGTGCTTCTGAAATTCCCTCAGTTTCAGAGCTGCTTACACATGTTTGGTCATTTCCATCTTTTCCTCAACAGTGAAATCCTCCAGGACCCTTAAGCATCTTTTGTTCATTTCAGATTTATACATGGTTGTTTCTTTAAAAATTAGTTTTCAAAATGCTTAGTAAACCAGATTTTATATTCATGTGTATAAACACTTACATATTAACTTTACATGCTTATATTTATATTATAATATATTTATACTTTTACTCCATGATTATATACCATATTAAATATTTATGTGATTTTAGGCATTCTAATATATGATGCAATCCTCAAAGTTTGAGGATTTTTAAAAATTATAACGAGCATACAACAGAGGCACATCCCTGAATCCTGGTGTATAATTATTGTTTGTGGTATTTGAAAAGATATGAGTGGTGGCTGAAAAATCAAATCTAAATGGTCTGAAAAGACTAGGTCATTCAGAAGGTGGATCAGGTAAAGCCAGGCATTATTGCTTCAGATAAACAACCTGCATATTTATGGAATGTGTTTTATGGGTAGAGAACTATGTTGGGTGTTGTGCCATAAGGCTGGTAGTGTGATGATAAATGTCCCTGCTCTGAAGGAGTTTACATTGCAGCTAGCATGAAAAGGGATGTATACATGATGACAAACCAATGTGTTGTAGGACAAATTCCATAAAGATGATCTAGGCAATAATTAGGCAACTTTGGAGGAAGGAAAAATGACTGTTGACTGAGGGACCAAGAAGGAATTTAAAAGGAAACTAGAATTCCTGCTTGAATATAAATGCTGTATGTATGTTTTTCATAGGTAGAGATGGACAGGGGTGCATGCCTGTTTGGATCTGCCTTAATTCTGTGCTCTTTTCCCATAATTCTACTTATGGTTTCCCCGTATGTAATGGTGACTAACCATTCTCTGCATAATTATCAAGAATCTCAACCAAAATTTCAACCTCAGATACTTGTTCTAGGGACTTGGAATCAAGTATTTACTGGAAAGTTCCTATGATCTGGGAATAAACTTAAGACTATCAACTTTGTTTTTTCTCTGTATTTTCCTTATACCAACAATACATTAGATATTCAGAAAATACTTAGTGAATACCAGGACAGATTTACACTGAACTAGAAATATTTAACTTTCCACTCCCTAGCCTCCCCATAGAGTCAGTCTAAGTTTGACTTATTGTACTGAACACAGAATTGGATGTATTATCAGATTTATTTCCTACTGATCAGCCACTTTCTAGAACTAGAAACCCTTTCTAGTGACCAGCTCTAGTAGACAGATCCTGGCACTGGACTTCGCTTAGCTCTCACCTCCCTCATCTAGGGTATACTGTCATGCATGACTAGGTGACCATAGCTGCATGGCTATGGCTATGAGTATGATCGCTCCTTGAATATGATTGCCACAAAGGGAGAATAGAGGAGAAAAATACTTGAAGATACAAGAGAAGAAAATTACTCTGAACTGATAGACATCATTATGCCATTAATGTCTCTGAATATAATAATTACACTTTGCTACAATAAAGTTTTCCTGTTTCAGTTTAATAGTTTTCCCCTGGATTTGAAATGGGTATGCTTTTTCTCACAAGGGTGCATTGACTCCCTTGTTTGGGGATTATTTATCACCTAAGATTGTCTTGATCTGTCTTTGTAGCAGGCAATGGACTGACTTTATGATACTATGATCTACCATTTTGAAATTACTTTGAATTCTACTGAGAAAGGAATGATGTTTTAGAGATCCTCTTCTTCACCTGGACGAGTTGGCCAATTTTCTCAACTTCATTGTATTTTATTTTCTTTGAAGCTGTTTCTATCTGCTTTAATAAACTTCATAATGATCATGTGGGCTGATACCATCCCTTCCAGCTTTCCAATCCCACTGAACAACTTTTATTTTTTTATGTACTTATTCACATATCTCTTTTTACTGAAGTGTATATATGCAGAATATACTTGGATTATCTCTGCAAAGGATACAGTTATGTAACTAGATTTCCTACTGAAAAGCAGATACTTATGAGGTATTCCAGAAACTCATCTTCTGCATCTTCTAAACACTACTCTCAAGGACTTGTGCTGTCCCAACGTCTAGTACTGTTAATTTTGCCTGTTTTTTAATTTACCTAAGTAGGATCCCACAGCAATACACTTTTCCGCCTGGCTTCTTTCATTCAACCTTGTGTTTGGAGATTCACTCATGTTGTACCATGTAGTCCTACTTTATTTTTTCTCGTTGCTATAAAAAATTGCATCATGTGACTGTTACCTAATTTCTCTCTACTTTCTATTGTTGTTAGCCATTTGGATAATGTGCAATCTGGGGTCATTATATATAGGGTTGTGAACAGGAACATTCTATGACATGTTTTACTGTAAATATCTGCATGTGTTTACATTAGGCATATTACTAGAAGTAGAATTATTGGATTTAATTTAATTTATTTTAAAATATCTGTTGTCCTTATAATAGATTTTGGGATAGACATAATAAGAATACTTTGGAACAGTCTGCCATCTTTACTTGAGAGCATAATGCATGGTTTTGCCTGATAAGAACATTTTACTTTCAATACAAATGTTATTGTTTACACTTTTTAAACATTTACTTGAGGAAAATCTGAGCATATCATTATTAACAACATCACAATTTGTGAACACTGAAGATATCTTTTTTATTCCCTTTTAAGACTCCAATGTATATTTTGCTTTAAGCACTAAGAAGTCTACATAGAGAAAATTTCCATTTTTAAATTTATTTTTCTAGAATCTTGAATGTAACCATTTCTCTAAAGCTGTAATTGAAAGAAAAAAATCAAAAGAAAGAAAAAAAAATTCCATGGCCAATTTTTTCTTTCTTGGTGTTTGGATTCATATTTGCTTAATTATGCATCTCTGAATAAACCTAGTCCCCCATCCACTAACCTTCTGAACTTAAATGACTTGTGTGTGATCTAATCATATTTCCTGGTCCCAAGGCACTCAGCAGTCTTAACTGTGCATGCCTGTCTCTTATTTCCATACATTGTATCTCAGAGATAACCAAATGCATGGCCAACTTCCCTAATTAAAGTCACTGGGTCCCAGTGGCCTCCTGGCCATGTTCTCTCTTCCCAGCATCCTTTCAGTTTTGTGGAGCTTTTTCTTTTCCCCCATCTCTCTCCCTGAAGTATCCTTTCCTTCAATTTCCCCTGCCCCTTAGGAACCTTCTTCAACATTTGTTTATATATCAAAATAACTGAAGACTAAATTAATTCTCAGCTTAAATTTATCAAGCTTCTTTTCAATTCTTGTAGCTTTTTTCCTCCTTCGGACTTGAGACTTGGAAAACTAGCAAGGGCTTTGAAAACAGAAAGAGCAGAATAGATATCGATTGGTCAGTTGATAGACTGTGTCCTCTAGGCCTTGTCTGTGTTTTTTATGATTGACGGATTTGTTCAGTTATTTTTTCCTTCTCATGGGTTACTAGTATCTGATTATTACATTACATAGAGAGAGCCATTAAGCTTGTTTCTAAAGCCCACACTCTTAAAACCTCTGCTTCTTTTATATAAGAGATTTAATGGAAAAACCAATATAAACTCCTGAACTGTGTGTTCCTTAATGACTGGAAAATATAATGCATATCTTTTTATATACTAAAAAAACTCAATATATTAGCCAAAACACAAAAGAAGTTCCTCCCCCTCTATAATTTTATATGAAATATGTTTTCTTGTGTATAAAATGCTGCCATCTTTGTATTTTACATAGCATTTCATATATATGTGTGTATATATATATATATATATATGTATATATATATATATATAGAAAATATGAAGTATAAAATGTATTATGTATTGTACTTGTACAAAATCAGGCTAGATATTTATGTTAGGAATATATGCATGTAAATAATGTATAATTCTTAATGTGTATATATATATATAGTATAAATATAATGTATATACACATAGATATACATATATAAATATATACAGTGCTGTATAGATGTATATATCTCCAGAGAAAGACAGGGAATTTCTACAATGGTTTAGGAACATATGGTTGAGAATTGTGGTACAAAGTTTCTTATGACCCTTAATGATTCCCAGCTTCTTCTAATCATATTCTCTGTAATCCCTTCCCATAGCGTTTGCCTTAAATTAGTGATTTACCTTTTCAGTAATAAAATATAGCAAAGGTGGAGGAATATCACTTTGGTGATTGGTTAGGAGAGATTGTAATTTCCATGCTTTTTGTACATTCCATTTATTTTCTCCATTGCTGGTTTTGATAAAATGAGCTGTCACCTTGAGAAATCCCCAGGAGCAAGGAACTGAGGTCAGCCAATGGACATCGGCCAATTAATAACTGAGACCATCAATCCAAACAGCCCTGGAAGAACGGATTTCTGCCAGTAACCATGCTGAGTTCAAAATGGGTCCTTCTGCAGTTGAAAGTTCAGATGAGACTGCATTCCTTGCCCACACCTTAATTGTAGCCACTTAAAGACCCTGAAATATAGGACCTAGGCAAGTTATGTCCAGAACCTGAAGTCAAGGAAACTTCAAGATAATAATTGTGCATGGTTCTAAGCCACTCTGCTTGTTTTATTTTGTTACATAGTCGCAGATTATACACGGTGGTCAAATTTGTGGTGACTAGACTTAGTACTCCATCATGGAACATCTGATATACAAATTCTGTTTTCTTCTTTTTTTATTAGTTATATATGACAGTACAATGATTTTGACATATCATACATTTGAATCAAATGGGGTATAATTTCTCATTATTCTGAGTGCACAGGTTGCAGAATCACATTGGTCATACAGTCACGTATATATATATATATATATATATATATATATATATATATAGAGAGAGAGAGAGAGAGAGAGAGAGCAATCCTAGTGTCTATTTTATTCTGTTGACCTTCCAATCCCCCTTTCCCTTCCCCTCCCTTCCCATCACTTCTCTGTACTCAATCTAATGTGACAACACATTTTTTCCCCTCACATTGTCATACATGTATTCTGTATAACACTGAGGGTCTCCTTCATTCTTCCATGCAATTCCCCTTCTCCCTCCTTTTCCCTCCCATCTCTCTTCTCTATTTAGTGGTAATCTTCTTCTCATGCTCTTCCTCCCTACCCCATTTTGAGTTACCCCCCTTATATCAGAGAAGACATTGGGCCTTTGTTTTTTAGGGATTGGCTAACTTCACTTAGCATAATCTGCTCTAATGCCATCCATATCCCTGCAAATGCCATGATCTTGTTATTTTTTAGTGCTGAATAATATTCCATTGTGTATAAATTCATTTTTAATCCATCCATCCATTGAAGGGCATCTAGGTAGGTCCCACAGTCTAGCTATTGTGAATTGTGCTGCTATAAACATTGATGTGGCTGTGTCCCTCTAGTATGCTGTTTTTAGGTCTTTTGGGTATAGTCTAAGAAGGGGAATAGCTGGGTCAAATGGTGGTTCCATTCCCATCTTTCCAAGGAATCTCCATACTGCTTTCCAAATTGGCCGCACCAATTTGCAGCCCCACCAGCAGTGTAGGAGTGTATCTTTTTCCCTGCATCCTTGCCAGCACTTGTTGCTGTTTGACTTCATAATGGCTGCCATTCTTACTGGAGTGAGATGGTATCTTAGAGTAGTTTTAATTTGCATTTCACTGATTGCTAGAGATGGTGAGCATTTTTTCGTGTACTTGTTGATTGATTGTATATCCTCTTCTGAGAAGTGTCTGTTCAGGTCCTTGGCCCATTTGTTGATTGGGTTATTTGGTTTTTGTTATTTAACTTTTTGAGTTCTTTGTATACCCTAGAGATTAGAGCTCTATCTGATGTGTGAGAGGTAAAAATTTGTTCCCAGGATGTAGGCTCCCTATTCACCTCACATATTATTTCTCTTGCTGAGAAAAAACTTTTTAGTTTAAATTTGTCCCATTTGTTGATTCTTGGTTTTAACTCTTGTGCTATAGGTGTTTTATTAGGGAAATTGAGGCCTGCCCCCACGTAATGGAGATTAGGGCCAACGTTTTCTTCTATTAGACGCAGAGTCTCTGGTTTGATTCCTAGCTCCTTGATCCATTTTGAGTTAACTTTGTGCATGATGAGAGAAAGGGATTCAATTTCATTCTGTTTTATTCTTAACAATCATTCTGCAAGATAAGGTTTCAGTTGGTGCCTAGGATATGGGATATATATGATATATATGACATAAATCTTAAAAGTTAGGGGAAAAATCTGTTCAGAGTCACACAAAGTGAATATTTCTTTTAAGTTTGGACCACAGCCAGTGATGAATAGAATTAGAGAAAAAGAAATGGTTTCAGGGGTAAGAAATGAGAAAGGGAATTGAGCTTATAATGGGGCAGTTTTAGTGATTCTCTCGTATACTGGGAAATGAAACAATGCAAGAAAGAACTAAGACATGATCTATCTAAATGATACTGCAGCAAATGTAAATATTAGTCTAAATTAACTATTGTGTTGAGCAAAAATCAGTCAACATATAAGGTGCAAAAAGGATTAAAAAATAACTACAAAAACTGACATTCTTTTTTTTTTTTTAAGCCACGTCAGGAAGTTTTTGGCAGGCATTTGAAACACGTAGCACATTTTTCCAGGAAAGCAATATTTTACATTGGTACCATGTTTCTAGGCTAGCTAGAGATACATCTAATGATAATGCAGCTGTAATGCCACACATCTGTAATGAAAATAACAGAGAACCAGACTCCTAAAATGACACACATTAGATATAATGGCAAAATGAAACCACAACGAGATAGAAAAAATAAGTCGCTTAACTAAAGTATTTCCTCAAGAAATTCACTTTTAATGGAAAATTTGTAGGAATTCTGTACTTTGGTAAGCCCTTTAAAATTGATATCACCAGTTCTATAGTGTTATTTCTATTTTTGTTGCAAAACAACCTGTTTTTCCTTGATAGGAATATATCGCTAGCATGGGGCTTGCTCATAATAAGACGTGAAAGAGGAACACAGAGATGGAAGGGCAGTTCTATTTAGAGATAACAAGACCAGAAGTTGGAAGAAAAAAAATACAAAGAAGGACAGAATTAAGAAAATAACTGAGCATGAAAAAGACATAAAACTTCCTTGCTGGTAGAAGAATCAGTTCAGTGAGATGCACAAGTAAATCCATCACTTGAGCAAACAGGAATGCTGACTCTACAAATCACCCCCGTGTATGTATGCTTAGTCACTTCCTGGGCTCAGAATGATCTTCTTAAAATTGAGATTATGATGCATGTTTCTATTTTAAATAACCCAATGTATACGGCAATTCCTTACAGCCCGACTGCTATGATAGTAGACTCTTAATAATGTTTGTTGAATCTGAAACTGAATCTATGTAGACTTTCAAAGGGGAAAAATGGAAATCATACACAGGAAAATCTTCCAAAGACAGATATCTTGGGCAAGGGAAGGAGGTAAGTTTGATAGTTAGATTTAGGTGTCAACTTGACGGGGTTAAGGGATGCACAGCCAGCTGAAAAAGAACTTCTGAGAGAGAAATTGGCATTTGAAACAGTGGACTGGATCAGGAAGATGTGCCTTCAATATGGGTGGGCACACGCAATTGGACAAGGGTCCAGAGAGAACAAAAAGGGAATGAGAAGGTTAACTCATTCTCTGTCTCTCTCTGGAGCTTGCACACTTTCTCCTTCCCATGGTTATTACACTTTGGTTCTCCAGCCTTGGGCTCTGGAGCTTGACTCAGTCCTCCCTTCCACCCTGGGTTCTCAGGCCTCTGCCCTTGGCCTGAGAGTTATTCCTTTGGTTTCTCTGATTCTTCAGCTTGTAAATGGTGTAACAAAGGACTTCTTAGACTCTACAATCACATGAGCCATTCTTAGACTCCATGATCATATGAGCCCATGCTCCTAATAATTTCCCCCTCATCTATCTATTGATCTATCAATCTATCATCTAACTTATGTATTCTTTTGCTTTTATGTTTGTGGAGAGCCCTATTATACCTAAGAAGGGAGAAAAAAAAGTTCAAACAGTTCAAACTAGAAAACAGCAGAGTCTGGCAAGATGCTGACCAAACCCATTTTGTCTTCCTGTAAATATGGATAAACTGTTTTATGAACACTTTGCATGCACAAGATACCATGTGAACACTTCTTTACAGTGGATACTGAATGGAAATTATTTGTCAATTGCATTTAAGTGACAGAAATTCCACAAAAACATGCCTTCTCAGTACAGCCCTAAACTATATATTGAAGGAAAGCCATCAAGTGACAGGATCTTGAGTCCCTGAATCATTCCATGGAGCAGAGGCCCACCTCCACATCATCTGCATTGAACTGGGGAATGAATGAAAGAGAAACCTCAACTGTGATAATCCACTAAGAATAAGAAATTGTCATAGCAAGTAGCATTATTTACATGTAGAGCATAAATGGGAGAAGAAAGACATTCTATTCATCCAATGGCTGAAAAAAAAATATATATATATGAAATAAATGCCCATATTCAGAATATTACTTTGTAGTACTTTATGTCTCAAAATATTCCTCTTGGATTTCTCTCAGTGGTCAGTGTCTCCTGTCCAATTAAAAGTATTTGATTACAGCATAATTTTGTGAGCACAGTCATTGTTATATAAAAGGAGTTCCAAGTTTACTGTATAAACTTGAATTTATTGCGATAGATTCCCAAAGGAAGAAAGACCTCTCCACTGGAGAGAAGTTTATTTTGTAATCACAATTCAAAGTGTGTATTTTCTGAGATATTTACTTGGGAGCTCAAAATTCAAACTTGCAGTATTGGCTTAGCCACTTCTTTAAGGTAATAAAAGTGGCTTCCGTTGGAGATATAATATTCAGCATGCCCATTGTGTATATTTTTTCCAATTAATTGGACTTTAATTACTTTTCAGAGAATCTATAAAAGAGTCATAGAACTTTTCAGGATGAGCACAAGCTGGTACATATTCCATTTACTTTCCATAGAGCTATCTCCCCATGAAACTTTAAAAAAAAACAATAGCCAATTTAATTTTCTTCTGTTGAGGTTTATAAAAGACACAACAGAGGCTACTATCTCTAATTTTTAATAGAGATAGTTCTATTTAGAATTATAAATGCTGGAAAGAAAATGGGGCTCAGAAGTGCTCTTTTAAATCAAGGTGACCCTCCATATTAGCCACTTACAGTGACATTGAGGGTGTTTGTACACAAATTTGTACACACACACACACACACACACACACATACTTACAACACTGCATCTCAATTCAGCCCAAGCAAGGTTAAAAATTCAAGAAGCCATAATAGCAGAAAGCTAATTTCTTATTCTTTTTTTATTTCATTTCCATATCAACTGTTTTTTTCCTGGGGCACTTTCTCATATTGGAGGGAGAAAGAAAAAGGATTGTGAATGTAAAAATGCTTAAGAAAATGTACTTGACCTCAATTATTGAATATGTGATTCAGTGGGGTAAGGGTGGAGAGACAACATTAAATCATTAACTTGATGGACATTGTTTACAGGCAGCTGTTAAGAGGAACTTTTGTACCAACGATGCAAGAGCTAATGATGGGCATTTAGAAGTGAGGGAAGAAATGTTGAGCATGAGCCAGGGGTGTATCCTTTCATTTCCTCCATTAAAATATTGGTGTTAAATAGGGAGGAGATACTTGCAAATCCCATCTTAAACATGTCCAATGTGGTCAATGGAAAAAAATATATATTTTTGGCATCTAGAGCAGTAGAGCAAACCAGATGGGGAGCTAGAAGCTAAATAAAAAGTGAAACCTGAAATTAAAAACCTGTCAAAATCCATCAGTTCAGTATAGCTGATGTATATTCTTACCTAGAGGGAGCAGATTGCCCTGGAGGGCATCTCAAATCTCTTTCCAACCCTGCACTTTGATGCTATAAGATTCGGAGCTGGGAGATAATTGGCTGAATATTGCGCCTTTGATTTGGAATTTCTAATCTTCAACCCTGTCCTGGATGCTGTTGCTACACTGCTTATTTTCTAACCAGGACTACTTATACCTACTTCATAATACTCCTGGGTACTTTCCTGTAGCCTGAATTAGTTTAATGTTTCTGACAATGAATTTCCAAGTAATTGAAATGGCTTCACTCCATGATATGTCTCTCAGGGCATTCTGGGAGATTAAATGTTAACTTCTCAGCAGTTATTTGCTTACTTCATCCTCATTTTATTAAATAATCATAAAAACCTTTCACATTTAAATATGCATGTTTTGTTATCTGAAAGGTCTGGCAAGTTGGAGAGACAGGATGAAACTAAGCCAGCTCCATGGTCTCTTTGCTCTAGCTCAGTGGATTTACCACTGGCATTTGACTGCACCCCAAGTATTGAGCTTGATGGAGATTACTTCTCTGTGCCCACTGGGGTCTTAGTTTATTTGCAACAGATATAACAGAAATTGCTTCTATCTAGAGGTATCTTAGATCTATTAGACATCAAAAATACCTAACCTATTTACAGCAAAGAAGTGAATTGATTTTTCTTTCTTTTTGGAATTTTCCGCAAGATTTCTGAGGTCTTATTTTGGTAACAAACAAACAAACAAACAAAAACCTGGTAGGCAAGATCCCAAAGCCCACAGAGGTGATCTTGTGATAATGATTAGATATTTTACCTGGGTCCAGTTTATAAAACTGACATGGGGTGCTTCTCTTCTGAAATTGTTGTATGAGTTACTCACCTGCAGAATTTAGAATGAACAGCATCCTCTTCATTTGAAGAAGTTCACTCAGTGAGGCACTAGTTGATTTTTGAGAAACAATAAAAACTAGAGTTCTGATGAATTCCCAGGTCAACAATCACAGAGCAGCTTGGGACAGCAGAGAGGTCATGGACTTTGGATATTTGACTATTTGAATTCAGGAAGCCATATCTTATTAGCCTTCTTCTGTATAATAATAGCCTCTGAACTTCAGAATCTACAAAGTGAAAAAAAATGTTTATAAGGTTGTTATGAACATGAAAATTATCTTTAATATACTCAAAATATAATATATAGTAAACAATAGTAATGTTATTTTTGCTATTGATTTTATTTATTTATTTATTTATTTATTTATTTATTTATTTATTTATTTATTTTGCAGCAAGGCGCTTGATTCAAGGCTGGCACCTATGATAGGAGCCATGATATAGGCCAGGGATGTTGTTCAGAGAAACTTACATTTGATTACCTTTATTTAACCACACATGATAATTTCTTTTTTATCAAAAGCATAATGCATAGTTCTCATAATTTTATTATAAATCTGTGTTTATTATTAGCTAATGGAAAAGAGACAATTTGCATTCTTTTCCCAATTTTCCCTCTTTATTTCTATTGTATGATCCTAGACAAGCAAGAACATATTTCCATTTCTTTGGAGAGGAAGGGCAAAGGGCTTTATCTGCAATATCTGAGCTGTATCTGTGTAATTATTTCCAAGAGATGAATGACAGTGACTGCAATATTGTCCCTTAAGTACTTGGCATTCCTTGGAAGAAAACATGATGTAATTGGACTTTAATAACTTGGATGAAAATGTATCCTAGGGCCATAAAATGTTTCTTTACAACATTAGGTCTAGGCAAGTTATTATGATTACCTCTTATGAAGTGTTGAGATTAGTGGATGTGTGATTATAAAGTCCACTACAAAGATACAATCAGAAAAAGGATATAGAAAAGGTATAAAAAATACAGAAAAGTACCTTAAAATTTCAATCCTCTTCATTCCTGAATGTGCTAGACAGAGAAGTTCTTTTATCACTTATATGTCCAGGCTCAGTGGGGAAATTGCTGCAGAAAGAGGCCTGGCCTAAATGATTTCCAGGTCCCTACTTCCCCTGGAATGGGTTAGAAGCCTTTCTAAAGGAACTTGAATCTCTCATGGTGTATTAAGAGCAATACGGGAGTCAGTCCACTGGGTCTAGAAGCTCAGCTCCCAGTGAGCGGTGAATCACACAGCATCCATTCAGCAAACACCAAGAACAGCCTGTGGTAGGTGTTATGGATGGAAAAATAAATGTAACAAGATCTTGAACTCAAGGCTGGGGGTGTGGCTCAGTGGTGGAGCAATTGCCTAGCATGTGCAAGGCCCTTCGTTCAATCCTCAGCACCACATAAAAATAAATAAAATAAAGATATTGTGTCCAATTGCCACTAAAAAATAAATATTTTTAAAAAGGATTCTTGAACTCAGTTGAAAATAACCTGGTGGAGGAGATCAGATGTTGTACACAAATGTATTTATTATCTCTTAAATATTTTGGGACCAGTTTCCCACAGTTGATTATTCCTAGCCAATTATATTAATCTCAGTCCCCAACTCTTCCCTTATTCTTATTGGTGGGTTCGGAAAGGAGTAATGGGGAGTTATTCTAAATTCTAAGCCAATTTAGAATACTAAAGTGTTAGAAATGATTTTATAGAGGCTTCTTGTTGGAGGGTGCATAGATCCTTTAGGTTTTGTTCTTTAGAAAGCATCCCCCTACCCATAGGATAACCAGCCTCAGGATGATGCTAAAACTGTAATTGTAGAATAACAAGGGAGGAATACTCGGTCCTGAATAACATAAATAAGCAACTAATTGAATTAAACTAAAGCCTTTTGCTCTGCCTCTGGACCTCGTGATGTGAAAACCAATAAATGACTTATGGCTTAACCTAGCCTTAACTAAATTTTTACTTACTTGTAACCAAAACTACCCTATCTAATCACTGGTTTAATTTCATGCTTTCCAAACTTTGAGATCAGGAGAGTAGCCTCAGAGTCTTGTTTAAAACACAGACTCTCACGTAATGCTTGTAGATACTGGTCCTGTGATGGGGCCTGTGGATGAGGGTTTTCGGTAAGTGCCCTGGGTAATTCTTAGATTTGGGAAATTTTCAGGCCATTGTTTTGGTTGTTATTATATAGACAATAATTAAGTGCAGGCTTAGCAACTGACCCCATTAGAGGGTCAGGGATGTGTCTCAGACAAGGGAGGGATGGAATGATAAATTCCAAGAGCACTTATCAAGTTAAACGTAGACCAAAACTAGGAAATAAGAATTAGGTGACTCTAAGCTGCCAAAAGAGATGCTGCTGCTTTGCCTATGTTCTGTTATGCTAAAACTTTTTCTTTTTGCTCTGTTCTTAGATCAACCCTGAGATGATCAGCATTTCATGATGATTTTGGCAAAAACAAGAACAAGCAGGGTGAGGATAGCTATCCCTTTGTGACTCCTTGAACACAATACTTTATTTCGTCCTCCTGCAGACCTTATGAGGGTCATGTAATTATGATTCCCACCTTCTAAAGAGGATATTGAAATTTAGAGAGTTTAATTTATTTTTTAGTGTCAAGAAGGCAATCAGTGGAAGAGATGTAATTTGAAAAGCACTGTCTTTGTCTAGGGTATAAACTTTGCCCCCAAATATCTTATTTCCTAACACATTATAACCAATGCATACACATATGCATGTACACACACATATGTGAACATGCACACTTGTACAACACAAAATACCCTAAAACAAAAATGCATAGTAGCCCTGGCATTTTATTACAGGTGCAAACACCCCTCCATATCTCAATGGCTCCTCGGATGGCACAGTGATTATGATATAAAGATAATTCTGAATACTTACACAAAGTAGATGTCCATTGATTCCATTTTCATAAGGGTAAATGGAAGTGATACCTGTAATTTTCAAATGAATCTAAGCAAAATGATTAAAATTAAAAGAGTGAACAGTGAACACAAATGAAACTATGAGTGTATGAAAAACTTGCTTATAATGAATTACAGCTAAATTTTAGCTAGAATTGATAACACTATTGCCACCATAAGTTTATGCATCTGTTTTATATTCCTGACATTTTTAGCATAATATACAAAGATTTGGAAATATTATGTTATATGTATGTATGTTTACAAGGTTAACCAACTGAATGAAAAGAAATAATGACCAGAACCTAACTTCATTCTTACAACTGAACCAAACTCAACTTTGGATGTCTAATTATTTAATGGTTTTAAGAACCACGTTCCTGGATATTACTTTTATCTCCACAGTGATAATTTAAACTTATAAGCATTTTTATTGAACATTAATAATAAAATTAGGTTATCTTCCTTCATCCTATTTGCAGCTTTGTACATGCATATAGACTGCACTGCTAACAAAACCACCGATGTTCAACACATAAGTATAATGAAAGTCAGTTTTTCTATCATGGCGAATAACTATATATAAGTATATATAAGTATATATAGAGAAAAATATATAAGTATATATATAAGTATATATAGAGAAAAATGCTGTCACAGCAAAATGATTATTCGTGGTGATTTAGGGATATGAACTAAGTTGCATTGAGCACCTTTCTTTCTTTTATTTCTAAATAAATTTACATACGACATTACCTTGCTAACCCTATTAGCTAGGTTTACCAATTTACAATCTTCTCATGAATAAAAGCCACTTGTTCCCTGGGCAAGCCCTCTCAGTTCCTTCACTGGACGGTTTTTCTTGGCAATCAGTGTATTTGACTTTAGTCACTCTGCTTGCCCTCAGTCACGGCTCCTCATCCCCCAAACACACAGCCAGTGGTGAGAGTCATCCTCTGATTTGCTGCAGGATTGAGGAGTGACAGAGGATGCCATCCCAGGGTCTCATTTTTTGAGACAACCAGCAAAACTTCAGAGGAGAGTGACATCGATTTATTCTCAACTAAAGGCAAATATTTGCTGTTATAAAAAAAAAGGATTTTTCATTTTCAGGCAAACATATTTGTCTACTTCTCCAGTTCCTACTACAATACCTTGAGCTTTCTATAAGCCAAACAAACTCAACCTTCCTTATGTTCTTATGTGTAAGCTTTGAATATGGAAGGAAGCAACTTTCCAGATATTTTCTGATATTGCTGATATTTTGTCTCATTTATTTCTCAGGTCTTTTTAAACCAACATCTGTTGTGTCCTGATGTAACTGCCATTACAAAGTGGGACATCAGTCAGTGACAAGATGAGAGAAAGGAGATATAGTTATAGGAAAAAGGAGATATTTTTCTTACAGGAAATATACCTTTACATCACCTATACATTTACATAAATGTCTCTCCTACTGCTCTGAGATAATGTAGAACAGTCTCAAGTGCAAATAAATAGATTTTTATTATTTATTAAAATCTTTCCCCTTCAGGTTCTTTGCGAAAGTTCTACTTTTTTAATAGCTTACATTTTTATGGTGCTTACTTTAGCATGGTTTATGACATTGTTTTGATTCCCTTTGTGGTTGTTGTTTTGATTTTTTTGTTTTGTTTTTGTCAGAGTTGAAGATGGAGATTGTCCCATATTTAATAATACAGATAGTTCTGCTAAGTCCAGGACAGTTCACTGATTAGTCAAATATGGACCAGTTGCATGGGCTGTTAGTGTAAGTCAGCTTTTCATTGCTGTGACCAAAAAAAAATAAAAGTGTAAGAATAACTTTGAGAAGGAAAAGTTTATTTTGGCTCACAGTTTCAGTGGTTCCGTTCCTGCTCTGTTGACTCCATAGTTCTGGGCCCATGTATGGCAAGGCAGGATGTGGTGGCAGAAGGTCATCGTGGAGGAAAGCTGATCTTCATGACTTCCAGAAAGCAGAGAGAAATTGAGTGCAGAAGGTGGAGATTATAATCCCTAAGGACAAGCCCCCAGTGACCTACATTCTCCAGCCATGCTCTACCTGCCCATGGTTACCATCCATTAACCCATGCAAATTATTAATCCATCAAGTGGATTAATCTGCTAATTAGGTTATAGCTTTCATAATCAAATTATTTCACCTCTGAACATCCTCACGTTGTCATACACATGCACTTATTTTCAAATCCTCGTGGACTTTCAGGGGACACCTCATAACCAAACCATAAGGAGAGATATGAGCCAGAGACTTTCCAGATAAAGTTGGCTTCTTCAGAAAAAAAAGTCACTTTTGTCAGTAGCTAAAGAAAGGGCTCTTCACCCATTTGACACCATCCTTTAGTTATCCCCTTACCACTTTATTCTCATTTAAAAATCCCATTGAAGAGATAATGATTAAGACTGTGCAATTGTAGAGTTCTGTGGACTCCACATCTATCAACAATGCTTTATCCAACAAAAGAGAATATGTGGCTAATCTGGAATCCTAGCTTATTACAAAAATGTGTCCATTTAAAGAAAATGACCATGCGCCTTTGTAAGTTCTCCAGAAGCAGAACTTGAGATGAGGATTCACTAGCAAGTAATGTATTAAAAGACATGTTTTCTTACAAGGAAACAAAAATCAAAATGACCATCTTATCAGAAAAAAAAGTGAGCCAGATAAAGTATCAGCATCTTACAAGTGTTGAAAGGAAAGAAAAAAAAATGGTGAAGACAAAATTCTAAAGACTGAAAACATTCTTCAGAAATGGAGATAAAATGATGACTTTTTTGACAAACAAAAGCTGAGAGCAGGCATTGCCAAAAGGTCTGTACTGAAGGAAATGTTTTAAAGAGGCTCTTCACATGGGAGAAAAAGTTATGCTGCATAAAATCTGGATGTATAGAAAAGAGTGGAGACCTATAAATGACCTGTATGTGGGTAAATAGGAAAGCCGATTTTTTATTTTAAAATTTATTTAAATAATGTTTTAATATTTGAAGTAAATAATAGCTATGTGCTGTGAGGTTTATGCATATGTAATAATCTATGAAGTGCATAACAGCACAATGGAAAGCTGATGCACATAGGAGCCCACTGTTGTAAGTTTCGTACAATATATAAGAAGCGGTATAACATTATTGGGAGGTGGAATGTAATAACATAAAGACAAATATTGTAAATGATAAAGTAGCCACAATAAAATTAAGTCTATAACTAAGTAAATCCTATAAGCTAAGAGTGGAAATTAGTTAGAATATCAAACTACACTCAGTTAATCCAAAATGTTTAGTAAAAGAAAAGGAATAAATTAACAGGACAATGAGAAAGGCAGAGCTGGATAATAAATTTAATTCTTGCTATATCATATTTACATTAAATAGAAATAGTTTAAATACTTCAATCAAAATGCTAAGATTGTCAGACTGAATAAAAATGACATAATTACAGTGCTAACTACAAGAAACCAACTATTACTGTGTAGAATGGGTTAAGAAATAGATACATAGATAAAAGGATACACACACACACATGCACACACAGAACTAGGGCTAGAGTACATTGGGGAACAGTAATTCTTTTTTTTAATTGGTGCATAATAATTCATAAACTTCACTCTCTAGTAGCTCAAGTTTCCTCCCCTCCTTCTTCTATTTTTGACCTACTGCTTTTACCCTAATGGTCTTCTTTCTGTTTTTGTGAAGTCCTTTTTATCTTTTGTTTGTTTCATTTTATCTCTAGCTTCTAAAAATGAGGGAAAATACACAATATTGGTCTTTCTGAGTCTGGTTTATCTCTCTTTACACAATATTCTCCATAATAATTCATTTTCCTGCAAATGACATAATTTCATTCTTTATGGTTTTATAAACTTCATTGAGCATACTTACCATATTTCCTTTAACCAATAATTAGTTGATAGACACCCAGTCTGATTCTATAACATGGCTACTGTAAATTATACTGTGATAAACATGGGTATGTATGTATCACTAAAGTATGCTGACTTTTACGGTAAATACTGAGCAGTAGGATAACTGGGTCATTTGGCATTTCAATTTTTAGTTTATTGAGAAAAATTCATACTGATGTTCATAGTGGCTGTACTAATTTACTTTTTTTTTATCAAGAGTATATATAGAGAGCTTCTTTTCGCCTTCATCCTCCCCGTTATTTATTGTTATTTGTATTCTTGATGATTGCTGTTCTGACTAGAGTTAGATAGAATCTCAGTGTAATTTTGATTTGCATTTCCCTAATAGCTAAAAAGTTTGAACACTTTTTAATATAATTGCAGGCTATTTGTACTTCTGCATTCTTGCATCTTATCTGATCATAATGGAATTAAATTAGAAATCAACAGTAAAAAATTAAAAAAAATTACAGAAGTTATGCAAACATGGAAATTAGCAATACATGATTTAATGATGAGTGGGACTTCAAAGAAGCTGCCCATTATGGCACACACCCAGGGGCTCAGGAGGTTGAGGCAGGATCACAAGTTTGAGGTTGGATCACAAGTTTGAGGCTAGTCTCAGCAACTTATCAAGACTCTAAGCAATTTAGTGAGAACTTGCCTCAAAAAAAAAAATTAAAAGTAGCTGGTGATGTAACTCAGTTGTTAAGCATCCTTAGGTTTAACCCCCAGTAATTACCCCACAAAAATAAGAAAAAGACTTTTAAAAATTCATAGAATCAAAAGAAAATAAAAACACATCTGTTGTGAATGAAACAGTGGTTAAGTGACTTAACCACTAAGCCACATTGCCAGCCACTTTTATTAAAATCTTTGGGATATGTCAAAGGCAGCTCTAAGGGGGAATTTTTTTGCTATGAGTGTCTGCTTTAAAAAATCAAAAAGAATTTATCGAACCAACATTATCAAAATGACGATATTACCAAAGGTTCTCTATAGGTTCAATGCAATGCCAATCAAAATACCAATGGCATTTCTTGTAGAAATAGATAAAGCAATCATGAAATTCATATGGAAAAATAAAAGACCCAGAATAGCAAAAGCAATTCTAAGCAGGAAGTGTAAATCCGGCGGTATAGCGATACCAGATTTCAAACTGTACTACAGAGCAATAGTAACAAAAACAGCATGGTACTGGTACCAAAACAGGCGGGTGGACCAATGGTACAGAATAGAGGACATAGAAACCAATCCACAAAATTACAACTATCTTATATTCGATAAAGGGGCTAAAAGCATGCAATAGAAGAAGGATAGCAACTTCAACAAATGGTGCTGGGAAAACTGGAAATCCATATGCAACAAAATGAAACTGAATCCCTTTCTCTCACCATGCACAAAAGTTAACTCAAAATGGATCAAGGAGCTTGATATCAAATCAGAGACTCTGCGTCTGATAGAAGAAAAAGTTGGCTCTGATCTACATACTTTGGGGTCGGGCTCCAAATTCCTTAATAGGACACCCATAGCACAAGAATTAAAAACGAGAATCAAAAAAATGGGACTTACACAAACTAAAAAGTTTTTTCTCAGCAAGAGAAACAATAAGAGAGGTAAATAGGAAGCCTACATCATGGGAACAAATTTTTACTCCTCACACTTCAGATAGAGCCCTAATATCCAGAGTATACAAAGAACTCAAAAAATTAAGCAATAAGAAAACAAATAACCCAATCAAAAAATGGGCCAAGGACCTGAACAGACACTTCTCAGAGCAGGACATACAATCAATCAACAAGTACATGAAAAAATGCTCACCATCTCTAGCAGTCAGAGAAATGCAAATCAAAACCACCCTAAGATACCATCTCACTCCAGTAAGATTGGCAGCCATTATGAAGTCAAACAACAAGTGCTGGTGAGGATGTGGGGAAAAGGGTACACTTGTACATTGCTGGTGGGACTGCAAATTGGTGCAGCCAATTTGGAAAACTGTATGGAGATTTCTTGGAAAGCTGGGAATGGAACCACCATTTGACCCAGCTATTGCCCTTCTCAGACTATTCCCTGAAGTCCTTAAAAGAGTGTACTATAGGTATACAGCTACATCGATGTTCATAGCAGCACAATTCACAATAGCTAGACTGTGGAACCAACCTAGATGCCCTTTAATAGATGAATGGATTAAAAATGTGGCATTTATACACAATGGAGTATTATTCAGCACTAAAAAATTACAGAAATCATGGAATTTGCAGGGAAATGGATGGCATTAGAGCAGATTATGCTAAGTGAAGCTAGCCAATCCCTAAAAAAACAAATTCCAAATATCTTCTTTGATATAAGGAGAGCAACTATAAACAGAGCAGAGAGGAAAAGCATGAGAAAAAGATTAACATTAAACAGGGACGAGAGCTGGGAGGGAAAGGGAGAGAGAAGGGAAATTGCATGGAAATGGAAGGTGACCCTCATTGTTATACAAAATTACGTATAAGAGGATGTGAGGGGAAAGGGAAAAAAATCAAGGGAGAGAAATGATGGGGTAGAGAGAGAAGATGGGAGGGGAGGGGAGGGATGATAGTAGAGGATAGGAAAGATAGCAGAATACAACAGTCACTAGTATGGCAATATGTATAAACGTGGATGTGTAATCGATGTGATTGTGCAATCTGTATATGGGGTAAAAATGGGAGTTCATAACCCACTTGAATCAAATGTATGAAATATGTCAAGAGCTTTGTAATGTTTTGAACAACCAATAAAAAAAACAAAAACAAACAAACAAAAATCAAAAAGATCTCAAATAAACAACCTCTTAATGCACCCCAAGATCTTAGAAAAACAGGAACAAACCAATCTCAAAATTAGTAAGAGGAAACAAAGGAGTTTAGAGCTGAAATTAATAAAATGGAGAATAAATGAGCAGTACAAAGAATTAATGAAACAAAGAGTTGGTTCTTTGGAAAGGTAAGCAAGATTAACAAACCTAAACTAACAAAAACAAAGAAAGAAGACTTGCAATTTAATAAAATGAGAGGTTAAAAAGGAAATAGGACTCTTTTCAAAAGTGAAGTTGAAAAAAAATTTTCCATGCAAATGAACAACAAAAACATTGAATTCTTACTATAAACATAGAAAAACATGTGCACACACACAAAATGAATTAAAGAGCTAATGGAAAATATTAATTATAAAATTTGAAAAAATATATATATATATAATGACATCCTTGTCAGCCTGTGATAGTCCCAAGATTTCTTAGGTATCAATATAAAAGAATTTAAATAAAATTGATAAATTGGACCATATCAAAATTAAAACATTTTATTTTTAAAAGATGCCAATTAGAGGATCCAAGATGAGGGCCAGAGGGAGGCAGCATTCTGTGTCACTCTGTGACCTGGGTCTCAACTAGTGAGAATATTGCTTCTCTGAGTGATAGCTGCTCACATAGAAATCACCAGCGCCATGCCCCTGGGCAGGGCTCCAGGCCTCAGCGTTAGAGCAGGACTCCTGGCTTCCAACACCCAACCCAGTTTCCAACTCCCCTCATCCCTAGCAGCCAATAACTCAGAACAGTAACTGCCCAACACAAAACAGCTCTCAGTGGGACGGGTGTGTACTGCCACCAGGGAGTAACTCACAGGAGCCCCAGTGAGAGAAGTCCCTAGAAGGAGAAGGTGCAATAATTTGGAGACTAACAGAGATCAGAAAGTGGGAAATCTTCAGGCAAGATAGAGAGCTAGAACTAGGTGCTCAAGTCACAAGAGAGACCCAAAAAGAGACCCTTGAGGTGCAGTCTCCCTTCAGGGACTGGCGGGTGCCACACCTGACTTCCAAGGGCCCTACACCAGGACCAGCCTTCTTACCCTGGTTACCTTCACCAACCTGAGGGTGGAGATACCAGCTAACAACAGACAACCCCACCTATTGAATGAGAAGGGAAGCAGGAAAAATACTGATCTCCAACCCAAAAAATTGACAATCCTGGTTTGTTCCTTTGAGATTTTTTTTTTATCTTTTTCTTCTTCCCCTCTATTCTCCTGCCCTCACATCCCCAACATACATGAAACCAAGTACTTTGCATGAATTAGGATTTTGAGGACTGGGACATCTGAATAGTATATTATACTTCTGTTGTATATGACTTTTTCCCCTTCTTTTTCCTTCCAATTTTTAACATTTTATCATCCTTTATTTTTCTTAATACATATGTGTGTTTGTTTTATGTACTCTACTGTCTTCCCACATACTTGTATACTCAAAATTACTTCCTGTTTATTCTCCTGCTACTAACGCTCTTCATTAGATTTCTCTTTCACACTTTCTTCTAACACTATATCCTCACATCCTACTTCCTCAGCATATCATCCTACGCCTCACCCCCAGTTCATTTTCCACCATTGGAAACTATAAACCCTCTACAAACCTACTGGTTATATTATACATAATAATCAAATCCAATATTTATGTAGATTATGACCAAACTGTAAACATTTTAATAGCAATGAATAGTTTGTAGGTGGTATATTGATTATATTGGGGTCTGTTAACACTGTCCTTCTCCAAGGAGAGGTATTGGAACCCTAGAGGAGCACTATAAGCCTATAGGTAAAAATGTTAATGCCTCAGACTCACAGCACTAGAAGAGAAGACACACAAGTAATATGAAAAGACAAGGGAATAAAGTTCCCCAAATAAATCAAGATATCGCATTATTAGAATTCATGGCCAGCACAGTAAAACAAATGACAGATAAGGAGTTCAGGATGTACATGACTAAAATGTTCTGTGAATTAAAGAATGATATATGAGAGCAAATACAGGCAGAAAAAGATTATTTTGACAAAGAGATACATAAACAAATACAGGAAGCAAAAGATTACTTCAATATGGAGATAGGAATTCTTAAAAAACCAACAGATAGAAATTCTTGAAATGAAAGAAACAATAAAATAAATTAAAAGTTCAATTGGGAGCATAACCAACAGAGTAGACCACTTGGAAGACAAGATTTCAGACAATGAAGACAAAATATATAATCTTAAAAAGAATATAGACCACACAATGAAAATGGTAAGAAACCATGAGCAGAACATTCAAGAAATATGGGATAGCATGAAAAGACCAAATTTAAGAGTTATTGGGACCGAGGAAGGCATAGAGTTCCAAACCATAGGAATGAACAATCTATTAAGTGAAATAATATCAGAAAACTTTCCAAACATAAAAAATGAATTCAAGAAGCCTACAGGACACCAAATGTACAAAATCACAACAGATCCACACCAAGGCACATTATAATGAAAATGACCAACATACAGAATAAGGAGAGAATATTAAAAGCCACAACAGAAGGGAATCAAATTACATATAGGGGGAAACCAATTAGGATAACTGCAGATTTTTCAACCCAGATCCTGAAAGCTAGAAGACTCTGGAACATCATATATCAAGCTCTGAAAGAAAATGGATGTCAACCAAGAATCTTGTATCCAGCAACATAAAGCTTTAGATTTGATGATGAAATAAAAATCTTCCATGATATACAAAAGTTAAAAGAATTTATAGCTAGAAAACCAGTACTACAAAATATTCTTGGCAAAATATTCCATGAAGAAGAAACAAAAAACAGCAATGAAAATCAGCAGATTTTCACAAAAATGGCAAGGAATATAAATCATACTTCAATTATAACCCTGAATGTTAATGGTATCAACTCACCAATCAAAAGACATAGACTAGCAGATTGTATTTTAAAAAAAGACCCAACAATATGCTGCCTCTAGGAGACTCATCTGATAGGAAAAGATATCCACAGATGGAAGGTAAAGGACTGGGAAAAATCATTCCACTCACATGGACTGCAGGGCAATCAGGGGTTTCTATCCTTGTATCAAATAAAGCAAACTTCAAACTAAAGTTAATCTAAATGGATAAAGAAGAACATTTCATACTGATCAAGGGAAACATATACCAATAAGACATAATGATTATAAATACATATGCCCCAAACAATGAAGCATCTATGTTCATCAAACAACTTTTTCTCAAGTTGAAGAGTAAAATTGACCACAACACAATAATCTTGGGTGACTTTAACACACCTCTCTCACCACTGGATAGATCTTCCAAACAAAATCTGAAAAAAGAAACTATATAACTTAATGATACAATCAATAACTTAGACTTAACTGACATATATAGAATATTTCATCCTTCAAGGAGTGAATACACTTTCTTCTCAGCAGCACATGGATCCTTTTCTAAAATAGGCCATATAGTATGCCACAAAACAACTCTTAGCAAATACAAAAATGTAGATATACTACCTGCATTTTATCAGGTAATAATGGAATAAAATTAGAAATCAATGAAAAAATAAAATATAAAAATTACTTCAACACCTGGAGAGTTAAAAATATGCTACTTAACACTGAATGGACAATGTGTTGCAAAAGACATCAATAAGAAAATTAAAAAATTCTTAGAGGTAAATTAAAACACTGACACAATATATATATTGAAATCTGTAGGACACTATGAAGGCAGTACTAAGAGGAAAGTTCATTGAATGGATTTCATTCCTTCAAAGAAGAAAAAGTCAATAAATAAATTACCTAACATTACATCTCAAAGCCCTAGAAAAAGAAGAACAAATCAACACCAAAAGCAGTAGAATTTAGGAAATTATTAAATTTAGAGCTGAAATCAATGAAATTGTAACAAAAGAAACATTTGAAAAAATTGACAAAACAAAAAGTTGGTTCTTTGGAAAAATAAAGAAAATTGACAGACTGTTATCTATGCTAACGAAGAGTAAAAGAGAGAAAACTCAAATTACTAAACATATATGATGAAAAAAGGTAATATCACAACAGACACTTCAGAAATACAGAGAAATTATTTTGAAAACTTGTATCCAACAAAGTAGAAAATATTGAAGGCATCAAAAAATGTCATATGATTTGCCCAAATTGAATCAGGATAATAAACACAATTTAAACAGAACAATATCAAGCAATAAAATAAAAGACACCATTGGAAGCTTATCAACCAAGAAAAGCCCAGGACTGGGTGGATACACAGCCAAGTTCTACAAGACATTTAAAGAAGAATTAATACCAATACTCTTCTATGTATTTCAGAAAATAGAAAAATATGGAGCACTTCCAAACTCATTCTATGAGGACAATATCACCCTGATCCCCAAACCAGGCAAAGACACATCAAAGAAAGAAAACTTCAGACCAATATCTCTAAAGAACATAAATGCAAAACTCTCAATAAAATTCTGGCAAATTGAATACAACAACATATGAAAAAGATAATGCACCACAATCATGTGGGATTCATCCCAGGGATGCAAGGTTTGTTCAATTATATGGAAGTCAATAAATACAATTCATCACATCAGTAGATGAGATAAGAATCATATGATCAACTCAATAGATGCAGAAAAAGCATTTGTCAAAATAGAGTACTCCTTCATGTTCAAAACACAAGAAAAGTTAGGTATAACTGGAACATCATAAAGGCTATCTATGCTAAGCCTCAGGCCAACATCATTCGAAATGGAGAAGAATTGAAGGCATTCTCTCTAAAAACTGGAACAAGACATAGATGTCCTCTTTAACCATTTCTATTTAACATAGTTCTTGAAACACTGGCCAGAGCAATTAGACAGACAAAAAAAAATTAAGCGATACACATAGGGAAAGAAAAACTCAAATTAGCACTATTTGCAGACAATATGATTCTGTACTGAGAAGACCCAAAAATTTCCACCAGAAAACTTCTAGAACTAGTAATGAATTAGCAATGTAGTGGGATATGAAATCAACACTCACAAATCAAAGGCATGTCTGTATATCAGTAACAAATCCTCTGAATGGTAAATGAGGAAAATTGACCCATTTACAATAGCCTCAACAAAGATAAAATACTTGGGAATCAACTGAAAGAAGGAAGTAAAAGATTTATACAATGAAAACTACAGAACTCTAAAGAAAGAAATCAAAGAAGACCTTAAAAGATAGGAAGATCTACCTTGCTCTTGGATAGGCAGAATTAATATTATCAAAATGACCATACTACCAAAAGTACTATACAGATTTAATGAAATTCTGATCAAAATCCCAATGGCATTACTATATAAATAGAAAAACCTGTCATTAAACTCATCTGGAAAAATAAGAGACCCAGAATAGCTAAAGCAAGAAGAGTGGAGCAGGTGGCATCACTACATCAGAACTTAATCTATCCTACAGAGCAATAGTAACAAAAACAGCATGGTATTGGCACAGAAATAAATTTGTAGACCAATGGTATAGAATACAGGACACAGAGGCAAGCACACAAAATTACAATTATCTTGTATTAGACAAAGGTGTAGAAAACATGCATTAGAGAAAAGATAGCCTCTTCAAAAAACGGTGCTGGGAAAACTGGAAATACATATGCAACAAAATGAAATTAAACCCCTATATCTCACCATGCACAAAAATCAATTCAAAGTGGATCAAGGACCTAGGAATTAAATCAAAAACCCTGCATTTAATTGAAGAAAAAGTATGCCCTAACCTTCATCATGTCGGATTAGACCCCAACTTCCTTAATAAAACGCCTATAGCATAAGAATTAAAATCAAGAATCAGTGAGGTAATAGAAAGCCTACATCTTGGGGAACAAATTTTTACCCCTCACACATCAGATAGATCACTACTTTCTAGGATATATAAAGCACTCAAAAACCCTAACACCAAAAAACAAACAAACAAACAAAACAAAACAAATAACACAATCAATAAATGGGCCAAGGACCTGAAAAGATACTCCTCAGAAGAGGATATACAATCAGTCAACAAATATATGAAAAAAATGCTCAGCATCTCTAACAATTAGACAAATGCAAATCAAAATTACTTTACGATTTCATCTCACTCCAGTCAGAATAGCAGCTAATAAGAATACAATCAACACTAAGTGTTGGCGAGGATGTGGTGGAAAAGGCACACTCACACATTGCTGGTGGGACTGCAAATTGGTGCAGCCAATTTGGAAAGCAGTATGGAGAATCCTTGGAAAACTTGGAATGGAACCACCATTTGACCCAGCTATCCCTCTCCTCAGTCTATACCCAAAGGACTTAAAAACAGCATATTAGAGGGACACAGCCACATCAATGTTTATAGCAGCACAATTCACAATAGCTAAATTGTGGAACCAACCTAGATGCCCGTCAGTAGATGAAAATGAAAATGTAGTATATATACACAATGGAATATTACTCAGCAATAAAAAACTAAAATAATGGCATTTGCAGGTAAATGGATGGAGTTGAAGAAGATAATGCTAAGTGAAATTAGCCAATTCCAATAAAAACAAGTGCCAAATGTTTTCTCTGATATGAGGAGGCTGATTCATAGTGAGGTTGGGAGGAGGAATATGAAAGATTAGAATAACTCTAGATAGGGCAAAGGGGTGGGAGGGGAAGAGAGGGAACATGGGTATAGAAATGAGGGTGGAATGAAATGAACATCATTATCCTAAGCACATGTATGAAGACACAATTGGTGTGAATATACTTCATGTACAACTAGAGATATGAAAAATTATGCTTTATATTTGTAATATGAATTGTAGTGGATTCCACTGTCCACTACGAATATAATAAATAGAATATAAATAATATAACAAATTATAATAAAAAATTTAACATAACAAATCAGAATAAAAACTCTAATAAAAAGATTCCAATTAGAGAAATAAAACCTTAAAATAGAAAAATATGTATAATGTCTATATTTAATAAAAGATTTGTATTTAGAACATGTATAATGTGCACACATACAAACAGGCAAACCGAGCATTCAATGTATTGAAAATTTTAAAAGGTTAAAAAGATAACATATACTTTATTAAAGAATAATCTAAAATATAAAAATGTATATGTAAATATACATACATATATACAAATACATTAATTATAGTTTTAATCTTGAAGGGCTTCCAAAGACACATTTGTTAAAGGCATGGTCATCAGCCTGTGGCACTATTGGGAGGTTTTGGAACATTTGGGAACTGGAGCCTAATGGGAGGAAGCTAGGTTGTTGGGGGTTGTGCCCTTAAAGAGGTATTATGCCCCTGATCCTTCCTGTTTCTCTTTTTGCCTTAAAACTGCCATGAATTGAACAGCCTCCTCTACCATATTTTTGAAAACAACAATGCCATGCAACCATGAACTGAAAACAATGAATCCATAGCCAAAATAAAACTTTCCTCCTTTTAAGTTGATTATCTCAACTATTTTGTCACAGAAATCTGACTAATACAAATGCGGTCAGCATCATTAATTATTATAGACTTGCAAAATAACACTCCAATGGTTAACAACAGCACACTCATTAGAATGGCTAAAATTAAAATAACTTACTGTAACAATTAGTGACAAAGATCTGGAGCAACTGTAACTCTCAAACATCGCTGGTGAGAATGTTAAGTGGTGCAACACTCAACATGCAACTGAGCAATTCTTCCACTTCTAGATATATACCCAAGAGAAATGAAAACATAAGATAACAGGCTTTTACATGAATATTCATAGCAACTGTATTCATAATAGGCAAAATATGGAAACAACTCAACAAATGTACATCAACAGGTGCATAATTAAACAAGCTGTGGCATATTTGTATAATCAGAAGCTGCTTGACAATAAAAAAAATTATCAAATACATGGAACAACATGGATGAATCTCAAATGATTAGTCTTTCAAAGAAGTCAAATAGCACAATGCCCATTCTGTATAGTACAATTTATTGCAAAGTTCTGTGACAGGCAATACTAATGTGTGAAGGTATTATCAAAGTCTACCTGTCTTTATGAATTGTTGTCAGGGGAGGGCACTAGAAGATGGCATGAGAGAGTTTTTTGTGAAAGAGTAATGAGGGTTATTCTTCATATTAATTGTGTTGGTATTTAGCTCTGTGTATACATTTACCAACATCATCAAATTGCGTACGTAAAATTTTATTGTTATGTAAAATATATTTTAGTGAAGTTAATTTAAAAATATAAGATGAGATTATATTTCACTAAATTTGGAAAAGAACTAGTTTTTCTTTTCTCCAGTTAAATAAGACCAGCTTACATGGACTCCTAAGATCTGAGGTTAAGAAGGCAAAATTTTAAGCTGCAATTTAAAAAAAAATGAAGACTGATTCATTAACATATCTATAGAACCTCCAAATTATAGTGTGGATTTTGTAGCCCATATGACAGAAGGTTGCCTAAGGCAAGATAATTATTTGTCTCTGAATGAGTCGTTAGAACACATTGGATCATGCTACAAGTCATAATGGACCTAGGAGACTGATCAGAGAGAAAATAGGCCATTTTTTTTTTCTTTTACAGAGAAGAAATAAGATCTGGAAGAGAACTTTAGCAATCCACAGATACACTGCTACACTGGTGGCCCTGGGGCATCCCCTGTGTTTTAGTCAGCTTTTTCATCACTGTGAGAAGAACAACATAGAGAAACTAACGATTACTTTATTTGGGTCTCACATTTCAAAGCTCTTAATCCACAGATTGGCCAACTCCATTGCTCTGGGCCTGAGTGAGGCTGAACATCATGGAGGAGGAAAGCAACTCAGGACATGGCAACAAGGAATCTGAGAGAGCTCTGATCACCAGGGATATAAACTGGAAAGGCTCACCCCCAGTGATCTACCTCCCCCAGCTTCTATACCCACCTTCCTGACATCTTTCACCCAGTTCTTCCATTCAAGTGGATTAATGCACTTACTAGGATGAGGCTCTCATAACCCTACCATTTCCCCCTCTAAACTTAACTTTTTCACATTGTCTCATACATGAGCTTTTGGGGGACTCCTCATATCTGAAACATAACACTCTCTGTATGCTGCTATTCACTAACTGTAGCATAGCAGAAGTAATTCTAACCACTTTCTATAGAGCTAATGGCTCTTGACCTTATTTTCAGTTATCTCCTATCAGAAGACAGATATAAATGCATGGCCATTCTGAAATGGCCATTTTGTGAGGAAGCTCAACTTATTTATGATTAAAGATAGGGGATGTAGAGAGGGGCATGAGGGCATGAGAGCTGGACATGTCAGTGAAACCATCTCATAAGCCCGGACACTAGCTAAACAGCTGAGCAAATGATCCAGACTAAAGCTGTGTTTAAACAGAACATCTAAGCCATGCAAATTCCTGACACACACGGTTATGAGAAGATAAAAATGTTGTAAATTGTGGTATTCTGGAGTTCTTTGTCATGTAGTAATCTAAAACAGAAATTGTTAACTGTTAACCACCATAACAGATATCTGATATATGTGACATTGACATTGGGCTTTAATGAAGAATAGTTGCCTGAGTGTTAATGAGCAATAAGTCAATAACCAGATAGTAGAAAGGCATAAAGAAATTGTAAACAGAGATGGAGGAAAAGGTGATCTGTGTTCTGTACCAGCAGAATGTATGGCAACATTGTCACTTTTTTTTCTCTTATTTCCTTAGGGTAGAAAATAAACTCAATCAATTGGTGCAATTGCCTTTTTCTAATTGTGTTGGACATGGTTGAAGGAGAGAGATGAATGAAATGCTTAGTTTTCATATAGAATCTGAGGAAAAAATATTTTAAATATGAACTTGCTAGTTTGGAAGACTTAAACACTTTATCATGGTCAGCTTCTCCACCAAGCAATATTGACAAAGTAAGAAAAGACCCGAGGGTGGAGATCATATCCAAGTTCTCGGAGGCAAAAGATTCTCAAGAGGAAATCAAGAGCACAACTAAGGTTTCAGAAGAATTTAATGTGGTCCCTTGAAGACCCAGGTAGGCAAAAGGATTTCTAAGATTCTTAAATTCATCCTATCAATCACAGCATCTTAAAATTGACAATTATTTGTCTTGAGGAGATTGGAGGGTTCAGTTTTGTCTGATGAAGTAAAAACCTCACAAAGATTTTAGATATAATTACATGGATGGAAGCACTAGCATTTTGGACCAAAAGAGACAGGGACAGTTCAAAATGATAAGAGGCTTCGGGCATCTGGCATGTGAAAAAGACTGAGAAGATCACATGGGTACAAACATAGACCATCTCATATTTAAAAGAAAGAATGATGCAGGGAGCTGAATCAGCAGCCTGGAGGGCAGAGAAAACACACACACACACACATACACACATATACACTTTCCATGAAGTAGAAATGAGTCCAAATTCAGAAATACAGCAGCTACATTGTCCTATATTTTCTACTTTTTTGGATAGGGGAAATGATAATATGTGCCTAGGTAGATTTCAGAATTTTTACAAACTAATGGCTAACACATACCTTTTTTTTCTTATTTTACTTCACTTTTGTATGTTTATGTCCACTGCAGTAATTCTATTTCTATGTCTATTTTTGTGTCATACCCATGGATTTGTGGGATATGTTTAAAAAATCTTCAGATAAAGAATATATATCTTCACTAAATTGATCCCAAAGAAAAACACATAAGGAGCTTCATATATACACACATACACACCTGTGACTTATTTAGAGGACAACATTCTAGCTCTCATACCTAAGCATAAAGTTAAAGTGAGGTCATACTTTTTGGATCTTGTGTTATGGGGAATGGATATTTTGCATGTTGAAGGAATCTGAATCTTTATGAATCAGAGAGGATTGTGGTACTCTGTTATTTAGGTGGTACCCAGAGAATCCTACCTACCTATGATATCCATACCCTTGTTCTTTTTGCTTTAACAGAACTTAAAATAAGGTAAGGCAAAGTAAACACATAGAACACAGAATTTACAATTAAATTCACTCAGAGTTGTGTCCAAAGTAATTTACTTGCCTTTCTGTAACCCTGAGCCTTTTCTGGACTCTAGTATCAGCTTGTGACTCACTTTAATGAATAGAATGTGTACACTCTGCCAGTGCTTTTGTGCTCTCGAGAGCTTTGAGTCTCCACACAAGAAGTCAGCCATGCTACAGTTGAGAGCACATGAAGAGCCAACGTGGGCACTTCACATGGGATGGGAGAGACTCTGAGATCACACGGGCAGAGAAAGATGTCCAGCCATGCCAGCAGCCCAGCTGAGCCCAGCTCCCAACAGACCTACCAACTGAATGCAGTCACAGGAATGATGGCTGGAAAGACCAGCTGAGCCCTGCCTACAAATTAGAATCATGGGCAAATAAAATAAAATTGTTTTAAGCCACTAAGTTTTAGTGTATTTGTTAGGCAGCGATAGATAACCGGAACAGAAACAATCCTGTCTGTGTTGGCTGCTCTGATGGTTTAAGCAGCTGATGTAAATCATCACAGGGAATTGCTAGGAGCCACAGCAAAAGTATTATGATACATGGCACCTTTGGTTTAGGTGACTGCCAGCTAGCCATTGAGATGATATGATTATGTTAAGATTTACATTCATATGGAAATTGGACTCCTGCTGTTCACCTCGCCTGCTACGGGACTCATGTTACGGGACTCCCAGAGAGTTCCCATTGGTTGGGGAAGGATAGTAGGAGGGAATTTCCGGGGAAGGTCGGGGGCCCCTGGTTCCGGTGGACGCACACACGTGTGTGGACCAGCTTGCTAGCGGGGCGCACACGGGGCACTGGTGGCCTTTTTTAAAATAAAACTTTGTTTCTGCTCGAGCAGCTTGTGATTCTGTGCCCAGCCGGGTTGTGGCAGGGAATGGCAGAGAAAAGAATAACACAGGAGCTAGCAGCTGGAAAACTGGAAACATCCATGGGTTTTCTTACAGATTCCCAGAGGTGAGTGGGCTGGGGGCTTGGATACTGAAGGATGGCTGGGGGTCAAAGAAACAATGAAAGTATTGACTTGTCACTGAGTCACTCTTTTGCATCAACTGAGTTTATCATGGGATCTACTCATCTATTAGAGTTATATACATGTATGTTGGTGTTATTAACATATCACAAAAGAAAAATAAAATGACAGGGCAGGGGTCTGACTGATTCATCTGGCAGAAAGCATTTAAAGTACTAGGGCTTCTGCAAACAGACTCATCAGCAGAGAGGCACAAACCCACAAGAGATTGTGCACAATAAGCAAGGACCCAATTTCTCTATATAAAATGTCTCAGCACATTTATATGGATACAGTGCATAAGACACTAGGACCCCTGAGCCAACATAAGCATAACCTAGGCAGCCTGCAATATCCATCCTTTGGGGACTCACTTCTCTCCTGCTGTGATTATATGCCTGTTTCTAGAATCACGGTGCAAATTATAGGATCTAGGAAGTCTAAAACAGTAAGTTAATGTAAATGAATTTGGCCTCCCAGGAAATAAAAATACAGGCTCATTATTTTGTTTTTCAATCCAGAAAGGAACACTCTTTGAAATGGCAGTTTCTGGCAAGAATAAAATAATAGTAATAATAATGATAGCTCTGCCCAAGTCAATTTTCTACAAGTGGCAAAATCTGATAGGAGCTGGCAAAGTAAGGGAACATCAGCCTATCTTAAGCACAGAAACCTCCAGGGAACTTGTCATGAATCTATCAGCACTAGGCCTTTTACCAACAGCATTTATTCAGTTCCTCACACTGTGAGGAGGCAGGGGCACAACTGTACCCCTGATATAGGCACAAAATGTATTGTTAAAGGGTAGGTATTATAAAAAGGTGATATAAAAATGTTCCATTTTAAACATTTTCAAATTGGCCAATTTCCTTGATCTTTAAAAATATTTGCAACATACTGTGGTGAAAGAAACATTTTGCTATATTTAAAATGCATAGACCATATTCATCTTGGAGATGGCTATGCTATTAGAATATTTTATGGATGCCATTTCTGCAGGCTAAGGGTACTTATAGAAGTTAGCAAATGGTTCCAGCACTGTTTTCTGGGTTTGCTCAGCTATGTAGGTTGCTTTCCTGGGCTCCTTGCTGTAGAAGGTTTCAGTTTACAGGAGACCCTTCTGAGAAGAGGTCTCTTATGAGGTCTCTGCTCTTTTAAATCTCTGCTCAAAGGTCACTTCTCCAATTAACCCATTCTGACCATCCTTGTTAAATCTGAAACTTCTTCTTTAACTTCTTCCATTACCTACAACCTTTATTCTGCTTGAATTAAAAAAAATGAATTATTTTTGATTAACTGCTAATGGAATGAAAGCTCAACAAGGTCAAATGTCTGTGTCTTTTATTTCACAAATATATCCCAGTGTCCAGCAGCGTCTGCAGCTCAGTAAACATATATGAAATAAAACAAACAAATGAATAAATAAATGCATCTTTAATAAAACTTTTTATTTATTGTGATGTAGAAATCTCATTTTCTCACTAAAAGTGACTATTCTAGTTTCCAGGACTAATATAATAAAATATGGTTCAGTGCAAATCTAGTTCATGTTGGATGAGACCCAAGAAGGTTTGCTTTCATATGTAATGCTAATGAATGGTACAACCAATAATAACAACCTTGTAATGTATGAATTTCTTGATTTTTAACATAATAATCTTCTCCAAGTATGTCCAGGCTATTGATTTACAAAAGCTGCATCTGCATTCTAGCATTGAACTAATGCAACTCATCGCACATCCGTCAGTGATGAATTTATCAAGAGCCTACTGTGCATCTGTTATGATTTGCATAAAAAGTGTCTCTGCAAAGCTCTTGTGTTAATGCAAAGGACAAAATGATTTGATTACTAAAGCTGTAATCTAATCAGTAGATGAAGCCATTTGAATGGATTAATGGGCAGTAACTGTAAGCAAGTAGGACAGGGCAGTCAGAAGTGAGTCACTGTGGGCATGCCTTGGGGACCACATATTTTGTTCCTGACTTCTTGAGGTCTCTCTCTGCTTTCTAGCTTCCATGATCTGAGCAGCTTTCCTCCACTATGCCTGTCCACCATGATGTTCTGCTTCACCTCCAGCACAGAGCTGGAGAATAAGCAGAACCTCTGAACCATGAACCCCAAATAAATTTTTTCTCCTTTATTTGTTTTTGTTAGGTATTTTGGCCACAGCAATGAAAGGCTGACTAAGACAGTATCATGCATTGAGTTTAGTGTGTGAATGCAGAAATGAAATAAGTGTCATTATGAGTGCTCAAAAAGCTCACCATCTGATGCAAGATCAAGATGTGCAAATATATACAACAATGATAGAACACAACGTGTGCTGCAAAGGAGGCAGAAGAAGAAATGCTAAAGGGGCAAAGAGAAAGAAGCAACATACTCTGTTTGTTACAGAAGCAGTGATATGTGAGCTGTTTTTGGAGGATGAGCACAAACTTTCCAGGTAGACTGAATGATGAAGATTGGAGGCCAGAATAAAAAGCATTTGAGGCAGAGTAGACCCTACAGGAAAGGTAATGGGCTAATGAAGGGATATTGGGTATTTGGAGTGGAACACTATCTTTTACAGAATAGGAATATATTCATTTCTTCATCAAGAAGAAAGAGTCTTTCCTGGATTTTTAATCAAAGAAACTGCATTGCTTCTCAGGCTCCAAAACAACTTACCCAATTATAAAGCATCAGTACCAGAGGTACATGCTTAAATGTGATTATGACATTTCCCATATGTCATTTAATGGTTTTTCCCAGTGGCTCCATGATCTCAATTTGATAGATGCCCTGATCAAGCGTTATACTAAGGTATCTACAAAATAGCAGTTATTGATATGATCTGGAAAAACTCATTGGCAAGCCTCTTATTAATAAATATATCATTTAGAGCTGGGGCTGTAGCTCAGTGGCAGAGCATTTGCCTAGCATGTGTGAGGCACTGGGTTCGATCCTCAGCACCACATAAAAATAAACAAATAAAATAAAGGCATTCTGTCCATCTACAACTACAAAAAAAATTTAAAAATAAATATATAGTTTAAATAGAACCACATACATATTTAAGGAAAGTAAGGTTTGATATGCTTTTGTCCAACAAGAAGGCTAAGAGTGGTGGTGTTATATTAATGAAGATGGAATGAAAAGGAATTTACCTGTAATAGCTGTTATCAGTAAGGCCCAGCAGGGCTCTCTAATTTGACCTGGATGCTTAGCAGAGGGAGCCTTTCCCTCTCCTATTTCCCACTGCACCTTCATTGCATGCCTTGGACATGTCCAGAAGTTTGCACTGATTCTTCCCTCTTCCAGGAATATTTTTCCTACATGCATCACTCCTTTGCGAGCTTTAAATTCTTGTTCCACTCTTATCTCAATGAGGCTTAACTCTACTTAAACTAGAAATTCTTTTCCTCTGTCATGGCAACCTATGGCAACTTCCTGTTAGCTTTGACAATCCCAATTGCTCTTTCTCTTCTCTACTGTTTTCCATAGCAGTGATTTTCAAATTATTTTTTGTGGAGTTGCTTTGGGGCCTGCCAAAGAGGAAACAATGGGGGAGATTGAACCTATAGGGCCAAGTTATCCAGCATGTATTTTAATTTAGTTCTTTGTATACAGATTTACCTTTGTTGACTCAATGGAAACACCATTTAAAGTTTTCTGGGACTTCAGAAAGTTAAAAAATGATTGTAGGAAAAGAAAGTGCACAGGGCTAAATTCAGGAAAAAATTAGATTCCACTACTACATCTTTTAAAAAAATATTTAAGTTAGTGCATTTATCCTACAACTTTTTTGGTTGGGGGGGATGCTAGGGATTGAACCCAAGGCTTTGTTCATGCAAGGCAAGCACTCTACCAACTGAGCTATATGCCCAGCCCAAGTCCGACATCTTTTATAGACCAATGAATGTCATGCTGCTACTTGGTACCTATAAGATGGTGAACAAAATAATGGTCTGTGGGACCTATTCAAATGGAGTTTTACTGTAACTTTGAATAGTTAAGCATATTCCCTCCAGACACAGAATGAAGAAATAGCTCAAATGAAATAGGTAATTACTGTAAGATAGAGACAAGAGCAAGAACTGACTTCAGGTGTGAAGAGATGCATTCATAAATCAAGAATTTGAAAAATGTTTGTTCACAAAGTGACCAAATAACTAACAATAAACACAATATAGTAGTGGGAAATAGAGTGAATATAGCTTGCATGCCAAGAGGTGAGTGGAAAGGACAGTCATGGTGACTTGGCAACAAATCTAAGATATTATGTGGATTCTTAGAATCCGCAAGAGAGGCTTTGGTGTCTGACTTTCCAGAAATTAATCCAATAAGGGCTGAAGTAACATTCTGTGGCCAAAGTCATGTTTTCAGACTCATCCTACACACATACCCTCCTACATAGCAAAGCTTGAGGAAATATGGACCACTTTGTAATTGTGCTTTTAATATCATAAGCAGCTTTTCTTTAGAATGGATGATTTCAAAGGAAATCAGATATCTTTGCCACACCCACAGGAGTCCTGATAACAGCTGTTAGGGACATTCTATCCAAATCCTGAACACACCATGGTAAACATGAGCCTGCTCTTACTGAGAGGTCAAAAGAGAAATCAATAGAGAATAGTTTGAAAGAGTAGACACAGTCTCTATATTTGTGACATATTGGAAAAATTTGTACTAGTCTCTGCTAAGCTTCATTTCTGCCTATGTTTATTTACATATTTGTAAGGATTAAAGACAGAATCCTTGTCAGAAGTAATTCATCCTTATGACATCACATAACTCTACCATGCGGCCCGCTCAATGGTTTCATTAATGAGGTTCTAGGCATAAAGTTAGTTAGAAGAGATCGAAATAAAACACACAGACTCAGTTACCTTATTTCTATTGCTAGGTCCAAGACGGCTCACCTCTCTGGTTCCCACCTCTAACCGTCCAGCAGGGCAGCAAGGATTACTCAGGGCTAGCAGGAGAGAGAGAGAGAACACACCCGGGAGTAGCCTTTTATTGGGGAACAAGAGATTCAGGGGAGAATTCCATTCAATGAAGGTTGAGGAGGGGCTGCACTCCAAGGTCAAGGTCAGTGATTGGGTCCCCGGGGTCAGTGGTCAGGCACACCCCCACACGGATGGGCTCTCTCATCAGGAAAGGGCTGGGAAAGCTTTCACACAGCCAAAGCGCCTCAGACCCTTAACAGGAGCCACCCAATCACATGTCAGAAATGGCTTCCCACACATAACTAACCCTAGCCCAAATGATTTGATGTTTGAAAAATTGATTGAATTGTGGATGAATTTTGCATTGAAGAGCAGAAGATGATTTTCTTTTAAATATTTGCTACCTTATTGAATATTATTGAGGGCTGAGCCTCCAAATGCAGAAAATAATGTAAAATGCTAAATTTTCTCTGGGAATTTCTTGATATTAATATCACAAGTTGGATATATGGCTCTTTAGATTACATCACATTAGAAATAATTATGAGGACCGAGGATATGACACTGCCTGTTAAACATCATGACAGGAGCTAAGTAAGAATTGATGAAAGCAAAGGAAAAGATAGAAATGTCACCCAAAAATGAGACTGAAGTACCTCAATAATAAAAAATAAATTCCTTATAGGTTGTTTACAAAATATATATCTACATTGAAATTGAAGTGAAAGAAATGGAAAAAAGAACCCTTCATAGCTCCAGGATCTAAGAGTCCAATTACACTCTCAAACACTGATGCCAATGAAAATTTTAAAATATATGTGAAAACTTCAGGGAGTTAGAAATAAATCTGTTTTGGGAAGTATAATCTTATGTCGTGAAAACTTTAATTATTAAAGTAGAACAATGAAAATAAACTCTTCAAATAATAACTCCTACCCCAAAAGAAACTTAACAAAAATACGATAAATTGCAAAGATAACATTGAAATTAATGTGCAAGAAACTGAAAACTAGACACATAAATGTAGAAATTAGGTTTTTCTTACTACACTATAAAAATAAGCAAACTTTCTGTAACGATGATCAAATAAAAAATCAGGAAATTTAAATATATAAAAATTCACATTGCAGCAATAGGGCACCAGCATGGGAAAAACTTTATAAAGGATACTACTACTAATTGTATGAGTAACATTAGAAAATGTACATACAATGGGTTATGTCTAGGATTTGCTTCAACAAAGAAGAATTTATTTAATACACTTATAAATGGAAGAATTTGAAAAGTGTATTAAAACCATCCCTAAAACTCTGGGTCCGGAGAGCTCCAGATTCTGTAAAATCATTAAGAAACAGATAATGTTCAGGATTCCTAAATATTTCTGTGTTGTGGAAAGCAATTTATTTCTTCTCTATTAAATTTATAAATCAAGTAAAATTCTTATAATGAATCATGAATATAGCTCTAGAAAATTCGAAGGCTATTTTTTAAGAACAAAAATGCAAAATGTATTAATAATACATTAGTAATCTTAAATATCATGTTAAAATAATAACAAACAATTAAATAAAGCTTATAAAAGAATGTGAATCTAGTCTAACAGAAGGATATATATTAACATAATTTATCACTTTAATAAGCAAAGAAGAAAAAATACTAATAGATGTTAAAAATAACTTGAATAAATTCTATATCAATTCTCTACATTTAATAACATAAAAAGTAAGGCTTGGGCAAAATGCAAATTGAAATACATTAACTTTATCTGACGAAGATTTCAAAACCATCAACTTATATAAATATCATTAAATTCTAAAAAAAATTGTATTATATGTGTGTTATACAATATAAATTAATATGCTTTGGGTTGTTCACATCATATATATATATATATATGTATGTATTCTCAAACATAATATTATTTATTTAATTCATTTCCTGGTATTGACAATAAATAAACTTTTAAAAACATTAACGATGATGATATAATTATAATAGGGAATATTTTTAAAATAATTATTCATATATTATGCCATATTTTATCTATGTTTTGGAAAAACATTCATTTATATTTTTAAATATTTTTGTTCTAATTTGTCACATTTTATCAATTTTTATCTTTACATCTATGTATCTCCTATTGGGTCTATTTCTAAACTGAACCCTAAGTAATACAAGGACAAAATAAATAAACTTGAAACAACAAATATCCTTAATTTTATGAACTCTGCTTTTGAAAATTAAATATTTTTTTCTTAATAAATAAATAAATAAACTAAAGAAATAAATATATCCATATTTTTTAATACCCAGATTGAACATAGGGGCACTTAACCACTAAGCCACAATCCCAACCCCTTTTTGTTAAACTTATTTTTAATTTTAAGGGTCTTGTTAAGTTGTCTAGGGCCCTGCTAAGTTTCTGAGGCTAGTCTTGAACTTTTGATCCTTCTGCCTCAGCCACCTGAATGCTGGGATTACAATTTGTGTGGATATATTCAGGTTTAAAATGGAAATTTTTTTTCTTAAATTTGCATAATCCAGCAAGTATCAAATTAAATGAATGAAAGAAGCCATAGATATAGAATAAAAGGAGAAAGAGGAGAGTGTTTTCAAAGTGTCAGAGAGTCATAAAATAAATAAACTGAAATCAACATTTTTTTCCCTGCAAAGAAAGAGATCAAAAAAGGATGAAGGTGTTAGCCTTCTCTTCAGCACCACTCAATGTCAGAAAACTATCAAATAATTCTTGAGGGAAAATAATTTCAAATTATTTTCTGTATGTACAAATAATATGAGTTGCATGTGAATGCAAATGTAAAATATGTTCAAATGTGTATGAGTGTAAAAAAACATAACTTCTCAAATACTTATTCTGGAAAAACATATCTTGATGTAATGCTTCATCAATAGAAAAATAATCTTAATTAAGATCTTCTGTAAGAAAATCTACTTATCACTTATCTATCTATCTATTTATTTATTTATTTTTAAAATTACATTTTTTAAGTGGTACATAAAACTTAAAAAAAGTGTACATGTTAATGAGGTAATATGATGTTTTGATCCATGTATAAGTTGTATAATGTTTAAATAAGGTTACACATATCTTCCTCCTGAAAGGCTTTGGCAAAATCTTTCAAAATCCCTTCTGGCTTTATTTCAAAGGTGACCTAAAGAGGTTAAATTTCCAAATGCTACAATGACCATAGCACATTGTAACTATTCACCACCATCACAAGACAGAAAGAAAAACAATATATCTTCAGGGGAAAAACCATCTGTGAACTCTGTAAATCATGTGCAAAGAAACTGTGATGTAGTATGGTTTTGAAAAATTCATGGAGTTCTCTGTCAATTTATTCAGTCTTGCCTTGATCAAAAATTTACTGAATAAACATAATTTCAGGTACAAATTATACATTAACAAAAATGATTAATTTTTTATACTGAGCAGCCTAGCATTTCCAGGAAAAACTCTGCTTCTTCATATATTTCTGGATTTTACATATTGGCACTTTATTGAGGGCTTTGACATCTATGTTCAGAAAGGATAACACTTTCACATTTTCTCTTGTTAGAATGCTTTTGTCCAGTTTGGGTATCACAGGAATACCAGCATAAAGGTGCAAATTAGGAAGTTTTCTCACCTTTTCTGTTTTCTGGAAGAATTTGTATTCAGTTGGTTATATTTCTTACTTAAATATTTACCAGAGTGAACTAATAAAGCTATCAGGGGTAGGAATTTTTATTGTTGACATTTTTCATTTTCAAATTTAATTTATTTAATAGACATAGTCTATGTAGATTATATTTTCTTCATGAGTTATATAGGAAGTTTATATATATATATGAAACAGGTTTATTTCATCTAAGTATCAAATTTATGAGCACATACCAAGTTATGCTATTCCTAATATCCATTTAATGCATGTAGTGCCTGCACTGATGCTAATTCCATTCCTGATAATTGTAATCAGTGCCTTTTCTGCTTTTATCTTCATGAGTATGGCTTGGAGTACCATCAAATTTATTGATTCATTGAAAAAGTTGGTCATAGTTTATATTCTAGTTTTTTTTTTGTTTAGGTGGGAGCTTAGATCATTTGCTTCAAGACTTTAATTCTTTTAATATACCTTAAACTGTAAATGCTCAGCACTGTGTTATCAGCAGCTCCTACTTTTTAAATACGTTGCCTTGTCATTGTTACCCAATAAAAATATTTGCTAATATCCCTGAGTGATTTTCATTTTGACCCAGGAAGCATTTAGTTATGAATTGTTTAATTTCCAAATATTTGAGGATAGCCTAGATAATTATGTTTTAGTTTAGGAAAAGCAACATTATGACTCAACAGCATATTTTATTTTATGTGAATTAATTTCAGTTTCAAACAATGTAAATAAATATATTTGCAAACTTACTTACAAATAAATAAATTTTGATTTATCATGTAGGTTACATTTTACATTGATTAAAGTTCCATGTGCATCTGAAACAAATGAGAAAGAAATGCTATTCTCAGATAAAAGGTGTCTGGATAAAGAATCTTCTACCTGTTTCCCTTTCTTCAGATTTAATTAATTTCCACTCATGCCCAAAGAACACAAGGTTAGAATTTAAGATCTTCATTCCACAGGAGACATAGGTTAGAGAGTATGTGTGGGTGTCTTCCTTTTTTACAGTCCTGATTGCTTCAGGAAAAGGTGCAAATTTCAGAATGGAAAGGATTTGTTGTAGTTTTTTACAAGGGCAGGGATGCTGCTCTTTTGAGCTTTCTATATTTTGAGCTGAAGCTGGAAAAAAATCGCATCCTATTTCCATTGAAAATAACTGCACCAAGTTTTACGGGTGCCAGTATCAAAAATATTCTTAAATGAGAAAATATAAGGGAGTAAATCCATTTGGTGTTGACAGTTGGAAAGTAGGAGCTGAATTTGTTGAACCTCATGGCACTTAAAAAACATACACAGGAAGGGAATCACAAAATGTGATGAATCTAATATTGAATTAAAAGTGCATTGAAAAAACAATAACCCTCTGACTTTGTGACCTGTCATCATCAGATTTTAGAAATAATCAAGATATTGTAAGATTATTTGAGAAATAAAACACATAGGTCTACAATTTTATTAAACCTTACAAAGTTTAGAGATACATAAATACTTAGCAAGTGTGAAAAATACCAATAAATGATGAGTATAAAAAAATCATAATTTTATCCTTGGTGAAGAGTGGAGGTGACAAAAGAAAAGAGTCAGCATGATGACAAAATGCAGAGAAGGAGATGAGGTTTTAGATATGTATTTTATTTTTTTCCTTAAACTTCATGTTCATTAACTTGGTGATGATTGCAAAATGTTAGTTTTATCATTTTATGTAACATGGCATATTTCTATAGTACTTCAAAGTATGAAGGAAGTAATTGTTAAAAATATTAAGGAGCTCAGTGAAGCCAAACTACCAGCAATCTTGTGTTTTTTTATGAGAGAAATTAAAATATTATAGTTCAGAGCACTTCAAGGGATGGCCCCTGATAAACACCCTGTTGTTTCACATAGAGACCACTGGGAGACTCAGAGAGCCAGTCGACAACTGTATCTGACAAAAACCTAAAAATCAGCCTCCATATGGGCTCAATCCCTGACTGGTGCTCTACTACTAATAACCTGGCTACAAAGAGAAACCTACAGGAAGCGTAATCTGAAATAAGAGACTGTCATCCTTGGATGCTCTATCCAGAGGATAAAGTAATTTGTGCATACTTAGCATCTGCCACTTTTTAAAAAAATAATCAGAAGCTCCAAGTAAAAGCACCAAGAGAAGAAATAGAGAACCTAAATATCTACACAGATGATGCAAATATTGAAGACATCAGGTACAGACCTAAAGTAACATTTAATATGCTTTAAAATAGATGACATAGCTCATTGTTAGAGGACTTGCCTAGGATGTACAAGGCCCTGGGTTCAATTCCAGTACTGCAAACAACAAACAAACAAACAAATACTAGATCATAGGTTAAAAGAACTCACTAGAAAACACATATTTTATTTAGCAAGTGTATGTATGTGTGTGTGTGTGTGTATTCTGAAAATTTCAATATCATTTCTGAAATTAAGAATTTTATAGTCTTCCTTTTCCTATAATCTTTTTGTTTTCTTTATTTTTATCTTTTTGTCTTCTTAAAGCAGTTTATTATTTGCTCCTCTTCTTCTTGTCTTCCACATTTATTATTTTGCTTCTCTTCCTGTAGGTGACCAAAACCAGAGGATCCTGATAGAGGGTACCATCAGAACTATGCTCAGGACAGGTAGGGCTTGTGGCATTAATAAGGCATACAAGACCTGGGAAGCAAATAAGGCTGGTGAGACTTTGGGGGTTGAGGTTGAAGAGGTGACTAGTGTCTAGGAATGCATTTATAAATTTATAGGCAAAAAATTACTAATGACAACAATCTAAGATAATGTTATTTTTGGGGAGGGCAATGGTGGCTATGCTTGCATGAAGGATGCTTCTAGCATGCCCGTGAGTTTCTGTTACTCCATCTAGATAGTGTGTTATGTGATTGTATCCTTTTGTGTGCCTGTTCATAAAAGTTCAGTAAGCTGTACACTCAAGGTTTGTAATTTTTAATAGGCAAGTTATATTGCAATAAATGTTTACATGAAATATAATTCTGACCTGAACATTTATAAATAAATTATAATTATCATAAAACAAAGACTGAGAGAGAGAGTTACATATTTGGCAATGTGGGTATAGGTCCAGGAATATAAACTAGGAAGATATATAATCGAAGTACCAACAGCTCTACAAATGAAATGTAAAGTTTTGAGTCAGGAATTGATGGAGATGAAGCTAGAAAAGTTAAGCACATTGGGGGGCTTAAATTTAATTTTAAGAATATTGACTTATAATCTGTAGACAATGCAAAGCATGCAAGCATGATGAGGAGAGAAAGGTGGAGGGAGGAGACCACAGACAGTGTGGTGACATGCTAACAAGCAAATGACTAAAGCAAAAAGTATAGAATTGGAGAAGCTTTCATATTAAAGGCTGGGTGACAAGTATAAATTCCATTTAAATTTTGAACTGCACTTAGACACATGTAATAATTTTTTAAAACTTTTTATATATGTTTTTAGTTGTTGATAAATATTTATTTTACTCATTTATTTACATGCATTGTTGAGAATTGAACCCAGTGCCTTACAAATGATAGGAAAGTGCTCTATCACTGAGCCACAACCCCAGTTCCATACTTAGTAATTTTAACACCAAAATGTAAATGCTTTCAATCTTGGAAATTTTAAAAAAACATAATATAACTTGTAAAAGCTTGGTGTTATAGATGGGGAGAACTAGGTGAGGAAGTATATTATTTTTTTTATTTGATACCAAATGAAATTGATAGATTAATACAGATTGTTATACATATTGCAAGCCAGTTGTAGTTGTAAAGGAGTTTATAGAGGCAAAAATATAAGAAATAAAGTCTATAGATATTGTAGACAAAGCTAAAACCCATATCTTTTACACAAAGCAAAAGTGAACACAAGCCACAAAAATATGACTGATATTCTAAGAAACATTAAGAACAAATGGAATAACATAAATGACAGAATTCAGAACAAAAATATTTGTTACAGCAACAAATGTCAGGGGGATAAACTAACCTATTAAAAGAAAAAGACTCAGATGATATCAAAAAATAAAACCTAACTACATGCCATATTTATGAAGTATATCTGAAATTGACTCAGAAGTTTTTAAGGTGGAAAGATAGACTAAAAGTGTACCAGGAAAATAACAAATCAGAGTTCAAAACATTAATAGAACACAAAGTTAAAATCCAAGACAAATACTAAATGGCAAAAAGAGCTTTATAATAATAAAAGGCAGAGACACAGAGAACATCAAGTGCTCTTGAGACTCATGTACCAAAGAGGAAAATATTAAAATGTATAACCAAGAATTTTCAGGCAATGAGAGCAGAAAAAATAGAAACATGACAAGTACCACAGTTAATTTCTCTCTTATCCCATCACCAGCCTGGTGAATACATTTAAAATGTGATATAAAAAATTTATGTGCAATGAAAAGGTAAAGGTATACTAAAACTGCCCCTACTCTATACCTGGAGGGTAACTTCTTTTCAAATGCCTCCGGAACATTTATAAATATTGACCACATATTAAACAACAATAAATCCTTGGTAAATTTTTAAATAAAAACTATATGAATCACATTCTCTAAATAATTTATATGGAAACTATTAACTATCCTTAAAATAGAAATAAAAAATTTAAGAGCCTTGTATCTAAAAGCTTGAAGAATCTATTGTGTAAAAAGGAATAAAACTAGTATTTACCTTATATTGTATATATTATGAAATAACTATTTATCAGGAAATCAATAAACTTACCTAAAACTAAACTCTCCCTTCAAAATTATTCACATTATAAAACAATAAGGAAATAAATTCTGAATGTGATGAAAGAAAGCAAAAAATATGACAATAGGAAGAATTTAAATAAAAACACTAAAAATTGGAAAAACAGTAGAAATTACAATAAAAAAATAATATTTGCAATTATAGGCATTAGAAACCTTGACTCCTCCATTGCAGAGTTGGCAGGATGCATAGCATGGATCTGCAGTGCATGAAAGCTCTTATTCACAAATGTCTCTGATGACTCGGAGGACATTTGGGTTCAGTACCTGCAGTTTTCATAATTGTCCTCAGTCTACTTGAAGGCATAGCCCACTCACCTACAGGGTGATCTGGTTTAAAGATATGATGGCACTGTCACTGAGTTGACAGAAGCACCTATTATAGAAATTTAAAGTAATTACAGGGAGAAACCAGAAGAATTCCTATGACTAGTTAACAATTGAAATATTTTGTATGCTTAAAAATTAAGGAGAAATATTTTCCTATGAATACTAAATTTCAGGAATTGGGATAGAGATGCTAAGCGGTGTATTCCATCAAGTAAGAAAAAAATCTGTTCTGCCAATGGCATTGTAGGAAAGCCTTTGCCCAACTGACACATTTTGTCTTTCAAAATTAATTCTTAATGGTAGATGTCATCCAACTTTGTGACATGGGACTAACTCATGCATCAGTGCTTGATAGAACAAAAGTCAGAACAAGGTTGTGTGGAAATCGAGTCTGGCTCTTGAATGTTCAGTCGCCTTCTTGGTCGTGGTAATGGAGGCTGTAACAAGGGTTGGATCAGAGTGAAAACTCCATACCCACCCTCCTTTCCCTGAGCAGGGATGGTCTTTGTTTACTGAACAAGAAGGAAGCAGCTGAGGTGGAGAGATTGTCTGGCCTTACTAACAGCAGTCTAGAAGGTGACTAACACCACCATGAGAGGAAAATGCAGCCATGTTGCATCCTCGTGTTACCATTCACAGAAGCCACACAGGGCAGCACATATATCTGGCTTGTTTAGTTCTTGATGTCAGATGGATAGAGATTCTCTTTCACAGCAGTCAGCCACTGCAGGACTTGGGTGGTCTCCATATGGAACACATCTCCACCTTGAATCCTTTGTTTCTTTGGGGAAGTTTGAGTTCCCTGATGGGCCAGTCCAGGTGGTGAGTTCATTCCTGTGGCAAAAAAGGTGGGGCCTGCAAATGAGAAGGAGTAGAAAAATCAGAGTAAGAAAGACACTTCCAGAGAAAAGAACATTGGTTCATATTATTCTCTGTTGGGTGCTTCCATCTTGCCCTCTGTCATAGCTAGCTGCTCAGGTGTATTTATTCATAGTTCAAAGCTAGTTCAGGGCAAGTATCAACAAAATTCAACAAACCTTTGCCTAATTAAAAATGGTTAGCTGAGTCAAGATCCTTCAAGGAGATGATGAGAGGAACAGAAACCAAGGTCAGCATCTTATTAAACCCTTGTTTCTTTCAGACCTTTTCAAAAATTGAATTTGATATTTTTGAGTAATTTGGGGGGGATTGAACTTCACTGAACTTCCTTTAAGTGAAGGGACGGGGTTAGTGCTGAAGATGAAATCAGAAATGGAAGGCACAGGGTTAGTGTTTAAGAGGAAATCAGATATTTTGAAATATCTGATGCCTAATGGAGCTATAGTTTGAATAACATTCACAATAATAAATTTAAATTTATCCTCAGAAAAGTCATAGAATTTGGAAAGAACATATTCATATAGTTTTTTCGGCATTGCTAAGCACAAACAGGACTCAAATCTTGCATTTTGAATTGTATTACAATTTGTTAGTTCCTTTTAAATGTACTTTTCATACTAATTTTAAATAATCGGTGAAAATATCTCTTCTTTGCATTTTTTGCTCTATGTTTATGCCATGATTAATTTCAACTACTTATTTCATTGTCAGGGTCCTACAAGATAGTTGGCACACATGGTTACCAAATGGATGGTAGCATATTTTGAATGCCTAATTACAAACTCTTCATAAAGCAGTTTATAAGCCTCTTTTCAGCAAGTCCATGTTGTAAAGTTTGTTGAGTATACAGGTTAATCATTATGGATTTGGAATCAGATTTGAAATCACCTCTGCTGTTTCTTACCACTGAGTGTCTTTGGAAGAAAAGTAATGAAGCTTCCCTCCATAAAGCTCAGTTTATGAACCTGTAAAATGGGACTCATAATATCTAGTTCAGAGAATTGTGAAACTTACATAACATGATGTGATGTTTTGCAGAGTGTATGACACTATAGAGGCTCCATGTAATAGAAAAACTCTTGGCAACATAGTTATTTTTATACTACAATATGTACATATTGCTCTTCCAAGAACAAAGAACTGGACATTACCATTGGAAGAATAATCAATCCTTCTTAAGTACTCAGATTCAAAATAAAAACTGTTGCAGAGTGGATGTAAAAGAGCAATGTGCTTATTCCCTTGGTGCTGCAGTACTCTGCTTTCAACCTGAGATGGGCTGAGTTCTCTGCTGCTTGGTATTGATCCTTGCCAAGGACAACTGGGTGTCGGTTTAGGTCACTGCCACAACATGTTCCCAACTGTTCAACAGTCAGGTACAGTGGTCCACAGGCTCAACTGACAGTCACCAATCACCCTGTCACACAGCCAGGTAGTCAAGCCAGCTGTTGTCACCCCTTTGCATCCCTGGTATGGATGGGTTATGGCAGTTGCTGCCGCTCCTGCATCCCTAATAGGACTCTTGCCCACAACTTTGGGACTATGTCATCTGTGAAAAGCTTGTCCCACCACAGTGCCAATTGCTGATTCTATTAGACCATGATTCAGTCCCTGCTGGTGTCTTGGTTTCCCTGAGGACTTTGCTTGACCACTGCAACTGTTAAGGGCACTAAGGACGTTTGCTAGACCACAAGTGGCATGGTAAGTGTCCAGTACAGCACCAAGCACAATGAATGCACACAATAGGTGTTCTATAACTGTTTCGTTAGCTGAATTAAGGAAGGAAATGCATCGGTTAAAGGCTCAGTTCTTGGTTGTTGGTAGGTCAAAAATAAAAACTGAGTTTCAAGAGAAATAAATATTAAAGTCCTCCTTGGAGACATTCATAATCTATCTGTAGAAAGCGAATAATCCAACTTAGAAACATAAAACACAGAGTGACAAAGAGTTAGCCTAAGTACAAAATGAAGAGATGGACAAAGGAGCTTTAGGTGTGAGCTGGCATTGTTAGGGAAAGCTTCAGGAAGCAAGGACCTAACAGGTGGCCTGAATCAACTGGAAGGCAGCCAAACCAGGGGTTATTATTGATCCTCTGGTGCTTCTGCCTCCAGGCACAACTGTCACAGCTCCAGGGATTCTCCCCGCCCCCCCCTCCACTGGAAGCCCATCCCAGGGACCTGTGGGGCCACACTCAGGCGCCCAACCGCCCAACCGCCGCCCCTATCCAGCTTGAGAGCGCCCCCTGGCGGTAGGCCGGCCTGGGTGGGCGGGGCACCCAGCTCCCATCAGCCCGCACCACAGGGACCAACTGTCAGTTGGTCACAGTCGCCGCACACCATCCCCACCATCAGTGGGCCCGAATGGCGCCTCCAATAAGCAACTCTCCTGCCGCCCTCAGGATGGCCTGGAGCCCGCGCCGCGTCCCGGGAAGCCGGAGGCGACCGAAGTTCTCGGGGCGGCGGCCAACTTCGTGGAAAGGGCAGCCTCAGCGCGTCCGCTTTTGCACAGCTGCCTGCCACGGGCTGAGCGCAGGGTCAGGCCCGCGGACGCCACGCCAGGGGCAGCCCGGGCACCACTAGAGCGCGACCTGAGTGGCGCTGCTCTCCCGCCAGGTACTGCCTCAAGCTCTCTCAGCGGGAGCGGGCGCTGCGGAGGAGCAGGGCGGACAGTAGGCGCCCTGCCGGCGGGATCTGCACCTGCATCTGGGGCCTTGGTTCTGTAGGCAATGCAGTGAGTCGCGTGCACGCCATCCAGCCAAAGAGAGCACAAGATACAGCACCTATTTCAAGAATATTAAAGCTCTCATAGAGAGACGATTTATACAATAGAAGCAGATGGAGATACAAGGAAGACAAATGATCATGAAACATTGAAAGAGAACAGCGGGGAGTTGACAGGACCCCACAAGCCAGGAGGAGTGGTAAGATGTTGTCATCAAATTGTACAGTGCATTTATTATGTTTTAACCCATTGGTAAATTCACCATCCCAGGTTGATTAGCAGGGCTTTAGCTGGAGAAGCCAAGGCTCTCCTTCTCATGCACTACTGATCCATGCCTTTACCTTTCTTTGTCCACCATAGATCATGTCCCAACAGCAACTCTATCTCTGGCTGTTTTTCAGCCACCTCCAACCACTTCAGCCCTGTGTCCATACACTGCTGCCTGAGAAAATCTTCAACCAGACCCATTTACTGACATTTACTCTATGTTCTTTTAGAACATCCTGTGGATCTCACTGAAGAGCTTCAAAATTAGAGGCATAGATTCCTGAAACTCCAAGTGGAAGAGGCTTTGTTCTGATTGCACTGTCTTGTTGGAAGGCCTCCAATTGCACAGAACCCAGTCAGAGCCTGGCAACAGAAGTCAGCAAGAAGATGCTGTCCACATAGCATGGACTCAGAGGTAGGAGCAATGTCAGAGCCACTCTGTACCCACCCTGTGTTTATGTCTCTGTTTCGTATGTGTTGGATCCCGAAGAGCATCTTTGTTTTCAGAGTGAATTGGATGACCCACTAGACAGTCACACTGAAGGTAGGACACTATAGAAGCAGGTCTGTATAACAGCTGGAGGACACTGCTGCTTTTGAACCTGGGGATGGAGTCTGAGTGGAAAGATCTTTATATTTTTCATATCTTAATGACCTTGTGTCAAGAGATCTGATGCCATGACTTGGAGTGTGCTGTGTTTGTAACCACGTTTTCTAGCCTTACATGGAAAGTTGACCATTGTCAGGAGAAGAGCTCATTCTCTCCTTATCACCTAAACATCCTGTGACTTGATGTGACATAGTGAAGAAGAAATCTCATCATCAGACAGAAAGCCAGACAGAAACCAGGGTTTTTCTGTGCTCAGAGTGTGCTTCTGAGGTCACTCTCCCAATGACCTTAGGCCTCCCTCTTGGCCTCACCTCTTACAGGATCCACCCCTTCTCAATACTGCCCCCCTGAGGATCCCAACACATGGACCTAGGAGGACAACCACATCCAAACCTCAGAAGGGACTGCTGTGGTGGTCTCAAACATTCACTCGCACCCCCAAATCAGCATGACAGTCTGTTCTCCTTGTTTGAGTCAGTTTGAGATTGGGAGTGGGACTTAGTTCTGAGGGTTGAGATGAAAGGGAAAGTCTGCTGGGGAAATCTCTGATAAAGGTATAGTCACAGGAGCTGAACCAAAAGTGAAATATGGCAGATTGAGAAAATCTTCACATCCAACCACAACTCCATTAACATGCTAGGAAAAGGAATTTTGTTTTACTTTCTTCTTTCTCTCTTCTTAAAAAAATTCATTTTTTTAGCTATATATGGCAGTAGAACCTATTTGATGTATTTGTACAATCACAGAATATATTGCATTTTTATCCCAGTCTTGTGGATGTACACAATGCTGAGATTCACTGTGGTATATTCACATATGTACAAGGAAAGTTATGTCAGATTCATTCCACTGTCTTTCCTATTCCTATCCCTTCTAACTGCCTTTCATTCTCCTTTGTCTAATCCACTGAACTTTCATGGCCCACCCCCACCTACCCATTGTGTGTTAGCATCCACATGTTAGAATATTCAACCTCTGGTTTTTTGGGATTGGCTTATTTCAGTTAGTACGATAGTCTCCAGATCATTCATTTACCAGCAAATGTTATAAAGTCATTCTTCTTTGTGCTGAGTAATATTCCATTATGTATATATAACACATTTTCTTTATCCATTCATCTGTTGATGGGTACCTAGGTTGGTTCCATACCTTAGCTATTGTGAATTGAGCTTCTGTGAACATTGATGTGGCTATGTCACTGAGGTTGACTGATTTTATCCTGTGGATATATACTAAGGAGTGGGATAACTGGGTCAAATGGTGTTTCCATTCCTAGTTTTTAAAGGAATCTTCAATTGGTCCAGTGTAGTTGCATCAATTTGCAGTCCCATTTATTGTCACTTGTATTCATACACACACACACACACACACACACATATCTGGGAATTTTATATATATATATAATATAAAACATATCTGAGAATATTGATACATAAGTTTATCTGCTCCCAAATTTTAAAATGTATTTATCTTGTTTGTATCCACTCACTTCTAGAAATGTACCTGGGATGATGGGTGAGCTAAGATTTGTGTGAATCTGTTATGAGAAAGCAAGATGAGGTGGTACTCAGAGGCCTACACAGTTTGCCAAAAAACTAGGAAAAATGAAAGCATCTGATAAGCTGAGGAACCTTTTAGGTTATTGTGTAACGAATATGGTCCCAAATTTGCAAACAGAAGCTAAAAGAGTTAAGCTAAAAATGCCTTACCCACATTCATATTAATGTGAAATTGCAAAAAACCCAGCAGTGTTATGAGCGAAATCACATAATGCAAGGAAGAAAGGCATAGGAAGTCACATCACACTGCATTTTAAATGTCCACTCTCTTCTCTTGAATGCAGTGAGGAAAATATTTCACATTGGCCAAGAGAGATGTCTAGGGAGAGCTGAGATTCTTTTTAATGTAGTTTCTTGTTTATAAAAAGAAATGTAATGGAGTAATAATATAATCTTTACATAATAAAATCTCAGGGTATCCTATTTTTTAAATAATGTATCTCCTCATCTTTTCTCCTCATCTTTTTATTTCTCTCTTTCATTAGAGTTAATCACACAAAAAGCTTTCAGGCTGCTGCTGCTAATTTAAATCTAGAGATGGCAAGTTTTTTTGTTTATTGTTGTTGTTTTGCTTTTTGTTAGCCTTCTATGTGCCTATATTAGCAGCTATACAGTAGAGGAATGCAAGACTCATTGCAAAACAAGTTATTTGTGATTCACATGTATGAACAATATTTAGTATCATGCTAGTTATCATTTTTATCTTTCAATAGCACTAAGAATGAGGCACATTGAAATCTTGCTCACAGCCTTCCAGCATGGAGACCCATTTATATTCTGGACCTTAACTTCAGTCGTAGGAGAACTCTAACCAACACATTTAGGGACCTCCAATCAGGAAGGTGCCTCCTTGCATTTTCTAGTTTTCCTTAAAAGGAGTTGCCAAAAGAAGGGGCCTCCATGATATCCTTTCGTGCTGTTGAACACAAGATGCAATGCAGAGGATATTCGGTGTGTTTGGTTGTCAACCTGAACATGTCCTAGTTATTGTGCCTTGTCTTAGTTTGACGTATCACTTTCTCTGCTGCTGCCTTCCCTTCAGGCTCTCTAGCCCATGTTGACAAAGACACAGTCAACCCCTACTCTTCATAATGCCACATCACATCAACAACACTTAGCAGAATGCCTTGCACAGAGCAGCAACACACTAAATAGATCATACACATATGAATAAATGAAAAGGATTAAAAATTCCTAGTAAAAACACCAGGCTGTAAATCTTGTTGTCTGGTGTAGATCATCATGGCTTAATGATCTACTTCCAGATACAAAGAGAAGGAATATGAATGAAGCTATCTGAAAGGGGGCTATTAGGCAGTACAGCATATCTTTGTTCTTTCAAGTCAGCTTAATTCCCTGGGTTTAGATTGAAACATTATTCATGATACTCCTAAATTCAACCAGAATCTACAGGATAATTGGAGCTTTAAACTATTTTTTCCTCTTCTTCAATCAGAAATTATATTATTATTATTATCTGTCAAACATATTTCCTTCCTCCTACCCAAACATGCAAATTATATGCAGAGTCTGAAGACAGTCAATCAAGGCAAGGGTTGTAGAGGGAGGTGGTATTTTTGGCAAGTTATATTATGAAGAATGAGAGGCACTGTGGGAAAGTTTTATGCCTATGGTTCTTAAAGAAGTATTCATTTTCAGTATGTCATTCACTAGTCAACTCTGATCAAAGAAAAATATATTCCCCCCCAAATCCACCTGCTACTCTGACAGCTTTTTATTTAATATGACAACAGAACCACCTGTCTGAGTTTTCTGTTTTATATTTTGCATAATATAAATCATTTCTAGAATGTGCCATATGACAATTGGGGATGGATGGCATTAGAGCAATCTGATTTCTATGTGTTGCTTTCTTTATCCCCAGGGCATATTTTGCATTTATATCCTGCAAATAACAGGAGATTATGTTTCAACTCCCCACATTTATTTTTCCCCAAGCCCATTCATAGACTCTTGTTCAGTGCTCCTTGTCAAGAACGTTGAAAATTCCCCTTTCACAGAATAGGTGTGTGGGAATCATTGACAGAGCTATCAGAGTTCTTAGTTTTCAACTTGGGTCTTTGTTAAGTCAGAGGGGGAGGAAAAGAAAGCTCTTTGGGTTCATTATGATTTAATCTCCTCACTTTCTTTAATGAACATAAAATAAACACAGCTAATGAGTGGGTTGGTCCTGGCATTCCTTCCATATGTGTAGAAGATACATGTGTACACACACACACACACACACACACACACACACACATTATAAAATGACAAAGGGAAGAGAAAGGAGGAGTACTTGCAACCTATTTAATTCATAACTACTGAAACAATGCCAATCATGAGCTAGGAAGAGGACATAAGGTGAAAGCACAATGATTCAATGCATGACTTTGTATGAGTTATGATGTGTGTATCTTGTTCTTTGAGAGGGTAGGGGATGTGTCTTTTACATTTCTTCATCCAGAACACACCGTTGTAACTTATGAAACCTTAAAGGGAGAGTACTTGGTAAATATGGTTGACTGATTCACTCTACATTGAGTCATCAAAAGAAGAGTGACATCCTATGCAAACATTTATACACTGATGCTCACACATATTTCAACCAAGATCCTTTCATGTCTTAAAACGCTAACCAAGAAAGGTATGAAGGATTGGAATTTTATCCAAATATAATCATTAGGGTGGCATTAGAGGGTTATTTAAAAGAAGTAAAACAGATTTTGAAATGACGTTTAAAGAAAGTAATTAATTTGGGAGAGAATGAACAAGTCAACATTCATCAGCTTAAGGAAAAGTTGAGTTTCAAGTTAGTAAACTGTTAGAGAGTTCAGTTGGCTAAAACAATAATATTGGACTAGTCCTATTACAGATTTTATTTTATGAGATAAAATTTTAGTTAGCTTTACTTTAGAGAGAAACCTGCCACAGCCTTGAATCTGTGCTAATCTAATGATGCTTGCAGATCCAATGGCCCCATCCCTCTCAGCCAGACACCCTGTGACTCAGCACACTACCCAATTCTCATTGCTTAGGACTCAGGGGACAAAGTGAAATTCTGCCACCCACTTAAGTCCCAGGCTGCAACTCCAAAAACTAATCCACAGTTAGGACGTCATTTTAAAATGAGCTGAGCTGGGCACATTATGTGTTCTGCAAAACATCAAGAAAATCTCCACTCTTCCAACCCAAAGAAAGAAAGAAAACACTTGGAACTTAATTGTTCTTACAACACAGCCCAGTAACTGAAGTGGTAATTCAAAGGAGCAGCTTTGCAATGACTATTCATCATCGCTCATCATGAAGTAACACGCTTAGCAAGGTCTATGAACACTGAGTGTGTTTATTAGGTCATTTACTGATGAAATGAGACTGTCATTGCGTTAAATTATCTACTTGCATATAAGCCATGCAAAGCTATAAACATGGTACTTGTTGTGATCATGCCAAAGAATGATTTGGGGGCTACCTGATCATGCCCTAGGTAATATATTTCAAAGGGGCTTAAACCCAGGGGACTACCTAGACACTTTCAGCTAATATGTCTACCAACTCTAATGGGCATTTAAAACTTTCTGAGATAACAACCACAAAGCCTAATCTTAGCCTTGGTCCTGGTGTGCTGTGTAAATCCAATAGACCGGTAGAGTAGTGGCATTTCTGTTCTGACAAAGGGATGATAAACATCCTAAAATGACTTTGACAGGATATAATTATATGAAGTATTTAAACAAACTCTGGAAAGTATACAGGCACACACTTACCACCCACCTGTATTTGGCATTACTAAGTGCCCTCCTAAATGGCCAAAGACACCAGTTGTCCTCAGTTCTGTCCTTGTGGGGAGTGATGCCAGATTTTGGATGTATGGTGTTTTATTTCGGGGATGCATTGTACTAAAGCTGCAATTGTTTCCATGGGGAAATGTCCCAGAGTGATTCTTGCCGTGGCACTGGGCTCTCTCAGACACTCCCAGAGAAACCATGATTGAGCTCTGCACTTTGACTTTGATGTCCGACAAAGGGTTGAAGAGGGAGGATTTTGTCAGGAGTTTCTTGTCCAGCAGGTCCTGTAGGCACATGGGACCACTGTATGTTCGGCTCACTGTCAGGTCTGGTTGCATGGCAGAATTCAGGAGCAGGGAGTTACCTGGGTAATATATATATATATATATATATATATATATATATATATATATATATATATATATATATACTGATCTGTCACTCATATACTGATCTGTCACTCAGAAACTGCGACACCTCCATTACCCTTTTACAGCTGCCTTCTCTAACTGCAGGCCCACCCTGAGAAAGCAGAGTCGCCACAATAGGTTGGTTCTTAGTGACCAACACCTTGAAAATCTGGCCCTCCTTCCAGTCCATTCTTTCAATACTGCCAGACTAAATCCTTCACCTTCTGAGTACTTTACATGCTTTATTTGGAAAACAAATATTTTTGGAACTCTGGCAAGTAGCTCAGGTATTGTTGTTCATGTGATTTTAACTGGCAAAGAAGAGCTAAATAAAATAGATGTTTTGCAATCCAGTTCGGAGCAAAAATAATATCTGTTCATTTTAAATGCAAGTGGTGACACAGCTTGGTGACTAGGTAGTGCCATTTACAATGAAGGTGCCTGGTTTCAACACATTTTTCATGGAATTCTGGGCACTTTCTGGATCTGCAGGAAGACATGATGTGTCCTCAGAGAAAATTGTTCAGGGGACCTCATGAATCGCTTCATGTCTCAGTAGCCAATTCACTTGAACATTGCATATGTCATCGAGAGGAAAACAATACTCCATATAGGGACAAAAAGCAATTCAGATTCTATGTGGGGAGCAGCTCAGAACAGTCTCCTTTCTATCTGAAAACAAATGAAAAAAAAATAATCTTTACAAAAGCATGAGAAATTGGACTTTGTCATCTGTTGGGGAGCACCAATTTTTTTCTAAGCCAAATATTAAAAAGAAATGCTGTGATATATTTTTGTGATGAAGTAATCTCATTTATTAGTAAATAACAAAATAACCCTCAGTCCCAAACCTCCCACCCATATCAGTCCATCAATGTGACATCTCAAATTGAAACCCAAACCATATTAAACAATTTTCCTTTGGGGCCTGACAGAAATGTTTAAAGTATGGTATTTTCAAAAATGTTGCCATTCTAGGCCATATTGTATGAGCCTCTATTGTTTTTCCATTTTCATAATCTGTAACAATGCCAGCAGGAAATCTATAACCCTGACTTTTACCACCTCTTATTTGGATGCTCTAAGATTGCAAAATCACAGAGAAAATGTACAAATTAGATGAAATAATGCTGCAAGATCTAATGTCTCCTTGTGGTGTATTTCTTTCAAGCTTGGAGCTACTGTGCCAAGACAAAGGCCAATCAAGTCTCTGTGTTTTGTAACAGAACCACATTGAGTTCTATAGCTTAGGAACCATGTTCTTGTTTATGGTCTCCCCAGGCAAGAAGTGGGACTGCAGAATGATCCCATGTCTGAAAAGAGTTGGGAACTGACGTTTCCATGGAGACTTCAAGAATTATATGTCCAAGTTTACCAAGCGCTCACCTACTGAAACTTAACTTTTGGTTATTCTTGAAAGACTCTCTGAGCTCATGTGAAAAAAAAGAAATGAAAAATATTTCCTAGAATTAGGTACACAGACATCAAGAATGCTTAATAATAAAAGTATGTACAAGGCAGGGGATGTAGCTCAGTGATAGAGTGCTTGCCTAGCATGCACGAGGTCTTGGGTTCCATCCCCAGCCCTGAAAAAAATAAAAAGCATATACATATGACACAGTCCACAGCTGAAGAATGGGTACAGTTGAAGAATGAAGTTGGGGTGGGAAGGGGTGAGTGATTGGCCCTGATCAGACTTCCATCTACTCTTTGAAAATCTATTTTCAAGTTCTTAGTCTACAATAAGCATAACACTCTATTTTATGGGGCTGGGAACTGAAACCTGGGCCTTGTGCAAGGCAGGCAGGTGCTCTACCACTGAGCTGCAACCCAGGGCATTAACAGTCTCATTGTTTCCCTTTCTGCAGCACCAGATCTATTGTTCAAGAACAGATATGCCTAAGACACTGCAGGTGAAAGCCACATACTATGCATATGAGGTGTATCATCACAAGGAATATAGGGATAGTAGCAGCTACCAAAGGATTCTTTTCCATATCATTAGTTTTGTGAGATCCTTGATCAAAAGTAAACAAGGTGGTCAGACAATTTGGCAAGGTTATGTATTCATTTAGAGAATGACAATACAAAATTCTCTTTCCTCCCCAAATGTGCACAGACTAGGCAAGGACATTTTCACTTGGTGGTCATGAAGCAGGATGGCAGCCTGTACAGAAAGTATCATCTTCCAGAACCATGTTCACTCCATTTATGAGCACTTGCCATCCATGCACCAAGGGATTATATGGGTTGCCTTTCCTATCCTCTACTATCCCCCCTTCCCTCACCTTCCATTTGCTCTCTCCAACCCATATACTGTAATTCATTTCTCTTCCTTGGTTTTTTTTCCCTTTCCCCTCACTTCCTCCTATATGTAATTTTGTATAACAATGAGGGTCTCCTTCCATTTCCATGCAATTTCCCTTCTCTCTCCCTTTCCCTCCCCCCTCTCATCCCTATTTAATGGTGGTCTTCTTCTCATGCTCTTCCTCCCTGTTCTGTTCTTTGTTGCCCTCCTTATATCAAAGAAGACATTTGGCATATATACCTGGCTTGTTTAGTTCTTGATGTCAGATGGAGAGACATTTCTCTTTCACAGCAGTCAGCCACTGCAGGACTTGGGTGGTCCCCATATGGAACAAATGTCCACCTTGAATCCTTTGGTACTTTAGGGAAGTTTGAGTTCCCTGATGGGCCAGTCCAGGTGGTGAGTTCATTCCTATGGCAAAGGAGGTGGGGCCTGCAAATGAGGAGGAGTAGAAAAATCAGAGTAAGACACTTCCACGTAAAAGAACATTGGTTCATATTATTTTCTGTTGGGTGCTTCAATCTTGCCCTCTGTCATAGCTAGCTGCTCAGGTATATTTATTCATAGTTCAAAGCTAGTTCAGGGCAAGTATCAATAAAATTCAACAAACTTTGCCTAATTAAAATGGTTAGCTGAGTTAAGATCCTTCAAGGAAATGATGAGAGGAACAGAAACCAAGTCGGCATCTTACTAAACTCTTGTTTCTTTCAGACCTTTAAAAAAATTGAATTTGATATTTTTCAGTAATATGGGGGGAATTGAACTTCACTGAACTTCCTTTAAATGAAGGGATGGGGTTAATGCTGAAGATGAAATCAGAAATGGAAGGCACAGGGTTAGTGTTTAAGAGGAAATCAGATAGTAAGAAATATCTGACGCCTAATGGAGCTATGGTTTAAATAACATTCACAATAATAAATTTAAATTTATCCTCAGAAAAGTCATAAGATTTGGAAACAAAGTGTTGATATAGTTTTTTGCTAAGCACAAATAGGACTCAAATATTGCATTTTGAATATTATTACAATTTGTTAGTTCCTTTTAAAATGTACTTTTCATACTAATTTTAAATAATCAGTGAAAGTACCTCTTCTTTCCATTTTTTTTGCTCTATATTTATTCCATGATTAATTTCAACAAGTTATTTCCTTGTCATGGTCCTACAGGACAGTTGGCACAAATGGTTACCAAATGGATGGTAGCATATTTTGAATGCCTAATTACAAACTCTTCATAAAGCAGTTTATAAGCCTCTTTTCAGCAAGTCCATGTTGTGAAGTTTGTTGAGTATACAGGTTAATCATTATGGATTTGGAATCAGATTTGAAATCACCTCTGCTCTTTCTTACCACTGAGTGTCTTTGGAAGAAAAGAAATGAAGCTTCCCTCCGTTAAGCTCATTTTATGAACCTGTAAAATGGGACTCATAATATCTAGTTCAGAGAATTGTGAAACTTACATAACATGATGTGATGTTTTGCACAGAGTGTATGACACTATAAAGGCTCTATGTAATAGAAAAATATTTTTAAGCAAAATATTTTATGCTACAATTGGTACACATTGCTCTTAAGAGAACAAAGAACTGGACATTACCATTGGAAGAACAATCAATCCTACTTAAGTACTCTGATTGAAAATGAAAACTGTTGGAGAGTGGATGTAAAAGAGCAGCGTCTTTATTCCCTTGGTGCTGCAATGCTCTACTTTCAACCTGTGATGGGCTGAGTTCTCTGCAGTTGGTACTGATCCTGAATACTGATCCTCTCCAAGGACAACTGCTATATTTGCTAACAAACACCCTACCTGAGGATCAGAAAGCCAAACCCAATGTGACTACTCATGTCCCACATGTTAGAAAGGTCTTCCTCCAATTGAAATTAAATAGAATGTTTTGGAGAAATAGAAAGCTGCTCTACTCCAGATTCTTCAATGTAGAGAATGTGAAGCAAAGCAAAGCATAGTGTACAGAGTCATGGAAATGGGCACCTCAGGGTTCTCATTAGGGCACGCATCATGGAACAGTTTCATGGTCAATGTTATGATGCTATCAAACTCTTGACACATAACTACATTGCTACTAAATTTAGATGTTTTTTATTCTGCAGGATTTTTAAACTTTAGAAATGTCATAAGACTGTTAAGAGAATCCCGATATGGGCTTTCTAATTGATCTAACCAATCTTATTGACCAATCTTGTTGAGCAAACAGCTTTTAAAGATTTTAACATGTCATTAATGAGGGAGAGAGATCTATATTATAATAGTTGAAATATTCATATACACATGTGAAATATTGAAGTCATAGTATTTGCAAATGAATGCAAAACTTTTCTTCCTAGTGGGGGAGGGAAGACGACTGAAATTGCCTGGACAAACTTTATTTCCTGTCTCTCCATGAGAGTTATTTAGAATGTCTAGGAGAAGTCACATACTTTTCACATTTTGCCACATGTACTTTATCTTGCCTCTTTCCCTAATTCAACCTTTCTGAACAGTTTGAGAAGAGTATTCGTGTCACACACCCCTGGACACTTAGAGGGGAAAGGGACCTGGGTAAGAGGTGTGGGAAGGTGAAACACATTAGGGTAACTCCAACATGGGGACTGGGGCTGAAGGGAGAAGGAGGTTTCCTGGGAAGAGGCAGAGGAATATTAGATGAGGGGGAAGGTAGAGGGATGGATAGGTTCAGGGGCCCAGCAGGCTGGAATTCCATCTGCCTGCTGGCAAGGTTGGTTGGGATAGGGGAGGGGTCAGTGGGTGGGGGGAGGGGGCCTGCATTTCAGGTAGGGCCTGCAGGTGGGGAGGATGAATGGACAGTGGTGGTGCAGTCCTCCAGAGCCTCTCTTCCGCCCTGGGCGACCTGTGTCTCAGGCTTCACGTGGTTACTTCTGGCACTCTGAACCCTCCTCAGGGTGCCTTTTGAACATAAAAGTGGCCGCTTTGCAGGTGGGGGCAGCCCATCCTGATGCCAGGCAATCAGTGATGGCAGGGCCACTGGCATGAGCAGCTTTCTTTTATGCAGCCTCCTGGAAGCAGCAGTTAGTGAGGGCCAACTCTGGGATAGAACACAGGTCGGCTTTAGGCCCTGCTCTCCCTGGATAGCATCTTGGGAGGCTGGAGAGATGGGCAGATCCAGTTCACCTACATGCTCTTGGGCCCACTTGTGGAGCATTGAGTGGCCCTCGGCTTGAAGCAGGAGGAGCACTCCCTGAGCAGGGCCATGGGAGCTGCAAGTGGCGGGGCTCCCATATGACAACTCTTTGAGAGACACCTGGGCCCTCTCTGGAAGGATGTTTCCCTCTGGGGGCCAAGAAGTGGGCTGGGGTCTCCCCAAGTGTCCTCCTCTGCCTTCTTCTCCTTCTCTGCCTTCTCCTCCTCCTCCTGCTCCTCCTCTTCCTCCTCCTCCTCCTTCTCCTCATTCTTCTCCTCCTCCAGCTTTTCTTCTCTCTCCTCCTTCAGCTTCTCCTCCTCTCCCTCCTTCTCCTCCTCCTTCTCCTCCTCCTGGTGGATTTTGCTTTTTTCTCGATGTTCCTGGGCCCTGAGCTCAGCTTCCTTAGCCGCACCAAGAGGGCAGCGAGCAGCTGTCATGGGCCCCTCAGCTTGGTGGATGAGCTGAGGAACTGAAGGCAGGAGGAGTGGCCTGCGCCCAGGAGGGGGAATCCTTACTGCTGTCAAGGGTCCCAACATGCGCGAGTTGTTCCAGGATAGCACTGGCTTTTTGCGGAAGTACCCCCAGGACAGGGGCAGCAGGATCCCCCTACAGAGGAGCAGGCCTCTGTCCCTGCCAGCAGCAGGAGGCCCCTGAGGTCGAGGTTGGAGATCCTGGAGGAAGCGCCTGCTGGCAGGGCTGGGGGGAGCGGCAGGTGCAGCGGGGTGGTCCCTGTGAGGAGAGGGAGCCTCCTGGGCGAGGCGCAGGGGAGTTTGACGGGCCACCTGGGCCCTGCGGCGCAGCCTGCGACTGCACTTGGCCAGAAGACTGCCCATGGAGGGCACTGGGGCTCGTCACTAGGCAGAAGTCCACACTAGTCCAACGCTGGTCAGCACAGAGCAGCTTGGCTGAGAAGCCAGCTCCTCCTTGGACCAAAGGCTGAACTGGAGTTTACCCCTTGTGACATTTGGCTGGAACGTGTGACAGAGAAAGGACTTGGGCAAAGATGGTTGGTCAAAGGAAGGCTCCAGGGTGAAGAGACCCCCACCCCCACTTGGTCTGAGCTCAGGCTCCTCCTGACTCTGCGCTGCTTCTTCTCCCACACCCACCGCACAGTTATTCTCACCCTCCAGAGGGTCATTCTGAGGCTGCTTTCCTCTGAGTTACTTAGGCAGTCATTCCACTTGGCTCCAAAAATGTCTCTCTTATGTTGATCTTAAGACCTTATTTTTCAATTACACATGTTAAAGTATGGTAGAACTAGATTCTAGAGAAAACTTTTTTTTTTTTGACAAGTGCTTGTATCAGTTGATGACTGGAGTTAGTATGTAGTAACTCTGTAAGAATGTAAATCTGTGCTCTTTTCAAAGGCTATTACTAAACACAACACACAAATAGGAAAACAGAGAATGGTAGATTTAAAGTTTTGTAATTCTATCTCTACTGCTAATTATATTAATACAACTATTAATATATTGTTGTAAACTTCCATCCTTCTCTAGAAGTTATATCTTCCTACACTAAAATTCTGTGTTCTTTTTTTATCCAGCATTCCATAATAATCATTCTTCCATTTCACAATTTACTTTCTTCATGATTTTCATTTGTTGTGATCATGAATTATTCTCTCATATAATGCCCACAAATATACCTATTTATTGAATATTTATGTTATTATTTTCATATTTTGGAATATGTCCCTAGAATATTCTGCCTACTAAATTAAATGTTATTAGTGATTTTAATGTAAGTTATGAAGTCATTTCTCAAAGTCATAGAAAAATTTTAATTGATTATTGATATTGGTATATTCTTTTAGTCTTTCAAATAAACACAAACTTAATAAGTTTCTAATATTTGCCAGATACTTTGGTATATGGAAGCAACACATGATCTTCATTCAAATGATTTTAATTCCTATGGGCCAGCATTACTTAAGGACCCCAAGGACAAAAGGACTGACTTGTTCAAATTTTTATTGAGAAGACATCATTGTTAGTTTGCTAATTCCCTTTGAGAATTTCCCTCTTTCTCTTCCTTTCCCTCCTCTACTTCTCACTTGTATAGGTGTCCTGGGGTCAATTACTTATTTCCTCCTTTGTCAAATGAGAATAATTGTATCTATGCCAAGGGATTGTTGCCTGAACTCAGCATTGTATGTCCCAAGACAGTGCCTAGTATATAGTAAGCACTCTCTACACATTATTTGTTATTGTTCTTATTTCTATGATAGAGAAAGTGAAATAAATCCTCTCAATTGTCCCAAGGAATGGCCAAGTAAGACTGTGGCATCATGTCCATCTTTTAAGAAGCTGTTTGTGTATTTAAACAAACAAATGACAAAGCAGTAAATTTCATCTTTCTTGCAAGTATAGAGAAACAGATGAATTAGTACACAGATAGTAGGGTTTTGTTTGTTCTTACTGTGGCAAATTGTTGCTATGTGTTACAAAGGTCTGCTAAGTCCGGAAAAAGAAAATATATGCCTTTCAGTTTTTGGTTACCTGTAACCTAGGAAAGTTTCTAAATTTAAGATATGGGAATGGTGACAGTGTGCTCAAAGTTATATGTGTTAAAACATCTACATTGTACCCTAAGATAAACTTAACTATGCTGAGTTGAATAGATAGCAGTCTGATAGGTGTGCTGAATGATCAAGCCACACAACTCAACATGCAGTTTAATCAAACTTGTGCTCTAATCAGATTTTTAAAGAAGTCCATTCTTCCTTACATGTATGTATAATATACATATATGCTGCAGTCAGGCTGCAGCAAAATAACCTGGGAGTGACAAGCAACTTGTGTAGATTGATACAGCAGGAGTGGGAGCCATTTATTGTAGGACAACAGAGGTATTTATACATTTCACACAGCTTATCTAATTAACATAAACTAGATACAGCAGTCAACCAATAAGGAATCTCCACACTTAATGGCTTACTGGAGTTACTTCACAAACCACTCCCTCTGACAAAATGCCAGGTGCCATCCTGACTTGTTTTCAGACTAACACATATAAGCAACCTGTCTGTATATACATGTGGTATTTATTTTCATTTATATTTCTAGGCTTTGTCCTAAGCTTTGTCATTAGCAGCATATATTTGATTAAAGAAATATGTGGCTAGGTAAGTCCTATGAATGGTATATAAATTGAAATTCACATTGCCTTGATTTAAAAAGGCTAACTCAAAAGGATGCATACCTTAAGATGTCTGACATATGTATGTCAACAAATCATTGTTAGAAATTACATATGACACAAAAATTCTGAGTAAGTTTTATTTATTCCATTGTGATCACACCTATTTTTGCCATCTGCTACATAAAAAAGTTGTACCATACGTTCTTACCACAGAAGCAAGTCAGGGTGGTATATGGCAAAATTATTCCAAGCTGCCAAAGGAGTAAAATAGTTCATTGTCGTACCTTCACTTTCCTACAGATCAGTCCATACATCGCTGTTTTCATTGTGGGGTAAAGTCGCTTTCTTAAATACTTACATCTTAAATAGCTACAATATATTTTTTAAAATCCAAAAGTCTTTTCTACTCCATTAGACCTGTACAAAAGGAAAGAATACACCGAGTCCTGATGCAATTCCTAGGTGACAGAGAAGTGGGAAAGGGCCAGAAGGTTTCAGAACAAGCAGCGAAGTCAGTGAAGCTGCACCACATCTGCTTTCCCGCTTGCTACCTCTGAGCAGCTGCGGGTGGCGAGGCTTAGGTGGCCAACACAGGCAGCAAGTGGAGCTGTGGAGCTGGGCACTGAGCACCCAACCAATGCTGTGTGCCTCTTTCCTTCCTGAGGCTGCTGCGCAGAGCCCAAGACCTAGCTGGAGCCCCAACACAAGCCGGAGCCCCAACAAGAGCGGGAGCCGAGCCGCCTTTCTTGGAAGCCTTCTGAGTCCACAGGGTGACATCGCCCGAGGCTCCGCCTCTGCTCCTCCCCAAGCAAAGTAACTGGTGACTAAGAAGCAGCCTCTGCTAAGTGAGCAGAGCTGTGACTGTGGCCAGCCAGCAGCACAAAAGACCCTTTGGGCCCCGAGGTAGTTTGATTTCTGTGAAGAGGAAAGAGGGTTGGCGGGCAGCTGTGGAGGCTCCGCCCTGAGCCTGGGAGGCCCAGCTTGCTACTCCCTGGTGGATTCCACAGCCACCCCCCTGCAGCTCTTTGCAAAGCTGCTAGAAAAGTCTCCTAAACTCCACAGGGATTTGGCGGCGGTGGCACTGCCTGCTTTTGTGGCGCTCTTGCTCCTCTCCTTTTGGCCACTTCTGGGGCCAGACTAAGGCCAGTTCTCTGCAGCTGAGTGTCCCTGGTGGCTTGCGGGTGGGTTGGGCGTCCGGCGCCCCGACAATGACCCCAGCCCCGGGATTGTGCAATGTGGAGCTGGTTCCTTGTCTGGGCGGGGAGCAAGGATTTGGGGGAAATTTTCGTGGCCTCTGAGGTGAGGTGGTCACAGAGTAGAAGAGATGACCTGGATTTTGTGCCACATGGGACGCGGGACACTGAGCTGGGCTGCACTTGGCAGAGATGACTTTGGTCTTTGCGACCCAGTGTTCTTCCCTGAGGCTCTCTCAGGGAGCAGGTTGGCACGACTGTGCTGTAGTATATGGAGACTTTGCTTTTCTGGGGGAACTAGTGGCCTTGGTGTCCAGTGCAGGCTGCACTAGGTTAGTGGGGAAGAGAGAAAGAAAGAGTAGCTAGGTTTCTAGGGACAACTTCTCTGTTGCTCGCGGTGCTGGCTTGTTGCTGTCTGCCACCAGAGTGTTCCAAAAATTCTCAGGGAAGCCATTGTCAGAAACACTTGGCGCTCTATGTCAGGTGCTTTTTGTCCTGGGAATAACCTTCCTTGACTCTTGTCCAACTAGTTTCCCATCTCTCCCCTAGTCCCAATTCTCCTCTCCCAGCGCTGCATTGCTCCTGGGTTGGTCCTGTGGGTTAGGACACTGCTTGGAATATGTGTTTGTTGGCAGAGTCTTTTAAAATGTTTTGATTCTAAGGATCTCTGCAGAATTGTCCTGTGCAGCCAGGTCTGGGCGCCAGTCCCAGGATCCTGAGCCACCAGTGGGGACCTGGTCTTCTGCAAAGCCAAGAAGAAGCTGGCTCTGCACCTCTCAGAGCCAGCCTGCTTGATGGTGGCTCTAAACAACTACTGTTCACTGGGGAACCTTAAAAGAGGGATGAGAGTGGTCTTTCATATTAGCCCTTTGGGTTCGAAGGAAAGTCATTCAAATGAGTCCATGACCTCTGTTTTCCTGGACCCGTCCTCTGTTCTCAATCACAGGCTCAGACAAAAAAGAAGAAATTACAATAAATATATCATCTGAAATTTAAAATATTATGGTCTAACATTTTTTTCCAACAAATATTAAAAACAAAAAAAAAACCAGAATATTTTTAAGATGATAACTTTAAGATTCAAAAACTGATTTTCTTAGTCAAGTATGGTGGTACATGCTTGTAATCCTACTTTCTCAGGAGGATTGTAAATTCAAGGCTGTTCTGTGCAACATACTGAGACTCTTGTCTCCAAAAAAAGAAAAAGAAAGAAAGAAAGAGAAGAAAAGAAAAAGGAAGGGATGAGGATGTACCTCAGTGGTACCATGCCATAGGGTTCAATACTCAGTTCTAGAAATTAAAAATAAAAAAGAATAAAAAGTATTATCACTAAAATTATGGGGAAGATATTTCAAATTACTATATTTCATCTATCAAATACTCCAAGGGGATTAACTGTAAAAAGTATACCTTACAAACTAAAGAAATAAAAAAGTAGAATATTTTTAAATTAATGAAGCAATAGAAGAAATAAGCCAGATTAGTATGATTATATAAAAATTTTAAAAATTTAATTAAAAATAGTAAAATATAACCAGTTGAAAATGGAAGTAGTAGAATGGAGAAATATTTGAGATGGTTAAAACTTGTTATTACAGTTTATGGGGACACTTCTCAGATTAAGTTCAGGAGAACTTGAGGTCTGATGGCTCACACCATGGAAACAAAATAGCAAAAGATTGACTTATTTCATCTCTAGATAATTTAAAATTTAATCTTAGTGTTGTGATATAGATACCTAGTAAATGGACAAATACCCAATACTAATAAGAAATTGATATATTTTTGTTACTTGTGTACTATTGACCACTCGGGACAGGAATCATTAAAATGATTACTTTTTATCCAGTAATCTTAATCTTGAAAATTTACCTCAGGGCTAGAATTTTAAAAAAAGAGAATCTCTTGTGTGGAGATATTTTAAACAGCATATTTATTTAACAAAAAAACATCAAAAGGTAAACAGAAGAGCTTTGAAACCATCCCAAATACTCACAATTATAGTGATTTTTGAAATATGGGGCATCCATTAAGTGTTATAAAGTGTATGTTAGATAGAATTATGGAAGTTTATTTGTTAAATAATAAATAAAACAATAGGATGCAAGATGGAATGTAGGCAGAATTGCTAATTTGTGAAAAGATTGTTTAATTCATTCATACAATCATTGTTTTAGTATAAAACAATAGGTAAGTTTTATGTTATTAAAATATAGAAGTTTTTTTGTAAGTGTGAAGGAAAATTCATAATAGGATTTTCATTTGTGTAGTCATGTCCTCTAACAACCCAGAGAATCTAAAAATCCACTAACAGGGCAATGGGTATAACTCAGTGGGAGAGAACTTTCCTCTCCTGCTAAAGACCCTGGATTTTGGGTTAGATCTGTAGCACTGCACAAAATCCCTCCCAGTTTACCTGTTGTGCATTTACCTTAGAGTGCTTGTTTCAGTTTCTGGTAAATGTTTCTCAGAGTGGAAAACCTGGGAAGCCCAGCATTGCAGAGGTCACCCAGCACAGATCTATTCTGCAAATTAATGATACTCTGGAAGAGAAAGAATCTATAGGTTCATTTCTGCTTTGATGTGATCTAACTGAAGTCTGAGTTTCTCTCTGCATTTTTTCTTATGGGGTTTTGTTTTTACTCTCTTAAATATATTTTCTCTCTTCTGTTCTGTACCCAGGAAGGGGTATCATTTTCCCTTGATGAATTAGGAAAGTCCAAGTCTGTGGTCTAATCTAGCCATTTGTCATATTTTTAAAATTTTTTTATTAGTTACACATGACAGTACAATGATCTTGACAATTCATACATTTGAATCAAATGGGGTATAATTTCTCATATTTCTGATTGTACAGGTTGCAGAATTACATTGGTCATACAGTCACCTATATACATATTTTTATCTCATCCTTTTAGGCTGGTATACAAATTTGGAGAATTTGGAAACTATTCTGTCTTGGTAAAGGACTCTTACAACGGAGTCGATGAAATTGCATGTGACCTAGTTGTTAATAAGAATCCAGTTGACTGTGACCTTCGTATGTATATGCTCTTTGTTGATTTTTTTAATTTGCATTTTCAGAGCTTTTAGTTTCTGAGTAATATTTGTGAAGTGAAGCAGTCTATGGCATGTAAATGGAAACCTAGTTTACAGATATCTAGATCATCTAGTTATGGTATAGTTATATTTTTCTTTGATGCTAGAAATAGAAGAGGACTTGTTATGCTAGTAAATCCTCTAACACCAAATTATACTCCCAAGCCCAATCGTAAAACTTCAATTGTGTCATTGATGTACACTAAGAAAATTAGGTGATATATTAAAAATTGTATACTATGTCAACACATCCCCATATCATTGTTAAGCTTAATTACAAAGCATAAATAAAACAAAAAAAGTTAATTCAATGGGAATAAATAAGAAATAAGATAATTGGCTTTCCTTGTTTTAGGATTTAGGGTATAGTGCTTCCTGTATATATCTCCTGACGTGAGCCTAGAGGAGCCCTTACATTAGAAGGGATCCCAGAGATTCCTTTACATTAAGAAGGGATTATTCATTCTATAGTAATTCTATTGAAGAAAATCTGTCATCCTGAGCTTCCCATTAGATAATTGTTATCCTATCTTCCAAATGACAGTAATGAATCCCTGTGGCACTAATATATACTGTTCACAGAGAACTATTGGAGACCAAAGTTACTATAAAAGGATGTAGAAGACAATATGAAAGGGCCAATGTGGGACAATTTTAAGCATTAAAAATAAAAATAAATGTTATTGATGAAAAATAATGGATACATAAAAACTATGGGGTCATTATCCTTTCCCAATTAAAAACAAAAACAAAGTAATGCTTTGGTTGTCTTAAGAGAAAACTAAGGCACTTGATGTTGACTAGGGTGATTAAAAATATCAGTTGAAAAGACAGATTTAAACATTATCCTGTTTTAACTGTAATTGAAAAAGATAATTAAATAGTACTAGTGAATGACTGTGGATTCTTTAGAGAATCCCAGCTAATGTAGCCGAATGGCAGGATATTTTGCAAGCCCTAATGCAATAATTGATTCAAGCAAAAATCCTCATTGGAGGGATCAGGCTTTCACCAGCTCAACACAACCGCCAGTCACATGATCAATTGCAGAAGGTGCTTCTTCAGAACTAAAAAATTATTGTAAAAATTTGTATGACATTGTGGTTATATTAAGGAAATAGTTTATTCAATTTTGAAATAGTTTTATTTTAGGTTTACAGACATGTTGCAAACAAAACAAAACAACTCCCAAATACCCTTCACCTGATCTCCCTTATACCCTTAAACTGTATAATCATAGTATAAGTAGTCCATATGCAATGATTGAAACCAGGCACATAACATTCTTACAATACTGATCTATGTAGACTTACTTAAATTTTTCAAATTGTTATTTTTGATGTCCATTTTCTGGTCCAGGATCCAATCAAGGATCCATGTGCATTTAGTTGTCAGTTCTTCCTTCATCTTATAGGACAGTTTCTCAGCCTTTCTTTTTCTTTCATGATCTTGACAGTTTTGAAGAGTACTGGCTGGTATTTTATTGACTGTTCCTGGATTTGGAGTAACTTGATGCTTTCTCATGAGTAGGTAAATGTTTTTCAGTTTTGGGTAGAATACTACTGCTGAGGGCCATTGCCAAGCAGGAATGACTCATCGAAATTTCCTTGCCAGCGTACCCCATGTTGCTTAGAGGACATTTGATGGGACATTGCAGGTGTGCTTTAGTAAGGTGACCTTGCTCAAAGACCAGGGTAGATCCGGTTTAGAGCTGATCAGGTTTTAGGGAGTATCCCGTCCTTGGGTTTAGAAAAGTTCCAGGTTTAAGGTGTACCCTGCGGGGGGAATAGGGCATATCCTGCTGCCTTAGGCATGCCCGATCCTTGAGTTCCCGCTCAGTTCTCCTGGAGAGAAAGTTTTGGGACGTGAATTGTGCGGGAGAACTTGGATTTCCCCAGAACGTGTTTGTACAGGGCCGGTGTGAGTTCAGGAATAAATGATTGCTGTTTGAATCTACAAAGCTGTGAGTGGCTCGTGATTCAGTGCCAAGCCGAGACATTGGCATTTGGTGGCCCGTACACAGAACGTCTGAAACTTGGAAGTGAGTAAAATTGCTCGCCCCTGAGGGAAGGCGAGAGAATGGGTGACCATTTCAAAAAACAATGTGTTCTTGTTTTGATTTATTTCATTTTTGTTTCAAGCTGCCTATCCCTAGAAATTTCTCAGGCAAACTGGGAAAAATGGTTGGCTCAAGGTTTGAAGTTTGTTAGCCCCAAGAAAGAGAAAATTGATACAGCGAATTTTTATTCAGTTTTTGTTTCATTCAGTTGTGGTTTAGTTTTGTGTTATCTTATTGGGTTGAGTTATCTTTATAGAAGATTAGAAATTAGTAAAAAAGAAACTGAAAAGGTGTTAAGTAAATTGTTAGAGATTCAGACCATGGAGAAAGACATTTTAGATCAAGTAAAAGAGAAGGTCTCTCGAGCTAGTCAGAGAGAGGAAGAAAATTTAAAGGAAAAGGGGTTATTAGGAAAAAGGCCACAACAAGAGGCTGTTACTAACTCTGTTTTATTACCAGAGGGCGTAATTCAACCAACAGCCCCGCCGATGGAGACAGCTGAGTGGCCCTCAAACCCCGTAGTTGATAAGTGGGATCCTGAGACAGGACCTCAAAGATTAGCATGCCCTGTACTTGAGCAGGCAGGAGGGCAGCTAATTCACCATGCTTTAGATTTTAAAACAGTGAAGCAGTTAAAGGGGGCTGTAACAACCTATGGTCCCCAAGCTCCCTTCACGGTAAGCATGGTTGAGTCCATTACTAACTTGGACATGACGCCAGCAGATTGGGCTAGCATGTGTAAATCTGTGCTAAATGGAGGACAATATTTGTTATGGAAGGTTGCCAATGAGAAATTTTGCATGGAGACAGCTAGGCGAAATGCAGCAGCTGGTTACCCTCAAAGAAATCTAGATATGATGTTAGGAAAAGGACCTTATGAGGGTCAACGGCAACAAATTGAACATGATCCTGCTGTATATGCATAGATTGCTGCAGACGCAGTTAGGGCATGGAAGACTTTACAAGGACATGGAGATTTACAAGGTCAGTTATCTAAGGTAATACAGAGACCTAATGAACCTTACGCTGATTTTGTAGATAGGCTTATTCAGACAGCTGCCAAAATTTTTGGGGACACAGAACAAGCAATGCCATTAATAAAACAACTGGCTTATGACCAAGCAAATCGTTGCTTCAGGGAGGTTATTAGACCATGGAGACATGAAGATTTAAACACATATATTAAATTGTGTAGAGATGTTAATGAACAAGGGCAAGTCTTGGCAGCTGCAGTACAATAGGCTTTAGATGCCAAACCAGAAACATGCTGTAATTGTGAACAAACAGGACATTTTAAAAGGAGTTGCCCCATAAGAGGAGGGTTTAACAAAACTAGAAATTAAAGGAATAGAATACTGGGTATTTGGCCATGATGCCATAGAGGGAGACATTGGGCTAATGAATGCCATTCTCAAACCACCATAGAAGGTACTCCCTTATCAAAAAACGGACAAGGATCAGGTATTTTACCCATGATATCGTGGAGAAAGGCATCAGGCTTCATTGCCAAAAAACGGACTGGGGGCCCAATGCTCTGGGGCCCACAACCACAAATATATGGGGCAGTGGAGGAACCCAGCAACATCATCAGGGTGGTGCCCAGGACACATTGTCCATTAAATCCCTCATCAGACAAACCCAAGGGAGCACAAGGTTGGACATCTGTGCCTCTGCTAGAGCAGTATTAACTCCAGAGATGGGAGTTCAAATCATTTCTACAGGAGTAAAAGGACCTCTTCCCCAAGGAACAGTAGGCTTATTATTGGGACGTAGTTCATCTACATTAAAAGGACTTATGATAAGTTCTGGGGTAATTGATCCCGATTATGTAGGTGAAATAAAAATTATAGCTAGTTCTCCAGGAGGTATATCAGTAATTTCACCTGGAGATAGAATAGCACAGTTGTTAATAATACTCAGCCTACATAATAAGTTCTCTAGTCTTAATGTAGAAAGAGGTTCCAGGGGATTAGGCTCCACAGGTGTAGATTGGGCTATGTTGTCTTTAAATTTAAATTCTCACTCAATGCTAAAACTAAATATTCAGAGTCATGAGTTTAATGGACTGCTGGACACAGGTGCTGACCTTAGCATCATATCTCTTCAAGAATGGCCAAAACATTGGCCATTACAACAAGCCACTCAAACGCTTCGAGACCTAGGAGTGGCGACTAATCCCCATAGAAGTGCTATGGTATTAGATTGGAAGGATCCTGAAGGATGTGAAGGAACTATACAGCCATATGTTTTGGATTACCTTCCTATTAATTTATGGGGACGAGATGTCCTAGATCAACTAGGTTTGATGTTAACAAATAACATCAATCCTAATGCACCCACTACTAGGGCTAGACAAGGTATTAGGAAAGAAAAAAGATTAGGAAAACAAGAACAAGGTATAGCAGCACCAATTCAAATAGATCAAGGAACAGACAAACATGGGTTGGATTTTCAGAAAGGGCCACTGAGACAATCAAAATTACTTGGAAATCAGAAAGACCAGTGTGGGTTCCTCAGTGGCCCCTGACTAAAGAAAAGATACAAGTAGCCTATAATCTGGTCAAACAACAATTAGCGGAAGGACATTTACAACCTTCCGTATCTCCCCATAATACTCCCATTTTTGTCATCAAAAAGAAATCTGGTAAATGGAGATTATTGCAAGATTTAAGAGCCATTAATAATGAGATGGTGATTATGGGACCTGCTCAATCAGGGATTCCTCAATTGTCTGCTTTACCAAAAACGTGGCATGTTTTAGCTATAGATATTAAAGATTGTTTTTTTTCAATTCCAATTCATCCCGAGAATAGTCCACGTTTTGCATTTACTATCCCTGCATTAAATCATGAAGGTCCTGATGAGAGATATGAATGGAAAGTACTCCCTCAAGGAATGGCTAACAGTCCAACTATGTGTCAAATATATGTTAATAAAGCAATCCAGCCACTTAAAAATCAAAATCCTGAACTAAAAATATTTCACTATATGGATGATGTATTATTAGCACATAAAGATAAAAATACATTGCTGGAATGTTATGCCACACTTGCAAACTTGTTAAAAAATTATAATCTAGAGATAGGAATAGATAAAGTACAATTAAATTTTCCAATTAATTATTTAGGAGTTCTATTATCCTCAACCATGGTCCATCCACCTAAAATTCAAATACGAGTAGATCAACTCAAATCACTTAACGACTTTCAAAAGTTATTGGGTGATATAAATTGGATAAGGCCTTATCTAGGCATACCAACAGGAGAGTTGGGACCTTTATTTGATATTCTAAAAGGTCCATCAGATCCAAATTCACCCCAAATGTTAACTCCTAAAGCTCGAAAGGCATTAAAAATTATTGAAACATATATGGAAAATATGCATCTAGATAGAATTGATATAAGTTTGCCTTTATTATTTATTGTACTACCAACAAAAATATTCCTACAGGAGTATTTTGGCAAGAAGGTCCATTATTGTGGATACATTTATCTTATTCTCCTAACACTATTCTTACTAGGTATCCTGAGGTTGTAGGACAATTAATACTCAAAGGAATAAGAGCATCAAAGGGAGTGTTTGGAATTTCTCCCAATAAAATTATTACTCCATATACTATGGAGCAAATTGATGAGTTAGCTAATGAGTTAAATACATGGGCAATAATCATGTGTAAATTGAATGTTTCATTTGATAATCATTTGCCATCTAATCCTTTGTTGTCTTTTTGGTCTAAGCATCCTGTAGTTTTTCCTAAAATGACAAGAAAAACACCTATCATGAATGCTCCAAATATATTCACTGATGGGTCTAATAATGGTACAGCAGCAGTAGTTACCCCTGATCAAACTTTTACACTTGTAGTACCGAAACAATCAGCTCAAAAGGTAGAGCTTAATGCAGTTTTACAAGCTTTTGTGATGGTCAAAGATTCTGTATTTAATTTGTTTTCTGATAGTCAATACATAGTTAACGCTATTATATCCCTTGAAGATGCTGGTAGGATTTCCCCTTCCTCTACTGTTTTCTTTTTGTTTTCCACTATACAAAGTCTAATCTGGGACAGAAAAGATCCATTCTTTATAGGACATATCAGGGCACATACAGGATTGACTGGAGCCCTTAGTTTGGGCAATGATTTAGAAGATAAAACTACACATGACGTACATATTTTCTCTACACTAGAAGAAGCTACAAATTTTCATAAAAGGTTTCATGTTAATGCTAGTACTTTACAAAAGCATTTTAAAATAACTAAGGAACAAGCCAGGCATACAAAAAAAAAACAATGTCAAAATTGTGTGACCGTTTTACCACAAGCTAATCTTGGAGTCATTCCTAGAGGACTGATACCTAACCATATTTGGCAGATGGACGTCACACACATGCCAGAATTTGGAAAATTAAAATATTTACATGTTACAGTTGATACTTCTTCCAGATTTTTGATGGGCTCCCTTCATGCTGGAGAAAAAACTAAAGATGTTATAGCTCATTGCTTACAAAATTTTGCCACTGTGGGTGTTCCTAAACAGTTAAAAACTGATAACGGTCCTGGATATACTTCTACCCTTTTTAAACAATTTTGCTCATCATTTGGTATTACTCATATAACAGGAATCCCATACAATCCACAGGGACAAGGCATAGTTGAAAAAGCTCATCAAACTATTAAAACGTACCTATTAAAGCAAAAAGAGGTAATTTGAAAGGAGTATATATCCCCCAAAGATAAACTTAAAATAACCCTTTTTACTCTAAACTTTCTAAATTTGGATTCATCAGGACTTAGTGCTGCGGAAAGACATATATATCCAAAAAATGTACATAAGCCTAAGGTACTTTGGAAAGATATTCTAACAGGACAATGGAAAGGTCCTGACCCAGTAATAGTCTGGAGTCGGGGCTCTGTCTGTGTTTTTCTACAGGGAGAACAGCAGCCGATTTGGATTCCAGAGAGGTTAACCAAAACAATTTCTACAGAAAAAGAAGATGATTTGATTCAAATCCATAACAGCTGATATCCAGAGCTCCAGCTTGGCTATTCTTACATCTGCAACAGCGATTAACCACGGTGCTTTTTTCAATATCTATTTTATTATTGCATTTTCCCCACATCGTAAAGTTGTATTTTATTTTTTGAGCTCATACAAACCTAGGTTAATGTTTTTCTGATCAGTTTTATTTTTTGACTGTTTTATTTTTTGACTGTGGAGTTTTTAAACATTGCAATGGAGATTTTACCTAGGTAAAGCTAGAAGGCCATTATTATTGTCTTATGTGTTGTATCTTATGTGTGCACTGTTTTGTGTTGTATGTCTGTATGTGTGTATGTTCATATTTCATATATGAGGAGCGCTCATGAAAAAATGGATCCGAATTCTTTTTTTTATTCACGTGATTTAAGTGGTTTAATTTAAATTAGGTAAACAGCTGTTAATGATTGTTTACAAAGGTGGTTAACAGATCTGTTTGTTTACTTTCACCTTTCCTTTTCATTATATTTAATAATTCTGTTCAGGATAATGTCTCTTTAGCATCATTGCCAGAATTCCCATCTCCATCCCAGTGCCGGTGAAGACTAAGAAAACCAAACTACAGCTTCTATGATAGCTATCACAGTAAACTGTATAAACTGATGCATCAATGAATATAACTCAAAAAGTAATGCTCAATCAAGGACTTGATTTACTTTGGGAGGAAATGGACATATTGATAGACTCCTCCAATTTGAACTGCTTGCAGAACTTGCCTGGACTATATATCAGTTGCATGCATTGTGAACTATCGTCTGGTGCAGTGAATTGTGGTACTGCTGGCATATCTTTGCTGATGGTGTCACCAGTGATGCAATTTCCTTGCCAGCGCACCCATGTTAATTGTGGTAATGCTGGCATCTTTGCTGATGGTGTCACCAGTGATGCAATTTTTCCAAAGGAGCTGTCAATTGGCTTGGTGTCATGGCATTTCTGTATCTTCCTCCCTTCTACTAGTGATGGTCTAAAATTTGGGGGCCAACAGAGGTGAGGCAAGAACCTCACCCCCCCACTGGTGCATAGGCCTATCCACAAGCATGGCTGAATGCTGGACCGGTAGTCAGTGACGGGTTGATCTGATTGCAGTGGTATCAACCTAAGACAGGAAGCTGACGCCTAAAGGTCAGTTTTCCCATGACGGGTAAGAACCATATGTTGAATTGGACAACCTACCAGGCACGGTCCTTAAGCCACATTGATTGTTGTTTAATTAATCAGAAGGGGGAGATGCTGAGGGCCATTGCCAAGTAGGAATGACGCATCAAAATTTCCTTGCCAACGTATCCCATGTTGCTTAGAGGACATTTGATGGGACATTGCATGTATGCTTTAGTAAGGTGACCTTGCTCAAAGACCAGGGCAGATCCGGGTTTAGAGCTGATCAGGTTTTAGGGAGTATCCCATCCTTGGGTTTAGGGAAGTTCCAGTTTAAGGTGTACCCTGCGGGGGAATAGGGCGTATCCTACTGCCTCAGGCATGCCCGATCCTTGAGTTCCCGCTGAGTTCTCCTGGAGAGAAAGTTTTGGGACGTGAATTGTGCGGGAGAATTTGGAGTTCCCCAGAACGTGTCTGTACAGGGCCGGTGTGAGTTCGGGAATAAAGGATTGCTGTTTGAATCTACAAAGCTATGAGTGGCTCGTGATTCAGTGCCAAGCCGAGACATTGGCATACTACCAAAGCCATGTTGTGACTTTCTAGCTATGTTATGTCAGGACATAACAGTTTGTAATTCTGCTGGATTATGAATTTTCATCATAAGACCAAGAAGAAATGAGATGAGAGATCGACATAACTGTGTCTAGATGAAGATAGCAAAGAAAACACATCTCAGTTTGTAGTTCTCTTTACATTTGTTTGTGTATCATCAGCTTCATGAATTCACAAAAACTTGGTTTCTTTGTGAAGCGGAAAAAAGTTCATCAAATGAAAGATAAACTTCAAAATTAAATAGTGAACTTGAGGTGTTGATTATACACACAGAAAACAGGCGAGTCTCAATTGAAGTATTACATGGGATAAAGCCAGGAGCCTGGTAAGCATTTTTATATTCATAAAGTTTCAATATACTCCAAGAATGTTAAGGGCCTAGTATGGCAATCCCCAGAAAAAAATATTACCACCACTGAGAAAGAATACTAGGCTTTAAGCTTCAGCAGTAACCACACTGCATACTGTGTTAAAAACCAAACACAACTCCATTATAGGTAAAGGCCTAAGTTTTGTTTTCCTAAAAGTTACACATGTGCACATTAAAAAACCAGTAAAGGCATATTATAGAAACACAGCATAAAATACAAAAAAACCCAAAATTTCAGATTCTGAAGGAACTCCCCAAAGAAATTAAAATATTCTTGTAAGAATCAGAATCCTTGAACAAAAGTGAAATTTGAAAATATTTCCTGAGTTTGTGCCAAGTGAGAAAGATATTCAGCAATTAATTCTCTTCTCTTTTCCAATAAACTGAAAGGGCTTGTGATGCAAAGGCCCATGCCTTAATCAAGTATGCATGATAGGTGTCCAGTACAGCGCCCAACACAATGCATAGTGAGTGTCCCATTCATACATCATTAGCTGAATTAATGAAGAAAAGGAATGCATTAAATGCTAAGTTCTTGGTTGCTTGTAGGTAAAAAACAAAAACTGAATATTGAGAAAAATATCAAAGTCCTACTTGGAGAGATCCATAATCGACCTATAGAAAGTGAATAATCCAACTTAGAAACATAAATCACAGAGCACGGCACATGACAAAGTGTTAGCCTAAGTACAAAAGGAAGCAGTGGAAAAAGGAGCTTTCAGTGTGAGTGGGCATCCTTAGGGAAAGCTCCCAAAGCAGGGACCTGACATAGACAGAAATCAACCAGGAGGCAGCCAAGCAAGGCCTGTTCTTCATCCTTTGATGCTCCTGCCTGGAGGCACAACTGGCACAGCCCGCGGTGTTCCCTCTGCACCACCTGAAGCCCACGCATGCTCACTGACCACTCACCTGGCCCCCACCCTGTGCTGGCGGACAGGTGGGTGCAGGTTCCCTCAGGTGCTCAACCGCAGCCCCTACCCAGCTCCTGGGCGCCCTGGGTGGCAGGGCGGGCTGGGTGGGCTGCTGCACCCAGTCCCTAGCAGTGGGCACCACAGGGATTAAAGGTAAGAAAGATACCGGTTGCTGTGCACCATCGCCACCTGCCGTGGGTCCCCAGCGGCGCCTCCTGCAGGACACCTGCCCGTGGCCCTTGTGGCAGCCTGGAGCACCCTAGCAGGAAAGAAGCACCTGACATTCTGGTTCAGGCACCAACTTCCAGCTGCCAAGGGCTTCGGAAATAAATGGCCGCCTCAGCTGGTCCACCTTTGGTGATGGGTGGAGTGTGAGTCCTGGCCAGCAGATGCTTTTTACCCTGAACAGCCCAGGGAGCAGCTTGAGCAGCACTAGAGCAGTGCCACCATCTCACCAGAGTCCCGCCGTCCTGCAGAGGACCAAGGTGGGCAGTGTACACCCTACCTGCAGAGTCTGCATCAGAATCTAAGGCCTCCAGTTGGTGGGGCACACCAGGAGCCACTTACCCACCATGCCCCCAAGGAAAGCGCAGGACTCTGCACCTATTTCAAATCAAAGGCTGAATGTTCTCTCTGATAAGTGGATGCTGATCCATAATTGGAGAAGGGGGGATGGAGGAACTTTGATGGGGCAAAGGGAAGGAGGAGTGGGAAGGGGGAAATGGAGGCTGGAAAGATGGTGGGATGAGATGAACATCATTACCCTAGGTCCATGTATGAATGCACAAATGGTGCATCCTGTATAACCAGAGAAATGAAAAGTTATGCTGCAATTGTGTACAATTAATCACAATGCATTCTGCTATCATGTACATATAATTAAAATTAATTAATTTAAAAATAAATCAGCATACTACAAAAAGAAGAATTTTAAACCTCTTCTAGAAGCAATGATTAATGCAATAGAAGCAAATGGAGATAAAAGAAGCCAAATGATCATGAAATATAGAGAATAGTGGGGAGTTGGCAGGAGGAATAGTAAGATGCTGTACTTGAATTTTACAGTGCATTTATTATGTTTTAACCCATTGGTAAATTCACCATCCAACATTGATTAGCCAGACTTTAGCTAGAGAAACCAAGGCTTTACTTCTCATGCCCTACTAATCCATGCCTTTACATTTCTTTGTCTCCCATAGATCATGTCCCAGCAGCAACTCTATCTCTGGGTGAATTTCAACCACCTCCAACCACTCCAGCCCTGTGTCCATACACAGCTGCCTGAGAAATCTTCAGCCAGACCCATGTACTGACACTTATTCTATGTTCTTGTAGAACATCCTGTGGATCTTGCTGAAGAGCTTCCAAATCATAGGCGTAGATTCCCAAAACTCCAAGTGGAAGAGGCTTTGTTCTGATTGCACTGTCTTGTGGAAGGCCTTTGATTGTACAGAACCCAGGGAGGGCCTGACCAAGAAGATGCTGTGTGGGCCAGCATGAATTTAGAGGTAGGAGCAAGGGCAGAGCCACACTGTAGCTACCTGGTGTTTCTGTTTCTATATTGTATGGTTGGATCCTGGAGAGGATCTTTATCTTAAGCAGTGAATTGGATGACCCACCAGATAGTCACACTCTGAAGGTAGGACACTATGGGAGCAGGTCTCTAAAACAGCTGGAAGACACTGCTACTTTTTAACCTGGGAGGGAGTTTTGAAATCCAAAAGTATATGTCTGAATGCAAGTCTCTTTATATTTTCATATCTTAATGACCTTGTGTCAAGCGATCTGATTCCATGAGTTGGAGTATGCTGTGTTTGTAACCACCTTTTCTAGCCTTACATGGATAGTTGACCTTTGCCAGGAAATGAGTTAGTTCTCCTTGTCACCCAAACATCTAGTCTTGGGCTCTGATTGGTGATGACCTCTTGAGCAACAAGCCCAGGATATCTTATTTGGAATTATATTTACTTCTGCCTAGACTCTTTCTGCTCTGCAACAAATTACCTGGGGATGGTCATCTAAGAGGAAGAGAAATTCCTTTCTCATAGCCCTGGAGACAATGGGGTCCCAGATCCAGGTGCTGAGCACTGGACTGCTGAGGGCATTCTTGCTGTGTCTGCACATGGCAGAAGGCATGAGTATAGGGCATAGGGTGGGGAGGTGGAACTCTCATAGGCAAAACCTAGACCCAGGAGACAAAATTCTTCTGTCATCTGCCAGGTGGAAGGAGAGCAGTGCACTCACTCTCTGCAGGTTCAGGATGTGCAGAAGCAGCATCTTCTCTTCCTCACCATCAACATCTGGATAACAGGGCACAGCGAGGACTAGATAGTTTAGGAATGTTTTTTCTGGGATGAGTGTGTGCACCACCATTGTAGGGAGATGTGGGGAGAATGACATCCTCCTGCACCAGAATCCAGTTTACAGGATGAAGTAGATGAGAGGATACTAAGAGGAAAAGGGGAAGTGTGAGATTTGGGGGGTGGATGCAGAGTAAGACAAATGGGTGCCCATATTCTAAAGTGCCCGGCTCACTTTTTTGGCAGATGATGTAGGAAGAAACCGGACACACTGAGGGGAGCTCTGCAGAGGCTGCTACTGGTGAGCTCACAAGTGGATTCAAGAGGATGGGACAATCCACATATTTCATTTAAGCAGCCCCAGAACACTCTCCCAGGGAATCCATCACCACTCCATAGCTGCTCCTCCTGCTGCTAGAATGAGGCTCTGTGTCTCCTTTATCCAGACGCAGAGGCTGCAGGTGCTGCTGGCACCAGGGTGTGTGTCCCAGAGGGGGCTGCCCACTATGTCCCTGATGGAGATGCCACTAGAGAGGTCCAATTTCTTACTCTGCAGGGACTGACAACCCCCAACTCATCAGGGCCATGGTCAGTGAATCACTAGATGTGGACAGACCAGGAAAACCCTGGCCTTCAGAGTCTCCCAACCTCCTCATGCAGGTAGGACCACCCACTGCACCCAGATTTGCAGCCCGGTGGGCAAGCAGTCCATAAGGGCACTATGGCTTCAAGGACCAGTGGGACACATCCCAGTCCTGGAATGGCTCAGCTGCTGTGAAGCCTCCAAGGTCTTGGGTCACATTTCTCAATCCGAGGATTGAAGGATGTGGTGTGTCAAGATATATAATAGTTCACTTTTTTCACGTATGCCCCATTCAACCAAATCCATTACCTATTCAGTTCAATGCAGTGCTCATGTGGAAGATCAGGATTGTGAATTACTTATTTTCCTTTTTTCCCCCTTTTGTGACTGAGAATCAAATATGATATAGTCAGTTTTTTCTTTCTTTTACCTTTTCTATTTTTTCTAATTAGTTACAGATGAGAATAGAATGAATTTTGACACGTTACATAAATGGAGTATAACTTCTCATTCTTCTGGTTGTACATGATATAGAATCACACTGGTCACATATGCACACAGGGTAATAATATCTGATACATTTTACTATTCTTCCTACACCATACCTCCTCTCCTCCCTTTACTCCCCTCTGTCTAATCTAAAGCAGTCCCTGCCTTATTGTGGATTAGTATATGCATATCAGAGAAAACATTTGGCCTTTGTTCTTTGGGATTGGTTTATTTTGCTTACCTGATATTTCCCAGGTCCATCCATTTACCGGCATAAACCATAATTTCATTCTTCTTTAAGGCTGAGTAATATTCCTTTGAGTATACATGCCACATTTTTTAATCCATTCATCTGTTTAAGGGAATCTAGGTTTATTCCATAGTCTTTCTATTGTGAATTGATAAACATTGATAAACTTCAATGTGGCTATATTACTGTAGTATGCTAATATTAAGTGCTTTGGGTACAATAAACCTAGGAGTTGGATAGCTGGGGCAACTGGCGATTCCATTCCAAGTTTTCTGAGTAATCTCCATACCACTTTTCAAAATGGTTGCACCAATCTGCAGGGCCACCAATAATGTATGAGTGTACATTTTTCCCTATATCCTCACCAACATTTACTATTGCTTGTATTCTTGATAATTGCCATTCTGAATGGAGTGAGATGAAATATTAGAGAAGTTTTGATTTGCATTTCTCTAATCACTAGAGATGTTAAACTTTTTAATATATTTGTTGATTGATTGTATTTCCTCTTAATGAAGTATCTGTTGTGTTCCTTAGCTCATTTATTGATTGACTTGTTTGTTTTGTTGGTGTTGAGTTTTGGGAGTTCTTTAATTATTTTAGAGATTAATGCTCTATCTGAGGCGCATATGGTAAAGATTCTTCTCCCATTCTGTAGGCTCTCTCTTCACATGATTGATTGTTTCCTTTGCTGAGGAGAAGGTTTAGTTTGACTACATCCCATTTATTGATTCTTGATTTTAATTCTTGTGCATTAGGAGCCTTGTTAAGGAAGTTAGTTCCTTGGCCAACATGGGACTACTTTTTCTTCTATTAGACCCAGGGTCTCTGTTCTAGTGCCTAACTCTTTGATCCATTTTGAGTTGAATTTCAAGCAGGGTGAGAGATAAGGATTTAATTTTATTTTTCTAAATATGGATTTCCAGTTTTCCCATCATGATTTGTTGAAGAAGCTGTCTTTTCTCCAATGAATATTGTGTGTATGAAGTACGATTCTTTCCTACACAGGATCTAGCCAATGCAAATGCAGGAAAATTGGCAGAAGAATTTAAGAGGTTTGGAGTTACACCAAGGGTAAGAGTATGTGAAGCCACTCTAGACACTCCTCTTGTGGAGAAAGAAGGCATCCATGTGCTTGATTGGCTGATGTTGCACCATCCCCCAACCAGACATACTTTTTACTCTTAAGTGTTTGAAAAATTATTTTTCATGCTCCACCTGGCTGTTTCATTGATCTTGGTGGCACTGAAGGCCTTGGGATGCTCCAGTGCTGGTTGCTCTAGCATTAATTGAAGGTGCCCTGCAGTATGAAAATGCACCGTCTCTAAAGCAAAAGCGACGTGGGACTTTGAATAGCAAACAACTCTTGTATTTAGAGAAGCATCATCCAAAAATGCAGCTGTGCTTCAAAGGTTCCAGGGGGCACAGGAACAACTCCTGCATTCAGTAAGTCGTGGTGCCTGATGCTACCCCCTTGGAAATGGGACGTGTGATGGGACCTAATTGGGTGCATATACCAGCCAACTTGTTGGTGTGCTGGATGGGGCTGATGGAACTTCCATACGAGTACTGGAAAGGAGTTTCACCAGGCCACAGGATGGACAGAATTATACCATCTATGTTCTGGTGATGATCAACCTACTTATACATTGAGCAAAAACTACTTTCTGTTTGGCAATTAAAATGTGTTATGATTTGAGAGGATTAGGTACTGGGTGGTAACTGCCAGCAGGTGATGTGAGTCAGCAGTAAGGAGATCATAGGTGCATGCCCTTGTGGGTTACATTTTGTCCCTGGGAGCTTGCTCTGTCTCTCTGCTTTCCTGCTGCCATGGGACAGGGTAGTTTTCTTCTGTCATGGGCTTTCACCATGATATTCTGACTCTGCTCTGGGCCCAAAACAATGGTGCCAGCTGACCATGGACAGAAACCTCTGATATTGTGAAAATACCTTTCCTTCTTCTAAGATGTTTTTGTTAGGTATTTTGGTCACAATGACAAAAAAGTGACCACCACAAAAAAAAAATGCATATCATTTTTTTACAGAAAAAAACAATACCCTTTTATTTTAAAAATTCTATCAAATTAGTTTCCATATGACACCACATTTTAAAAAAATTAATGTTAACCAGCCTGTGGATTAGCACACTATACAGACTTCATCAGAGCATTCACAGATGCTTAGAATATTTACAAATAGTGTTCACTAGCTGGTAAAGTTCTGTTGCTATTTTTCTAGCACATATTCCACAGTACAGGAAAGGGTGTATATTGGAGTTCTTGTTTAAAAATTCTTAACAGGGCTGGGGCCATGGCTCAGTGATAGAGCGCTCGCCTGGTATGCATGAGGCACTGGGTTCAATTCTCAGCACCACATAATAATAAAATAATATTATTTTACATAACTAAACTATAACTAAAAATGAATATAAAAATCCTTAACAAATGGAAAAAGGCAAATTTTCTGAACAAAGATTTTTCTTGATATAGTTCTCTTAAGCATTTGGGAATATAGAAATGCAAAGTAAATGTAAAGAAGCATAAGAAGGTTTAAATTCACATGGTTCTTTTAAATTATCTTAAGTAACATTAAGATAAAGGTTTACATTCATTATAAAATGTTGTTCAATCTTATGCAAATGATTTAACTCTGATTACTGCAATGCAAACTATACTTTTTAAAAAAAATATTATATACATGGAAGAATAATATTTTGTTTGCTACTTGTGTACAAATTCCAGCTGACCTGAGATCAGTCAGGCAAGATGACCTTTGAGAAACATCAGTTGTAGATTCTGTTGGAGTCGCTACTCAGTTTTGAAAACTGAACAATATTTTGACAAGAGAGCCAGGAACTCACTTAGTCTCCAGGACTGGGCCAAAAGCCTCCAATGATCTTCTCCATGAATGCTTGTGAAATATGTATGTGGAAGAGGTGTGCAGAAATTCTGGAATAACCAAAATTGATTAGAAGAAACACATGATTTGGGGCAATTCACATAGAACCTTGTTGGAAAGAATCTCTCCATCTTCCTTAGCACGCAATTTGCCCTGTTGCTAGTCCCAGTTTCTGCAAGCAGTTCAAGAGACAACCCATGGCAGACTGGCTGGAAGTGGCCCTAGCCCAATGGAGCAGGCCATGTTTTCTTGCACTGGCCCTTTCCTAGAGTAGCTTCATCTTCTTTTTCTCTTTAGCAAGCCTCCTTAAGAAATCACACATGGGTGGGAGGTTCTGTCTGCTATGTCACCACAGTCTGGGCTGCTGGACAAATTCAGACACAAGAGGTGCAAGGCCTTCTTGGGTGGAGCCCTCCCCACCTCCTGGTCACAAGGGCTCATGCCAGGGCCAGAGCACAATAGGAATCCTGTCCCACTGAGGATGTGACTTCAGCTGGCAAGGCCAGACTGACAGACTGTGGCTACAGACTGTAGCTCCAACCCTGCTACCTTCAGCTGGCCAAGAGATTCAATAATGGCATGTTTCTTTCAAGGATTAATTGGGATAACCCTAGTAAGGTCTCATTAATCTCCCTCCATCTGGTTCCAACTGCCCTCACAAGCTTTTCTAACTTTCTAAAGAATTTATAGGAAGCATGCCTGCAATCCCAGTGTCTTGGGAGGCTGAGGCAGGAGAATCACATATGCAAAGCCAGCCTCAGCAACAGAAAGAGGCCATAATCAATGTAGGGAGACCTTGCCACAAAATAAAATGTAAAAAAACAGTCTGGGGATGTGGCTTAGTTGTAAAGGACCTGTTGAGTCAAGACCTGGTTAAAAAAAAAAAAAACATACATTTTCACAATATCTATGGGTAAGGTGTTGGGTGGGGAGACTTTATTTGGCTTCAGGGTCATGTGGCATTCCTGTACTTCCTAGACGATATTAACCTACTACCTGACAACACTTCCCACACTCCAGATACAACCAGGTTCTGTGGGAAAAACCAGGTGCTTGGAAATGGTAACCACAAGACTTCATTTCATTCCAAAGCCCAAATTCCAGAAGATAACCAGCTTTAGAAATGAGTCTGAATTTGATCCTTCTACCTTGGAATAACCTGTGAGGGTTTGACAATGAAGGGATGGCCTACTTCCATTCCACCTCAGATTACCCAGGGCATTGATGACCTCAATTATGATATGTGACCTGGGAACAAGGTTCTGCAGCCCAGGGTTCTTGGCCTTCCACAGCAGTCTCATCTGACTATGGCCTGATGGATGTCATTCCTCGGCAAGAGAGTCAAGACAAGAGCCTTTTTGCCCTACTGGCATGTGCTTCAGCCACAGAACTGTTTTTACCAGACTTACATGGCCCCTAGATATGCAGGGTGGCATTTTAACTTGTGCCATAGAGGGGTAAGTTGACGCAAATGGTCAGGGAGTGGCAGAGATAGGGAGACACTAGACCCAGTTTAGCACCTCCAAGAGGCGACACCTCTTGGGCTTCAGCAGTGGGCATTCTTGGCCTGCATTGTCCAGGAAAGCTCACCACCTTGTGGGGTGAGCACAACATTGGAAGGGGCAGGTGCTGGCAGATGTAAAAATGGGTAATGTGAGGGGCATTCTGTGACCTCTGTGAGCTCCAGTGTCTGTGTGGGTGTCAGTATAATCCCCCTTTTGTAGACCGAGTAATAAATGGATCTTTGGGGGAGCAGTATATGGGCACATCATGTAACCTGCATTGTGTAACCTGTGCCTTTTGCATGAGAGGACTCTGCTCTTCTGCCCACCACCATGTCCCAAATGCAAGCCTGATCCTGGCTCTCTCAGTACCCAAGTATGTCCAGTCTCATACTCTCCTTCCCTTGATGTCCTCTTCCCAGACGCCACTGCCTGATGTCCCTCATGCTCTCCTGAGACCTCGCATGGGATCACAGGAGGCAGAGACTCTGCTGATTGTCATTACTTGAGGTCCTAGGAACCTTGTCCTCTGCTGGCACCTAGTGGGCAACTTGAGTTCCAAGGTCTTGGAATGCAGGTTCTCTTTTCCTTCCTGCTCCCCTCCCTGCCTTTCTGCTTATTCTGTCCTCTTCCCTTCCACTCCTCCCAGGCTGCCATCTACCAGATGTGGCTGGCCTGGTAGATGGACTATCTCCCTCCCTATCTGAATGTAACCAGGAAAAGCCAATCATCATGGGGATGGCTAGACCTGTTGGTGTTGCCAAGACCAATATGAAAGCAAGAGGGCAATGGGTCTTAGGACAGGGCCTGGGGCTGAGAAAATAAGAACCAGAGTATTGTGGTTGTTCTGAGGGGATCTTACACAGCAGAGGGCTATGAGTTCCCCATAGGACATGGTAGTCAGAACTGGAGGGCCAGGAGACCCCTTGACTCTAGGACCCTCCAATTATGATTCTAAGCTGTGTATCTCTAGGGACACAGGCTCCTGTTGCAGTGAAAGGAAGAAGGGTGGGTCCACTTGGCTGGCAGTATCCCAGTGGGCACTTGGTACATAGGATTGCTGTAGTGGGGATGGTACAATTGTGTTTGGGAAATCAGGGGCGGGTGTGGCTAGTAGGGGCAGGGGGGCCCTCAAATCTAGCTGATACATGAGCAACCCTGCTGGGTTGGGGGATAGGGCCCTGTGTGGGGAGACCATTGGCCTTTGTCCCAGGATCAAAGCACCTCTACTGTCCTGTGCCAGTCATTTTTGGCACTGGCAGGGAGTTCCATGTTTGATGGTTCATGAGTTTGATGGTTTTGTGTCCCTGAGTTTCAGGCTTTGGGTCACCTAAGGAGCTGAGTATCCCTTAAATAGGGGAGCTACCTGGGGCCAACCTGTATATATCTGGGCGTGGAGATGCTCTGCTGTTTTAAGTTTTCAGATTTCAGGGAGAGGCAGCCATGGTTTCATAGTATTCTTTCTCCACACACACCCAGGACCTTTCCCACTGTTGCAGTTACCATTTCCTTGTGTCTGAAGATAAGTCATTATAAGGCTCTCTGTCTTATCATATGGGCTGACCCCCTGGTACCAGAATCACATTTCTCTTACACATTCCATTGTTGGAGCCCAGGGGACCAAGGAAGCTGTGAAGACAAGTATGGCCAGGGTGGGTGTTGGCCTCGTAGAATGAATTTGGAAGTTCTCCCTCTTTTTCTATTTCCTGAAATAGCTTGAAAAGTATTGGTATTATTTCCTCTTTAAATGTTTGTAAAACTCTGCTGTATACCCATCTGGTCCTGGGCTTTTCTTAGTTGGTAGTCTTTTGATGTTTTTTTCTATTTCCTCAATTGATATTGGTCTGTTTAGGTTGTCTATATCCTCCTGACTCAATCTCGGCAGATCATATGATTTAAGAAATTTATCGATGCCTTCACTATCTTCTATTTTATTGGAGTATAAGGATTCAAAATAATTTCTGATTATCTTCTGTATTTCTGAAGTGTCTGTTGTGATATTGCCTTTTTCATCCTGTATGCTAGTAATTTGAATTCTCTCTCCTCTTCGTTAGCTTGGCTAAGGGTCTGTCGATTTTATTTATTTTTTCAAAGAACCAACTTTTAGTTTTGTCAATTTTTTCAATTGTTTCTTTTGTTTTGATTTCATTAATTTCAGCTCTGATTTTAATTATTTCTTGCCTTCTACTTCTTTTGATGTTGTTTTGCTCTTCTTTTTCTAGGATTTTGAGATCAAGTATGAGATCATTTATTTGTTGGTTTTTTCTTTTTTTAAGGAATGAACTCCAAGCAATGAATTTTCCTCTTAGAACTGCTTTCAATGTGTCCCATAGATTCCGATATATTGTGTCTGTGTTTTCATTTATCTCTAAGAATTTTTTAATTTCCTCCTTGATGTCTTCTATAACCCATTGATCATTTAGTAACCTATTGTTCATTTTCCAAGTGATGCATGATTTTTCCTTCCTTCTTTTATCGTTGATTTTCAGTTTCATTCCATTATGATCAGATAAGATACATGGTATTATCTCTACTCCTTTATATTGTCTAAGAGTTGCCCTGTGACATAATATATGATCTATTTTTGAGAAGGATACATGTGCTCCTGAGAAAAAAGTGTAACTGCTTGATGTTGGGTGGTATATTCTATATATGTCAATTAAGTCTAGGTTATTAATTGTGTTATTGAGTTCTATAGTTTCCTTATTCAACTTTTGTTTGGAAGATCTGTCCAGTTGTGAGAGAGGTGTGTTGAAATCTCCCATGATTATTGTATGGTGGTCTATTAGACTCTTGAACTTGAGAAGAGTTTGCTTGATGAACATAGCCGCACCATTGTTTGGGGCATATATATTTATGATTGTTATGTCTTGTTGGTGTATGGTTCCCTTGAGCAGTATGTAGTGTCCCTCTTTATCCCTTTTGATTAACTTTGGCTTGAAATCTATTTTATTTGATATGAGTATGGACACTCCTGCTTATTTCCAAAGTCCATATGAGTGATATGATTTTTCCCAACCTTTCACCTTCAGTCTATGTATGTCTTTTCCTATCAAATGTGTCTCCTGTAGGTAGCATATTGTTGGGTCTTGTTTTGTGATCCATTCTACTAGCCTGTGTCTCTTAATTGGTGAGTTTAAGCCATTAACATTTAGGGTTATTATTGAGATATGGTTTGTTCTTCCAGCAATATTTGTTTATTTATGTTACTAAACATGGTTTGTTTTCCTCTTTGATTATTTCCCCCCCTTTAATGACCTACTTCCCACTGTTGGTTTTCATTGTTATTTTCCATTTCCTCTTCCTGTAATGCTTTGCCAAGGATGTTTTGAAGAGATGGTTTTCTAGCTGCAAATTCTTTTAACTTTTATTTATCATGGAAGGTTTTAATTTCATCTTCCATCCTGAAGCTTAATTTCACTGGATACACGATTCTTGGTTGGAACCCATTTTCTTTCAGTGTTTGAAATATGTTATTCCAGGATCTTCTAGCTTTCAGAGTCTGTGTTGAAAGATCAGCTGTTATCCTGATTGGCTTACCCCTAAATGTAATCTGCTTCCTTTCTCTTGTAGCTTTTAAAATTCTCTCCTTATTCTGTATGTTGGGCATCTTCATTATAATGTGTCTAAGTGTGGATCTCTTATGATTTTGCACAGTCGGCGTCCTGTAGGCTTCTAGGATTTGGGATTCTGTCTCATTCTTCAAGTCTGGGAAGTTTTCTCGTATTATTTCATTGAATAGATTGCTCATTCCTTTGGTTTGGACCTCTATACCTTCCTGTATCCCAATGACTCTTAAGTTTGGTCTCTTTATGTTATCCCATATTTCTTGTATGTTCTGCTCATGGTTTCATAACAGTCTTGCTGAGCTGTCTATGTTCTTTTCAAGTTAAAATACTTTGTCTTCATTGTCTGATGTTCTATCTTCTAAGTGTTCTACCCTGCTGGTAGTATTCTCAATTGAGTTTTTAAGTTGGTTTATTGCTTCCTGCATTTCTAGGATTTCTGTTTGTTTGTTTTTTATTACCTCTATCTCCCTCTATAGTTGATCTTTTGCTTCTTGGATTTGTTTATGTAATTCATTGTCAAAGTGATCTTTCATTGTCTGATTTTGCTGTCTAATGTCTTCCTTGGGACTCCAGATCATCCGAAGCATGTATATCCTGAATTCTTTATCTGACATTCCATCTGCTGCAGCTATTATCTCTTCTCAAGTTCAGTTGACCTGCATTGTTTGTGGTTCTTTCTTTCCTTGTCTTTTCATACTGCTCGCGTTTCTTTCTGCTTGGTGAAACTGTTGTGTTTTTGAAAATTTCCCCCTATATATTTATATTGCTCTTGTATAGTTGAAAAGTCTCCCTTGCAGGGGTGGGCGGCGGCTGTGCTCTTCCTCCAATTGGGGTGATCTGTCTACCATGCTGGCGGGCCGATGGGTCTGTTCTGCCAGTCGGTCACAGGTCTGCCTACCTTGCAGGCGCAGTCGGTGGCTCTGCTGTGCCCCTCCTCCAATTGGTATGATGTGTCTACCACGCCCACGGACCCTTGGGCCTGTTCTGCCGGTCGGTCGCAGGTCTGCCTAACTTGTAGGCATGGGCAGCGGCTCTGCTCTGCCCTTACTCCAATTGGGGTGACGTATCTACCACGCCAGTGGGTCACTAGGCCTGTTCCAGGTGTGGGTGGTGGCTCTGCTCTACCCCTACTCCAATTGGGGTGATGTGACTACCACACCGGCGGGCCGCTGGGCCTGTTCAGGGTGCGGGCGGCGGCTCTGCTCTGCCCCTACTCCAAATGGGGTGACGTGTCTGCCACGCCAGCCGGCCGCTGGGCCTGTTCCGCTGATCGGTCACAGGCCTTCCTACCTTGCGGGCACGGGTGGTGGTTCTGCTCTGTCCCTACTCCAATTGGGGTGTCGTCACTACCATGCCGGCAGGTCTCTGGGCCTGTTCCGGGCGCGGGTGGCGGCTCTGCTCTGCCCCTACTCCAATTGGGGTGATGTGACTACCATGCTGTCGGGCTGCTGGGTCTGTTCCCGGCACAAGCAAAGGCTCTGCTCTGCCCCTACTACAATTGGGATGACGTGTCTACCACGCCGGCAGGACACTAGGCCTGATCCACCGGTTGGTCGCAGGTCTGCCTACCTTGCGGGCACGGGCGGCGGCTCTGCTCTGCCCCTACTCCAATTGGGGTGATGTGACTACCATACCAGCAGGCCGCTGGGCCTGTTCTGGGCGCGGGAGGTGGCACTGCTCTGCCCCTCCTCCAATTGGTGTGACGTGACTACCATGCCAGTGGGTCGTTGGGCCTGTTCCAGATGCGGGTGGCGGCTCTGCTTGGCCCCTACTCCAAATGGGGTGACGTGACTGCCATGCCGGCGGGTCGCTGGGCCTGTTCTGGGCGCGGGCGACGGCTCTGCTCTGCCCCTCTAGCCTCCACAGTATTCAGCAGGACCCGGACCGAGAAGCAGTTTCCGTGGGTTCTTTAGCCCTGGGCCAGAGCAGTTCCGGGAGCCAGAATTCGGCCGCTCTGGATTCAAAAACATATCAAAAAAATTGTGCACCATGATCAAGTAGGATTCATCCCTGGGATGCAAGTCTGGTTCAATATATAGAAATCAATAAATGTTATTCACCACATCAATAGACTTAAAAATAAGAACCATATGATCATCTCGATAGATGCAGAAAAAGTATTTGACAAAGTACAGCATCCCTTTATGTTCAAAACTCTAAAAAAACTAGGGATAACAGAAACATACCTCAACATTGTAAAGCAATCTATGCTAAGCCTCAGGCTAGCATCATTCTGAATGGAGAAAAATTGAAGGCATTCCCTCTAAAATCTGGAACAAGACAGGAATGCCCTCTCTCACCACTTCTGTTCAACATAGTTCTCGAAACACTAGCCAGAGCAATTAGACAGATGAACGAAAGGCATAAAAATAGGAAAAGAAGAACTTAAATTATCACTATTTGCAGATGACATGATTCTATACCTAGCAGACCAAAAAGGGTCTACAAAGAAACTATTAGAGCTAATAAATGAATTTAGCAAACTGGCAGGATATAAAATCAACACGCATAAATCAAAGGCATTCCTGTATATCAGTGACAAATCCTCTAAAATGGAAATGAGGAAAAACACTCCATTCACAATATCCTCAAAAAAAAAATAAAATAAAATACTTGGGAATCAAACCTAACAAAAGAGGTGAAAGATTTATACAATGAAAAGTACAGAACCCTAAAGAGAGAGATAGAAGAAGATCTTAGAAGATGGACAAACATACCCTGTTCATGGATAGACAGAACTAACATCATCAAAATGGCGATATTACCAAAAGTTCTCTATAGGTTTAATGCAATGCCAATCAAATTCCCAATGGCATTTCTTGTAGAAATAGAGAAAGCAATCATGAAATTCATATGAAAAAAAAAGACCCAGAATAGCAAAAACAATGCTAAGCAGGAAGTGTGAATCAGGCGGTATAGCGATACCAGACTTCAAACTATACTACAGAGCAATAGTAACAAAAACAGCATGGTACTGGTACCAAAACAGGCGGGTGTACCAATGGTACAGAATAGAGGACACAGAAATCAATCCACAAAACTACAACTATCTTATATTTGATAAAGGGGGCTAAAAGCATGCAATGGAGGAAGGATAGCATCTTCAACAAATGGTGCTGGGAAAACTGAAAATCCATATGCAACAAAATGAAACTGAATCTCTTTCTCTCACCATGCACAAAAGTTAACTTAAAATGGACCAAGGAGCTTGATATCAAATCAGAGACACGGCATCTGATAGAAGAAAAAGTTGGCTACTATCTACATTCTGTGGGGTCAGGCTCCAAATTCCTCAATAGGACACCCATAGCACAAGAGTTAATAACTAGAATCAACAAATGGGACTTACTCAAACTAAAAAGTTTTTTCTCAGCAAAAGAAACAATAAGAGAGGTAAATAGGGAGCCTACATCCTGGGAACAAATCTTTACTCCTCACACTTCAGATAGAGCCCTAATATCCAGAGTATACAAAGAACTCAAAAAAAATTAGACAATAAGATAACAAATAACCCAATTAGCAAATGGGCCAAGGACCTGAACAGACACTTCTCAGAGGAGGACATACAATCAATCAACAAGTACATGAAAAAATGCTCACCATCGCTAGCAGTCAGAGAAATGCAAATCAAAACCACCCTAAGATACCATCTCACTCCAGTAAGATTGGCAGCCATTCTGAAGTCAAACAACAACAAGTGCTGGTGAGAATGTGGGGAAAGGGGTACACTTGTTCATTGTTGGTGGGACTGCAAATTGGTGCAGCCAATTTGGAAAGCAGTATGGAGATTTCTTGGAAAGCTGGGTATGGAACCACCATTTGACCCAGCTATTCCCCTTTTTGGTCTATTTCCTAAAGACCTAAAAAGAGCATGCTACAGGGACACTGCTACAACAATGTTCATAGCAGCACAATTCACAATAGCAAGACTGTGGAACCAACCTAGATGCCCTTCAATAGATGAATGGATAAAAACAAAAATGTGGCATTTATACACAATGGAGTATTACTCTGCATTAAAAAATGACAAAATCATAGAATTTGGAGGGAAATGGATGGCATTAGAGCAGATTATGCTAAGTGAAGCCAGCCAATCCCTAAAAAACAAATGACAAATATCTTCTTTGATATAAGGAGAGTAACTAAGAACAGAGTAGGGACGAAGAGCATGAGAAGAAGATTAACAGTAAACAGGGATGAGAGGTGGCAGGGAAAGGGAGAGTGAAGGGAAATTGCATGGAAATGGAAGGAGACCCTCATGGTTATACAAAATTACATACAAGAGGAAGTGAGGGGAAAGGGAAAAATAATACAAGGGGGAGAAATTAATTACAGTAGAGGGGGTAGAGAGAGAAGAGGGGAGGGGAGGGGAGGGGGGATAGTAGAGGATAGGAAAGGCAGCAGAATACAACAGACACTAGTATGGCAATATGTAAATCAATGGAAGTGTAACTGATGTGATTCTGCAATCTGTATACGGGGTAAAAATGGGAGTTCATAACCCACTTGAATCAAAGTGTGAAATATGATATATCAAGAACTATGTAATGTTTTGAACAACCAACAATAAATAAATAAATAATAAAGAGGAAAAAAACTATTTTTTCCATTTCCTTCTGGTAGTGTTATACAGCTTTTATAAAAAAAATATTCAGATCCTGAATGCATTTGGAATTCACTTTTTGTATAGTGTAAATTATCTAACTTTATTTTTTTCTCCCCCAAAGGACAGTAAATGGTGTCAGCACAGATTATTGATTCATCCACTTTTCCCGCCAGGGTTCTCAGATGCTACTATTACCAAGCCCTGCAGTTTCACTCCTGAGAGTTTGTTCTGGTCTTTTCTCTGTTGCTTTCATTTACTTGAAGATTTCCATGCCAGTTTCAGGCTGTTAGTATTTGAATATTTGGTAGACCAGAGAGTTAAAGACTTTAAAGTAATTTTCTCTAGTTTTCAATCTTGATCATTTTTAGAATTCATTGAGAATCAAGTTAAAAACAAAACTGAAATTTTAAAAAATCCTGTTGGGTTTTGGTTGGTTTGCATGAATTTATAAATTATTTTTGGATAAATTGTAATTTTGACAGCATCAAGTTATTCTGTTTAGGAAAATGGCATGACTATTGATTTAGCTTTTTATGTAATTTGCTAAAATGTTATAGCCTTTCCTCAAATAGATCTACAGCATTTCTTGTAAGATTTACTCACAGATATTTTTATTATTGTTATTTTCCTAATACTGGCATAGGAACTATTCACCAGTATCCATTTCCATTTATTATTCTTAGAATATGGATAGTTACTCATTTTTAAATGTTACCTTATATCTGTCCATTTTACCAAATCATTTTTATTAATTATCATAATTATCCAGCTCATTCTTCTGAGTATTTTTTTAGGAAGACAGTTACATTTACTACAGATTTTCCTCACTGCAGTCAGTAGGATTTTCCAGTAAATTTTCAATTTCTGTTCATGTTCCTGGTTATTGAAAATAATGTATATGGAATCCTTGCATTGTTCCTTACCCATTTCTTACAAAATTTTTTAGCAAGCTTGTAAGAAAGATGACAGACAACCTGTCAATTTTCTTTATGAACATGCACATGTGAACACTTTTTTTTTTCTTCTGGAAACTATATTTTGTCTTTTTCCTTAGGATTCTGTTGAGTTTTAGGTTCATGAGTGTTGAATTGTCAGTATAAAATAGATTGCAAATAAACAGAAGGCAAAACAATGTATTTTACTACTTAGACTCACATGGTTATATGCACTCATCTGAGTACCTTTTACCATTACTCATCCTGGGAGAATAATAGTCTCTCTAAGCCAACCTCTGTGCTGGGCACCGGGCCATCTGTCATCATTAATGAACAGTCATTGGCAGGAGTTCACTTTTCTTGCTCTGAGTGGCATGTTGATATTGTTGACAAGTCAGAGAAGATAATTTCAATATTTCACAATCATGTTTTATTTTTACATGGACAACATTTGGCCCACCCAATTCAGGATTAGGTACTATAAATCTCTTGAATAATAGATAGAGTCAATCCATGAAGTCCTACTGAAAGGAAATGCAAATAAAATCAGGAATATGCATAATCTAGATTCATCTATCTATCTATCTATCTATCTATCTATCTATCTATCTATCTATCTATCTAGGCTATTTGTTTCTTGTTGAGCTTCTGGGGACTTTCCTGGTGGAGGCATTGACTTGCACCTTATCTGAGCCCTGGCAGCCATGCAGGTTGGTAAAGAAGATGTGGGCCATTCCTGAGTTCCTGCAGGGGATCTCCTGGTGGCGGGATAGATCCAGGGCTATCCTGTGCAATGGGCTCCCATGCATGTCAGAAAGTCAGATCTAGGAGGAGCAAGAGCTCCTGTGGGGTTCTGCAGGTGGTGGGATAACCCTGGGCCTACATTGAACTCTTGCTCCTGCACAGGTTGTTGAGGAGGACCTGGGCTGTGTATGAGCTCCAGAACATGTCTTCCTGTTGGCAGAGGTGATCCTGCCAGTGTATCCTATTGGCGGGATGAACTTGGGCCTAACCTGTGCTGAGGCTCCCTTGCAAATCTGCATGGTCAATCTGGGCAGAGACTGAGCTCCTGCTGGGGTCTGCAGGTAGTGTGAAAGACCAGGGCTTACCCTGTGCTTCTTATCTGGGCCCCAGCAGGTATCTGTCTGTGGCCAGAGGAGATCCTGGGTCATGCCTCATGCCTGAGTTCTGGAGAGAGTTCCAGTGAGCGAAGGCATTCCTGAGCTCCAGCATGGTTGGCTGGTGGGTGCAGGTTGTCCAGACCAAATCTGAGCTCTGGTGGAGATCTCACAGAGGTTTTATGGACCTGGGCTACCCTATCCCCTGGCTCTTGGGCATGTTGGCAATGTAGATCTAGGCAGAACATTAGGTCCAGCAGGGGTCAGTTGGTGGAGGAATGGACCCTGTGTTACCCTGGGCACCATCTCCTGTGCAGGTTGGCAAAGTGGACCTGTGTGAGACCTATGGCTACAAATTTCCTGGAAAAAAAAAACAGGAGAAAAAAAACCTTCATTGTCCAGTCATTCTCATTAGTCTTGATTTCTTTCTTTTTTTCCTTTCTTCCTTTCTTCCTTCCTTCCTTCCTTCCATCTTTTCTCTCTTTCTCTTTCTCTCTCTCTCTTTCTTTCTTTCTTGATACAACATCTATAGCACAGACAACAAAAGCAAGAATAGATAATGGACAATATCTGCCCATACTACAGAAGGGGACAAAAATCAGCGCAGGAGACAACCTGTAGATGTGAGAAAACACTTGAATCTGAATTTCCAAAATATATAAGAATGTCCTAGAGTTTAATGGGAAAAATGTTACCAATCCAGTGAAACTATGGCCCAAGAGCTGAGAGAGACATCTCTGGAAGGAGGGCTGTCTGTTTAAGATTGTAAGCCACCCCCAGGAAAGGCATGGGTGTGAGTAATGCAATGGTGCCTAATGACTTTCCCCAGGGACCTGAGGTCTGATCCCCAGCCAATGGGGACCTTGATTACAATGATCAATTTCATGGTAAAATTTAAAAATTTGCCACAACAACTATACATAGGTTATTTGAGTTGGAATTCTTGGGTTAAAGGAAAGTATGCACTTCAAATTTTGGTATATATTTTAAACTTCTCTGCAGAAGGGTTATGACAATTTTTCATTGCAATTATCAGAGCATGACAATTCCATTTTCCAACACTGTCAACATTAAGTTTTCTCATTCTCTTTATTCTTTTTATGTGATATGCACACACACAAATGTACTTTATATATTCTTTGGATTACCATATTGACATGAAATGCCATCTCAAGTGTATGGTATGTGATATTTTATAAACAGCCTACATTTGTCTTTTCCCATTTTTATTAAGGTGTTTGTTTCTTTTTCTTGAATTTTACGAGCTCCATATATGATTAACCTCTAGTGAACTGTTCAGTAACCCAAAGGAACATCACAAAAATACTGATTTCTACCAACTGGGAACAATTTTGCCTCATGTAGAGAGCCCTTTGCCAGCTTGGGAATTCTGGTTCTATTTCCAAATTTCAGATGTGAAATCAAATTTTTCAGATGGGGTATTCTGGTGAATATGATTGATATTGGTGAAAGTCAGGGAAGAAATCTTCAATATTTTACAATCATTTTTTAATTTTTACATGGATAACATTTGGGTCACTCAAATCAGGCTTAGGTAATATAACTAAGTCTCTTGCATTGAAGAATAGAGTCAATCCATGATGTCCTACTGAAAGTAAATGTGAATAAAATCAAGAATATGAATGAACTAGTTTTCTTTCTTTTTCCTTCCTTCCTTTATTTATTTATTGTTTTGGCTATTTATTTATTCATCAGTTCCTGGGGGGTTTCCCCTGGTGGGATTGATCCATATCTAATTAGGGTTCTGGCAGCGATGCAGATCCATGAGGCAGATCTGGCCTTACCTGAGCTCCACTGGGAGTCTGCTGATGGGTGCATATAGTCCTGGGCCCTACCTGAGTTCTGGAAGTGTCTGCCAGTGGACTGAGATAGTCCTGGGATGAGCCTCAAATCTGGTGAGGGTCTTCTGGCCTCAGGCCTACCCTAGGTAAGGACACCCATGCGGTTGCAATAGGCTGATCTGGACAGAGCCTGAGCTCCAGAAGAGGTCATCCAGTGGCGGGATGTTCCTAGGCTTACCCTGAGCATGAGCTCAGGAGAGTTTGGCCAGGCAGATCAGATCTAGGCATAAGCTCCTGCAGTGGTTGGCTGGTGGGGGAATGGACCTGTGGCTATTCTGTGCCCAGGATTCCACTGCAGGTCGTCCTCACAGATCTGGGGTGATCCTGAGCTCCCAAAGATGTCTGGCAATGAGTGGAGGAAGTCCTGGGCTGAGCCTAAGAACCACAGATGTCAGGTGGTGGAAGGTAGAACCAGGGCTTTCCCTGGGGCCTGGCTCCTGGGCAGAGCTTGAGGTCCAGGTGAGGTGTGAAGGTGGTGGGATGGAACCAGTCCTACACTTGCCAAGGTTCCCATGCAGGTTGGAGAGGCAATCCTGAGCCAAGCCTAAGCTCCACCTGCTATCTAGCAGTGGAAAAATGATCTCAGTCCTAATACTGGACTCCCACAGGTGTATTAGGATAATCTGGGCTGAGCCCAAGCTCCAACATTAGTCAGCAAGTGAGCAGAGGCAGTCCTGGCTCAGGCCTGAGTCTGGTGTGCATCTGACCATAGATAGAGGTGGTATTGGGCTGAGTCTGAGCTCCAGCGGGGATCAGACACTGGGGGGATGGCACTATGTCTATCCATGTGTGGGCTCCCAAGTAGGTGGACTAGGCTGATCAGAGAAGAACCAGAGCTCAAGAAAGTGTCTGTCTGTGAGGTGAGGCTGTAGAGCTTGTGGCCTGAGCTCTACCAGGGGCCTACTTGTGGCAGTTGATCCCAGGCCTAGCTTGGACCAGGCTCCCACACCTGTCAGCACTGCTGATCTGGGTGGGGTTGAACTTGGGTGACTGATTGTCAGTGGGTAGAGTCATTCATGAGCAGAGCCTGAGCTTTGGTGCCAGTCTCATGATGACTGGATCGACTTGGGCTACCCTGGGCTCTGGCTTTGTCTCCTGCCAGGACACTGAGTTGGATCTGGTTAGAGCTGGAGCTCTGGTGGGATTCTGTAGGTGGCAGGGTGGAACTGGGCCTCCCCTTGCACAGGATCCTACGCAGGTCAACAAGGCCAATCTTGGCCATGTTTGAGCTCTGCCTGTGAGCAGAGATGGTCCTGTGTCTGGCCTTAGGGCTGCTTGGGGCCTGCTTGTGGCATTGGTCCAAGGCCTAACTTGGGGCAGGCTTGCTTGCCCGTCAGAGGGAGATCTGGACTGGGGCTGAACTTTGGTGACTGTCTGACAGTGGACAGTCATTTCTGGGAGGAGCCTGAGCTCAGGTACCAGTCTGAAGGTGACTTGATGGACTTGGGCTACCCTAGGCTCTGCCTCTGTCTCCTACAATGTTGTCGATTTGGATCTGGGCAGAGCTGGAGCTCTGGTGGTGGTCTGCAGCTGTCAGGACGGAGCTCAGCCTCCCCTTGCCTGGGCTCTTGTGCAGGTCAGCAAGGAAAATATGGGCTATTTATGAGCAGCAGGGGACTGCATGAGGGTGGTGGTGGTCCTGGGCCAAGCCTGAGCTCCAGCAGGGCTCAGACAGTAGAGGAATGGAACATTCCTAACCTTTCCCTGGCTCTGCTGCAGATGCTCCAGCTAGACCTGGGCTGGGAATGAGCTCTGGAGAGTGTCTTGCCTGTGAGCAGAGTCGGTCCTGGGCCAAGCCTGAGCAGAGGTGGAGGTCTGGTGGTGGCCATATGTTCCCAGTGTTACCCTGTGCCAGGGCTCCTGTGCACATCTGCAAGGGTTAACTGGTTGGATGCTGAGATACAGCAGGGTGTCAGCTGTTTGGCAGGAGGAACAGGATCTATCCTGTCAGGACTTCTCAATGGATCAGCAAGTTGGATTGGGGCACAGATGAGCTCTGGCAGAGGTGGGCCTTTGGGCAGAGACTGTCTTGTTTCTGGCCTGAGCTCTGCTCACAGCCTGCTTATGGCATTTGGGTCCAGGCCTACCTTGGGCCAGGTTCCTGCACCTGTCAGCAAGGCTGATCTGGGTGGCTGCCAAAATGACTTTTGGTAGGGTAGGCCTTTGGGCAGAAACTGCTAGTCTCATGGTTACTGGATTGCCTTGGGCTACCCTGGGCTAGGACTTCATCTCCTGCCATATCATGGAGTTGGATCTGGGTAGAGCTGGAGGTCTGGTGGGGTTTTGCATGTGGCGAGATGACATTGGGCCTATCTTTGCCTCTGCCTTCAAGCAGGTCAGCGGGGCCAATTTTGGCCGAATTTGAGCTCCACTTCTTGATCAGAGGTGGTCCCGTGTCTGGCCTGAGCTCTTCTTGGGGCCTGCTTATTTCAGCTGGTACCAGGTCTACCTTGGACTAGGCTCTCGTGCCTGTCAGTGAGGCTGATCTTGGTTGGGGCTGAAGTTCTGCAGCTGTCTGTCAGTGGGCAGAGTCGGTCCTGGGCAGAGCCTGAATTCCAATGCAAGCCTCTTGATGACTGGAAGGACAGGCCAACCCTGGACTCGGGTTTTGTCCTGCCAGGTCTTTGAGTTGGATCTGGGCAGAGCTGGAGCTCTGGTGGGGTTCTGCAGGTGGCGGGTTGCAACAGGGCCTCCCCTTGCCTGGGCTCCTGTGCAGGGTAGTATGGCTTATCTGGGACTTGTATATGCTCTGGCAGGGTTCTGCCTGTGGCAGAGTTAGTCCCATGCCGAGTCTAAGCTCTGGTGGTGGTGTGGTGTTGGACATATGCTCCCTGGGATACCCTCTTCCCGGGCTCCTGTGCCCATCTACAAGGCTAATCTGGTGGGTGCCTGAGATACAGCAGGGGTCTGCTGGTGGTGGGATGGACCAGGGCATATTCTGGGCTTCAGCTACCACTCAGGTCGTTGAGGCTGAAAGGGGCCAGGATTGGTCACCAGCGAGTGTTTGTTGGTGGGCAGTATGTCCTGGTCCAAACCTGAGCTCTGGAGGTAGCTGCTGGAGGGTGGAGGCAGTCCTGAACAGAACCTGAACTTTGGTGCCAGTTTGAAGATGAGTGGATGGACTAGGGCTCTCCTGCACAGGTCCTCATGGTGACTCTGGACTGGATCTGAGCTCCTGCAGTGGTCTGCTGGTGGGCAGAGGCAGTCATGGCCCGAGGCTCAGCTCTGGGGAGGGTCAGCCAGTGTTGGGATGGACCTGGACCTACCCTTTCCTGGGCTCCATGCAGGTTTGTGAGGCTGATCTGGGCAGAGCCTGAGTTCCGACAGGTGTCTGCCAGTGTGGGGACGTGGTCCTGGGCCAGACTTGAGCTCGGTGCAGGCAAAGAGATGTGAAGGCGTGTGGACCCCCAGACCTGGGAGCTCTGCATTCTTGGTCCCAGGTGGGGGGCACACTGGGTGTGTGTGGCCAGAAGAAGCCTGAACCCTCTTTAATTACAAAAATGTCAACACAATCTGCTCACACAGACTTTTACACATGCATAGCAAAAAAAAAAAAAAAGAAAACCACACATACACACCCTTCAACGCATACATATGTTCATCTTCAATGCGTGCATAACACATACAAGAAGCATAGGCACACAAAGGTGCCACTCAATCACTACTTTATCCTGGAGAAGAAAACATAATTTCAACTCCCAAATCAATGCCCTTCATCACACACTCGACACACACATATCCCATCAGCAGCATGCACAGGACACACTGGCTTCTCAGCAGTGCAGGAAACACATACACAGTGTGCTTCTTTCTGAACATAAACATATGTTTTCATCCATGGAGAATCTGAGGTGCTGGTGACCCATGCAGGGCAGCTCTCAGTGACGGGCCAGAGCATGCAGCATCACAGGTTCAGGAGCTGAGGAGGGCTGCGGGGAGAAAGCAGAGGGAAACCAGACCTGAAGCATGACAAGAAATCCATTCATGAACAGCTGTGAAGAGTATGTGTCTATTCATTTTGCTGTAAGTGATGCCTTCATTTGCTTGTTTGTGAATTATCCTTTTGCTCCAGGGGAATCCCAGCTCACCCAAACACAAGTTTGTTATCTTCAAACCTCTTCTCTAGGGACTTGAATAAGGTCTCATATATACCTGTTCCCTTAGTGAGTAACTGCAGAGTCCTTAAGTGCCTACACAGCCTGCCTTGGGCTCTGAGGGATGTGAAGTGCCTGGATTCTGACATGATGAGCTGCTTAAAACCATTCACGAGCAGGTAGGATCTTCTTCCCCTTCATAAGCAGAAGGCGAGATGGCTGTTCTTTGACCTGGGAAGTGGTTTGAAATAAGAAAGAACCAAGCTTCCAAACCAACTTGACTTTAAAGCTGTGAACAAGGCAGAGGTAGGGGGATGAAGAGGGGGACTATAGGAAGAGAGGGACAGAGAGGAGAGATGAAGGGGAGGAGACAGCTTCACAGAGGAATTGAAGAACAAAGACTGGATACCCTCAGGGTCAAGTGCCTATGGAATGATACAGCCCAGAGGACAGAGGGAAGTTGGGACAGTGTGTGGCTCACTAATCACGTGGTTTGTGTAAATCCTTTCCTGTTTCTGGGCCTCAGTTGTGCATAAACTCAGGGACTGGTCCAGGGCAGAGTTTTTCAAGGGTCCATTCTGGACACTGTTATAGTTTATGTATGAGGTGTTCCCCCAAAGGACATGTGTGAAGCAATGCAAGAATTGTCAGAGGAAAGTGATTGGATTATGAGTTGTGGACTAATTAATCCACTGATATGGATTAACTAGGCCTTAACTCTGGGCAGCTATGGTGTGGCTGCAGGAAGTGGGTTAATGGGAGTGTGCCTTTGCCAATCGTATTTTGTCCCTGGTGCATGGAGCTCTCTCCCTGCTTCCTTTTTGCCATGTCCAGAGTGGCTTTCCTCCATCACATCTTTCCACCATGACATTCTGCCTCTCCTCAGTCCTAGACCAATGGAGTTGGCTAACCATAGACTGAACTTCTGAAACCATGAGACAAAATTAACTTTTGCTCCTCTAAGTTGTTCTTGCCCTATATTTTGGTCACAACAACAAAGATTTGACTAAAACAGGAATGTTTCATGGGGTTGTCCAACAGCATTTATTTTATTAACTGTCAGAACAAAAGAACTGGCAACAAGGTCATGATCAGGTTAACTAGAGAGGAGGCCTAAGGCTGAGAATGTAGGTGATGTGCCCTGGGAGGAAGCAGCATCACAAACTGTGGGAAGAGGTGGATGCCCATGTGTGGGAAATACTGGCCTAAGTGACCTTCATGGAGCCTTCTGCTCTGTGGCTTTAAAGCACAAAGATCCTAGTCATCAGGCTGTGGACAAGTTATCTCAAGGGGGGGCTTTAGGAGTTCTCTGCACCCCTCACCCACCCTGCTTTTGGAAGAGGAAGCAGATGTTACAAGGTCACCTCATGCTGTCCTCCAACTTCTGGAAGCCAAGAAGCATCCTGAGAGGTTGGGAACCATCCTGAAGGCCTTAGACTCTGCATAAGGTGGAATCTGAACCTTTGCCCTGATTGTTCCCTCCTGGGCCACTCTTCCCTGTGCTGTAATTTGGTCATCCTTGTCTTCAGCTCCCCACGCCTTTATCTTTGCTCTCTGCATGCTCCAATGGCACATACCCTTTCGAATCTTGAACTCAGTGTACAGGCTTGTCTCCCAGGCTGGAAGCAAATTGTTTACTTGATAACATGCTGAGGGCCCAGTGAATGCCGTGAGAGAAGAGGCAGTGTGGGAAGTTCACTGCTGATTCATAGCAAGGCTCTGGGTTTTCCTGGATAAACAAACAAGCTCCCACAGCCTAGTCTCCTGCCTCTGCCTCCATAACATGCTATCTGATTCTTGTCCCCGCCACCCAGGACTGTTTCCTTTCTTCAGGGCAAATGTGGTGCCTTCATAGTAGAACCCTAGCTGGTGTTCACCTATTTTAAAAACAGCAGCGGGAGCTGAGCCTCAGTCAACCAAATCCTGTGCCTAATGTTCCCAGAGATTTCATCAAGGGCTCCAAAAGGGTGTTCTGGCCCATTAGGCTCCATTGGGCCAGGAGGGCAGCTTCTTTCCCTCAGGACACCTGCAGATTTACTTATAGTGTTTGCATTCAACAAGTGACTTGGCAAAGACAAAATCTTAGCTGGTTGTTGTTGCACACACCTATAATTCCAGTGGCTCAGGAGGCTGAGGCAGGAGGATAGCAAGTGCAAATCCACCCTAGGCAAAGGCAAGGTGCTGAGAAACTCAATGAGAAGCTGTCTCTAAATAAAATATGAAACAGGGCTAGGCATGTGGTTCAATGGTTGAGTTTCCCTGATTTCAGTCCCTTCTACAAAAGGGGGAAAAAAAGCTTTACTGCCCAGGTACCCAGGAGGTTGCCCTGCTCACAATTCTCCATGGAGACCGCAGATGCACATATGTTCCCTTGCATTTCCTAGGCAGAGCATCTGCTCTGAATCCACAATGCAGGACCCAGAGCCTGTGTAATGGTCACGGGTTGTGGGGAGCACCTCCCATGGGATTCCCTCTACCCATGGGAGAGTGCGGGAGAAAGGGATTTCTGTTCTATCCAGCAAGGGAATCCCTGACAGCCTTGGAGATGAGGCCAAAGATGGGATGGGCAGACGGGACCCTTGGAAGACATAGGCCTGTGGTATCCAATGTGCACAAAACTCTCAGTCCTGTGAGTCAGGGGTTGGGAACCCAGGAAAAAGGTCCATGAGTTCCTGGGAGATGGAAGCAGCTTCTTGTCTTGGAGTATTGGTCCCAATAGCATAATTTCACCCAGCTCTCTGAAGCTCTTTAACTCTGTCCCATGCCAACCTCCATCTCTCTCCCCCTGCACTTTGGTGTTCTCTTCCCTCCCCCCCTCAGTCTCTTTTTCTGTTCCTTTCAGCCTGTCTTCCTTTGCACACTTCTCTCTGTCTCTGTCACTCTATTTTCATGTGTCTTGTTTCTGTACTTTTCTGGGCCCCACATACTGCCACAAACAGGGATCAGTTGTGTTAGGAGCTGGAGCAGAAGCTGCTTGGAATTGTTGAAGTTGGGTAAAGTTGGCTTTGACCATGATCTTTCCCTGTGAGTCCCTTGCTCCTTTCTACTGGGCCCCTTTTGCAAAACCAAATAGTCTTCCACCTGGGCTCTGACTCTTGTCTCTCTGCACATGGTGGAAGGAGCCTGCAATTGCAGGAAACTTAAGTACATGCTTAGGACCCCTGCAGATGGGGAGTGACCTGTTTGACCTTGGGGATGTTTCTACCTCTCTAACCTCATAGCTCCCATCAGAAAACTATATCTACTCACTATGCCCAGATCAAAAGAGTAAAGGAAAATTAATTTGAAAAACATTCTTTGTACACCAAAATAGGAACATAAGCCCAGTCACCTTCAGGGCCAGACCAGGAACATGAATGAGCAGAGGGATGAGATGGCACACAGGGCAGCAGGCAGGTGGGGACTGTGACAAACTGGAGAGCACACAGATCTGCCACTCTGCTCCAGCTGATTGCCACCATGCACAGGTATGTGGACTAAACATGGTCAAACTTCAGAATTTCTAAAATTGGATCAAAGATCTGTGTTAAAATTTGTTCATGATGATAGTTTCACTTTGTGGACTGGTATGGCCTGGTTTCCACCAGCCTTCCACTTCTGCCTGTGAAGATGTGGCACAATGGCCTCTCTGATCACCTACCTCTCCATGAAAATGTCACAGGCTGAAGACTCACCTTCACAGAGGATCCCTTTGGGTTAGTAACCTCTTTCACATTGAAAAGATTAACTTCACATTGGGATAGATTTATGTGGTGAAGGACATAATCAGGAGTTGTGGTAGATGGTAACAGGGTGGCAGGTGAATGGGGGGTGCTTTCAGATGGGAAAGGTGATTGGTCTCACTGGTGAAGTTACTAAGACCAGTCTGCATGTTGAGCTGAGTTAAAGAGGCCTCACTCTCCCTTCTAGGAACTGAAGAGTGAGAGCTTGGCATCCATGTTGTGACTGTGAGGATGCAGGCAAGAGATGAAGACAAGAGCAGAATGCTGAAAGACCCTGAATCTACAGTGATATCACACTGATACCACCCCATCCCTAGGAACTCAGGGCTTCATGAGTCTTGTTCATATAGGACAAAAAGATATCTTGTAAATCCTAACACCATTTGTTGGATGTTCTATAACTGCAGCCAAGCACATCGCAATGTTACAATATTTTCTCTTCAGAATGAGCTTTGATGAAGTCTTGCTCAGGAAGAAATCAACAAAAATGCTATTTATCCACACTTACAGGCTGGTCATTTTCTAGGCTCTTAGATTTTGAGATGAATTGAACTCAATCCCTGCTTTCACAAAAGCAGCAAACAGGGAGAAAACGACATGCAAAATGGTAAAGGCGTGCACATCTGCCATTGTTCATGATGGCTCCACATGGGAGACATTGTGCTTGAGGATCTGCTGGATTCTGGGTGACCAACAATGATGACACATCCTATGCCTTGATGGATGAAGTGGATCTGGCCATAACCAATCCCAGGTCCATGTTGGTTCTGACTGAAAATAATTAAGAAAATTCTAGAAACCTCTGCATATGGACACTTGAGCCAATCAGGCCAAATTGGATTCCTGTGTGTCCCATGCCTTGGTTCCCCTGGCTGGGAACATAATGGCCTCAATGGTGTGTGTGGCAGGAAGGTCACAAACAAATCTTTGCCCTCCCTGTAGCCCTTGCACTCTGAATACTCAGACTTGGGTATCTTCTCATTGTTGAAAGTTTTGCCCAGCCTGATGTGTGTCCCAGTTAAAATTATGCACAGTATGACTTTTGTAAAAACAATCTTTTATAACCAAACATCTTTGTTAAATTTGGGGAAAATACGTAGACACCAATGGATACACGAAGGAACTTAATTTCTGAAGTAGATAGTGGGTTATTTTTAGAAAATATTCCAAGGCCTCTGTGGAAGTGAATGTACTTCAATTTATTTATTTATTGTTAGAATTTGGTAAGAATATTGAAGAGGGAAGCAGCCTCCTTCACTAACTTCCAGGTCACAACAGTGCGGCCTGGATATCTACAAGCCCAGCTCTCTAGATTTGCATCCTCTGCATCCCTGAAATTTTATCTCTGGTGATTAACATGTCCTTATGCCCCACCTTTGGCAACTCCCCTTCTACTCTCTGTGTATATGAGTTGGACCATCTTACAGACATCATGTGTGTGGAGTCCCGCAGTGTTTGTTGTGGAACTGGCCCACTTCTTTTGGTCATCTGTGACTCCCTTGTGTTGTCCTGGACTGAAAGTATTATTTCTTTATTTGAAGCTTCATGTGTGATCAGCCATAATCTGTAAACCTATACATCTTTTGATAGACATCTAGAATTGTTTCCACATCCCAACTCCTGTGACTAATGCTAGAATGAAGGTGGAAGTGCTAATACCTTTTTCAAAACTCAATTTCAGGTTTTTTTTTTAATAAATACACAGAAATGGTGTGGCCAGTTCCTGAGAGTTCTAGTTCAATTTTTTTGAGGAACTGCCATACTAGTTTCCATAGCAGCCACACCATGTTTCACTCCCACCAATAGAGGGGTTCCAATCCCCCTAGTCTCCACTAGCACTTGATGTCTTTTGTGGGTTTTTGATAAGAAAACACAGAGCTGTAGCATGTGGTGTGATGTCTAATTGAGGTTCTGATTTTCATTTCCCTGAGCACCTCATAACAGTCATCTGTCACACACCAAATCAACTGAAACAAGGATGAAGATCACATGGTTATCAAATTCAACAACTTCATAACAAATATACACGATAAACTAGAAAGAGCCAGAAGTTAACTCAACCCCATAAAGGCCATATATGAAAACCTCATAATATAATCCTCAGTGGCGGTGGGAGCTGTTTATGTATGATCAGGAACAAGGCAAGAATGCCCAAGCTCACCACTTCTGTTCAGCAGAGTACTAGAAGCCCTAACCAGAGTAGTTAGGAATGAAAAAGAAAGAAAATACACCCCAATCAGAAAAGAAGTAAAAAATGTCTCTATTTGCATATGGTGATCTTATGGATATAAAACCATAACAACTCCATAAAAAAATTTAGTGAGAAATAATATGCCCGCATGCCAAAAGATGAAACAAGATGCTTATCTTATGCCACATGCAAATCACTTTAAAGTGAGTGGAAGATTTAAATGTGAGATCTATGGCTGTAAACTTCCTAGAAAAAAAAAAAAACAGGAGAAAAAAACCCTTCATTGTCTAGTCATTCTCATTAGTCTCAGCAATGATTTCTTTCTTGTTTCTTTTTGTTTTGTTTTTTTGTTACAAAATTTATAGCACAGACAACAAAACAAGAATATATATTGGGCTGGGGACGTGGCTCAAGCGGTAGCGTGCTCGCCTGGCATGCGTGCGGCCTGGGTTTGATCCTCAGCACCACATACCAACAAAGATGTTGTGTCCGCCGAGAACCAAAAAATAAATATTAAAAATTCTCTCTCTCCTCTCTCACTCTCTCACTCTCTCTTTAAAAAAAAAAAAGAATAGATATTGGACAACATCTTCCCATACTGCAGAAGGGGACAATCAAAGTCAGGGCAGAAAACAACCTGCAGTAGGGAGGAAATGCTTTCACATTGTGGATTTCCAAAATATATAAGAATGTCCTAGGGTTTAATAGCCAAAAGAGTTACCAATCCAATGAAATCATGGCTAAGGACTGGAAGAGACATTTCTGCAAAGAGACCTGTCTTTATTAACCTAAGCAACCTTCCTGGGAAAGGTTTGGGTGTGAGCAGAGAAATGGTGTCCAGTGACTTTCCCCAGGAACCCGAGGTCTGATTCCCAGCTGGTTCGGACCTTGGTTACAATGAACAATTTAAGAATTGCCACAATGACAATAAATAGGTTACTTAAATTGAAATTCTTGGCCAAAAGGTAAGCATGCACTTCAAATTTTGGTAAATGTTCTAAAACTTCTCTGACAATTTTGCATTGCAATTATCAGAGCATGAAAATTCCATTTTCCAACCCTGTCAATATTAGATTTTTCTCATTCTCTTTATTCTTTTATTAGATAGGAACATACACATTATATATTTTTTGGATAGCTATATTAACATGAAATGCTATCTCAAGTTTATAGTATGTCATATTTTATAAATGACCTACATTTGTCTTTTCCCATTTTTAATAGGCTGTTTGTTACTTTTTCTTGAATTATAGGAGCTCAGTGTATGACTAACCTCTGGTGACTGAGCTCTGCAGACACCCACATGAACATCACCAAAATTCTGTTTTCAAGCAACTGTCAACAGTTTTGCCTCATGTATAGAGCTCTTTGCCAGCTTGGAAATTCTGGTTCTTCTTATAAGTTTCCAGAGTGAAATCAAGTTTTTCAGATGAGATATTCTGGTGAATATGGTTGATATTGTTGACAAGTCAGAGAAGATAATTTCAATATTTCTCAATCATGATTTATTTTTACATGGACAACATTTGGCCCACCAAATTCAGGATTAGGTTCTATAAATCTCTTGAATTAATGAATAGAGTCAATCCATGAAGTCCTACTGAAAGGAAATGCAAAAAAAAAAATCAGGAATATGCATAATCTAGATTCATCTATCTATCTATCTATCTATCTATCTATCTATCTATCTATCTATCTAGGCTATTTGTTTCTTGTTGAGCTCCTGGGGACTTTCCTGGCAGAGAGATTGACTTGCACTTTATCTGAGCCCTGGCAGCCATGCAGGTTGGCAAAGAAGATCTGGGCCAGTCGTGAGCTCCTGCAGGGGATCTCCTGGTGGCGGGATAGATCCAGGGCTATCCTGTGCAATGGGCTCCCATGCATGTCAGCAAGGCAGATCTAGGAGGAGCAAGAGCTCCTGTGGGGTTCTGCAGGTGGTGGGATAACCCTGGGCCTACCCTGAACTCTTGCTCCTGCACAGGTTTTTGAGGAGGACCTGGGCTGTGTATGAGCTCCAGAACATGTCTTCCTGTTGGCAGAGGCAATCCTGGGTGCATGCTAAGCTCCAGGCAGTGTATCCTGTTGGCAGGATGAACTTGGGCCTAACCTGTGCTGAGGCTCCCTTGCAAATCTGCATGGTCAATCTGGGCAGAGACTGAGCTCCTGCTGGGGTCTGCAAGTAGTGTGAAAGACCAGGGCTTACCCTGTGTTCCTGCTCCCGTTCAGGTCATAGAAGCTGATGTGGGCCAGTACTGAGCCCCAGCTGCTATCTGTCTGTGGCCAGAGAAGATCCTGGGCCATGCCTGAGTTCTGGAGAGAGTTCCAGTGGGGGAAGGCATTCCTGAGCTCCAGCATGGTTGGCTGCTGGGTGCAGGTTGTCCAGACCAAACCTGAACTCTGGTGGAGGTCTCACAGAGGTTTTATGGACCCGGGCTACCCTATCCCCTGGCTCTTGGGCATGTTGGCAATGTAGATCTAGGCAGAACCTTAGATCCAGCAGGGGTCAGTTGGTGGAGGAATGGACCCTGTGTTACCCTGGGCACCATCTCCTGTGCAGGTCGGCAAGGCGGACCTGTGTGAGACCTATGGCTACAAATTTCCTAGAAAAAAACAGGAGAAAAAAACCCTTCATTGTCCAGTCATTCTCATTAGTCTTGGCAATGATTTCTTTCTTTTTTCTTTTTTTCTTCCTTCCTTTCTTCCATCCTTTCTCTCTCTCTCTCTCTCTCTCTCTCTCTCTCTCTCTCTCTCTTTCTTTCTTTTTTTCTATCTTTCTTGATACAACATCTATAGCACAGACAACGAAAGCAAGAATAGATAATGGACAACATCTGCCCATACTACAGAAGGGGACAAAAATCAGCGCAGGAGACAACCTGTAGATGTGAGGAAACACTTGAATCTGAATTTCCAAAATATATAAGAATGTCCTAGAGTTTAATGGGAAAAATGTTACCAATCCAGTGAAACTATGGCCCAAGAGCTGAGAGAGACATCTCTGGAAGGAGGGCTGTTTATGATTGTAAGCTACCCCCAGGAAAGGCATGGGTGTGAGCAATGCAATGGTACCCAATGATTTTCCCCAGGGACCTGAGGTCTGATCCCTAGCCAATGGGGACCTTGATTACAATGATCAATTTCATGGTAAAATTTAAAAATTTGCCATAATAACTGTACATAAGTTATTTGAGTTGGAATTCTTGGGTTAAAGGAAAGTGTGCACTTCAAATTTTGGTATATATTTTAAACTTCTCTGCAGAAGGGTTATGACAATTTTTCATTGCAATTATCAGAGCATGACAATTCCGTTTTCCAACACTGTCAACATTAGGTTTTCTCATTCTCTTTATTCTTTTTATGTGATATGCACACACACAAATGTACTTTATATATTCTTTGGATTACCATATTGACATGAAATGCCATCTCAAGTGTATGGTATGTGATATTTTATAAACAGCCTACATTTGTCTTTTCCCATTTTTATTAAGGTGTTTGTTTCTTTTTCTTGAATTTTATGAGCTTCGTATATGATTAACCTCTAGTGAGTTGTTCGGAAACCCAAAGGAACATCATCAAAATACTCTTTTCTACCAACTGGGAACAATTTTGCCTCATGTAGAGAGCCCTTTGCCAGCTTGGGAATTCTGGTTCTATTTCCAAATTTCAGATGTGAAATCAAATTTTTCAGATGGGGTATTCTGGTGAATATGATTGATATTAGTGAAAGTCAGGGAAGAAATCTTCAATATTTTACAATTATGTCTAATTTTTGCATGGATGACATTTGGGTCACCCAAATCAGGCTTAGGTAATATAAGTAAGTCTCTTGCATTGAAGAATAGAGTCAATCCATGATGTCCTACTGAAAGTAAATGTGAATAAAATCAAGAATATGAATGAACTAGTTTTCTTTCTTTTTCCTTCCTTCCTTTATTTATTTATTGTTTTGGCTATTTATTTATTCATCAGCTCCTGGGGGCTTTCCCCTGGTGGGATTGATCCATACCTAATTAGGGTTCTGGCAGCCATGCAGATCCATGAGGAGGATCTGGCCTTACCTGAGCTCCATTGGGAGTCTGCTGATGGGTGCATACAGTCCTGGGCCCTGCCTGAGTTCTGGAAGTGTCTGCCAGTGGGCTGAGATAGTCCTGGGATGAGCCTCAAATCTGGTGAGGGTCTGCTGGCCTCAGGCCTACCCTAGGTAAGGACACCCATGCGGTTGCAATAGGCTGATCTGGACAGAGCCTGAGCTCCAGAAGAGGTCATCCAGTGGCGGGATGTTCCTAGGCTTACCCTGAGCATGAGCTCAGGAGAGTTTGGCCAGGCAGATCAGATCTAGGCATAAGCTCCTGCAGTGGTTGGCTGGTGGGGGAATGGACCTGTGGCCATTCTGTGCCCAGGCTTCCACTGAAGGTCATCCTCACAGATCTGGGGTGATCCTGAGCTCCCAAAGATGTCTGGCAATGAGTGGAGGAAGTCCTGGGCTGAGCCTAAGAACCACCGATGTCAGGTGGTGGCAGGTAGAACCAGGGCTTTCCCTGAGGCCTGGCTCCTGGGCAGAGCTTGAGGTCCAGGTGAGGTGTGCAGGTGGTGGGATGGAACCAGTCCTACACTTGCCAAGGTTCCCGTGCAGGTTGGAGAGGCAATCCTGAGCCAAGCCTAAGCTCCACCTGCTATCTGGCAGTGGAGAAATGAACTCAGGCCTACTACTGGACTCCCACAGGTGTACTAGGATAATGTGGGCTGAGCCCAAGCTCCAGCAGGAGTCAGCAAATGAGCAGAGGCAGTCCTGGCCCGGGCCTGAGTCTGGTGTGCATCTGACCATAGATAGAGTTGGTATTGGGCTGAGTCTAAGCTCCAGCAGGGATCACACACTGGTGGGATGGCACTGTGTCTATCCATGTGTAGGCTCCCAAGTAGGTGGACTAGGCTGATCAGAGAAGAACCAGAGTCCAGAATGTGTCTGCCTGTGGGGTGAGGCTGTAGAACTTGTGGCCTGAGCTCTACCAGGGGCCTACTTGTGGCAGTTGATCCCAGGCCTAGCTTGGACCAGGCTCCCACACCTGTCAGCACTGCTGATCTGGGTGGGGTTGAACTTGGGTGACTGATTGTCAGTGGGTAGAGTCATTCATGAGCAGAGCCTGAGCTTTGGTGCCAGTCTCATGATGACTGGATCGACTGGGGCTACCCTGGGCTCTGGCTTTGTCTCCTGCCAGGACACTGAGTTGGATCTGGTTAGAGCTGGAGCTCTGGTGGGATTCTGCAGGTGGCGGGATGGAACTGGGCCTCCCCTTGCACAGGATCCTACGCAGGTCAACAAGGCCAATCTTGGCCATGTTTGAGCTCTGCCTGTGAGCAGAGATGGTCCTGTGTCTGGCCTTAGGGCTGCTTGGGGCCTGCTTGTGGCATTGGTCCAAGGCCTAACTTGGGGCAGGCTTGCTTGCCCGTCAGAGGGAGATCTGGACTGGGGCTGAACTTTGGTGACTGTCTGACAGTGGACAGTCATTTCTGGGAGGAGCCTGAGCTCAGGTACCAGTTTGAAGGTGACTTGATGGACTTGGGCTACCCTAGGCTCTGCCACTGTCTCCTATCATGTTGTCGAGTTGGATCTGGGCAGAGCTGGAGCTTTGGTGGTGGTCTGCAGCTGTCAGGACGGAGCTCAGCCTCCCCTTGCCTGGGCTCTTGTGCAGGTCAGCAAGGAAAATATGGGCTATTTATGAGCAGCAGGGGACAGCATGAGGGTGGTGGTGGTCCTGGGCCAAGCCTGAGCTCCAGCAGGGCTCAGACAGTAGAGGAATGGAACATTCCTAACCTTTCCCTGGCTCTGCTGCAGATGCTCCAGCTAGACCTGGGCTGGGAATGAGCTCTGGAGAGTGTCTTGCCTGTGGGCAGAGTCGGTCCTGGGCCAAGCCTGAGCAGAGGTGAAGGTCTGGTGGTGGCCACATGTTCCCAGTGTTACCCTGTGCCAGGGCTCCTGTGCACATCTGCAAGGGTTAACTGGTTGGATGCTGAGATACAGCAGGGTGTCAGCTGTTTGGCAGGAGGGAACAGGATCTATCCTGTCAGGACTTCTCAGTGGATCAGCAAGTTGGATTGGGGCACAGATGAGCTCTGGCAGAGGTGGGCCTTTGGGCAGAGACTGTCTTGTTTCTGGCCTGAGCTCTGCTCACAGCCTCCTTTTGGCAGTTGGGTCCAGGCCTACCTTGGGCCAGGTTCCTGCACCTGTCAGCAAGGCTGATCTGGGTGGCTGCCAAAATGACTTTTGGTAGGGTAGGCCTTTGGGCAGAGACTGCTAGTCTCATGGTTACTGGATTGCCTTGGGCTACCCTGGGCTAGGACTTCATCTCCTGCCATATCATGGAGTTGGATTTGGATAGAGCTGGAGGTCTGGTGGGGTTTTGCATGTGGCGAGATGACATTGGGCCTATCTTTGCCTCTGCCTTCAAGCAGGTCAGCGGGGCCAATCTTGGCCGAATTTGAACTCCACTTGTTGATCAGAGGTGGTCCTGTGTCTGGCCTGAGCTCTTCTTGGGTCTGCTTATTTCAGCTGGTACCAGGTCTACCTTGGACTAGGCTCCCGTGCCTGTCAGTCAGGCTGATCTTGGTTGGGGCTGAAGTTCTGCAGCTGTCTGTCAGTGGGCAGAGTCGGTCCTGGGCAGAGCCTGAATTCCAATGCAAGCCTCTTGATGACTGGAAGGACAGGCCAACCCTGGACTCGGGTTTTGTCCTGCCAGGTCTTTGAGTTGGATCTGGGCAGAGCTGGAGCTCTGGTGGGGTTCTGCAGGTGGCGGGTTGCAACAGGGCCTCCCCTTGCCTGGGCTCCTGTGCAGGGTAGTGAGGCTGATCTGGGACTTGTATATGCTCTGGCAGGGTTCTGCCTGTGGCAGAGTGAGTCCCGAGCCGAGTCTGAGCTCTGGTGGTGGTGTGGCGTTGGACATATGCTCCCAGGGCTACCCTATTCCTGGGCTCCTTTGCCCATCTACAAGGCTAATCTGGTGGGTGCCTGAGATACAGCAGGGGTCTGCTGGTGGTGGGATGGACCAGGGCCTATTCTGGGCTTCAGCTATCACTCAGGTCGTTGAGGCTGAAATGGGCCAGGATTGGCCACCAGCGAGGATTTGTTGGTGGGCAGTCTGTCCTGGTCCAAACCTGAGCTCTGGAGGTAGCTGCTGGAGGGTGGAGGCAGTCCTGAGCAGAACCTGAACTTTGGTGCCAGTCTCAAGATGAGTGGATGGACTAGGGCTACCCTGGGCCCCGTCTCCTGCACAGGTCCTCACGGTGACTCTGGACTGGATCAGAGCTCCTGCAGTGGTCTGCTGGTGGGCAGAGGCAGTCATGGCCCGAGGCTCAGCTCTGGGGAGGGTCAGCCAGTGTTAGGATGGACCTGGACCTACCCTTTCCTGGGCTCCATGCAGGTTTGTGAGGCTGATCTGGGCAGAGCCTGAGTTCCAACAGGTGTCTGCCAGTGTGGGGACGTGGTCCTGGGCCAGACTTGAGCTCGGTGCAGGTCTCCCAGTTGAGGGAAGGACACTGGCCTACCCTGTGTCTGGCCTCCTGCCCAGGTCAGCGGGGGCAGATCTGGACTGTACATGAGCTCTGGTTAGTGTCTGCAGGTGAGTAGAAGCATTCTGGGCTGGGCCTGAGCATCCCACTGCAGCTCCAGTGCATCTGGGATGGGCCTGAGCTCCGGTGGGTATCTCTGGACCTTTATTTTATTCATTTGTTCATAGAAGGTACTGAGAGTCAAACCCAGTGCCTCACACGTGGGAGACAAAGGTTCTATCACTGAGTCACAACCTCAGCCCTATTTGCTTCTTGTTGACCTTTAATCATACCATCTTTTTGTTCTATATCACTTTTTTTCATGCATGAATTTGAATTTTAATAAAAAACTATTATTTGATATCACCAGTAATGCTTCCCAAGCTGGCCCCAAATCAGACCTTGATCCTCAGCAGGATTACATCCCACATATCCACGTCGCCTCTGGCATAGGTGCAAAAGAGACATAACTAAGACATGGTCCATGACTCTCAAGTTTTGGGAAAAATTGCTTTGAAGAGGTAAAGGGTAAGGCGACACTTGACAGAGATCTGCAGAATTCAGAGCAGGTATGTTTTTGAATAAGATTTATGTATTGATAGTTTGTTTATTTCCTTTTTGCTGATGTAGATTTATCTGTAATTTGTTTTTCATTTTTATTTTTGGAACAGGGATCAAACCCATGGCTTTGGGAATGAGAGGCAAGCACTTTGCGGCTTTGCCATTGATCGCTTCCCAGCCATTCATTCATTGTCAGCGTGGGAATTTGGGGCTGATTCTATGAATGAATCTACTATGAATATTAAAAAGAGACTGACCAATGGCATTAGTATGTGTCCAACCCAATTAGCATAACTTTGGACCAATAGCATTGGTACTTTTTTCAAGTCCTAATTAGCATAAGTTTGGACCAATAGCATTGGTACTTCCTTCAAGTCCTAATTAGCATAAGTTTGGACCAATAGCATTGGACCAAGTGCTATATAAACCCCTTGAAGGTTGTTCTGGGAAGAGAAGCTGTGAGGCCCTCCATATTGCTGCCTTCGAGTCTCGCCGGTGCCTCGCCTCGTCTCGCCGGAGCCGGAGCCTTTCCTCGCCGGAGCCGGAGCCTCGCCTCGCCGGAGCCGGAGCCGGAGCCTCGCCGGAGCCGGAGCCTCGCCGGAGCCGGAGCCTCGCCGGAGCCGGAGCCTCGCCGGAGCCGGAGCCGGAGCCTCGTCTCGCCGGAGCCGGAGCCTCGTCTCGCCGGAGCCTCGCCTCGCCGGAGCCGGAGCCTCGCCTCGCCTCGCCGGAGCCGGAGCCTCGCCTCGCCGGAGCCGGAGCCTCGCCTCGCCTCGCCTCGCCGGAGCCGGAGCCGGAGCCGGAGCCTCGCCGGAGCCGGAGCCGGAGCCTCGCCGGAGCCGGAGCCGGAGCCTCGTCTCGCCGGAGCCGGAGCCTTGTCTCGCCGGAGCCTCGCCTCGCCGGAGCCGGAGCCTCGCCTCGCCGGAGCCGGAGCCTCGCCTTGTCTCGCCGGAGCCTCGCCTCGTCTCGCCGGAGCCTCGCCTCGCCGGAGCCGGAGCCTCGCCTCGCCGGAGCCCGAGCCTCGTCTCGCCGGAGCCTCGCCTCGCCGGAGCCCGAGCCTCGTCTCGCCGGAGCCCGAGCCTCGTCTCGCCGGAGCCTCGCCTCGCCGGAGCCGGAGCCTCGCCTCGCCGGAGCCTCGCCTCGTCTCGCCGGAGCCGGAGCCTCGCCTCGCCGGGGCCTCGCCTCGCCTCGCCGGGGCCTCGCCTCGCCTCGCCGGGGCCTCGCCTCGCCTCGCCGGGGCCTCGCCTCACCGGAGCCTCGCCTCACCGGGGTCTTGCCGGAGCCTCGCTTCGCCTCGCCGGAGCCTCGCCTCGGCCTCGCCTCACAGGAGCCTCGCCTCACAGGAGCCTCGCTTTGCCTCGCCGGAGCCCGAGCCGGGGCCTCGCCTTGCCGGGGCCTCGCCTTGCCGGGGCCTCGCCTTGCCGGGGCCTCGCCTCGCCGGGGCCTCGCCTTGCCGGGGCCTCGCCTCGCCGGAGCCTCGCCTCGCCGGGGCCTCGCCAGGGCCTCGCCTCCCTGGAGCCTCGCCTCGCCTCGCCGGAGCCTCGCTTTGCCTCGCCGGAGCCTCGCTTTGCCTCGCCTTGCCTCGCCAGAGCCTTGCCTCGCCTCGCCTCGCCTCACCGGGGCCGAGCCTCACCGGGGCCTCGCCTCACTGGAGCCTCGCCTCACTGGAGCCTCGCCTCACCGGAGCCTCGCTTTGCCGAGCCGGAGCCGGGGCCTCGCCTCGCCGGGGCCTCGCCAGGGCCTCTCCTCGCCAGGCCCTCGCCGGGAGTCTCGCTTCGCCTCGCCGGAGCCTCGCCTCGCCGGGGCCTCGCCTCGCAGGACTCTCGCTTCGCCTCGCCGGAGCCTCGCCGGGGCCTCGCCTCGCCTCGCCGGAGCCTCCCCGGAGCCTCCCAGGAGCCTCGCCTCGCCGGAGTCCCGAGGAAGTTCCAGCCTGCTTTGTTTCCCGGAGATGGTTCTTCGACTTCGTAGAGGCTGCCGAAAGAAGAAATGGTTGAGGATCTGCTGGGGTCTGCTGCAGCCCTGGATGGAATGGCCCGCCATGAAGAGCTAGGACTCCTCTCTGCTGCAGAGGCCTCCCTGCCCCTCGCGGGCAGCGCCTACCTGCCAGCAGAAGCCATGGAGCCTCGTCTTCGAACTCCGGTTTCAAAGGTATTGTTACATTTTAGATAATTAGTCTAAATATTGAAATTTGTAAATTTTAATTTCCAATAGTGAAAATTATGAGATTTATAAAGAATAGAAAATTACTTCCCACAGTTCTGGAGGTAAGAAGCCAGAAAAAGTCTGTCCCAATAGTTGTGTCGTCATTTGGCAGAAAAGTGGGAGAGAGTATACCCACTCTTAAAAGCCCTTTTACTTTCCATTCATTTGATGTTGATTTGAGTGTTATTAAACTGTTTAAAGGGACCGAGGAAATGTTTCATTTTATTAATTTTCACTTATTGGTTGTTTTAGTTATAAAATCCATTTTTAAAGTTTTTTAAAGTTGTTAATGGACTGTTTAATTTTATTTATATGCGGTACTGAGAATTAAACCCAGTTCTTCACACATACTAGGCAAGTGCTCTACCACTGAGCCACAACCCTGGCCCATAAAACTCATTTTGATATAGTCCCTATTTGTATAATTATACTTTATCTTTTTAGAGTTGCATTCTTAGGATGTACATGGAGGTGGGATTCACTGTTTCCTTATGTATACATGGTAAAGCTGTGTCAGTCTTTCCACTGTCTTTCCTTTGCTTATGCCCCCTCCTTTCCCTCCCTTCCCCATCGTCTAATCTACTGTACTTCTGTTCCTATCACTGCTCCTGTTGTGAGTTAGCTTCCACATATCAGAAAAAAACCTTTGTCCATTGTTTTTTGTAAACTGGTTTAGCTTCATTAGCATGATTGTCTCCAGGTGAATCCATTTATGGGCAGATACTATAGTCATATTTTTCTGCAAATTGGTATATTTTCTTTAATCAACTTTAAATTCTACATGACAATGGAATGCACTTTGACATATCATACATAATACAGTATGATTTCTCATGTTTCTGGTTTTGCAGGATGTAGCATCATACTAGTCATGTATTTGTATATGTACTTAGGATGATAATGTCTGATTCATTCTACTATCCATTCTACCCAATATACTCCTTCCCCTCTCTTCACTCCTCTATGCAATCTAAAGCAACTGTATACTTTCCTACTCCCCCACCTTCTCATACACTGATTAGCATAAGCATATCAGGGAAAATTTTCAACCTTTTGTTTTTTGGGGTGAGCTTATCATTTAGCATGATAAGCTCCATGCATTTACCAGCAAATGTCATAATTTCATTCCATCATATATGTGTGTGTAAAATTGTTTTTTTGTGTATATATATATATATATATACACACACACAGACACACATGTATATGTATACTCATACACACCACATTTTCTTTATTCATTTATCTGTTGAAAGACACCTAGGTTAGTTCCATAGTTTAGCTGTTATGAGTTGAGCTGCTGTAAACATAAGGTGGCTGTGTCATTGTAATATGTTGATTTTAAGTTGTTTGTGTATAAAATGAGGAAAGGGATAGCGGTGTCAGATATTGGTTCCATTCCAAGTTTTCTGAGGTACCTCCATACTACTTTCCATAATAGTTGCACCAATTTGCAGTCCCAGAAGCATGCACCCTTTTAATATTACACCCTTTTAATATTACACCCTTTTAATATTACACCCATTGTAATATGTAATATTACACCCATTGTAATATGTTGATTTTAAGATGTTTGTGTATAAAATGAGGAAAGGGATAGCTGTGTCAGATATTGGTTCCATTCCAAGTTTTCTGAGGTACCTCCATACTACTTTCCATAACAGTTGCACCAATTTGCAGTCCCAGAAGCATGCACCCTTTTCCCCACATTCTCACCAACATTTATAGTTACTTGATGATTGCATTCTGGATAATCATGTTTGTGACTGGGGTGAGATGAAATCTTTGAGTAGTTTTGGTTTGCTTTCCTCTGATGGCTAAACGTTGAACATTTTTTTCATGTATTTGTTGCTTCTTCTGTGAAGTGTCTGTTCAGTTCCTTAGCCCTTTATTGATTTGGTTATTTGTTTTTTTGGTGTTAGGTTTTTTGAGTTCTGCATATATCCTAGGGATTAATGCTCTGAGGTGCATGTGGGGAAGATTTTCTCCCATTCTGTCGGCTCTCTTCACATTATTGATTGTGTCCTTTGCTGAGAATATGCTTTTTAGTTTGAATCTATCCTGTTTATTAATTCTTGAATTTACTTCTTGGAATGTAGGAGTCTCCTTAAGGAAGTCGGGTCTTAGGCTGTCATAGTCAAGATGTGGGCCTACTTTTTCTTCTATTAGGCACAGGTTCTCTGTTCTAGTGCCTAAATTTTGATTCATTTTCAATTGAGTTTTGTCAAGAGTGAGAGAGAGGGCTTTACTTTCTTTTTTGTTTTATGTGGCTTTACAATTTTCCCTGCACCACTTGTTGAATAGACTTTTTAAATTTAATGTATGTTTTTGGTGCCTTTGTCTAGTATGATGTAACGGTATTTTGTGAGTTTGTCTCTGTGTCTTCTGTTCTGTACTGTTCATTGGTCTCTGTTGTTTTGGTGCCAATGCAATGCTGTTTTTTGTTACCGTGGCTCTCTATTATGGTGTGTCTTACTTCACTCTTCTTGCTAAGTATTGCTTTGGCTATTCTGAATCTCTTATTTTTCCACATGAATTTCATGGTTGCTTTTTCTAGTTCTGTGAAGAATTGTCTTTGGGATTTTAATATGAATTCCATTAAAATTTATGCCCAAGCACAAATTAGTTAAAACTATGAAAAAGAATCCCAGTTCACCATGGACCTGACAGCTATCTGGTCATTGGTGTCTGTTGAGCCAGCTACTATCTCCTGCACACTGGGTGGTGGCTAAGCTGAGGTTACTTGTTGCATTTCGGTGTTAATGGTGTCTTAGAGTTGAGTCTACTCTGCATGTTGGTGCTGACTTCTAGATTCAGGCACACTTTTGCCACCACACAACCTGGGATACTTTTCTGGGTTTTTTAAACTTAATTGTGTCTGAAAATTTCTTTGGGTCCTTTAACCACTTTGCTTGATCAATGTCTGTGTGCTAGGCACTATACTAGGTGTGGAGTACAGAGTGAATAGGCCAAGTCCTTGCTTCCATGGCACTTAATGAAGTTTGTAGGATAATCTATAGCATCTATATCTACCTCAATGTTACTGTGAAACTTAGAAGACGGTATGTCTGTTAATAACTGCAGTGCTGAGGACTGTAATATTGTTGAGGAAATTCACAGACGATTTCATGAGGCACCACCTTGTTTTTGTCTGGGAAGTCAGAGCAATATAAAGTTGTTACTTTTTCTGTAATAAAAACAGACATTGTTTTATTAGTTACACATGACAGTACAATTCTCTTGACATTTCGTACATTTGAATCAAATGGGGTATAATTTCTCATTTTTCTGATTGTACAGGTTGCAGACTCACATTGGTCATACACTCACCTATATATACATACAGCAATAACGTCTATTTTATTCTGCTGCCCTTCCTATCCCCCCTTCCCCCCCTCCCCTGAAATCTCTCTACCCAATCTAATGTGATATACTTCCTTTTTTTTTCTCCTCGCAACATCATACATGTATTCTGTATAATGATGAGGGTCTCCTTCCATCTTCCGTGCAATTCCCCTTCTCCCTCTTTTTCCCTTCCACCTCTCTTTCCTATTTAGTGGTAACCTTCTTCTCAATGCTCTTCCTCCCTATCCCATTTTGAGTCACATCCCTTATATCAGAGAAGACATCCGGCATTTGTTTTTTAGGGATTGGCTAACTTCACTTAGCATAATCTGCTCTAATGCCAACTATTTCCCTGTAAATGCCATGATACTGTTATTTTTTAGTGCTAAGAAATATTCCATTGTGTATAAATGCCACATTTTTTTATCCATTCATCTATTGAAGGGCATCTAGTTTGGTTCCACAGTCTAGCTACTGTGAATTGTGCTGCTATAAACATTGATGTGGCTGTGTCCCTGTAGTATTCTCTTTTTAGGTCTTTTGGCTATAGTCCGAGAAGGGGCATAGCTTGGTCAAATGGTGTTTCCATTCCCAGCTTTCCAAGGAATCTCCATACTGCTTTCCAAATTGGCTGCACCAATTTGCAGTTCCACCAGCAATGCATGAGTGTACCTTTTTTCCCACATCCTCCCCAGCACTTATTGTTGCTTGACTTCATAATGGCTGTTATTCTTATTGAAATGAGATGGTATCTTAGAGTAGTTTTGATTTGCATTTTTCTATTTGCTAGAGATGGTGAGCATTTTTCATGTATTTGTTGATTGATTGTATATCCTCTTCTCAGAAGTATCTTTTCAGGTCCTTGGCCCATTTGTTGATTGGTTAATTTATTTGTTGTTGTTGTTGTTTAAATGTTTGAGTTCTTCCTATACTCTAGAGATTAGAGCTCTATCTGATGTGAGGGGTAAAAATTTGTTTCCAGGATGTAGGCTCCCTATTCTCCTTACATATTATTTCTCTTACTGAGAAAAAAACTTTTTAGGTTGAATTCATCCCATTTTTTGATTCTTGTGCTTTAGGTGTCTCATTAAGGAATTTGGGGCCTGCCCCCACATGAGAAAAACAGACATTTAACAGTTTATATCTGAAACCTGTGAACTTCAGGGATCCCTGTGGGTTGCCTGTCTCCAGGTCAGACACACAGTTCTATGCTTACTCAGTACAGGTTTGGAGACCCTTGAAGCTTCTCCTATAACCATGAGAGCCAGTGCTTCATAGTCAGCAGGCCAAGTCTGAGTCTCCAGCTCACATAGATGACATATCCATATGGTGCTGACTTCCCCCCAATCAGTTCATCTCCTTCCTTCACACACTCACTGGCTGCCATTTAGCTGGAAGGCCCTGTTCCATGATGGGAATGTTCTAGACTTTGCCTTAATTGTTCAGAGCTCTTGGAGAGGGGCCTGGCCTTTCCTAATCCCCAGAACACTCTCTGTGTCCTCTTCACATGGTCCTGTTATTACTGGCTGTGAGTGTGCTTTTTGCAGATGGTGGTGTACTGCAAGCTCATACCACATTCATTTTGTGTCCTCTTCCTTATAGCACTTAGCAAGGTGCTGAGAGTTGGTCTGAAAAATGACCCAAAACTTCATGACCATATGGTTAGGAAAACCTAGGGGTTGGAGGCAATGATAGTCTGGAGAGAAACCAATTCCTCCTAGGGAAACACATGCACAATGAAACTTCTTCATTTTAGTAAAGCAACATCCTGCACACTAAAACCAAGTAATTCTGGATGGATTTCGGAGAGTTAAACAAATGAAGGGAAAACAGAAGTAGAACATAAAATTGAATAGTTTTTCAATTTCTGCTTGGGATCCGGTTGTCACTGTCAGATCACACTGTGCTCTAGCTGGGGATCATGAATATATCACATGAAGTGAGAGATGTAGAAACACATATTCAGTTATTTGTCTTGTTGTGACACAGCACATTTCCTTTAAATATTGCTCCTAATGAATGCTGTGCTAGGGCTGTTCTGCCTCAGCCAATAAAGACCTGGGCTTTGTTCAGAGGGATCCAGATTTTTAGAAAAAGGCTAAGCAGCAGAGAGAGAGACACATATCAAATCAGTTGTCAGAACAGGACTCCACCATGACTGTAAATATTGAGCAATCACTTCTGGTTCTGTGATTTAGTATCTGTGCTGCCTCTGCATCTGGTGGTCTCTAACTGATAAGCTGGCTTTTGATATTGGCCTGCATGAGGACACCACAGGTGAAGACTTGGGGATGGTGGAGAGCCTGGCTGGGGTTGGGTTGGACCATTGTGTGAGATGCCATGGAAGATGCATTAGACCAATGGCTGGTGGGTAGAATCAGGAAAAAGTGCTTTCTTCTTGACATATTGATAGAGGAAGGAAGTCTGAATTTTTCCTAATGGCAATCCCCAGGTAATTAGTTGGATGTTCAAACTAGGTTTCAAACTCTACTCTTTCATGAGTTTGGAGGGGAAAACTAGTACTTACTATTTAGCTCACTGGGTGTTAACTATCATAGTGTGCACTGGGTTTATATAGTTTATAAAATATCACTGCATATCTCTCATTTTAATCAGATTTTAAGTATACACATGTAAAGTCCTCAATGTCAACATACAAACAAAAAATAGAGAATGAGAACCTCCTTCGTTTCTCTGCCCATAGGCCATTGTGCTGAATTTAATATCTGTTAAGGAGATACGCATTTCCATATTTTTGAAACAAATATAGGTATGTATTAACATACTTTTGGAAAGTCAAAATAAGAGAATTCTTCTCAGTTCTCTGAGGATTTAGACTTAATTGATAAACCTCTATGCAGTGTGGATCTTTGTTTTTTTTTTTTTTTACAAAGAGTATGCATGGCTTTTGTAATTGAAAAGCCATGAGACCAAGTTGAAAAAAATAATTGAAGTAGCCCAATTTTGTTCCTTTCAGGAGATGATTCAGTCCATCCTCTCACTCCTTCCAGAAATGCTTTCTGCTGGGTTGTGAGTGTAGCTCTACGGTGGAGCACTCACACAGTGCAAAAGGCCCTGGGGTTCAGTCCCTGGTGCTGCAGAATTAAGTAAAGCTGAACAGTAGCAAACAGGGCTGCAGTTCTAGCTCTGTGGCAGAGCACTTGCCTAGCTCCTTTGAAATACTGGGTTCAAATCTCAGAACCACATTTAAATAAATAAATAAAATTAAGGCTCATTGGCAAATAAATAAATGAAAAACAATAGCAAACATTTTCTGGAATGCTATTGCACAGTAAAGTGGTGAGTATTGATAACAGTTAGATATGGTATATTTCAACAAGGTGGAAGAAAAGAGCCCAGATGTTTTCACCATATAAAAAGGGGAAATGTTTAAGGAGGTAGGTGTCTTTAACCTGATATAAACATTGTACCTTATTTGGTGTATCAAATCATCACAAGGTACTCCTAAATACATAGAATTTTTACATTTTATATATCAGTTAGCGACAAATTTAAAATATTTTCCATATTCTCTGAAGTTTTGTAAACAAAACATGATTAAAAAGTTATTTATGAATAAATAACTTCTGAGAATCCTAGGCACTCTCATTTTTATTTCATTTTCCATAGGCTCAGTAATACTTCTGTATTTTCTCTAGGCTTTTGGTATTCTCATCTAATATATTTTGGCACACTGTTAAATGAAATTAAAGTCAAGGTTGCTCTTCAGCAGACATATATAAGACAGGTTCTGGAAATTGTGTTCCTATGATAAGATGTTAGGATGACGCAGTCAGTCCCTCTCCCTGCATCAGATCCCTTGTGATACTCTGAACCCCCATAGATCTACTTTTTCTGAATTACTGAATTATTTATTGTATTTATTATTTGTTGTTTGCTTCTCTTCATCAGAATGGCACCCACAAGGCAGGTGACTATTTTTCTTGTTTATTGATGTATTATAAGCTACTGTGAAACAGTGGTTGGCAAATAAATAGTGGTTACAGTATAAATGGTTGTGTGAGTGAATGCAAAACTAACTACAACTCTAAAATGTGGATCTGGTGAATAAAGATAAGGAATTCTGCCAGGTGACCTGCAAGTAAGAGAAATTGTGTAAGGAAAGCATCATGAAGCACAGGCTACATATTGATACTAAGGATGCTTCAGAAATATTATTGGATTAGTCTTCATTGACTCATGCAAAATTAACTTTAATTGAGTGCATACAGTATGTTACTTGGAGCTGGGAAAACCAAGACAACTGCCGCTGAAGACAGGAGATTTTCTACCTCAGGGGCAAGTCTTTTGGGATAAGGTGTAGATCCCCATCTGAGCTACTCTTTTCCTTGGCTCTGAATGTAGATTTAAATGCAGAAGTACATGGAAAAGTAAATCCCCTTTTCATAACAAATAAGATAACTGGGAATCAGCAGTTTCTTAAAGCAGAAACGATTTCGCTTTCCCTCTTTTCCCAAAGCAGCAGATTTCTGGTCTCACCAATCAACTAACCATGTGAGTTGGGGGAGGAGGCATCTGCATTTGTCACTGGGATCAGTTCCCTCAATCCCAGGGCAGGTGGCTACAGATTCCCCAGTCCCCACCCTGTAACAACTGAAGCTGCAGACAGCCTTCCTTCCAAGAGCACCTTCCCAGTGGGTGATCTGGTGACACAGGGGAACCAGGACTCTTCTGGGATCTAGACTGACAGTTTCCCTGGACCAGGTAAATGCTGCCTGCTGGGCCCTGGCCAGGCATCCTCAGCTAATGGGATAACAGAAACAAAGTTACAGTCCCCTGTCAGGGACAAGAATGAAGGCCAGGGGAACTGGGGCTGTTATTGCTGCAAAGCAGATTTCTCTGACATCTCCCTGCATTTTGCTGTTTTTCCCCAGTGGTGACCAATAATATCCTAAGCTGAAAGAGTTTTGTATTGTCTGGTTGTGCAACAAAGGAAGGAGAAACAGAGGCCTGACTTTGTGTCTCCTATTTATTTCTTCAAAAAAATTCTCTTGTTCTGCATGGGATAGAATCCAGGGCCTCACACATGCCAGGCAAGTACTGTGCCCCTGAGCTCCACCCTGGTGACATCTTCTCTTTCTTTATGCTCCATTCAGTAGTCAGCAGCTGTGCTGGTTCTTACTTCCAGGGCATCCAGAACCTGGCTTCCACTCCATGCCTCCATTGCTCTGGCCTCCCTGGTCAAGCTGTGGCCTCTCCTGATGGCTGGGATGACCCCAGTGGGCTCCTGGCTTCTCCACCTCTAGATTTCTATCTGTAGGAAAAGACCAGTGGAGGGTATACTTCCAATCCTTTCCTTTTTAAATGAAGCACTGCCACTACTAAAGTATGAATCTGGAATGATCCCTACAGGCCCAGGTGAGAAAGCTTTGATCACAGCCACAGGTGCTATTGGGAGGAAGTGGGATCTTTAAGGGGGAGGCTAGTGGGGAGCTTCCTGTTAAGGGCCTCCTTTCAGGGGACTGAGGAACCCTGGTCTCTTAATTTCCCACTCTCTGCTTCCCAGCCACCATTAAGTGAGTCACTTGCCACCATGCACTGCCAGGGTGATATGTGGTTTCACCCCAGGTCCAAGAACAACAGGGCAACCAACCATGGAGTGAAGCCTGCAAAAGTCAACCAGAATATACCTTTGTCTTTCTAAGCTGATTACCTCATATATTTGTCACAGTAATGGAAGGCAATGCAAGTACAAAGCAGGGGAGGGGACCGCAGAGAAAAAAGTGTAACTTAGTGAAAAATTATGTGGAACACCCTAGAATCAAGTCAAGAACAGCACCTTGTCAGCATCCCACATGGCTGCATCCTAGCCCTAGTCCCTCCTCCCTCCAGAAGTAACCAGCACCAGGGCACACAAGCTCAAGGGCTAAGACAGACACCCCATGCACCACTTGGTATGTCTTTGTGCAGTTCTTGGTTTGCAGGTTCCCCGCCCTGTGTGTCTTTTCCTTGGTCTCTTTGTTATAGCGGCAGGCCCTGGGACCCATGGAGGTCCTCACATCTGGATTTTGCTAATTCATATTTAGAATATTGTACACACCTTCCTTTCTCTTTCTTCCATATCTCTTGCAAAATGTCAGCTGGATGTAGAGACCTGTTCAGAGTAATCTGTGATGCTGAAAAAAGTTCTGAATTTTAAAGTAGATATTGGGACCTGAGGCAAATAACATTAAAAACAAGATCATGATGCTAATGTCCACCAATTGAAGCTCACCAGGCTGTCACCTGTGGTCAGAGTCAGTTTACCTAGATTTCTGGTGGCTCCACAGCCACACAGAAGCATTTCAGAAAGAAACATGGAGCAGTGACCCTTAGAAGATTCTGTCTTCTATTCAATGACTCCAAGATGTGATTCAGGACAGGGTCAAGAAGTGAGGCAGCTTGGTGATTGAGCATCTTAACTACTTTTGTCTCAGGGGTGGGAAGATTACTGGAGAGTCACAGTCCATGTTGGGAAAGAGGTTGTTCCCTAAATGGCCATTTCCCCTTGTTCTGGGCAAACCTGGGGTAGGTAATGCCTGGTAAGAAAAAGGTTGGCTCAGTAATTTCTATTGCCTCAGAGTCAGTCTCCACATAGTTTTGGATATGACCACCATGTGGTCCTGCCTGAGGTTTTCGTTCTATTAGGAGTGCTTTTGTTGACTTGTGGAGATCATGGACGAGCCACCCATTATCAGGAAGGCCATTTCCCTTTCTGAGTTCCTTTCAGGGTTTAGATGAAAACAGCACTGACTGCTACCCATATAAAAGAGAAATTGATCCAAAGTTCCAGGTTTTCTTGTGCCTCTAATCAATTTTCACATTAGTATAGATTTTTTTTTTTGGACAAAGGCCCTTGTTCCCATGTAAACAAGTGCTCCACACATTACCCCAAGGCTGTGCTAAATACCACCATGTATCCAAAGTAAAATGTTTGAAGTAAGCCATACATCTTTGTTTCAAAAAAAAATATTAGTAAAGCGAATACGTGTAAACAGGGATTGAAGTTGATTCAGCAGAGAGAAAACTTGTCCACTGCCACCTATAATCCCATTTAGCAAGAAGTGTGTGCACACAATATCACATAGATGGTAACAATGCAAAGGATGGCCAGAACCAGCATTATGAAGCCATAGACATAATAGATGTGAAAATGAAATACATTTCAATAAAGATAGAGCCAAAAGGTAAAGTTTGTCCCAGGCAAACAATAACTGCAGGCTACATAAAATATTTTTTCTCCATTATAGGACAAGGCACAGCATTGGCACAACAAAGGAAGTTGGGCTGACCTAACAAATTTCAGCCAAGTATTATACCAATGTACAGACAAGCTGAAACAAATGTCAAATAGTAAAAACCTTTGTTGAAAGAGGAAGACATAATGAATACAAAAATGAATCACAATTATCTTGGAGTCCAGAGAAATATAGCTAATTAAAATTAATCAGCTAATGAAAATTATCAAAGTATCACTACGTCTTCATTGTTTTAAAGTTTAATTTATAAAATATTCACTAAGAGTGTATCTGTTGACCGCTTAATGTCTTAGAACAGTAGTTCTTAAAACTTGTGACCTTCCTTCTGCTTTTAAAAGTTATTCAGCACTCAAATCTTTGCTTATGTGAAGATTATCTATAGATATATTTTATTACAAATTAAAATTCCGAAGTTGTTAAATATGAAAGTAATTTGTTAATTATTAGTTCATTTAAAAATGACAATGACATATTCATTATATGTCTATCAACTAATGTTTTTTTTAAATACAAGTACATTTTCTGGGGCTAAAGGTAAAACCCAGTTTTGGAGCACATACTGAGCATGGGTGAGGTTCTGGGTTCAATTACTAGGGTGCAAGCCACACAAACTCCCCCAAAATTGCATTTCCAAGACAAAACTATTCAGTGAGAAGAGTGATATTGTTTTTCATATTTGCAAATATCTCTAACGTTTGGCTGAATAGAAGATACCTACATTTTCATATCTGCTTCTACATTTCACAAACCAAGTAGCCTCTGGTGAATGCCAGTGTAAGCTTATGTCAAAAACAATGAAAGAAGTAAACAAGACTTTGGTGATATCATGAAATTACCATGGCAATCTTATGGACTCCCTGAAAAGTTTCCAGGCTGCTCAGTGGTCATAGATCACCTTTTTGAGGAATAATATGTTAGAATGATGGGCTAGGAGAAGCACAGACCTTAGGGTTTCCTTTAGAACATTACATCAACCCTGGGTTGTCCTATTTTCAGTTGTCCAACCCCGGCCCCTTGCCAAACACAGCTTTGTAGGACGCTTCAAAATTTCTAAGGGGTTTAAGTGCATTAAGTCCATTTCCATTCAAGAGATAATAACTTTCACATATTCACAAATTAATTTTCTATTTAAAAGCTTTTTATGAAAGTAAAAAGCATAGAAATAAGTAATGACAAATTGAAAGTATTATCAAAGCATTTTGAGGTTCGTAGTGAAACCCCTGGATTTTTTATTGTGAAAGAGCAAGGGTCTCCTTCAGGAACTGGCTTTTCCCCATTTGTGTATTTCTCACATTAAGCAATCTGTAACAACCTACATTCACTTGTTTCCTCTAAGAGGATTCTATAAAACCTGGACCTAGGGGCTAGAGCTATGTGCTGTCTTAGTTTCCCAAAAACACCTTGCACTGTTGGCTGTCTTTGCACAGAGGCTGAATTCTTCCTGCAGGAGTAAATCCTTCATTTGGGGACAGAGAAACAGTCTTTCCTCTTATGAATCAGCTGCTTGTGCTGAAGAAGACTGAAAATGAACAAAGATATAATCTAATGTTAGATACTAATAGGTCCTATAAAAAGTTAAGCAAGGTATGGACAAAGGAAGAGGCGGGGCATTTGATAAGTTGATTCTTGATTTTAATTCTTGCGCTATAGGACTCTTATTAAGGATGTTGGGAAGTAATCCCACATGTTGGAGACGAGAGCCTAATTTTCTTCTATTAGAAGCAGCATCTCTGGTTGTATTCCTAATCCTTGATCCATTTTGAGTTGAGTTTTGTGCATGGTGAAAGATAGGGGTTTAATTTCGTTTTGTTGCATATGGATTTCCAGTTTTCCCAACAACATTGGTTGAAGAGCCTATCTTTTCTCCAATGCATATTTTTGGTGCCTTTGTCTATATAATTATAATTTGTGCATTGGTCTCTGTGTCCTATATTCTGTACCACAGGTCTACCAGTCTGTTTTGGTGCCAGTACCATGCTGTTTTTGTGACTATTGCTCTGTAGAATAGTTTAAGGTCTGATATAGTGATGCCACCTGCTTCACTCTTCCTGCTAAGAATTCCTTTATCTATTCTCTTATTTTTCCAGATCGATTTCATGATTGCTTTTACTATTTCTATGAGAAATGCCATTGGGATTTTGATCAGAATTGCATTAAATCTGTATAGTGCATTTGGAAGTATGCTCATTTTGATAATATTAATTCTGCCTATCCAAGAGCAAGGTAGATCTTTCCATCTTCTAAGGTATTCTTTGATTTCTTTCTTCAGGGTTCTGTAGTTTTCATTGTACAGATGTTTCACCTCTTTCATTAAGTTGATTACCAAGTATCTTCTTTTTTTTTGAGGTTACTGTAAATGGGGTAGTTTTCCTCATTTCCTTCTCAGAGGATTCATCACTGATACACAGAAATGCCTTTGATTTCTGGGTGTTGATTTTAAAACCTGCCTCTTTTTTTAATTTGTTTATTAGTTCTAGAAGTACTCTGGATCGTTTTGGGTCTTCTAGGTGTAGAATTAATACTGTCAGCAAATAGTGCTAATTTAAGTTCGTCTTTTCCTACATGTATCTCTTTAATTATTTTGTCTGTCTAATTGCTCTGGCCAGTGTTTCAAGGACTACGTTGAATAGAAGTGGTAAAAGAGGGCATCCCCGAATTGTTTCAGTTTTAAAAGGGAATGCCTTCAAATTTTCCCCATTTAGAATGGTGTTGGCCTGGGGCTTAGTATAGATAGCCTTTAGGATGTTGACGTAGATTCCTCTTATCCCTAGTTTTTCTAGTGTTTTGAACATCAAGGAGTGCTGTATTTTGACAAATGCTTTTTCATAGGATTCTTATCTTTGAGTCTATTGATGAGGTCAAGGAAGCCTCCACCAAGATTTAAAATAAAGGCCTGGCAGTTCAACTTATAACAAGTTCAGAATCCCTGTAAGAGGCCCTGATGTGGATAATGTGGGGAAACTGTGAGATGGAAGCTGAAGCTGCCATAGAGACCCTGGGATTAAGAGATGTCAGTACTGAGGATCATGAGCCAAGGAATGTTGCTGGCTGAGGATAGAGCAAATCTGAGAGGCCATGGGACAGGGCTGCCCAAATATTTTAGAGCACACAAGGTACAACCCTGTGCCCCACACAGGACATGAAGATATAAGACTTGTTGGCCCACTTGGGTTTTAGTCTTGATTTGGTCCCATCTCTTCTTTCTATGTGCCAATTTCTCCCTTTTGGAATGGGAATATTTATACTGTGCCATGTATACTGGAGATCATACTTACATACGTGTGTGTGTGTGTGTGTGTGTGTGTGTGTGTGTGTGTGTGTGTAGAGAGAGAGAGACAAGAACTCACAACCAAGAGGAGTCTTTTGACATGAAGTCTTCGGCAATGATGGAACTGTTAAGGATAAGAGGACTCTTTGAAAATGCAATGAGTGTATTATGCACAGTGAGATGGACATAACCTTTGCTAGATCAGGCGTAGCATGTGATGGTTTGAGATTAGGTGTGCCTGAAAAGCTCATTTGAGTTAATGGAGGAATGTTCAGAGGTGAATGATTTCATTATAAGCAAGGTAACCTAATCAATAGATAAGTCCTTTGGGTGGATTAATAATTGGCAAGGACCACTGTACTGGGTTGTAACTGTGGAAAGGTGGGGTGTGGCTGGAAGATGGAGGCCACTAGTAGCATGCTCTTGGAGACAATATTTTGACAATTGCTTTTTCATAAGATTCATATCTTTGAGTCTGTTGATGTGATGAATTACATTTATTGATTTCCATATGTTGAACCAACCTTGCATACCTGGGACGAATCCCACTTGATCATGGTACAGGATCTTTTTGATGTTTTTGTATTTGATTTGCCAGAATTTTATAGAGAATTTTGCATCTGTATTCATTAGAGATATTGATCTAAAGTTTTCTTTCTTTGTTGTGTCTTTGCCTGGTTTTGGAAACAGGGTAATATTGGCCTAATAGGATGAGTTTGGAAGTGCTGCCTCTCCAATTCCAAAAGGGAGAAATTGGTACATAGAAAGAAGAGATGGGACCAAATCAAGACTAAAACCCAGGTGTTCCTTCTTAACACTCTGCTTTGTGGCCGCCATGAGGTGAGCAGCTGCCTTTCAAACTGTCCTTGTATCCTACTGTTCTGCTTCACCTCTGGCCCAGGGCCATGGAGCTGGCTGCCTATGAACTGACACCTCTGAGACATGAAATGTTCTGCATCACCTTAGCCCCAGAGCAATGCAGTCAGCCAAACATGGACTGAGATCTCTGGAAAATGCAACGCTAGGCAACAGGAAGAACACTGAACACTTTCAATGTGGTGTAGAGAGAAGGATATGTATGTGCTTTGGTCAGGATGAGAGGGAACTCCTCCCAAACAAAATATACATATTTTACCTGAAATAATACCAGAGTCAGGCACCATTACTGGCTCAAGGATCCTGTGGGACAGTTCCAGGGACCACTGTAATGGTTTTCTAAATTGATACTATGGTGGAAAGCAGAGAGGAAACATTGACTAGAGCTATTTGGGGGCAACTGATGGTGGTTTGACTCTGGATGGCTACAGTCATGTCCAGTAGAACCATGGAGATATTTTTGGAGCCAAGTGGAATGACTGCCTAAGTAACCCAAAGGAAAGCAGCCTCAGAATGACCCTCTGGAGGGTGAGGATAACTGTGTGATGGGTGTGGGAGAAGAAGCAGCACAGAGTCCGGAGAACCCTGAGCTCAGACCAATTGGCGGTGGGGGTCTCTTCATCCTGGAGCCTTCCTTTGACCAACCGTCTTGGCTCAAGTCCTTCCTGAGTCATGTGTTCCAGCCACATGTCACTAAGGCTAAACTCCAGTTCAGCCTTTGGTCGAAGGAGGAGCTGGCTTCTCAGCCAAGCTGCTCTGTGCTGACTAGCGTTGGACTAGTGTGGACTTCTGCCTAGTGACGAGCCAAAGGTGCCCTCAATTGGCAGTCTTTTGACCAAGTGCGGTTGCAGGCCACGCTACAGGGCTCTCTTGGGCTGTCAGACTCCCCTCCGCCTTGCCTGTGAGGCTGCCTCTCCTCACAGGGACCACCCCGCTGCACCTGCCTCTCCCCTCAGCCCTGCCAGCAGGAGTTTCTTCCAGGATCCCCGACCTCAGGGGCCTCCTGCTGCTGGCAGGGACAGAGGCCCGCTCCTCTCTTGGGGGATCCTGCTGCCCGTGTCCTGGGGGTCCTTCCGCAAAACAACAGTGCTATCCTGAAAGAACTCTCAGATGTTCTGACCCTAAATAGCAGTAAGGATGCCCCCTCCTGGGTGCAGACCACCACTCCTGCCTTCAGTTCCTCAGCTCATCCACCAAGCTGAAGGGCCCATGACAGCTGCTCGATGCCCTGTTGGTGCGTCTAAGGATGCTGAGCTCAGGGCCCAGGAACAGCTCGAAGAAGGCAAGATCCACCAGGAGGAGGAGGAGGAGGGGGAGGAGGAGGAGGGGGAGAAGGAGGGGGAGGAGGAAAAGGAGAAGGAGGGGGAGGAGGAGGAGGAGGAGGAGGAGGAGGAGGAGGAGAAGCTGGAGGAGGAGGAGGAGGAGGAGGAGTACGACACTCAGGGAGACCTCAGTGCCCTGGAGCCCAGTTCTTGGCCCACAGAGAGAAACAGTATTCCAGAGAGGGCCCAGGTGTCTCCCAAGAACTTGACATATGGGAGCCCTGTCACCTGCAGCTCCCACCGCCCTGCTCAAGGAGTGCTTGTCCTGCTTAAAGCTGAGGGCTTCTTAACACTGGACAAGTGGGCCCAGGAGCTTGTAGGTGAACTGGATCCGCCCACCTCTCCAGCCTCCCAAGCATCCATCCAGGGAGAGCAGGGCCTAAAGCCGACCGACCTGTGTTCTATCCCAGAGTTGGCTCTCACTAACTGCTGCTTCCAGGAGGCCAAATAAAAGAAAACAGCTCATGCCAGTTGCCCTGCCATCATTGATTGCCTGGCATCAGGATGGGCTGCCCCCACCTGCAAAGCGGCCACTTTTATGTTCAAAAGGCACCCTGAGGAGGGTTCAGAGTGCCAGAAGTAACCATGTGAAGCCTGAGACACAGGTCTCACAGGGAGGAAGAGAGGCTCTGGAGGACTGCACCATCACTGTCCATTCATCCTCCCCACCTGCAGGCCCTTCCTGGAATGCAGGCCCCCTCCCCCTACCCACTGACCCCTTTCCCATAGCAACCATCCTTGCCAGCAGGCAGTTGGAATTCCAGCCTGCTGGGCCCCTGAACCTACCCATCCCTCCACCTTCCCCCTCATGTAATAAAGATGAGGGGGAAATCCCAACTTCCATTTCTCTGCCTCCTCCCACTAAACCTCCTCCCTTCAGCCCCAGTCCCCAAGTTGGAGTTACCCCTAATGTGTTTCACCCAACCACACAACTGTCAAGACCTGTGATACCTCCCAGTTTCCACCTCCCCATACCTCATACCCAGGTCCCTTTCCCCTCCAATCCTACCTCTTCCAGAACTGAATCCCCAAACCCCATGTGTATTGATTCTCCTCCTTTCTTCTTTTTATCCTCCTCCTCCTCCTCTCCCTCCTTACCCTCTCCCTATTTCCTCTCCTCCTCCTCCCCCTCCTCCTCTCCTCTTTCTCCTCCTCCTCCCCTTTCTCCTCCTCCTACCCCCCTCCTCCTTTTTTCCTCCTCCTCCTCCCACTCCTCCTCTTCCTCCTCCTCCCCCTCCTTTTTCTCCTCCTCCCCCTCCTTTTTCTCCTCCTCCCCCTTTTTATCCTCCTCCTCCTTTTTATCCTCCTCCTCAATTTCTTTCTCCTCCCTCTCGCCCTCTTCCCCCTTCCCCTTCTCCCCTTCATCCTCCGCCCCCTCCCCTTCTTCTCCTTTTCCTGCTACTCTTACTTCTTCTCCTTCTCCCCCTCTTCCTCCTATTCCTTCTCCTCCCCCTCCCACTCGCCCTTTTCAACCTCTTCTTTTTTCTTCTCATCCTCTCCCTCCTTCCCCTCCTCCTCCACCTCCTCCTTTTCCTCCTACTCTTCTTCTCATCCTCGCCCTCCTCCTCGTCCTCTATCTCCTTTTCCTCCTCCTCTTCCTCTTCCTCCTCCTAATGTTCCCTTTCCTTTGGCTGGTCCTCCTCCTGCCCCTCTTCCTTCTTCTCCTCATTCCTTCCTAAGAACCACTCCTGTCCCTTCCACCCACAACCCCAATACCCAGGGCCAACACTCCGCCCCTCCAACCCTCATTGCCATGTCATTGGCTCACCTTTCCCAGAATCCCGCTGTGCTGCCTGAAGATACGGCCATGGACACTACCCCCCCTTCCATGGTGGTCATTTTCAAATCTTCGGTGTCCAGTGACAGCTCTGGCCCACACTGCAGTGTCCATGGCCGTAGGCAGCACAGGCAGCCAGCAAAGGGACCAGTCCTCCCAGGCCCCCCAACCCTTCAGTTCTCCCAACCCAACCCCAATCTGTCCCATTCCTTTGTCCCACCATCCACCCCTCAGCCTGCATCTGGAAACCCTCCTGGACAGCAAAGAGCCTCTCTTCCCAATGCCCCCATGGTTACCATGCTGCCAGTGAAGGTCCACTCACCGGCCTCCACCCTGACACAGAGGGCCTCTGCACTACCAACCTCCCAGGCTGCCAGTGAAGAGCCCATGGATACGACTCCTTTTTCGAAGGCTGTCAAGTTCTAGTCACCTCCTGCCTGCCAAGTTCTTAGACTGATTCAATTTGGTAAGCATGGCAGACACGTTGACAGCTATTTCTATATTGTAGGCCTGGTGCCACATATTTGGGATTTGATTTCTGCTTGCTATTTCTTCCCAATGTTAGTTTTGAGGTAAAATGTGCTTTGCAAATGTTGGCTTTTGACATAATAGCTGAAGGCATAATTACCAATGAAGCAGCGCATGTGTGTACATGCGTGCACACACACACACACACACACACACACACACACACACACAGAAATGCCACAGTCTTTGCCTCTAAATTTCAGAAGTAGGCAAACTTGAAAATTTTCTAAAACCATAAAGGAGACTAAAGAGATGTGATAAGTGTATGAACTGTGGGAGCCTGGACTTCAATCAAGCATGGAGGATGACAACAGGACAACTAACAAATTGGGCTATAGACTGGAGTAAAGTATTGTGTCAAAGTTAGTTTCCTGAATGTAGGAATTTTCCAGGGTTATGGGAGAGAATGTGCTGTCCTGGAGAATTCACAGCAGAGTAAAGCATTAAGTGTATGAGACACACATACTCTTCTCAAACTGTTGGGAAAAGTGTAATTAGGGAAAGAAGCAAGATAAAGTACATGTGGAAAAATGTGAAAAGTCTGTGACTCCTCCTAGAAATTCCAAATAACTCTCATGGAGAGACAGGAAATAAAGTTCGTCCAGGAAGTTTCGGGGTCTTCCCTCCCCCACTAGGAAGAAAAGTTTGACATTCATTTTCAAATACAGTGACTTCAATAATTCACATGTATAGATGAATCTTCCAACTATTATAATATAGACCTGTCTCCCTCATTAATGATAATCTTTAAAAGCTGTTGCTCAACAAGATTGGTTCAATAAGATTGGTTATATCAATTCCACAGTCTGATGGAATTCTAAAGTTTGAAAATCCTGCAGAATGAAAAGAAAACATCTAAAATGACTATAAAGCATAAGTCACAGTGGATTGGAACTGATGAAGAATGAGTGCATGTTGTGTTTACATAGAAAGCAGAATTGGGCTTTACAGGAGGAAACGTGACCAGGCCAGAAACAGGGCAGCAATGAAGTTATGTAAGTTGTCAACAGTTTGATAGCACCATGACTTTGACCATGAAACTGTTCCATGATGTGTGTCCTCATGAGAACCCTGAGGTGCCGGTTTCCATGACTCTGTACACTATGCTTTGCTTTGCTTCACATTCTCTATATTGAAGAATCTGGAGTAGAGCAGCTTTCTATTTCTCAAAAACATTACATTTATCTCTCATCTCATCCCCCTAATATTTCAGGTTGCTTAAAAGATAACAAAATACTATTTGATAACATATGTTAAAGGAGGAGAAAATGCAAAACTAGAGGTAGAAACATGGAGTAGAAAGAGGCCACTCTGTAAATGCTTGCCATAATGCCATTGACCTTGTTCTGAATAAACTTGGGGTCAATTGAAGGTATTTTTTGTTTTATTTTTATTCTAATTTTTATACATGACAGCAGAATGCATTACAGCTCATCACACATATATAGAGAGCACATTTTTTCATATCTCTGATTGTATACAAAGTATATCCACACCATTCGTGTCTTCATACATGTACTTAGGGTAATGATATCCATCTCATGATGCCATCTTTTTTACTCTTAGGCTCCCTCTCTTCCCCTCCCACCCCTCTGCCCAATCTTGAGTTCATCTAATCCTCCCATGCTCCCCCTCCAAATCCCACTATGAATCAGCCTCCTTATATCAGAGAATATATTTTGCATTTGGTTTTGGGGGGATTTTCTAACGTCACTTACCATTATATTCTCCAACTCCACCCATTCACCTGAAAATGCCATGATTTTGTTCTCTTTTGTTGTTGAGTAGTATTCCATTGTGTACATATACCATATTTTCTTTATCCATTCATCTACTGACAGGCATGTGAGTTGGTTCCACAGTTTAGCTATTGTGAATTCTGCTACTAGAAACAGCAGAATTCACAATAGCTGATGTGGCTCTGTCCCTATAGTATGATGCTTTTAAGTCCTTTGGGCATAGACCAAGGAGTGGGAGAGCTGGATCAAATGGTGATTTCATTCCCATTTTCCCAAGGATTCTCCATATTGCTTTCCATATTGGCTACACCAATTGGGAGTCCCATGAACAATGTATGAATGTGCCTTTTTCCCACATCCTTGCCAACACCTAATGTTGTTTGTATTCTTAATAGCTGTCATTCTGACTAGAGTGAGTATAAATCTTAGAGTAGTTTTGATTTGCATTTCTCTAATTGGTAAAGATGTAGAACTTTTTAAAATACATGTGTTGATTTTTTGTATATCATCTTCTGAGAGGAGTCTCCTCAGTTCCTTAGCCCATTTGTTGATTGGGCTATTTGGTTTTTTGGTGTTTCATTTTTTGGGTTCTCTATATACTGTAGAGTTTAGGGCTCTATCTGATGTGTGACTGGTAAAAATTTGATCCCAAGACGTAGGCTCTCTATTCACCTTGCTGATTTTTTTTTCTTTTGCTGAGAAGATTTTTAGCTCAATAGATACCTTTAATATGATTTTAATTGTTTCACTATAAGTTTCTTGTGAGGGAAGCTGGTGCTTAATCCAACATGATGGAGATCTCTGCCTACTTTTTCTTCTAGTAGATGCAGTCTCTGTTTAATTTTAATTTTGATCCACTTTGCATTGAGTTTTCTGCATGGTGAGAGATAGGGGTTCAATGTCATTTTGTGGCATATGGATTTCCAATTTTCACAGCACCATTTGTCAAAGAGGCTATCTTGTCTGCAATGTATGTTTTTGGTGCCTTTGTCTCATATAAAATAACTAATTATGTGGGTTACTCCCTGTCTCCTCTATTCTGTACCATTGGTCTATGAGGCGATTTTGATGCCAATACCATGCTGTTTGGGTCACTATTGCTCTGTAGTATATAGTTCAAGGTCCTCAGCCTGCCTTCTCTCATTCATGCTCCCTGCGGGCAGAATATGTAGGTCACTGCAGTGCAGTCCCAGTAGAGATCAGAGCTGTGGGGGGGGTGTCAGTGATGCAGCATGCAGCAGGGACAACAGACACCATGCAATAGGGCCCATGGAGCATGTCCCTGTACTGCTCCATAGTAGAAATAACCCATATGAGTGCCAGGTCAGAACTTTGTCTTTTCCATTTATCTTAGTTGGCAAACACAGGGGTGCTGAACTCTCTTTGCTTTTGGATATAGAGTGACACAAGATTCCAGCAAAAAGCAAAAACAAACCATCACTTGTGAAAGGACACGTTTTATTCAAAATCTTTCCATTAGTCTGGCCTCCTATAGTTTAACTCAAGGGACCGTTCTTATTGCTCTCAGCATGGTTTCAATGGACTTTTTGCATCACAGGACAGGTGTGCCTGCCGAGGCAGTGTGGGGTCAGGTGGGGTCAAGGGACACTGTCCCATCCAGGAGGGATCCGTGTTTGGTTCTTCCCCTTCGTTGCTGTGGCTGTGGGTGATGAACGGAGCCCTGCCTGACCTAAATTTTCCAACCAGTAATCCGTCAGGCAGTTCTGAGACCTGAGACACTGAGTGATTTGGGGACTTCTTGCCTCATGACACATTTTTATCAACTGGTGGACAGATTTCCTCCATTTTCCTCCTGTGTGTGCACATGATGATTCTCTGTCCCTATCACTCTCTCCCAGCCATGATTTACAGCCACAATGTCATCCTTTGTCCTTCCTTCTCACTGACACGTGTACAGAAGCAAATGGACACGGCAGTTCGTGAAGCCCCTCGTAAAGATCCCAGACTTTCTCTACCACCCCTTGATAAGGGTGAAAATGACCACAGCACCCGTCAAGGGCTGCCTAGTGCCAGGGTAGCACAACAACGAGGGTCCATTCGTCACCTGGGCTTTCACAAAACATTAATTGTTCAATATTATTCTCATACCTGCTCAAACGATGAGAAAATCCAGCTCATCACAACGTTATGGGAGAACAAACCCCTCTTCAGTGTTCAGAGGCTCTGTCCAGTACACCCCAAATAACCTCCAGGTACTAAGGACAGCCAGGCACAGAATGGCTCAGGACAGCTCTTGGTAGCCCAAGAGCCTGAGCAGAGGAATACAGAATGTACAAGGCAAAAGCGCTTCTCAGGCTTGTGTTCGTTCCGGCTAGTACAATAGAAGAAACACTTTTGCAAGATTTGGCTTTAAGGGTGCTATGGGAATTTGAAACTGTCAAAATAATAAGCCAAAATATATCAGTATTCATCATTTGTTCTCACCCTACAAAATCCACGTTCCACTGTACAGGTTTTCTCAAACACAAGTCATTTGAAATTCCCAGCCAGAGAAAGAGCCAAAAAAGGAAAGGTCTAAAAATGAGCTGCAAACCACGGACACACATCTCCATACACAAATGTGCATGCAGGCACACACACGCAGGCACATGTAGGGTTGGGATTGGGTCTGGGGCCATTGGTTTGTGAGCAAGTGACCCGTGAAGGGGGAGGACCACTGCCAGGTGAATCCAGCATCTGTTGCGAGGGCATCATGATGGAGATTTTGCAGTACATCCAGCTGGGCCTCCCGTCCTCAATATTCAGATCTCGTTCTCAAGTTTGAGGCACTGTCTGGAAATGTGCGTCTCCCTGTTGGTTTCAAGGATTCATCCCTGCTGGGAGTTTCTGTCATGTAGCTAAGTCCTGGACCCCCCTGTTCTCTCTGGAATATTGAGAATGTCTGTATTGTATTTCTGGGTGGCAGGACCTGCTAAATCAAGTGGGAAGTGTCTGAGGAGCTCTCCAGGATGCTGACGTGCCTGCCACAGTGGGAGACCAGAGAGTTCCAAAAAATGTCACACCAAGTATAGCCCTTGTCATCTCTTCCTATTAACCCGGTGTTCTAAGACAGAACAGTTCTGACAGAAGCAGGATTTATCAAGCCCTGTATATTAAGTCCTCGATATTTTCTTGGTCAACTTTATAAGCCTCTGACCCAGCCTTATCTCTCCAACATTCAGTAAGTTCATCCTTCTCTGGTTTGATTTTGGGAAGATGCTGACTTCCCTAACTCTCTGTGAGGCATATTTCATTCTGGCATCTTAGATCTCGACTAGCACAGTGCCTGGCTTCTCCATGTACTCAAAACACCCTGGAACTGGAGTCCCACTCATGAGATTTCCAGGGTGGTGGTCCAGGTGCAGGGACTATCACAGAGCTGTGCAGAGAAGATGCTGTTATTTCCCAGGGAAGATGCCCACTATCAGCCACCAAAGTCCTTCAACACCACTGCTTGCCTCTCTGCTCCCTGGGGGCACCTTGGTGGGCCAGTGGGGACCAGTGTGATGTCCACACCTCAGTGCTGGGGCTTCAGATGGCTCCCTGGCTCCCTGGAAACCTCCTCTGTCAGTCTTCCTGCCCCAGCAGCCCTTAGAGAGTGATTTACATGCACTGGTTTAAGTGGGTTGAGGGAAAGCCCTGCTCCCACTATTTTCTGAATATTTGAAAAGAAAATCAAGAGGCTTTTTGAGTCAGCTTTTGCATTGCTGTAACCAAAAGCCCTGACGAGCAATTTTAGAGGAGAAAAGTTGTCTCACAGTTTCAGAGGTCTCAGTTCATGGTTGGCCAACTTCATTGCTGCAGGTCCAAGGTGAGGTAGAACATCAGGCAGAAGATTGTGGAGGAGGAAAGCAGCTCAGGACTTGGCACCCAGGAAGCAGAGAGAGAGCTCTGTCACCAATGAAAAACTGTAATCCCCAAAGGCAGGCCCTCAGGAACCCACTTCCTCCAGCTACACCCCACTGACACCCAGAGAATCACATCAGGGGACTGATGCACTAATTAGGTTAAGACACTCATCACCAGGGAAGGCTTGTCTCTTCCTCCAGTTTGCTCATGTGAGCTTCTGGGGACACCACATATTTAACTGTGGCAGAGCATACGTTAGTGTTTTCTCCAGCTGAGTCTGAGGAACCAGTGAGGATTCCCAGCCCAGGAGAGCCACCCGAGCCAAGGAGCTGGGCTGTGAATCCAGACCAGCCATCCTCTCCCTGAGCACACGATCTTTGGAATGCCAGGAGGATGCTGTCATTTGTTAGTTTGTCTCAGGGAAAATGTTTCCTGTTCCCCAAAGTCTCTCATTCCTCGTGGCATGGCCTCGGGTATTAAAGTGAGATGCGCTGCCCCTTCCCTGTCCTTCCTGCGGAGCCATTTTATAGCGAATCCCAGTCATTATGCATCTAGGGGACACAGGACAGCTGGGGGCACAGTCTCTGCCGCGGGCAGAGACGGAGGGTACCTGGAGGTCTATGGGGCAGAGGCTTGTCCTGAGGCTGACCCTTGACCCTAGTTTGATGGCTCCACAGTGGCAGCTCTGCAGGCCAGGTTTGTGAATGGGAAGGTGGCCTGAGGGTCACACCAGGGAGAAAGGCACCAAGTGGCAGAAGAGAGTGGCTCTGTGCTCACCGCGCACACACTGCACCCATTCCCCCGGCTGCGGCCACCTGCAGAAACAGCCCTGATGCTGCACTTCATGGTCTGCATCAGGGTGGACTGTAAAGCTGCGTGGCCTGTGTGAGCCCTCACATGCTGGTACACTTGCATACCATGTTGCCCTCAGGCACACACATGCACACACTCGCTGAGCAGAGACTGTGGGTCAGATGATCTGTGCTGTTTAGGATCCATTTTACAATGCTGTGGAATTCTGCCTGGGGTCTGTTTGCTGTGCTGCCGAGGGGTCCCTGGGGCTGTTGGAGAATGAGCTCACTGGAGGAAACAGAGACAGAGCAAGAGGCAGGAGGAGACGGCAGTGGGGGCAGGGAGTGCATGGTTCCATCACCTCTGCACTCAGGCCCTCTGCCAGAGCCCTGAAGCTGTGCCCCTCCTCGTCTCCAGGGGACTGTTTGTTCAAATGACTAAAGAGTAAATGCCATCAGGTTGGCTCACGTAGGGTTGAGCAGGGAATGAGCTGGGGTCAGTGGGAAAGAAGTTCCTGAGGGATCAAGTGTCCCCACCCCCTGTTTACCCTGTGCCATGATTTTCTGTCCTCTCCATGATCCTGGAGTATTTGAAAAATGGGGTGGACTCAGCAATGCAGCCCATGTGGTTACACAAGGGGCATGTTGTGAGGGACAGGTCAGCTTGGCAGGGGTGTGGGTCACGGTCACGGTTGCATAGCTGCAGGCATTGCATCAGAGGACACAGTGCTTGTTAGGATCACACAGACAAGTAAAGAAAGCCCTCAGGCAAACATCCCTGAAACTGGGTCTCCTGGGAGATGGGTGGGTCTCCAGCCATGGGGTCATGCTGGTGCTGCTGTGGTGGACAGCCAGTTGCTCTGCTCTGCTCTGAAATCCACTCTGGCATAGAATTCATATGCAGTTTGATCTAAGTGAGAGGGAACATTTATTACTAACTTGTAAAATGGAAAGTGAGAACCAACACCCCTTTGAAGCCTCTTCCACATCTAAGATCCGGTGACGCCTCCACAACCCCTCCACTCTGTGCTCTGCTCTTGGGTTTATTCCTTCTCACTGCCACTACTGGAGAGTAACAAGTGTGGCCTTCGGCTCCTCTAGTCCACCCATCTCCAGCCTATCTATCCATCTGTTCATCCATCCATTGGGCCATCCATCCAGCCAGCCAGTGTACCTTCCCTGCCTCCAGCCACCACCTATTCTTACCTTTGTCCTTACTCCCACCCACCCATCCATCCATCCATTCATCCAAACATACATACCTCCACCCACCCACACACACATCCATCCATCCATCCATTCATCAACCCATCTACTCATTCACTCACCCACACACCATCCATCCATCCATCCATCCATACCTCCACCCACCCACACACTCATCCATCTATCCATCCATTCATCCACCCATCTACTCATCCACTCACCAACACACTCATCCATTCATCCACCCAACCACCCATACCTCCACCCCCCCACCCTACACCCATCCATCCAGCCATACCTCCACCCACCAATACACTCATCCATCTACTCATCCATTTGTCCACCCATCTACTCATTCACCTACCCATTCATCTATCCAACCATCCATCCATCCATTCATCTACTCATCCATCAATTGATCCATCCATCCATCTCTTCAGGCAGCTGCTGACCCTTCCCTGCCTCCACCCACTCACCTATTCTTCCCTCCCTCCATACTCCCACCCACACACTCATTCATCCATTAATCAATCTGTCCATCTACCCACCCATTCATCCACCCACAGATCAATCCATCTGTCCTCATCCACTCATCCATCAGGACCCATTCCCCCATCCATCCATTCTCCATCTACCCACTCATCCATCTTCTACCCACCCTCCGTCCACCCTCTGTCCACCCCTCTGTCCACCCCTCAAGTCACCCATGAATACTTCTCCCACCTGTCCCTCCTCTCCCTTCTTTTATTTATCAGAATACAGGCACACTTTCACCCTGCCTGGGAATGTGCAGGGGTGAAATGGGAAGCATGTGTCCCAGGCTCTCTCCTCTACAAATAGTTTATTCCGTGGCCAGCACTTGAAGTTGGGCCTGATGCTTGGCTGCTCCTGAGCCAAGTCTCATGAGGTTTGGGCACAGGCCTGGGGCCCTGGTCAAGGCATATAGCAGAGTCAACACAGGTGATCAGATCAGCCATGTGGCCTGAGGCCGCCCCAAACAGCCTCCATATCCTAGAGGAGGTCAGTGTGTGTCCCAGAAGCCCACGGCAGGCCTTTGTGAGGCAGTGGCAGCGCTGGGCTCTCTGGGGGCACTCACACGTGCTCAGCTGCCTGAAGAGGCCGAGGGTCTGCACTGCCCACCCCGTGTGCCTGTAGGAACCCCAGCACCCTACTCTGTCCTCTTCATTAGGAGTCCTCCCGTTCAGCGAGGACTCTTTCCTCACCACAGCAACCTTCAGTTAATCTCACTCACCTTAATTACTGCAGCACTAAATCAATACTCAGTGATTGAGTCAATGATCTAATCTTCCTGGGCTTTAAGGATCGTTTAGAGTTGATCCCCGGCCTCTACAGTGAAAAGATGGCACTCGGCTTCCCGCTAAGCGGCTGTAATAAAAGTCTGACGGTCCCCTAGAGATGGATCACCCAAGATCAGTCTCCATTCAGCTTGAGTGATGTCTTTTATTTCTCTATTCTCTATCCCCCAAACCCTAGCACAGCTTCTGGCCAAGAGTGGGGGCTCAGGGGGTTGGTTCCATTAGTTTGTGCTCTTGGCCTTGATCCCAGTGTCTGCCACAGCCAGCCACACCCCTGCCTGGACACGTGTCTCCTGTGCCCTTGGGCTTTGCCCTGTGACTTGAGCAAGCCTTACCTGTCTCCACACTGAGTCCCTTAAAGCACAAGCAGGTCTTAGCGCTCTTCAAAACAGAGCTGAGGCCAATCTCTGCCTTCACATCTTCTCTCCCCAAGCCCTCAAAAGCCACTGATCCCAACCCACCAGAAATCGCCCCTTGTACATAGATAACATTTCTTCTCCAAATGTTCTCAAAGTTTAATCTCTGTCTGCAGATAGAGTTCCTGTATTAAATGACAAAATCAAAAATACAACCTTTCAGAATGTGGCAGCAGGTCGTAAATCAGTGCACGGGGAAAATGTGGGTGGGGTCAGGGCCAGGATGCCTGTGTGGCCTGGCCAGAGGGTCAGGAAAGGGAGCTACACAGGAAGTGGGGCAGGAGGGTCAGGTCCCTGGGCTGTGAGGGGCAGGCCACTCAGTTGCCCACCTCCAGATCTCAGGTCAAGGACTGGAAATGCCTACAATGTCCCTGTTGTACATCCTTCCTCTCGATGCACATGTGGGTCCTAAACCCCACACATGATTAAACCACTGGGCATAGTTGGCAACGCCCCTGGGTGCAACACACAGACATCTACTATGAGCCAGGGGTTGGCCAGGGGCTGGGCCACCTCTTACCCTCTGTCCAGTGAAATCCCACAAGATGGGCAAAGCCAACCTCTGGACACAGCAGAGGGCCTGGGGGACGTTGTGTGGGGCCCAGACAGGCCTGGACTTGCAGAGCCCCGGGTGCTGGCCTCAGTGGTGGACAGTGGACCCTGGAGCCTCGCGTGACGCAGCACAAGCCCTCTACTCCCCTGTGTGACACAGGAGTTGTGTGCTGAGGCTGCCTTGTCTGGAGGTTCCCGACTTCTCTCAGTGAGTGTGTTTGTTGTTTCCTTCAGAAGCAACGCTGTCATTTTAAATTAAATTGCTGCCACTGTGGTTTCCTCACCGTGTCTTAATTCACGGGAATCCAATTGCGCTCTCCCCGGGAGGCTGTTTAATGTAGTGTCAGAGCTGAATAAATAATCACAGACACATCAGGTTCCCACGTCCACTGCTTCAGGGAGGCCACTGTCCAGCCTGCCTGTTCCCTGACTCCCCGGCCTGCTGTGCCTGGGGAAGCCAGGCCCTGAGGCTGGTCTTCTCCCTTGTGCTTCGATGGCTGTGGAAGCCCCTTGCTGCTGTTGGCCTGTGCTGTCCCTGATTTAGACTTGGAGAGTCTCCACAGTTACAGCAGGTGGGGTTTGGTGGTCCATCCCTCCGTCCAAGGATGCTGAACCTAAAGCCAGAAGAGCCAGGCTGCCTGCCTGCCCGGAGAACACTGGGGCGAGGGTCCCCAGAGCCTGGGCTGAGGTGGCCAAAACAGGGAGAGCTCCTGACTCTTTTGAGGGGGTGGGGTGCAACCATGGGCCATAGAAGGCTATGGGGGACAGGGACTCCGCCTCCTAACTCTAGGTATGCAGCAAAACAAGGATAAGGGGCAGCCAGGAAACACCTCCGTGGGGATGTCCCTGTAGCAAATGTGGGCTGGGGTGACAGGAAGGTCCTGACTCAGGAAACAGGAGCAAAGGTTCCAAGTCTGCTCCACTGAGGCCAAGGTTAGCAAACTATTTCTGATTTTTAATAATGGTGATTAAAAATAACCCAGAGATAGAATCACTCTGCAGCTGTGCGCAGATCGGCCGCAGGTTACCGCTGCATACTCCACGATATCCCCAGATGTTAACCCTTTGCTGGGTGGGGTGTGATTGCTGCCCCCAAGCAGGAGCAATGACCCTGAGAAAACCCCCAGATGTGTGTACTGCTTTAGCTCCCAGGGACAAGTTCCTAACCCAGGACCCTGCATGAGCATCAGCAGCAGAGGGAACTTCAAGAGCTCAGAATGGCAAGCAAAACATTGGGAAAAGAAGAAGCTAGTAGTGACCACTGAGGCCTCCTCTGGATGTGCCTGCAGGACACACGCTAAAAGTCTACACAGCTTCTGGGTTTCATGCCTCTCTTTTTCCATCCCAAGATAAGCAATTACACAACATCAAAAAATAGTTTTTTCAATTACTTTAAAAAAGAAAAACAACTTTAGGCAGCATTAGGGTTGGGCCTTGAATGACCTGAAGACCCTCGTTTTGAAGGTTTGGTCCCCACCTGAGGTGCTATCAGGATGTGATGGAGCCTTTGGAATGTGGGGTCTTGTGGGAGGAAGTGGGTTCTGCAGGAGTGTCCCTGAGGGGTTTCGGGAACTCCAGCCCCTTCTCCTCTTTGCTTCCTGGTGGCACACCCCTCCCACCGTGAAGTCCTGCCCCACCACAGGCTGAAAGCAATGGGTGGTGACACAGGACTGAGACAACTGAGACCAAGAGCCAAAATAAAGCCTTTCTCCTGTAAGTGGATTATCTGGGGACTTTGTCACGGCAAAGCTACTAGCACGGCCACCTACACATGCACGTCCTCCTCAGGAGACAGCCCATCAATGTCTCCGATGCTGAGAGGCCCTGAATCGCCCCCGTGGAGCCCAGGCTTCCCTGCTCCTTTGATGGTTCACACGAGGCACGCTGGGCAGGGCGCCCCTGCAGACGAGATCCCAAGTAGCGTCATATCCCACTGGTGTTCCTAGAAGGCACGGAGGGATGGATTACCCTGTAACAAGAGTCGGAGACGATCACCATCGGCTTCTCTAGGTGTGGCCTGATGACTCCAAAGACGGGACGTGACAGTGATAAAGACACACTAAGGGGTGTTAAACCGCATGGCACGGGACGTCCTCAGCATGAGGCTGCCCCCACAGGGCAGCTGCTCCTCCTGCATCACCCTGAGGTCTGTAGGCAGGACCGTTGCCAAACGTGTGGCCACATGTGGGCTGCATCCAGGGTGCTTTGTGCTCTTTGTCCTCCCTGTTTAGCTCTAAGCTCTGCAGACCAGGGGCCCCTCTGGGCTGACTGAGGCACATCAGCACCAAACCTGATGGCCCAGGGTCACAGGGGCTCTGAGTCCTGCTGGGTCCTGTGAAACTGCGGACAGAACAAGAGGACAGAAAGGAGGAGGGGAGACCAGGAAGGACAGGAAGCCAGAGGCTACCCTTTAAGAATGAAAGGCGCAGGTCAGCCCAGAGGATGGGCAGGCTGAGGAGGGAGCCTGCAGTGGCTGGAGAGGCTGCCAGGAGCGGCCAAGCAGCAGGACCAGGAGCGTTCAAGCAGGGAGTGCTAGGAGGATGACCATCGCCCAGGAAACAGGACCTTAGCAAAACTGACCAAAGGGTGATGAGGCAAAACGCAAGAGGCGGCTGGCCACCAAGAAGGTCACATGGGGCCTGGATCCTCCCTGAGGTTCCCCCTGGACCTCAGACCCACGTGTCCACCTGAACGTTTTCCCTGGGGCTTCTCAAAGAAATGTGAGCTGACCCTGGAACTCTGTCCTCACCCAGCCTGACCCTAGGGCCATTCAGTGAGCACCACCACCTGGCCACTTCCCAGGCTGAGGAAGCCACCTCTGAGAGCTCCCTCCCTGTCCTTGGCTGTCACATGCAGCCTCCTTCTACTTCTTCATGGGTGTGGGATTGTCACCGTCTCTCTCCCACCATCTCTCACACGGGCGGAAGTATGCATGGGCTCCCCTGTGTGGTGGGATGGGCTGCCCAGCCTCCCTTGCAGTTAGCCGAGATCACACACCACTCTGGCCAATGCTCTGAGAGCACGGTGGTGTGTTTACTCCGAGCAGAGGTGACCAGTGCGTCCCAGCAGCTCCTTCCTGCAGGGCGTGGGGTGCTGAGCTGGGCTGCAGGTGGAGCAAGAGCACAGGGCACCAGGCAGGCCTAGGGCTCAGCGAGGACCAGACTGGCCCTGGGTCTGCAGAGACTCCAAGGTCACGTTTTCGACCTGGCTCTGCTGCCTGGGTTAGAGGACTGCTTGCCTCCTGGTCTCCCTGCAGCCCCCTCACTGCAGTCCAGCCCAGCTCCAGACGCAGATCTGGTCTGTGTCCATGCACACAGTGCCCACGTGCAGGGACTCCCTCTCTCTGTCTCCTTGCTTTTTTTGAAAAATGCCAGCGTTTATCCATATTATGCCAGGATATCACCCTCCTCCCTTGTCACCTTTGACACCCTCCATCCCCTCTCCTCAATGCCCAGGTGCCAGTCTCCTCTCCCAGAACCCTCACACACCCACCCAGGCCTGCAACAGCTTCAGACCTCCAGTCCCCACGCCCCTCTGCCATCGTCTGGGTGTCATCCCTAGGGTCCTCACCATGGAAGGCCCTCCCTGGGGCTCTCCGCAGTGATTCCGACATCCCTCACTGAACCACACTTCTGCTTTATGAGCTTGTAATTCTGTGCATAAGTCATGATTAATTGACATAATTATTTCTTCGATATTGATTCCACCTGATGCTGTGAACTGTCCAGGTGCAGGAGCATGGCTACGCCCTGGCCTTCCCACCCCAGCGGAGATCTCTGCCCATGCAGGGACGCAGACGCTGTCTGTAGAGTGGACGAATGTGCGGGAAACAAAGAGTGCCGTGGGGCGGGGCTCCGGGAGCAAGGTGAGACTGGGCTCTCAGCTCTGCTCCACACCACTACCAGGCCCCATGTGGTCCAGATCAAGATTCAGGTGTGTCCTCTCATCCTGTATTAAGGCAGCCACACCTGGCAGCTACCGGCCAGCCCCCTCCTAACACAACACACTGGTTCCCAAATCAGGCTCCCTCTATTCTAATCAATCTGTTCACTGGTATCTGCATCACTGATTCTTCCCCTAGTGTGTACCATGTCAGGGTGGAGCATAAAATCTGAAAGTCATTCGGACCAATGCACCATGTCAGGCAGGGGTGGAATACTTCACCTGTCTGTCCCCAGATCTTTGCCTAAGATGTCCCTCAGAGGCGCACAGGTCAGCAGCAGTTACCAGGAAGGTGCATTGGCCAAACCAGGCCTGATCTGGATTCTGAACTCTCCACTTGTGGGACCTTAGATGAGTTGCAGAAGTTTTCTGAGCCCCTGTGCCTACAACAACAGCAACATCTGCCTCCGGAGGCTTCCTAAAGACGGGGACTTGCGCTACACATTATGTAGACCAGTGCCTGGCACCACGGTCTGGCTCAACAAATGTTAGGTATGCTCTGATAATTTGTCCTATTTCTGGATGTCCATCTGTTCCCTGCAACCTCCACCCATCTGCCCTGTAGTCCCTGTGGCCATGTGGAATCGATCTGCTCTGCACCGCACATGGCAGCCCATCAGGCTCGGACAGGAGCTGGCATCCTCCGAATCCTTCCCCCTCCCATGGACACCCACTTCCATGGCAGCCTCACCCTGTGGAGCACAACCAGCCTTGACCCATGCTCTGGGTGCCCCTGTATCCACCTGCCCTGAGACGCTTTCACTGGGACTGTCTATGCCCCCAAGGGCCGTATATGCATTTTCTGATTTGCTGGATGCCAGAGTCTCTCCTGGGCTGCAGCATGTCTAGCGCTTTCTTCCTGGAATAACTTTTTACTCAGAAATCAGAACGGGAGGATCTCAGTGGTGCTGTGTGGGGTGCAGGGGAAGAGCTGCTGTGCTGAGGCCGGTGAGTCACTCCGTGGCCAGCACTGAGGAAAAGGCGCCTGGTCTGGGACCCCACCAAGGCTCCCAGGGAGCGCGGCAGCAGGCCAGACTTCTGGTCCCGAAAGGACGCCCACCCTTGGGGACCCTGGCCCATGCTCACCATTCCTCTGCCTGCACCCCCAGGACTTTCCACTCGGTGGTGGTCTCCTGGCCAGGCCTGGTCTCCTGCCCCACCACAGGGAGAACAATGCCCTCGGCCCCTCTGCCACACCAGACCCCCGTGCTTCCTCCTTCCCTGGCTTCCAGGTGAGAGCTGTTGGCCCTGTCCCCCACACCTGGGCCAGCTCCTCACACAGGGCCAGCCTCCCCAAGGCCAGGCGCACTCTTCTAGGTAGGACCCAGGTCGCTGTGTGGGAATACGTGTGTGTCTCTGTTGACATTTAAATAACGCCATCTTTCCTCCAGACCTGATGGCTCATATCCTCTTCCGCCAGGGTTCTGCGTGGCTGCGGGGACTCCCTCCACCAGTGGCCTCTGCACATCCCTGTGACTTACAGAGAGGGGTGTTCCTTCTCCTCGGTTCGGACTCTGAGGCTCTGTGAGTTGGTGGCCTTGTCTAGGCCCACAATGAATCTGTGGCCAACTTTAACACAAATCCAGTGGCCTGAACTCGAGGAGGAGATGCCACCCTAACACCTGAGGGCACATGGTATTCAGAAGCAGTGTCATTGTCCCTCTCCCTGGTAGGTATGACGCAACATGTCCATCAGTGTGGAGACCCAGTTTCCACTTGTACTGCTCTGAGTGGAGAGTTTTAACCTAGAGTTGGGTTTCCAGAGAACCAGCCTCCACAATCCACTGGTTCCAACACACTGAATACAACTGCTGCCCGGCGGCCTGTCCACAGAAGCCCTGGTCCCATTGACTCCCAGGACTCCATGCGGGCAGAGATGGCACAGGGCCTCCTTCTGCCAGGCAGGGGTAGCAGTTTGATGGGGTGGTGTGGTGTGACCCCTGGGAGGCAGCAGAACAGGCAGCACAGCCACATGGGGAGGGCGTGGAGGGGGGCAGCACTGCAAGGTTCCTGAGTGGATCACCATCGACTCGCTGCTGGGTTGACTGCAACGCTGGGTGACCACGGGCTTTGTGCCCACCTGGCGCCCACCTGGCACCCACTCCACTGCTGAGCCCCCCAGCCCCCATATTTCCTTTTAGCACACACACCACATTCTCTCTTCCAAATAGTGTCAGAGATTCTACTCATGGTTCTCACGCCAGCCGCCCGAGGGTCAGAGAGTGGTGCCCTTCTTAATCCCACTTTGCACCTGAAGAAACCCAGGTCCCCAGGGCTCAGTCCATTGTTCACCATCAAACCATAAACAGGTGACATCTGGACCCGACTCCCGGTGCCTGTCCACAGACTCCAGGGCAGTGACGGTGGCCTGACGAGCAGGTGTATGGCTGTCATCGGCTATGGTGGGGAGAGACGATTCCTGCCTCCTCCTGCTTCCCCTGAGCCTCCAGAGCTGAGGCCCAGAGAAAGCCTCCTCAGTGTCAGCACCTGCTCACCAAAGCCACCTCATGCACACATAGGAGAGGCTCACAACTGAACTGCATAGCCCCCCAGCCCAGGAGAGAGGGGACAGACACAGCTCACAGGGCCAGGATGCAAGTGGGACATTGAGGAGGACTGGCCTGGAATCTAAGGCTTCCCAGGCCAAGGAGGAAGCCCCTGCCTTGGGGCCCAGCTCTGGGGCCTGTTGAAAACGGACTGGCATGGGTAGCAGAATGTATGCAACTGTCAACAGGAGGCCTTTGACAAGCCTGGTCCTGACAGCCATGCAGAGCTGCCCTCCCAGCTCTGTGGCTATTTATAACTTTGTGCTCCATCACCCAGAAGCAGGAGAAACACAAGGAGCCATGTGGTGCGCAATGGGTGAGGCAGAGTGCAGAGACACCTCCAGGGACAAACAGGGTGCCAGGTCCAATCCCAAACAGAAAGACAGCAGGTGCCTGGCCGGAGCCCCAGCCCAGGCACTCCGGGAGCCACAAGTGCGGAGGTGAGGCTGGGCCCAAACGGGTCAGCACCTCAGTTGCTCGGCAGCATCCTGTGAAAACCCAAAAAATGCTGACACTCGGTCCCACCTGGGAGGCTCTGGGCTGAGGGACCTTGGAGGTGGCCTGAGCAGCAGGATGTTTAAATTTCTCTAAATAACTCCAAGCAGCAGGAGAACCTGCAAAGCACTGGGTCAAAACCCAGGAGCAGATTAGGTGATGGAAGGCTTAGTCCCTCTTTGGGGCCTCAGTTCCCTCCTGGAGAACAAGTGATCGGGACTGAGGAGTAGCCACATTTCTTTCCAGCCTGAGTCTCTGTGGTCCTCAACTGCGATACCTTATGTAACTTGTGATTTTTGCTCGGAGTTATTTCTTAAACCGGGGAAGAAAATAACTACAGAGCAAAATAGGCAGAGCTGAGCTCTCTGGTTTCCAGGCCGTGCCATCCGCGGGCAGGCCAGAGGCCAGCCGGGGGCAGGCCAGAGGCCAGCTGACTGCCAGCAGCAGGCCGAGCCGCTGGAGTAGCAGCCCACCCCCCACCCCCCCACACCCCGCCTCGCTGCGGAGAAGAGTTGACATATTAAGTAGGCCTGAAGCATCTCCCATGGTAATCTCATCTGGCGTGTTTCTGTCTGAATTGCCAGTGCTTCAGATTGTGACATCCACTTCTTCACTGCTCGGCATCCGTGGCAGCTTTCCTAGCCCATTATCCATCATCATTCCATCTAGAGAGAGCAAGAACAGCCTTTAGAGAAGACAGGAGCCGCCTAGGAAGGTAGGAGTGCTCTCTCCTGTGAAGAGCTTCAGAGATGAAAGTCCAACAAAACACACAGGCCTGGGAGGGGGCAGCTCCTCCTGCCATCCCCCTGCATGGCCGCTGAGGACCAGGGTCCATCTGCCTCCTCCACCTCCCGAAGCTCACAGCCTGGCCTCTGCTGGTTGTTCATAAGTCCCCGGAGTCGCTTCAGTGGCCTCCTGAGGGGTGTGCCTGACCCAGCCTCTTCCCTGGGGCTCTTTGATTGGAGGTCAGCAAGGAAATCAATCTAATCCTGACCTCCCCTCTGCAGTGGATCCCCCAGACCCTCAGCACCACCTCTGAAATACAGACCTACTCTGAGGTCCTGGGGCCTCCCGGGGGCCCATGAGCACTGTGAGCAGGCCACAGAACAGCCCACTGCTTCTCCTGGGATGGAAGTGGCCCAACCCAACCCCTGCCACCAGGTGAGTGGCCGTTCCCAAAGTCACTGCTCCAGGGTTCTTATAAGGGGAAGAGGAGACAGGAATCAGAGAAGATGGGAATGTGGCCATGGACACAAGTCTTGGAGAGAGGAGAACCATGGGCCATGGAGCATAGGTGACCCCAGAGTGAGATCGGCCAGCCCCCCCGCCCCAGCACCTCCAGGAGGAGCCTCCTGCCCACACCTTGCCCCGGTGAGACCTGGTTTGCCCATTTCACCTCAAGAACTGTGAAGACAATGAACTTGAGTGGTTTCCAAGCCACGAAGTCTGTGGTCACTTGCTACAGCAGCCACAGGCCACTGACTGACTTGGTGCTTCAATCTGTACCAGGGCCCAGGAGGACCTGGGAGTGGCCCTCAAAGAAGAGAGGCCCAGGCTCTGCTCTGCAATGCTGGGTTTCTGAGCTGCGGCACTCCAAGGGTTACGCAGCTGCACTCTAGTCTGCTGTGGCCACTCCGACCTGCAGCTTCTCACGTCCAAGTGGCAGAGCAATGGGCATGGTCCTGCCACCTGCCAAAGTGCCTTGTTCTGTCCTGACTCCACTCAAAATCGACCCCTCCACAGAGGTCTGAGCCCAGTGCCCAAAGGTGCACGGTCTGCCCCTAAAACCTCCTCCCCATCAGAGCCTCTTAGTGTCTGGAGTGACCAGAGGCAGTGGCATGGCCGTTTCCTTGGAGGGAATGTTTAACACATCATGAGCCATGACTCCCCGGGAAGTGCCACACTGTGGCTTCCTACAACTCCAGGAAGTGCCATTCCTAGCTGCACCCTGCTCAGTCCTAGGAGACAGGGGAGGGACGATTCTCAGCTTATTGCACAGTTTAGTCCAGTCTTGTCCTGGCCCAGAGGGCACGGGGCATCGTCCAGCGAAGGGGACAGACATGGTTAGGAAAAGAGGGAGCAGAAGGCCCTCCAGGCGAGGACCAGCCAGACAAAGCTGAAAACCCTCTGACCTGGGTCTGGCCCAGGTGACACAGCCCTGGGTTGGGGGCAGGGAGAAGAGGCCTCTGCGCTTTAAACTTTCAAAGGAGGTGAGGACGCGATTGAAGGTGGGTTTAGCTACCCCGGTGTTTGTCCCAGTTTCTGGCTCGGGAAATGCTCCCCCCACCTCGTTTTTCATTTTACACAAGTAAACATCTTTTAATTGAAGCTCCTGGGCATTTAACATTATTTATAACTCCACAGATTAAGAGCCTCATGGAACTCTGGTCACATCTCATAACCAGTGATTCCCGGACTGCTCCCTAATTATTTGGGAGATGTTGTGTAGCATCAGTAATTATAGAGTTGATTTGAAAACGAGCAATTGGAGTTGCCATTTCAAAGGGAGCCACACAGACGACGTGCATTTGGACATCAAAGTCTCTTGGGAGCAGAGCCACCAGCTTCTACCTTCTCCTTCATCTGCAAGAGGCTCTGTGCCGAGCTCCACCAGCCCTTGCCTCATTCCAGGGTCTAGAGAAGTCGCTGTTTAGTGGGGTGGAGTGCCCTTTACGAAAAATGCTCAGGGCCAGGAGTGTGGCGGGTCTGAGGTGTTTTCAGATTTTGGAACCTGTGCATATGCACAGCAAGGTGCTGGAGGACGAGGACCCCGAGACTGACCACGCGCAGGTGCACCTGGTGCACGCAGCCTGGTGGCCATTTTACACGCATTGATAATTCGGAGTAGGATACGAGTTTTCATGGTGTGGAATTCTTCAAGAGTGACATCACATTCATGTTCAGAAAGCTCCAGATCTGGCGGTCTGGATCAGGATGCCCACAGCGGTGGCCCTGCCCAGCTCTCCTGTGTCTCCTGCGAGGCCCTGTCTTCCACCAGCCATGGCCCCCTCTTTTGGAACCTTGATGAAATGGAAGCCCCCAGCTTTTATGACAAGAACCTCACACAGGTGCCCAAATCCTTGTCCTTTTGGGCTCCTCCAGAGCCATCCACTCAGTGGCCACAGGTGGGCTCCAGGGAGGCAGACAGACAAGTGTGGAGTGCTCCAACCAGCCCTGGACTTCTGGAGACATCGACCTACTTATCCCAATGTGTCTCTGCCTCTCGTTTGAAGAGTCCATGGGCCACCAGGACCACTGCTGGGCAGTGGCTCTGGTGGGCACGGCGAATGGCCGCCTTGGGTATGTGGAGTCAGGAAGGCCCGGCCTTCCCCACAGGCCTCTGGTTTCTGCCTCATGTTCTCTGTCCTGCCTGCAGATGCCCATCTCCACTGTAAATTCACCCACCAGGGGGAAATGCCACCCAGCTCCTGCCCTGGCCCAGGGGAACCCACTGTGGCCCTCTGCCAGCTCTCTGCCTGCCTTGCCCTGGAGTCGCTCTTCACCTGCACCTTCACACTTCAGCACCTTTGAGAGCTGCCCAGCGAGAAGCCTGTGGGCTCAGCCTTGGACCCTTTCACACAGGCCGCTGGTGTTGGCCTCAACCTTGGCCCATGACAAGCCTGGGGACACATCCCGAGAAACAGGCCTTCTGCAGGATGCAGAGGGTCACAGCCATCCTCCTGATGTGGTTGACCAGCGCAGGGTGCTCAGGTCGTACACTGGTGCAGAGCCTCAGAAGACACGTGCCAGGAAGCCCATGGAATCTGGGGGAAGCCACCTTCCCAGACTCAACACAGAGAGCAGGTGCCCTGAAGGAAGAGTGCTTCCCCTCCGCCCATCAATCAGAGACTCTCTTCTATGACCACAGCTGCTGTGAGGGTGGAGAGTCCAGCCAAGGCCTGGGAGGTCACCTGCCAGCCATACCCAGGAGAGCAGCCAGTGCCCAGAATGGCTGGGAGGGTATGCACTGTACAGCTCCTGTTGGGCCCTGCCCAGCTCTCAGCCAGGGTGGGGCACCCGCTGTGCTGCTAATGTGCAGGGTGGCGCCCTCTGCCCTCCACCCACCTGTCTCCCTCAGGTGTACCTGCCCCCTCTGCTGTGGCCGGATGGACCCCTGGACACCATGCAGGGAGGAGCAGAGGGCCCACCCACAGCCTCCTGTGGGAGCCAGTAGGGCAGAAGCCGACTGTCCACTGAGCCTTGTTGACAGCAGGGAGTGTGCAGTGCCTGCCAGCTCCAACTGCCATCACTGACTCATCCCTGGGGACACCAGGTGGGACGCAGTTCCTCTCTCACCGTCCCTGCAGGGGAGTCAGCACACTTGGCTCCCATGCAGGGGCAGGCTGTGGTGGGGGAGCCCCCTGTGTGCGTCCCATAGAAGCTGAAATGGGTATGTGTGTGTCTGTGTGTCTTTATGTATATGTATCTTTATGTGTTTCTGTGCATAGTGTGTCTGTGTGTCTTTATGTATGTGTGTATTTATGTGTTTCTGTGCATAGTGTGTGTGTGCATCTATGTGTGCATGTCTGTGTGTCTTTATGTCTGTGTGTATCTGTGTGTGTCTGTGTGTGTGCATGTGTATGTGGAGAGAGCCGTGGCTCTGGGCTGCCCCTGAGGCATCCTGGCTGTGGCCACTGCCATCCATGGGTCCCAGCTTCTCTTCTGAGTGGGGGCTGTGAACAGCTCAGGGGCAGAGGACTTGCCTGGGAAGTGCAAGGCCCCGGGTGCCACCCTCAGTACCACAAATAAGTAAATGAACGGAAGGGAGAGAACTGCAGCCTCCCGTGGAGTAGGGGACACCTCCTCACCCCCAGGAGGAGGCCTGCATCTCCGACCCCAGTAGACGAGGACAGGGGAGAAAAGCAAAACACTAAATGCCCAGGAGGAGACCCTCGATGGGCAGGAAGCCAGGGGGAAGCCCACACACCCAGCACACGTGGGAGTGTGTGCACCCCAATACAGCGGGCTGACGAGGGGGGCAAAGGCTTGGGGGGCTGAAACATCAGTCAGCTGATTGCATGAGGTCACCAGTTTAATGAGGGAAATCAGTTGATTACATCTCCTGAAGGAGAAGAGCACCCAAAATGACTGTTTAAAACTCCCAGTGAGAGAACCACACACACTGTCACACTCACTTTCATACTCTCACTCACACTCTCACACTCACACTCACATTCACACACACTCACACTCTCTCACAACACACTCACTCTCACACTCACACCCACACACACTAACTCTCATAGTCACACACACACACTCACTTTCACACTCATACTCTCTCTCTCTCTCTCTCTCTCTCTCTCTCTCTCTCACACACACACACACACACACACACACACACACACACACAGAGAGAATCTGTCCCTAAAGCTGTTCCACCAGGACACTGGTCTCCTAAAGCAGTGGATGGGAAGGCAATGGCCTCATCCACCACAGCATGGTTTGTGGTCTTCTGTCCCTGTGGGTTGTCTGTGCTGGGGCTTGTGACTTCCCAGGAAGTGGTGTATTCACCTGATTGTCACCACTGTGTGAGGGCATTTGCAGGTCCGCCCATGGGTTTTTTTCACGTTGGTGAGGTCTGTAGCGTTGGCCCCTGTTTCAGTCCTGATCATCCCTGGTCTTCTTTCTTTTTTTCTGTTTTGTATACATTTTTCCTATTTTTGTGTTTTCAACTTTATTAATTTCTGCCTATCTATTATTTCTCTCCTTTTCCTCAGTCTGGATTTGAAGGTGGAAGTTAGAGATTGGCTTATATCTTTATTCTCTTCTAGGTAAGATGTTAATGCTGTTAATTTTACTCTAAGAACGGCTTTAGCTGCTTCCCACAAATTGTCATAGGCTACATTCTAATTTCTCAGTAATCTCTCTTGAGTCTTGCTTTGTGACCCTTGATCCATCCAATGGTATATGGTTTACTTGTCAATCCTTTGGTGAATTTCTTCTTCATTTTCTGTTATTTTTTTGTGATCTAACTCCATTATGCACATACGTGGTGAGATTTCGGCCCTTTGACCTCTGACGGAGGATATGGCTTCTTTGGTACCATGTGCCCTTGGAAAGTGTGTGCATCCCAGTTCTGGTAGTGGTGTTGCTCTCAAGACAAGGGACCCCATGGCTGATGTGTTTTCCATCCCCGAGAAACCTGCTCTCTGTCTACCTCTTCTGTCCACTCCTGGGAGGGGTATTAAAGCCTTTGTCCAAAGTGCACAGGGGCTTGTTTCTCACTTCAACTGTGTGGTCTTTGTCTCAGCTTCTCTAAGTGCTGTTGCTGGGTGCATTCACGTCTAGGATGCTGGGTCTTCCTGGTGAGTCGGAATTCCATTGTCATGTTCTTTGTCTCTGGTGATTCTCTCTGTTGTGGTCTGATTTATCTGATGTTAGATCAACACACAGTGCAGAGATGAAGCCTCCCCTCTCACTACTCCAAGTCATAGGCGTCTTATCATTACATCTACATCCATTGAAAGCCCATCAGGCAATGGGATAATTTTGCTTTCAATTGTCAATAATTTAGAGAATTCAATGGGACAGTAGTCTATTGCATTTTTTCGATTATTTACCATTCCCAGTGATCCTTCCTCCTTCCTCATTTTCTCCACGATGCCTGCAGGCATTATTTCCCTTCTGTCAGAATTACTTCCTTTATGAATAGTTTCAGAGCAGATCTGAGATTGGATTCTCAGCTTTCCTTCATTTGAGCAGAGCAAAACTTCACCTTATTCTTGAAGGGATTTTCACTGTATTTAAATTTTGTGTGATCGTTTCTTCTTTCATCAGTTTTAAAATGTCATTTCACTTCTTACTGACTTCCGCAGGGTACAATGAGAAGTCTGCACTTAATAAAATTGTGTCACTACAAGTAACACAGGCAATTTTTCTTGATGCCATCAAGACTCTATCTTGTCTCTACACCTCATCAGTTTTATTTTGATGTGTTAGGTTGCATATTTCATTTTTTAAAAATCTTCTTCCTCTATGTTGTTCATGTTGGATAATTTGTATTATTTTTCTGTCAATCCCAATCTGCCATTAAGCCTATTTAGTCACTATTTAACTTTAATTGTTATATTTTTAACAAAGTTAGTACCTGGTTCTTCTTTATAGCTTCCAGTTCTTTCTGGAGGTTCCCCCCCTCCCCGTTTGTTTTAGAATGTTTGCCTTTCCTTGTTGGAGCATATTTACAGGAGCTGCTCCTCCATCTTTGTTAGAGGTTCATCTGCTTCATGCACTGTTGCCCTTGGTGGTTATTCCTCTGCAGATTGGGATTCCTTGGGTCTTTGCATATTTGGATTCTATCCTGGGTGTTTTCCACAAGACTTGGTTGTGGCTGGAGAATCAGGACATGTGTTAAACCTCGCAGAGCCATTTGATTCATCTTGCTTGCTGTACCTAGGGGCAAGTCTGTTTCTGGAAAGCGGGAAGGCTACTGTGTAGATAAGTTCTCAATGTCGCAGAGACTGTCTGGGATGAGGTGCACTTGCACACATACCAGGCATGAGTCCGGGGCTCCGGTGCAGCCTCCCTCTCCACAAGCACCTTGGAGCTTTTCCGTTCCCTCTGGCTCCTTGGCCAGCTGCCCCTCTGCACGCACTTTGCAACTGCAGCTGTGTATGGAGCCAAGCTGGAGGAGGGCATGGGCAGAAGCAGAGTGAAGGGGCTTTCCCACACTGGTGAGATCCCAGACCCTCATGTGGGGGTCTCCTCCTGTGGCTGTGGCTGCTATGGGCTCACTCTGAGGCTGCTGAACTATTGTCAGGTATTTTCAGGGGATGGAATATGTAATATCAGAGAAAAAGGAAAAGTAAAGTGGGCCATTCTGCACTCCCTCTGAGCTGTCATAGGCACCTTGTCTGTTAGTCAAAGCTGGAGGGTTCTGGAGCCTTCTGTGCCTGTCTCAGGTGGCCATTCCTGGGTTCCACACTGCACCAAATTCAGGCTGAGGAGTCCAGAGGACACCTCAGTGCCAATAGGTGTTTCTCTGGATTCTGACCATCCCTCCCTGATTGTCCACTTCTACAGGTGTCCTACTCAGGACATTTAATTCCTTCCATGGGACACAGAGTGTGCTCACTCTGATCCGTCTGAAACTAGGACTGCCACGTTGGCTTCTACTTGTCCTGTTGCTCTGTGGAACTGTGGAATGGTACACACACACACACACACACACACACACACACACACGTGCACGTGCACTACCATCAAAGCTGCAGCTTCAGTCAAGCCTGGCAGAGAGACTAACATCTGTGAGGAGCATTGGGAGGAATCAAGAACCCTCTCCTCCCTGGGGTGGCTCATGGGACCTCCACAAACTGCATCCTCATACTGCCAGAGTTAGACTGCAGCCCCGTGTGCCTAACTTCACATCTCTAGCTGAATCCAGGTGGGAACACACCCAGTGGAGGGGGGTGCCCTAGCGAGCTCTCCTGCTGCACCCTAGATCAGAGCTAGCCAGGACTCACCTCCTCTCACCGACTCACCTTGCCAAATCCTGAGAGCAAGAGGGGAGTGTCAGACGCCTGCATGCCTGCTTTTGAAGTGCCACCTTGCTGAGGGTCAGGGGACCCGGGGCCAGGAGGTGCCCCCACACTTGGGGCTTAAAGGAGTGGGATGGTCAGTGCTGCTCACGTCCAACCCCCAGGGGCTCAGAGCCCGCATTCCTGCCCAAGCTCGGCTCCAACCTCAGTGCAGCATCATTCGGGACCCGCTGGGTGAAGCTGGGCATTTAAGAATCAGTTCCCAGCATGCTGAGGTTCTGATGCCAGCATCTCCTCCCAGGTCAGTGCCCACCACACCCCACAGGTGTTTTCCCACACAGGTGTGATTGGCTCAACACCTGCACCCAGCCCAGGAGGGCAGTGTTCACAAAGGGAGGGACCAACGCTCTAATTTGTTGTGGTTTCTAAAAAGCAGAGGGAAGGTGAATGGGGCCTGAGGATTGGCTTCATTGGCTCATTAGTCAAGTGTTCCCTGGACACTTGGTGTCCCCAGCACACAGGACTTTCACTGGTCCTGACATCCACGTTGACCCTCTCTCCTCCACACTGAGCACAACCTTCATCTCTCCATCTCACGCTTTGCCTGGGAGCCCTCTGCCTGGACGTGTGTGGCCATAGCTCACCCCTGGAGCCGTCTGCATCTCCCACGAATGCTCTCCTTGGTGAGATGCGGCTCCTGCAGGGCTTCACTACGGCGCCAAGAAATGTCCTCTCTGCCAGGAACTTCCACAGGGGGCCTCGGACTCTCCTCACCTCACCTCAGGAACCCATGATGGTGCCTGCCCTGTGGATGGGTGTCACCACCTAGGGACTGGCTCATCCACAGACCCTGGTCAGCTCCAGTTTATAGGACACACTTGTGTTGGAGATTTAGATGCTTATTCTTTGGACTCTGCATGCCTTTCCTTAACTGTAACATTAATCTCCTGCTCATTTGTGGATGGCGTTCCAGATTGACATATCTGTTATATATTTCAAGAATTTACTGGGGGAGGAAAAAGTCAAATAGATTCTCCATTTCTTTTATGACCAACTTCCAAAGCCACAGTCATCACGGTAGAAGGGTCAATGAAATAAAAAATAGAAAAACTAAGCCTGAAAACCTGTTGACAACAGTTGTAAGATGAGATGGAGACAAATCCTCCAGGACTATCAGCCCACTGGGAAGACCCCTGGTGATCAGAGTGGGCTGCTCTGTAACATCAGAGCTCTGGGTACCAGTGGCTTGGGGAGATAAAGAGATCTGCTAAATCACAATCTTGAACTCACGTAGCTTCCACAGGGAGCTCCTCAGGGCTCCTGGGTGATGGCCACTCCACCATGTTTAGTACAAGAATCACCTGTAGCCAAATAGGGAAAGTGGTGGTGTGTTGACTTGGAAGGGCTCTCTGGGCCAGAACTGTCCCTCTGACCACAACTTAGTCTGATGGCCACTCTAATTTCACAGGCATCTGGACATGCAGTGCCACTGTGTGCCCAGGAGGAGGAACAAATGGAGTTTGGTGGACATCACTGCCCTAGTTTGACTTTGTGGTCACCAGAGATCCACTTATCCCTCTTATAATGTACAAACTCCCCCCCTCCTACTGGGTACGACAAACCAGGTCCTCTGAAGTGACTGCACCAGCTCACAGCCCAGGTGTCCTAGCAACGGCTCAGCCCTCTCCTCCAGGTCAAAATATGGCTCCTCTTGGTCCAGGATCTGGAAAGCAAGAAGACACGTACCAGCCTCTCCCTTTCTGTGCACTACATGTGCCCAGCATAACACAAAGGCTGGGTGAGGGAATCTGCACACAGTGGGCCCTGTCCACGGCAATGACCGAGGAGGGTGCCAGCTCCTCCCACGCTGGGAAGTGGCTCCAGGGTGCTCCCTGGGAGGAGAGGCCCCGTGTCCACTGAGCTCCATGGATCTTCTCACCTTCTGGGGGGTTCCCATTGTCCACCCCCACCCATGACCACATCTACCCTGGGCACAGGAAGCACTGCCCCCTCAGGGTCACTCAGTTGTCCTGTCCATTTCCCACAGGTACAGGACCAGGTGTCCCATTGATTCTTTGCTGATATATCAAGAAATGCCCTTTGTGGCCATGTGTGAGGCTTGTCTAGAAATAGAACTTGCTAGACTTAGCGGGAGCAAAGCAGATCATTTCCATGAGCCAGTGACCATACTGAATGTGTTTTCCTTAGACGTCACTTATAAATCTCCATTAGCCGTTACTTTCTCTGCCCCCATTCCTCTCTCTCTGTCATTTAATGGCAGCTTCTCAAGGTTAAGGGAGCAGGGGTGAGAGAGTTTGGTAAATAGACAGCATCCTTAATCTCTTCTTTGCTGCCTGGTTAAATTCCGTTGTTTAATCGAGAAGTCTTAATGGGATTTGAAGCTCAATGCCTTTTGAAACTTGTTTCCTGCTGCTTGACCTCCATGAGCACTTCCCCAACCCAAATTTTTGGATTCTCTCTATTGTGTTTAATTTTCATTTGCTGACTATTTAATTATTGCCTGTGCTTGTCTCTTTCCTATAAATCCTTGCCATAAGTGACAGGAGTGGTCGCTGCCTCCCAGCCTTGGCCCATCCCCACCAGGCAGAGCTCTCTTGGGCCTTGCCCAACCTGACTGCTCCTCCTGGGTCTTTGCTCTCTAGCATGAGCCTTTTTCCTGCACTCATGACTGAATGCCATGCCCTGGGAACAGACTTGAGATTTCTGATGCTTGCCCCGCATCTCAATACATGTAACAATTGGGGCATTCTAGGAAGAGAGAAGAAGTGGACCCACAATTTTTAATTACTTGCAAAAGCAAGACAGCGATTTCTTTCTCAGCCAGCACGTACCTACTTGTGGCCACAGTACCAAGTCACCTCTAACCCAGTTCTGGCCCAGAGTGTCCTCCCAATGCAGGCAGGAGGCCATGACCCTCTTCTTTTATCCTCTGGCTTCCCAGGGTGCTCTGTGCTTGATAAGGGAGGAGAAGACCAAGAAGGGGCATGTTGGGTGTTTCATGGGTCAGGGCAAGCACCATGTGTTCAGTGGGACGTGGTCAGGTGTCACACTGGGACATGGGGTCCGGCTGAGTGCTCAGGAAAAAGCAGACTAGACTTTCTTGAACAACTGTCAGCTATGCCACAGCAGGTCCCTTCAAACATTATACCAAAGCTATTCCTCGTGGGTGTGTGTGCACTGGGATGGGAGCCCGGGTACAGGGCCGGGGCATTCAGGAGCTCTAGAAAACTTCAGACAGAAGGTGAAACTGGTGCTTCTACAGGAGGAGTGAGGAGGAGGCTGTGGGCACTGAAAGGATTCCAGGCAGACAGAAGCATGAGTGTAGAGGTAGAGGTCATGAGAACATGGAAAGAGCAGATGTCTAAGTGAGTTGGAACTTCTGGGGCCACAGTTATGTAGATGGAGAGAATGAACAGAGAGGGATGGCCCTGGGGAGAGGGCAGGTGGTCCTTGGGAGCATGGGGATGAAAAGATGATGATGAGGTTGATGCTGGGGAAGAAGGTGATTGGTTGGTGCTGGGGAAGACAGTAGGGAATAGATGCAGGAGGAGGGCAAGGGATGGTTCCTGGGGAATATGGTAAAGAGAGCTCTGGGGAAGATCTGGGATGGGTCTTGGGGAAGATGGTGCTGGGTGGTCCTGGGGAAGATGGTGCTGTGTGGTCTTGAGGAAGATGGTGGCTGGGTGGTTCTGGGGAAGATGGTGCTGGGTGGTCCTGGGGAAGACGGTACTGGGTGGTCCTGGGGAAGACAGTGGTTGGGTGGTCCTGGGAAGACGGTGGCTGGGTGGTCCTGGGGAAGATGGTGCTGGGTGGTCCTGGGGAAGACAGTGCTTGGGTGGTCCTGGGGAAGATGGTGGCTGGGTGGTCCTGGGGAAGATGATAGGGAATGGATACAGGAGGAGGGCAAGGGATGGTTCCTGGGGAAGTTGGTAAAGAGAGATATGGGGAAGCTGGGATGGGTCTTGGAAAGGCAGTGAGGTAAACCCTTGAGGAAGATGGTGTTACAATAGTCCCAGGGAACAAGGGGGTGGGATAGTCTTGGGGTAGAAGGTTTGGGGGTTGTCCTTGGGAATATGATAGGGAGAATGGACTTGTGAAAGATTGTTGGGTGGTTCTGGGGAAGATGATGATAGAGACAAGCCTGGAGAAGATGGTTGGGTGGTCCTGGGGAAGATGGTGGCTGGGTGGTCCTGGAGAAGATGGTTGGGTGGTCCTGGGGAAGATGGTGGCTGGGTGGTCCTGGGGAAGATGGTGGCTGGGTGGTCCTGGGGAAAATCGTGGCTGGGTGGTCTTGAGGAAGATGGCTGGGTGGTCCTGGGGAAGATGGTGTCTGAGTGGACCTGGGGAAGATGGCTGGGTGGCCCTGGGGAAGATGGTGGTGAGGTGGTGCTGGGAGGATGGTAATGGGGTTGATACTGGGGAAGATGGTGGTTGGGTTGGTCTTGGGGACAATGTGGAGATGGGCCTGGGAAACTATTCAGGGGCTGCTAAATAGCTAAATAGATTCTCTTTGGGACAGTGCTCAGTCATGTCCTCCATCTGAAAAACACATGGACACAGTTCAACTGCACTCCTCTCCAGGACCTAGTCACTACCTGAGGCAGGGCAGCTAGACCAGGGGGGTGGGGGTAAGGACCTGTGAGAGTCTGGGCTGAGCCTCTTCCTCGGCCAAGCTGTTCCCTGAAGAAGACGGTGCACGGCCCTGCTGAAGGCTCATTCTTGTGTAGGTGGATGTTCTCTGGTCTCTGCTCTCTCTGAATGATTGGATCCTGCCCATGAAGGCATACATAGATGCTCCTGGCTTAGGGTGGGGTCACATCCCCAAAAGCATTGTACATGGGAGACATTGTGAGTCGGGAACCCACTGAATACCCCTGACCTGCTGAGCACCCTTGCAGGTCAACACAGTTCACTATGGAACATTGCACTTCCCTTGTGGTCACCCGGCTGCCTGGGAGCTGAGGTCACTGCTACAGCCCAGTCTCATGTGCATTTCACTAATTGAGACTCAGAGTAACGTCCCCTAAATGTGTGCCGCTTTCAAACACAGTGAAGTGAATCAGTGGTAAGTCAGGGACCATCTGTGCTGTCAGCAAAGACATCCTCAGTGAACAGGGATGAATAAAAATGGACTTCTAAATGCACGATTTTGAAAAACAAAAGCAGGATTTACTAAACTGAGCCTCTAGCTGTCAGTGGAACACAGATGGTAGAAGGGGCACTTGATACACATAAGGTGCCCTGTGCTTCCTGCGCAAGCCCACAGCCCCCTTTGAGCCACCTGCCTTTCTGGGCTGGGGCTGACCTCAGGTGCCCACCCTGGCTGGCCATTGGCCCTTCCTGGGCCACCTCAGGGTCGGGGCATTAAACCATTAGCACTCACCAGAGTGGGTCCAGAGTGCTCTTCAAGTGTCCTGTTCTGCCACCAACTGTGAGATCCTTGGAGGAAAAGAAGCCAGCCCAGGCCAAGGTCTCCCATCCCACTGTTGTCCCCAGACCTGCCTCCCAGGGTGCCCTGCAGAGGTGGCATGACCCCCAAACCCAACAGAAACCCCTGTCTCAGAGGCACCCAGGGGAGCCTCATCTACCTAAACAGATGGGAGGAAACGATTTAAAAGAAATATTAGGAGACACAAAGGAAAACAAGCCCTTCTAGAAATAAGAGCTGTGTCACAGGCAGCGGGCTCTTCAGGTGCTGGCTGGTCTCAGGGGGTCAAGCACCATGGACAAAGAAAGGAAATGCCACATGGGGTGGGAGTTTTCAAGAACTAAACAGAAACACGCAGCTGCAGCTGCATTAAAAAAAAAAAAAAAGTAGCACTGGAATCTGCAAACCAAGACAGGAGGGAGGGATGGGGACAGCCTCAGGGCTCCTGGGAGGACAGGAAGAGGCCATGTCCAGGGAGGGGCAAGCCCAGAAATCTCCCAGCCACAGTCAGGAAAACAGCCGAGACAGCAGCACAACAGGAACAGCAGTGTAAGAGGCCCTTTCCCACAGGAAGGCCCGAGACAGAAGTTCCCACCAGCGCTTCCTGGGAAAGAGAAAATTCTCTCTCCCAGAGAAATGAATCTAAATAAATACAAATGAAGAATCCAGCGCCAGAAAACAGGGAATGAGCACTGAGACTATTAAATACCAAGCTAAATTTAAGTAACCGGGGAGGCTGTGGGCTGGTGGGACTCCAGTGGAAGAGCCATTGGTACAAAGGACACAGTGACAGCAGCAGGAAAGCGTGGCAGACCGAGGTGGCACTGCTGTCCCCTGGTCGAAGCACAGTGGTTAGTCCTGGACGTGACATTGATCTCTGTCAGGATGCAGGAAGGTTGCTCCCAACCAGAAGCATCATGTCTCCACAAGGAGGGGACATGCTCTCAACCAAGGGACCCAGAACAACTGGGGACACCCAAGAACAAAATTGAACCCCAAATCCACCCCACAAACACTAGCTGCAAAAGGATCAAGATCTAAGTGGAGAACCCAGAACACTAACATTCTTGGAAGAGAACAGAATCGTCTTTGTGACCTTGACTCAGGCAGTGCCTTCTCATGTATCCCTGACACCTGCAGAACAGCAAAAAAAGGAAAATCAGATAAAGTGGCCTCAATAAGAATTAAAAACTTGTGTTTCAACGATGCCATCTATAAAGTGAAAGGACCCAGAGAATGGGGGCAAATGACCTGCAAGTTGTCTCTGTAGTGAGAGGCTTGTGTTCCGTATGCGGCAAGAACCCTTACGGCTTCCTTATAAAAAGAGGAATCCCACTATTTAAACCTTAAAAGATGGAGCAGACGCTCTCTGAGGAAGAGGTGCAGGCAGCCAGTGAACCAGGAGAGAGTCCTGGACGTCGGAGGGCTCCAGAGAAACCCACCCAGGGCACAGCTGGAGAGCCGATGCCTCAGGATGGCTCAGGGTGGCCCGCGCTGGAGAGCATGGAGAGAAGAAGCTGCAGATCTTGCAGGAGGGACATCCTCAATGACCGCGAGGATGGTCTGCGTGCTCCACAGTGTGAAGCAGAACCACCACGCCGTCCTGCACTGTCCTCCAAGAAGGAGGAGCCTGTCTGCAGGAGCACGCTCAGGGCCCTGAGGACACAGTGGAAAAGACCCACAAGGGCCCCAGCGGTGAGCGGATGGGTGAAGTGTGACCTCTGCAGGGTGAAAGGCTATTGGCCGTAAAGGGAGGACATTGGCTCAAGTTCTGTGCACAAGCCACCTGCGGACTCAAGCCATAGCCAAATGCATTACGCACGAAAATTATTGTCAGGAAGGCCCACGTGTTGGGAAGATCCCACCCCACGAGGTGTCCAGATGGAGGAGACCAGGCTGGGTGGGGAGGGCAGAGCTCCCAGCTCAGGTCACTTCAGAACTGACGTTCTCAAGGACGGTAACCCTGCTCTGGGTTGTGTGTTTCAGAGGAGTGGTTTGCGCTATGGCCGTTCTACCTCTTGGAGTCATCACAGAGCGCAGAGTAGGTCAGCAAGAGCAAGGTTGTTTCTGCACAGTCTTAAACAAAGTCCTCCCAGGAGAAAACTCACCTGAAACTCCTGGGTTTTGCCAGCACAGCTGCCCTCCACCCATGGTGTCTGACACAGCGTGCCCATCACCTCTGGCCTGGCCTTGCTGACGTCTGCTGCTCACATGGGTTACTTTCTTCCCGTGAGTGTGAAGCACACGTTACTGACCAACCACAGGGAGGAACTGAGACAGTGGGTCAAGCTGCTGGCCCAGGGCCACGTGGCTGCTGGGTGAGCCCTCAGTGCCATAGTGGACCCCGCTGTGCCCTTCCTGCCGGTTCCTGCACCTCTTGCCCCATCAGGTCATGTGTAGCTCTCATGCTGAAACCAGATGGCCAAGGCCCTCTCTGTCCCATGAGCCCGGGGACCTGGTTCACGTATGTTCCTATCAGTCGGCCAAGGTGCCTCCAATCTGTGCAGCCAAGAGTCAGGGGAACGTCCAAATGGTGATTGTGTTTCCTCCTGGGGTCTGAGAACTGCAGAGCCCTTACCTTTCCATCAGCTCTGAGTCTCGTGACCCTCGTAATAGTCCTGTGTCATTTTGACAAGTAAAATATTATTGTTCTTTTAAAATGGAGTGACGAATGGAAAGATAGCCACATAAATAGATAAGTGGATGATGGATGTTTCATAATGGTCAACAGAGATGAGAGACATAGAGATAGACATGCATAGGTATCGACACAGGTGTGGTAGAGGCTGAGATAAGTGGAGATGATACAGGAAGTGAGACAGAGATGGTGCAGGTGAGAGAGAAGCATGGCAGGTAGAGAGACGGCAGAACTGATAGGCTGGTGGATGGAAGTGACTGATGACGTCCAATAAAGACAGATGGCAGAAAGAAGTGACCAGGATGATAGAGAGACAGCTACAATTGTAGAAATTGGTGATAGAGGAATGATAGATGGACAAGACAGAATGAGAGAGGTGATAGAGGGATAGGTAATAAAAGTACAGAGGGATAATGGAAGTGGCAGGTAGTCGATGACAGATTGATAAATGATACACAGGTAGAGGACAGAGGTGACAAATGTTATAGACAGATAAAGACTCATGATAGAGAGGAATGATAGATATGGATAGGTCATAGACTGACAGATAAGGGTTAGACATGATGGATCCATTGATAGATTGATTGATCCATTGGACAGGAGTGTAGCCAGCCAGGTTGGAGACTGGCCTCCGTTGCAATCCCAGACCTCCTGCCCAGGGCCTGGCCAGAGAGCCAGATGCTGACAGAGGTGTCTGGGGTGCTCCCGTCCAGCAGGCCTCCTGGAGGTCCCTTGGCAGCCACTGGTGCAGTTCCTGGCCATAGGGAGCCCAGTGCATGAGGAGCGGGTGGCTGTTCACACAGTGTCTCTCCTGCCTCAGCCAGGAGGGAGTATGGGAGCCAGCGGGACTGCAGGCCGCCCATTGTCCACCTGTCAGCACAGAGTTGGGTTCCTCTTGCTTGGGTTCCACTGCCCTTGGAGCCCTGCCCCATGGCTCCTCTTCCTGCATGACTTCGTGGGTTTTCTCTGTCCTGTTGTCTCTCCCAAAATGGGTCCAGAGGCCCCTCTTGCAGTTGTGCAGATTCAGTTCCATTTGCTCCCTTCCTCGCGCCCTCCCTGCAGCCTCCCAGCGGGTCCTTCCACTTGTCCTTTCATCCATCCCTTATCCATTTTTCCGTCCCTCCGAGGTGCCTTGTGGCCCTGCTGTGACTGACGCTGGCACAGGAAGCACCCACTCCCACCACTGTGGGAGCCCAGGACGCTGGAGCTGGGAGGCCTCAGAGCAGCTGCAGGATGGGCCACAGGCCCTTGGTGCACACAGCCACCAGGGATGCAGTGATGTCCCAGGAGTCTCACGAGAGGGAGGGCTGGAGTCGCAGGCCCCTGGGGATTCTGCACAGTGCAATAACCCACCAGCAGGTAAGGGCAGGTGAACCTGGAGGCTGGCGAGGGAGGCCAGGTCACGTCTCAGGGCCCTGGTATTGCACCAAGGAGCTTCAACATGCCTACGGTGAGATCCTGCCCAGAGGACCCAGGAAATCAGAACTCCGACCTTCTAGGGAGGACACCAGGGCAGAGAGAGCAGGCAGGGGCAGAACTCCTAGTGACAAAGACCCTGGGAATGGAGAGCAGAGAGGCCAGAGCAGGCAAACAGGAGGCAGGGCGTGCAAGAGGGCGGGACTGGGCAGTGGGAGGAGAGCGTCCTTCAGAGTTGTCGGCACTTCTCCTTCAGGGACCCCATGGACAGGGACACTGCCAAGTGGGAACAGGACGATGGGGCGCGGACAGTCTCAGAGGCAGGGTGGGGATGGAGCAGCACAAGCGAGGACCCATCCATGTCAACACAGGACAAATGCCAACAGGAGGGGTCCCCCCCAACAGGAGTGCAGAGGGGCAGTCCTGGCGTCAGCCAGAGGAGGGGCATCCGCAAAAGGGGCTGTGGAGGCTCAGGGCCTCTGGCGAAGGCTGCCATGGATGGGAGACAGGGAAGGCAGCTGGAGCTGTGGATGATCCCCATTGGAAGTGCAGGGAGGTGGCCGTCACCAGGCCCAGGGGTGCACCCCGAGATCCCAGAGCCTTGGGAAGCCCAGGCAGGAGCATCCAAGCTCAGAACCAGACTGGCAACTTAGAGAGACCTGTCTCAACAAGTACAAAAGGGCTGCGTGTAGCTCAGGGGTAGAACACCATGGGTTCAATCCCCAGCACCCCCACAAAAAAAAGAAAGAAAGAAAAGAAAAAGAGGAAAGAAAGAAAGAAGGCCCGGGGATGGTTTGTCCAAGTCAGGTTTAAGAGAGACATTGTTGGACTTTAACTCTTCTCACAAACACCAAGCAAGCAGAGTCCAGCAACAAACCTCAGGACCGCCATCCCCACCTCCTAAATCTGTCATTTAAAATAAAAAGAATCCTCGCCGTGTGCCTGAGCAGCAGCCTCACACCCTGCATCCTACCTGTCTGCAGGATGACATACCAGAAAGTGCATTTCCCTGGTAACTGGCGCCTGCGGACACCCCGGGGGCGGGGGCAGGCCAGTGCGCAAGGTGGTGGTGCTCCATCACCGCTGCCTGCCGTCCTGACTCCTTGCCACATTTCACCCCTCTGCTGACATGTTATGGCAGAAATAGCCATATTCCTGAGAAAGCACCATGTTCCGCCATAAAGGCAGATAAATAGGAGATTAAATTAAAAGTGGAGCACCCGGTTTGTCTTTGTGGCTAATTTATGAGCCCAGTCCCCTGGACCTTCTAAACATGCGGGCGGTAACGGATGCCTCTGTACCCAGAAGTGCCCATTAGAGTCAGACTCCCCCGCTCAGTCCTGGCGCTGCCCCTGCTGTGGACACTGTGACTTATCACCCGACTACAGCACAGCCCGGCAGGCACTGCACCATGTAACTCATGTAACTTCAGTGAGGACTTCCTCCCAGGTCCAAGTTCAACCTCTTCTCAGATTAAGTGGCTGCAAGAAGGAGACACTTAGTGACTTGGGAACTCCACTGGTATGGCTCTCCAGGGCCCCTCAATCACCAGCCATCTCAGGACTCCACACGCTCCCTGAGGATGCTTGTGCTCCTGGGTCCTGCCCCCAAGGTCAAGGGCTCCGACTCCCCCTGAAAGAAGCATTCAGCTCACAGTGGCCAGTCCTGACCCATCCTTCTATCCCAGACAGCAGGCCTCTGCGAGTGTTCTGGGAGCTGCTCCACTTGCTTGGAGGCACAGGTCAGCTTCCTGCCTGAGGCTCCTGCAAATAACAAGGATGGAGGATCTAACTGCTCCTCCCTGACCAGCAGTGTACCTGCCCCTCTCTCCCTCCTCAGGTGAGAGCGCCCCTCTGGGTCTTAGGATGCAGAGACTCCCTGCTCACACTTGCCAGGAGAGAAGGGCCAGCAGGGGAGGGGTGCCTCTTGTTTTAACTCCAGTCCACATGTGACATATACACAGGAGCGTGCAGGAGCCACCCCTCCTGGCTCTTGCTCACAGTCCACTTGGGGACTCATCATTGGCAGGGCCTTTCCAGGCACCCAGGCAGTGCTCGCTGCCCTGACTCTGGCCCTGTGTCTCCTGACTCAGGCTTCAGAGAGCATGTCATCTGATGTGCCCTGGGCCAGCCTGGCTTTGCCTGGTCATTTGTGGAGATGCGGGTTGGTTTCTTTGCTTGGCCACGGGCTGCTGCCTCCCATGTCCTGTGGGGTTCACATCATGGTGTTCTGATTCCACTGTCAGTGGGACTTTGAGAGGTTCACAGGCCCTTATGTCCGTGCCAAGTGCTGCCTGGAAGCGTGTGTGACTCATGGTGGCATGGCCATGCGTCTCTGGGCGGGGATGCACCATCCTTGGGAGCCGCCACTCAGCTCAAGTGGACACTGCTAAAAAGTATTCAACGCTATCCTGAGCTTGGCAAAGGCTCTGGGCTCCAGACTGTTCTGCGGCTGCCTCCCCCAGCCACCATCTCCCTATGGGCAAAAGACTTGGGGTGCAGATTCCCAAGATCCGGAGCTGGGTAGTGAGCGTCCCTCCCCACTGTCCCTGTCTGTGGGCATCAAGCAGTTAAAAGAGGTCATGTGCTCTAGTGGAGGGGTCATGTGCCCTAGTGGAGGCAAGAGAAGCCCAAGGTCAGGATGCGGAGGCCACACAAAGCCACTTGGGTTCCCACACCACCACGAGGGTGATCATGAAAGTCCTGGAGCCCAGTCCCCCAAGCCCCGTGATCACAGCGGATCCAGCACAGGTGGCAATCTGTCCCCAGTCTGTGGGCTGCCGGCCTTGGCATGTCCTGCTCCACACTCTCATGTCTACCTACCCCGGGACCTAGCCCTGGGTGGTTGCCTGTCAGGAAGAGGCAGGGGAGCTGCGGGCAGTTCCCACAGACGAGTCCTCATGACCAGGATCACAGCTACAAGGACCAAGGCCAAAGCCATTCACCTGACTGAGCCCAGAGTGTGGGGGTCAGTCCCACCCACTGCAGGAAGAAGTGGCAAACCCATAAGGAGGACATACATACAGGGTGAGGACAGAATGGGGGTCCATTTGCCTACCTGCCAGGAGTCCCTAGCTATTTAGGGGTTGCTATAGCATCTAGTCTTGTCACCTGTGTCAAGGGGACTGCTCACTCTGGGGTATGCCCAGCTTGGGTGGAGGTCTGAGCCCAGGGGTCTTCTCCTGCAAGGCCAGGGTCCTCCCCCAGCACAACAAAGCACAAAGTAGTAACAGTCCCCCTGGGGAGAGAGATTAGCACTGGGCTGAACAGAGGAGGGGGCAGGAGGAACAGTTGTCTGCAGAGGCCCCTCTGCCAGGGCAAAGGCAGCCTGAAATCACTCCCCTTCCCTCATTTGCATTTCTAAGGTGTATTTCATCCCCACACTTCAAAGTTCCAGGCTCACCATCTCTCCTGTGGGTTTCAAATGGAAAATGTCATATCACAGTTCTCCATCATGTCTAATTCGGGGAGCTGAATGTGAGGCTTGCCTAGCCTGAAAGCAAACAGGCCCCTCTCCTCCTGCCTGCTCCTGGGGGCATGGAGCGGGCTGCCTTCCTGCAGATTCAAAGGAGAGGAAGGCTCAGCGTGCTGGTGATTGGCATCGAGTCCACACACACCGCCAGCTGTCAGGGCTTCCAGACAGCAGCGTGGGGTTGTTCACGCTGTGCCACTTGTTGAGACAGAAGAAGGGGCCGCGTGCGCCTGGACATCCATCCTGGAGCCTCGTGGACATGTATGTGGCCTTCCATCGACTCTGGGGCAGATCCCAGTTGAACACCCCAGGAAAGGAGAGAAAGGGGAGGTGGAATTTGTTGAGCCCTGCCCCTGCTTCAATTGGTGATTGTGGCCTTTGCTTAAAAACGAGTATCCCGCAGGCCTGGCTTCATCAATCTCCTCACGTAGAGGACTGCAGCAAGACCTGAGAGTTGAGTCAAATGGCCAGAAGTGCTGAGCCTGCTCCCAGCCTGGGCTCCCACAGGTGCCTCCTTCTTATCTGGGGACAGTGGTGGCCCAATGGTAGAACTGTTCTGAGGACAACAACATCATCATCTTAGTCCATTGGACCTGCTTCACCATCCAGGACTGTCCTGTGAACAGCAGAGTGTGTTTCTCACAGTGATGAAGCTCTGGGGTGGGAAGTCTTACTGGGGTGCCAGGATGGCTGGAAACTGGGAGGGCCCTCTTCCAGAACACAGAGTCTCCTTCTCGTTGACTCTCTGAAGACCGTTTGATAAGGACATTACTCCCATTAGAAGGAATCCACACTGTGATCCCCTTCCAGCGGCCCCCTCCCCTAGTAGTCACTTGGGTCTGGGCCCACATCTGACTTTTGGTGGAAGCAGCTCTCCACTCCTCTTACCATCTACCCAGAGAGAGCGCTTGGGCCTTGAAGGAACCCACCTTGGGAATGAGGTCCTCAGTATATGCTCTGCCCACCACATCCCCACAAAAGGCCCTGGAAGGTCTCTGGCCACTGACACTGAGTGAATCCTGGACATGTGGCTTCCACAGTGTGTGCCCTAAGGATGAGAGAGTCTGAGGGCTGGAGTCCAGAGCTGGAGACCTGGGGGCCAGGAGAGCACCCTGTGAAAATGGCATTCTCGCCTCTCCTGAGCCAAATCATCCTGCACCAGCATTTGGTGACTCCTCTACCACCCACTGAAATGTGTGTGAGGGCATCAGAGAAGGGAAGGTCAGGGACTCAGGCACACTGAGGATAAGCAAGTGGCCACACTCTTGCTAGATCTGGGAGGAATCCCATCAACCACAGCAACTGGAGACAAGATTATGCTTAGGCAAATGACTCATGGCTTTTGCATGCCTTACCCTGGAAAAAGAGTGACCTGAACTGTATGGCCAGGGAGGACCAATGTCCTCCATCTCCTAGATTCCTTTCCTAGATCTGACTTGTGTTCTGATATAGGGAAGTCACCTTGGGACTGGCCCTTTCACTTAGGCTGTGCTTTCTGAGGTGGGCAGGAGGGCAGATCCTGTTCCCATTTCCCTCAATCCTGACATTTCCTGAGAACACCATGGAGGGATAGAGATCTCAGCAAATCATTCTGCAAGAGGCCTCCACAATGAGGCAGAAGTCTAAAAATAAAGACTACGGAAAGCAGAGCTGGACTGGAGGCTACAGGTTTTCATGTATCATAAGAGTTTGATCTAACAGAGAAAAAGACACTGGATAGTGAAAAACTCCATATTCACACATCCATCTATCCACTTATTCATCATTCATCCATTCACCCACCCATCCTCCATCTATTCATCCATCCTCCATCCACCCATCATATACCCACCCATCCATCTATCCATCTGTCATCCACCCATAATCCATTCATTATACATTCACCATCCATCCATCATCCACCCATCATCAACCCATCATCTTTTCATCATCCATCCATCATCCACCCATCATCCACCATCATCCACCCATCATCCACCTATCATCCACCCATCTTTCCTTCTCTTCATCCATTCATTTTTGGCAGTTGGATGACAACAGAGCAAACAACTGAATTTCCAATGTGGAGATAGAGGAAATAAAGAAACAAGTACAACATAAAGGATGTTAAATGAAACACACAGACACAGACACACACACACACACACACACACACACACACACACACACACACCCTGCTAGAGAGTAAAATAAATGAAATGGAGTTAGAGAGTGCCAGGGATAGTGTCATGGTGGTTTTTAATAGAGGCAATAATGGCGTAGGTCCATGGAGGGGCTGAGGGACTGCACAAGATTTGAGGAGATAGCCAGTGGCCAATACTGGAAAAGAAAGAAAGCAAAGCTTAGGAAAGCAAGGAGGGCAGTGACCGCTCCTGAGCTTTGAGCAGGGTGGGGTCCTGTTCCTCAGTTAAAGAGATAGTGTCAGAGCAGGCTGGAAGAGGAAGGATGACTAGGATTTTGGACTTAAGTGTCCAGTACTATCTAGAGGTCACACTCCTGCTACAGTGGTCACTATGTGCTGTCCTAGTCATGAAACACACAACAAGCCCTTAACACACTTGTTTTTAAGCATCCATCATCCATCCATCCATTCATCTATCCATCTATCCTTCTATCCACCCATGCATCCAACCATGAACCCATTCACCCATCCATACATACATCCAACCATCCTTCTATCCATCCATGCATCCATACATACATACATCTGTCCAACAACCTATCCATCCATACATCTGTCCATCCATCCATCCATCCATCCATCCATCCATCCATCCATCCATTCATTTATCCATCCATCTATCCATTCATTTATCCATCCATCCATCCATCTATCCACCTACCCTTTTATCCACCCATGCATCCAACCACAAACCCATCCACCCATCCATACATACATCCACCTATCCTTCCATCCATCCATCCATCCATCCATACATACATACATACATACATACTAATACATATATCTATCCAACAACCTATACATACATACATATATACATACATCTATCCAACCAACCTATCCATCCATCCATCCATCCATCCATTCTTTTATTCATTCATCCACACATCTATCCTTCTATCCATCCATCCATCCATCCATCCATCCATCCATCCATCCATCCATTCTTTTATCAATTCATCCATCCATCTATCCTTCTATCCATCCATCCATCCATTTATCCTTCTATCCATCCATCCATATATCCTTCCATCCATCCATCTATCCATCCAATCCATCCATTTATTATTCTATCCATCTATCCATCCATCCTTCCATCCATCCATCCATCCATCCATCCATCCATCCATCCTATCCTTTATTGTTCCACCGGGGAACAATGATGGATACCTAAAAACAAAAGAGGTGGGGATTTCTGCAAGGAGAATGGCTAAGAATTTACTTTTGAAAGTGATTCAGTGAAAGAAAATAATGAAAAAAATAGGCAATATTTTCATGGAAAAATACTCATGAGAAAAGAACACAGAAAGAGGGGAAGGGAGTGGCAGGGGCCTGGGGTCTTCCAGGGGTTCCCATCTGCTCTGTGCCTTTTGCCCTCTGAGGTCCAGTGACAAGTATGAGAAGGGGCAGTGCTGGCTTTGGCATTTTGAACCAAGAGTAGCAAGAGCCATTCACCACGAGTTTGCTCCCCACAGGAGTGCTACAGAGCTGGAGGAGAGTGGGAAGGAGCCAGGGTTGGTGCACAGCCCTGTCCCTGGGAACCCTGAAAAGAAGTGAGAGCAGAAGATCCAGCCAGGTGTGAGGGAGACATGGACGCCAATGCCTGGGAGTCCGGGGATCCAAGCTGTGGCTCTCACACCATGCTCTGAGCAGGAGGAGGTGGGTTCTAACCTGGGATTTGCCAAGTTAAAATATGAGAAAAAAACTGAGGAAAACTAAAAGGATTAAGATCATTACAAACAACATCCAAAATGGTAAGCAAAAAGGAGGAAAATAAAGACAAGTTGGTTAAACCAACGTGAGGAAAAATAAAACAAACAACAACATGGCCCACAAGAATGGAAAGGGGGACGTGAACCCTGGATTCCACACCCTAGACACATGCAAAGGGATGGGGCCTTCTGGTGGACACAGTTGGTCTCCACCTCGAGTAAAACACAAGGGAGTCCCCGCCCCCCAAAGCAGGTGTGCCCTGTGTGCCGTCCAGGAGTACTGGGGGACCTGGGATGTGGCCACTCAGGCAGCAGGGGGAGAGTGCATCTCCACCAGGACAAAACCAAACTGAAAGTTCAGGTTCTGCAGCATGAACCACCCACACCGCACAGAGCAGCCTCTGGCACAGACACCACTGTGAGCCAAGAGGGTGGTTTAGCACAATGGCACTGCTGGCCCTGGAGGACAGAGCAGCAGCACTGAGCAATACCCCCTAGTGCTGGGCCCCCTAATGCTAGGTACCCTTGAGGTAGACACAGCAGATCCAAATGGCACCTCAAGATGCCATGAACCCATCATGGCCAACAGCCCCATGCCACCAGGCGACTCACAGAGCTGACTGAAGGCCCAGTACACACACTCTGCCACTTTAAACAGCTCTGCTGGACTCAGCCACACCGGCTAGTTCACCATGGCTATGGCAGCCCTCAAGGGGCACTGGAGAGCAGAATCTTCCTAACAGGTCACACGGCCTGCAAAGTAAATCACCAGGGGTGTCATTGACTCCTTGCAGAAGAAGCTCACAGCCTCTGACGCAGAAGACCCCGAGCGTTGTGAGCCTGCTGCACCAGGAGGCATGGGCAGGACCTCCCTTGTGGCTTGGGAGAGTGCCCCGAGCACAAGCGACACCTGCAAACTTGACCACCTTCCAAATCCCCAAGAAGTCTCAGGAGTACTAAAAAAATTAATAAAGTACAGATCATGTTCTCTGACTGCAACTCGATAAAAATTCATTTCCAAATCATTTGTGGGCAAATGGAGATATGCGAATGGGAAAGAGAACATATTTGAAACTAAATATGTAGGGCTGGGGATGTGGCTCAAGCGGTATCGCGCTTGCCTGGCATGCGTGCGGCCCGGGTTCGATCCTCAGCATCACATACCAACAAAGATGTTGTGTCTGCCAAGAACTAAAAAATAAATATTAAAAAATTCTCTCTCTCTCTCTCTTCTCTCTCTCTCTCTCTCTCTCTCTCTCTCTCTCTCTCTCTCTCTCTCTCTCTCTCCTCTCTAAAAAAAATGTAATGAAAATGCTACTTATCAAAGTGCATGTGATGCTGTTAAAAAAGCACTTGAGAGAAAATTGATACCTTCAGAGTGACTGTTTCTGACAAGGGGAAAAATGGTAAAATTAATGACTGAGATGTCCTCCTCAAAAAATTAGGAAAAGAACAAGATAAAGCCAAGGAAAGGAGAGGGAGAAACCATTTTCATAAATAAGTGGATGTGAGTAGAAAATGAGTGGCGGAGTGACGGAAGGCTTGGGCAGGTCTGCCAGTCCAGCGCCTCTTCATCTGGGCCGTCTTCCTCCCAGGCTGTGGGACAGGACCTTCCTGTCTCCTGACCAGGACCAGGCCTCACTGAACTCCAGCTGGGTCTGTGTGCTCTACACATCTTGCTGTTACGGATCGAATTTGTCTCACAGAAAGGACCATGGAGTCCTAACTTGGAGCCCTGTGAAGGTGGCCTCATCTGAGCCTCTAGCAGGGGAGGTCAAGCTGAAAGGAGGCCATTGGCTGGCCCCTGCTTACATGGCTGCTGTCCCCACAGAAGTGAAACTGGATACAGGCGTGCACAGAGTGCAGTGGTCATGCAAAGACCAGGCTCAGGATCTGACCCCACAGGATATATGATAGCTTCAGCCTCAAGAAGCTGGAGCAGGTCTGGCAATATCCTTCCCATGGTTTCAGGGAGTGGGCCTGCTTCCCCCAGCCCCATTCCCAGCCCTAGAGCAATGAGATGGTGCCATAGTTACCGCTGTTGACCGGTGACGAGTCCTTGCTTCCCCAATGTTGAAGAATAACACAAGAGTGCACGCCTAGGCAAGGTCAGAGTAGAAATTAGAAGTTTATTAAAGGACAGCAGAAAAGTCTTCTCCCAGAGAAAGAAGGGGACCCAAGAGGTGGAATCCGTGGAAGTGCGGTTGTTTCTCCTTTTTATAGTTTAGGTGATGGAATGTAAGGGGGAAAAGTTGGGACACAGGTGGGCCAAATAAGTAATCTGGGCAGGAAAGACTTCATTATCACTTCTTTGGGATGGGCTATCTTCAAATCTGTTGGGGCTCTTATGGGGTGGACTTTGGCCTAGGGCCTTTCCGGGACTTCATTAACATTCCATGAGTTGTCCTGTGTTTCCCCGGAATCATTCTCGGCATGGCCTCCATTTTAGATTTCACTCGATATTAGACCCAATTTACCTAACTACACTGACTACCTAATTTTAAATCTGGCTTCATTCCCCCCTCTAATTTTGGGAACTCCTTACTACTGTAAGGAAGAGGGGCGAAAATATTTATGGCTTCTTCAGGCTGAAAAGGGACAATGTGGGGCAAGCAATTTGGAGTCCCCCTTTAAAAATAGGGTCTATCGAGTGGTCCATGATAGAAGTCTGATTGAGAAGTAATAGACTGGAAGGCCATTTGAGTGATGGGTGGTCTATAGGAGAAACAAGAATTCATTAGTACTGGAACCAGATTGATGCAGCAATAAATGTCACAGCACAGGAATATGCAAATGAGTATGATGACAAAGACAGAGACTAACAATGTTTTCCACCAGGAAGTACCAGAGAACCAGGAGCTAAGATATTGTTTCCATGACAAAATTGCTGAGGACATGGCTTCTATCTGAGCATGTAAATGTTTAAAGATATTTGTCACATTACCAGAATTGTCAGGAATGTAAACACAACATTTAACTTTTAGGGTTACATATGTCCTTTTCCTTAAGATAGAGTTTAATAATTTAATGTCATCTGATTTTGCAAAATTCTTTTATTAGTATGACCTCTGTGTCTAATAGAGAGATCTTTAATTCCGTTACTTAGGGATTGATAACCATACTAGCAAACACGAAGCCTACCTGTGTAGGTTAGGAATATCTGTAGGCCTCAAACTAAAAACTCCTCTGGCAGTTCCTTTTAATAGTTATCAGGCATTTCTGTCTGAGAATCTCTTTTGCAGCCTCCAGTTTACTTATTCTTGGAAGTTACATTTAACTATTATTATCATTTAAAATGCCCAGGAACAGCTGTGTTTTGGCTTTAACTGTCTTTGCTAGGTGTTTAAGATGAAGTAGTCAACTGACTTGTTTCTATCTATTGTTAACAGTCGGCTGAGTTTCCCTGGGAGTCCTGGGGGAACTTTACAGCAGTAGTGCTGTTTGCCCTAAGATGGGTCCAGGCCTTGCTTGACCATGTGGCTTCCCTTGGAAGCATCAGGGATGTCTCCCTTTTCTGATGACCCTCCTCTTCACAGAAAATGCACTGATTGGCTTTCTGTCCTCCAGTGGTCTCATTAATCTCCCTGAGTAGGAGGTTATGTGGCCCAGAGTTGCAAAGCTCTTTGGAGACGTCCCCTGTTTCCTGGATTCAGACTGACTCAGAAGGCAAGAGCCAAATATTGGTTTTCTTGGCCCTTTTAATTTAACTTTAATTTTAAAACTTAATCTTAAACATCCAGCAAATAAGTTTCAACAGCCTTATATTAAGAGTACTGGGCTTTAATATCTATCTCTCTATCCCGTAGGTGATAACTCCTTATCTTAAATTAACCCAGGTTGTGTGTTCTTAAATCAGTACCTCTGCAAAACACTAACAGGCAATCTTTAGACCATTTATAAGAAAACTACAAAATAAAATTAACAAGAGTAAAAACATTTAGTTCAAGCAATAGCTACCTCGATTTTTGGCAGAATTATACATTATAATCCCCTGTTTGAGATCCTAGTAATCTTGACAAAAATCAATTTTTGGACAGAACTTTAAATGTACTGAAATCTGGCCTACTTCTTTCATAATTGTGAGATGGGACACAGAGTCTTATCTCAGGTAAGGCAGGGCTCTTCATAAATCTTAAGTACTGTAGTTCTGAAACTGATCTTTACTTTTTAAACATCATTTTACAAAGCCTACATAAATTGTTTAAGTTTACATGAATATTAGCTAACACAATATAATATCACAACTAAAACATGAATTAAAGAAAAGCTGAAAGCTTTTAACCTTTTATAGAAAAGTAGCAAAGTACTTTTGTGTTTTACAATAAAATCTTTACACAGATTAGGCTCTCATTAACTTAAAAATAATTTAAATTGTATCTTAGTATAAAAAGTAACATAGAAATTTACATATCTTATTGATAATAAGTCCAGTTATAGAACACAAATGATATAAATAAATCTCCAACATGTTTTTCTTTTAAGCCTAAAATTACCATACAACTGTAGGACACCAGCTTGATAAAACGCTCTTTCTAAAGCTTCTACCTTACAGACTTGTATACCTGGAAGATATGAACACATTAATAGCACCACAACTACATTGATGCTTTTACATTAACCAAGTTTAGCTTTTAAAGAAATAACATAGCACAATTTTCTAAAACAACAGTATGTGTTTAACCAGCTGTTTAATTTCTTTAAGATTTCTTGCTCAAAACTTACACTTATAACCAACTTACACAAACCTTCTTTATATCACTTACTTAAACCCTCTTAATTACTTAATTATATAGACTTTTATCCAGAAACATATTTTCCCTCTATTAAATCCATACCTAGAACCTTCTAGTTTCTCTTTTCACCTGTTAACCGCATTCTGTTCACATTTTGAAACAATACTTGTAAATTTTTGAATTTAGGCAGATTATTTCATAGACATCAACATTTTATTAGGGCCTTTTTTGAATACCTAGAAAAACTTATAAGCTTAACTTTAAAGATGTCTTTACTTTTATCTGTTTACCTCATCTAAATTTGAATCATGTGAATCAAAGATATTTGGATCCATTTTTTAAATTTTTCATGAGTGCTCCTCATTTATCTATCAATTGTCATATCACTGCATGATATATGGACATACACACACACAGACATACCGGCACACAACACGTAACACAAGTGTAACACATAACACAATAGTAAAGGCCTTGTAGCTTTTTATCAGGTGAAATCTCATTGCAATGTTTTAAAAAAACTCCAGTTGATCAAAAATAGAACTTATCAGAAAAACATTAACTTGTCTGTAGGATCAAAATCATGAGCTCAAAAAAAAATACAGAATCTAAGAAAAGGCAAAAGTCCTAGAAAAAAAATGACCAGCCAGTAATTAATAAATGCCATACCATTTACTTTTTGGTTTGGACTAGTTTGAGTTCCCATAAAAAGACACTTTTACTCTTTTTTTTCCCTTGGGCCTCAGATCTGTCTCCTACTGAGCTCCAGGCTTCTTCTATTTGCATTTAAACTTAAATCCTGCCTGAGGTCTGGGAGGAGCAAGAAAAACTGGAATTCTGAAGAGAAACCTTATGCCTAAGGCATTTTAACCTTAAGTCACAATTTTCAGGTTTGGATGTTGAAAATTATGATACAAGTTTAAGATACAATTCTCAAAATTTTATAACTTCACATTTTCCTACACTAGAAAAACCTGCTCACACAAAACTGAAAATAGGATCTCTACCATCAAAAGAAATTTCTTTAGGATAATTGAGCCATATCTTTTGTTCTGAAGTTTCTAAAGTAGTATTAAGTTACATTAAATCTCCTGAAAAAAATTTCAAAAGAGAACCACACACTACCATGTATATCCAAAATTAAGCTTTAAAAATTTTCAAGACTATTGCTATTTAATGTCATTTTAATAAGCCAGACCAACGTTCCAATTCAACACTTTTTTTTTTCTAAATCCTACACACTGAGGAGAACAGATACCACATCATAATTTACTATCCTTGCCCAAGTTAATGCACTGGTACACCTAGTGAAATTTTCTCAGGCTACCCTGTTCAAAAACTGATGAAAAAAAAAATAAAACTAAATGATTGGGAGTTACTTGCCAACTTGAAAGTGGAGTTCTTTAATTTTCCATCCTAAGTATTTAGCATGAACTATCTGAAATCACAAACTAAACAATTACCTAAACCCAACTTTTAACTGCAAGATTATGCAATGCTTCAAACTCATTTAGATATTAGATTGTTACAATGAAAAATCATCTTTTAGATACACATTTAGCCAAGATCATCCCCAACAAACAATCTATAATAACCTTTAAAACAGAGCAGATAAGAGAAAAATCTCTCCAGGTTTTTAACTCCCATTTAATTATGACTTCTACATCAGTGGCACCATAGATTTCCGCATGAGTGGACCAGATGTATTCACATAGGGGCAACTACAGGTGTAAAATCAAGGGTCTCAGTGTGACGACTTTATTGCATTCAGTGTCCCCCCTTTTTTTTAATTTTTAAGTAGACAGAGATGGAATAATCCTTACAGTGCAGGGAAGGAATGAGGAGGTTCCCCAAAGCAAAATGGCTTTGGCAGCTGCTGGGAGTCCCTCAGTCTCTCCTTTTACTTATAGGATTAGCTCCTTTGGTTAGGTCCAAACCCAGGCAATCTGGCATATCTCCTAACTTTCCAGTAGTCATTTTTTTTCTGCCTTAGGTCTTGAAGGGGGAAGGGTTATGTACTTTGATTGGCCCAAATTCTCCTACTGGCATCTCCTGGAGAGGTAATATATTTGGTTTGACTGTTGGGGCAGACACAGCAGATGGAGATTTTGTGGGTCCTCCTGATTCTTTTTCCTCAGTGAATCCCCAAGATTTTCTCTCTTCATGGCAGACATCATAGGTAAGTCTACTTTACACTGTTGGCATAATTTAGGATTTTCCCTTAGAGCAAAGAAAATCTGAACATACAGCACCTCACACCATTTCCTTTTTTTGTAAATTTCATCAAACTGTAAAATTGTATTAAAATTGATATTTCCCTCTGGTGGCCAGGTTTCACCATCAGAGAGTTTGTATTGAGGCCAGGCCAAGAAAATGAGGCGGTTTTTCTTGAGCATCTGAGGGTCAAATCTATCCCAATTTTTAATACACTTCTAGTGGTGCACCTGGTGTATTGGAGAGAGAGAAGCTCCTATCTGACTGAGAAGAAAACAGGACTCAGACGCCCATGCTGTGCCAGAGAAAACTATTCTCATTAGGGATGTCTCCCTAAGCTTGAGCTTCCTAAATGATCCAGAAAACCCGTCTCTCACCTTGCTTTGCCAAGGGGTTTCTGGTCCCCTTTAGCAAAGTGCTAGGGTCTCAGTTTGCCCTGTTCCAGAGACCCTGGGAGGATTCAGACTTAAGGGCATTACTGCTTATTCTCCCGGCCACTAAAAACGCATTGCAAAAGAGAATCATGCACTCTTTTATTGCCTTTGCTCTGTAGACTAAAGGAACTGCCTAAGGGTTAAGGGATATCTACTGGTTGTAAGGTAGCGCTTTCTATCAGAGTGATTTCCGAAGGAGTTGATTCTAAAAATGCCTCTCTAGCAGCTTAAAGAGAACACATAGGGGCGGTAAAACAGACTAGTGAAAGTTACCTATGAACCTTAGGGAACCTGGGCAGATTTTACTAATTATCTCATGCCTTTCTCTCAGTCCTACAACCTGAATTGCTAACATTTCAGACCTTTGAAGGAAGGGGAGCATCCAGGGGGGAATGGATGCAGATTTGGGAGTGTTGCATAGCCCATATGGAAGCAAATGTAATCAGGGCTTTCCCTAAGTGCCATTCATCTACTGATCACCTTAGATACCCCTGAGGGCTGTCTGGGGGGGGGGCTCAAAAGAAAGGAACCTTAGGAATACATCTGAGTGTAGCCCAGATCAGAATTCCTCAGTTGTTCCAAACTCGTTCCTCCACCTCCACCCATCGAGGCAGATCAGGATTTGGGACACTGTGTACTGACGCCAATTGCTTTGCGGGCCCAGACAGAAAAGTTGGAAGTGGCTTTGGCAGAACCCAACATGCTTGCTCTGTATTGAACAGGTGATTGAGAGCTGCCTAGGCCAGGAAACCTCTTACCCGAGTCTTGAAGAGTGGCGGCTGCACTAATTGCATTTAAGTAGTCATCGGGTGCCCACCTCACCCTCCAGAAAGAAAGAGAAAGATACACATCAGATAGACATGGGGTGCGTGGAGAGGGATTACCTCGGTGTAGAAGAATCTCCGAGATTGGACCTCAAATATATTACCGCTGTTGACTGGTGACGAGTCCTTGCTTCCCCAATGTTGAAGAATAACACCAAAGTAGCATGCTGAGGCAAGGTCAGAGTAGAAATTAGAAGTTTATTAAAGGACAGCAGAAAAGATTTCTCCCAGAGGAAGAAGGGGACCCAAGAGGTGGATCCATGGAAGTGCGGTTGTCTCCCCTTCTTATAATTTTGGTGATAAAATGTAGGGGGAAGGGTTGGGACACAGGTGGGACAAACAAGTAATCTGGGCAGGAAGGACTTCATTATCACTTCTTGGCATGGGCTATCTCCAAATCTGTTGGGGGCTGTTTCCTCTGTTCCATTAACATTTCTTTGGGGTGGACTTTGATCCACTTTGCATTGAGTTTGCTGTATGGTTGTAGATAGTATATACTTGCTGTTGCTGAGGACAACATTTCTCAGAGATCTCTTTGTCTATGTTAGGCTGTCTGCTCTGCTCTGACCCATGTTGATGCAGAAAGTTTGAGTTTCAGAGGTCTCAGCCTATGGGAAGCCAGCTCCAATGCTCTGGTCATGAGGTGAGAAAAACTATCATGGAAGAAGGGTAGTTTGCAAGAAGCCTCTAAACTCATGGCTTCTATGAAGCAGAAAGAAAGGAGGACCAAGTGACAAAATATAATCTCCAAGGACATGCCCACAGTGACCTCCTTCTTCCAGACACGCACATTCTCCATTTACCAACCAATGCAGCACTTCTTCAAAATTATGAATCCACCCAATGGATTTATTCATGGATTATGGCACAAATCTCATAATGTAATAATTTCACCTCTGATTATTCTCACATTGACTCACTTCAGCTTTTGAGGTACACTGAACTCCAAAATTTTACATGCCACCCATGATCCCCCAAAGCTATTAACATCTCACCCTGGAAAATGTGTGCAGTATATTTCCAGTAGATGCCCAAATCTAAATAGTTTTAGCATTGCCCCAAACTGTAAGTTCAGAGTCTCTTCTGGGACTCAAATTAGACTTTTGGTTTTCAGACCTTGTAGGAATCAAAATCAACTCATGTATAACTAAGGTACAGTGGCACAGAGTAGGTATTTCCATTCCAAAGGGAGAAATAGGCACACAGAAAGTAAAGCTGGCTATGATCAAAACCTAAATGTAGTTGGGCTAACAAGTCCTCTTTCCCCATGCTCAGCATCTGGGCACATGTTGTGGACAGTGGGCTCCAAAGGACTTGGGCAGCCCTGACCCATGTCCTCTCACATAGGCTAACTGTATCCTTAGCCAGAAATCTCCTGACATATAGTCCACATTGCCAGCATCTCTTAGTCCCAGGGGTCACTACTGAAGCTTCAACTTACTTCTACAACTACACACACGACCCTCTCAGGGCCTACTTACATGAATTCTCACTTTGTTACACTTTATCTTCCAGGCCGACCTTTGCAATCTTGTGGAAGCCTTTATGACCATCTAACTCCAGGATCCTGCATGTCTGCAGAACCAGCACCACATGCTGGAAGCCACTGTCTGCCCCCATCTCAAGCAGTAGCCAAGCCTCTGAGGACCATGGAAGGGGCAAGTTTTGTGTGGCTGAGTGAGCATGGAGAACAAACTTCCTAGTAGTTTCTCTTCTCAGTAGAATTTGTATATTCATATCTTGTGAACATGATTTGTGAATCTGGCCAATTCCTGAAATGACCTTAAGCTACTTCTCTACTGTGTCTGTGTAATTTTTTAGAATCTCTTTGGTGACTGTAATGCATTAACAACCACAATTCCTGAGGCTCAGAATCACTCTCGCTTTTCTGACCAGAATGCAAGCTTACACTCTTCCTTGTGCTCCACCTTCTCCCAGTAAACATGAATAAAAGCTGCTAGAAACATCCATATCACTGCTTGAATGCTGTGCTTCCTTGACATTTACTCCATCAGAGTAATGAGTATATCACCTCTAAATTTAGCCACAGGAATGTAATAGGAAATATGCATAAAGTAGACAATATCTTTGCCAGAATGTAACATAAATATCTTCTACTAACTTTTCCAGCAGAATCCTCCTCCTGTGCAAACTCATGAGCACAGTGTTTCCTAGCAACAATCCTATCAGCATTTTGTTCTTTAGAGCTTCTACCAGAATCACATGATAAGTTCACTAACAATGTTCAGAGCTTTTCCAGCTTACATCTCCAAACTATTCAAAGTATTATCCCAATTATCAAAGTCCCCACAACTTTCTGAACCAAATATTCAGGCAAGTCACTGCAAACAACTCACCTGTTGACACCTATTTCTATTCTAGGTGGCTTTTTTTTGTCTGTATGAAAGAGATGACTAGAATAATTAGAGGAGGAAAAATTTATCTTTCTTCGATTCAAAGGTAATTCACAGTCAGCTGTGTTCCTAACTCTGGGCACAGTATGAGGCCAAACATCCTGTCAGAAGAATGTTGTTTAAGAAAGCAGCTCAGGCATGGCCACTTGGAAGCACAGAGCCGGCAACTCACCAGGCACAAAATGGAAACCCCTCGGCACATTCACATAGAACTACTTCTTCTAGCCAATACCTACCAGCCTACACTTGTCTCTTGTTTAATCCTATGCATGCATTAAAGCTCCTATAACTCTATCTTTTCACCTCAAAACTTTCTTGCAATAAAAAGTAGAGTCTTGACAATGCATAAAACAATGCAGCAGTGTGACCATTCTTCCTGGTATAGTCTGTCAGAAATTATTCACTTCTTTTGGTTTCAAATGCTTCATTAATATCCAGTCATTTTTTTCTTGTAGAGAAATGTTTTACTAAATCCTATTTAAATTTTCCAATTTGTCTGTGGATACTTTTTTCTAAAACTCATATGAGGTCTTGGCTCAGTGTGTAAACTAATAGTAATTGTCCCTACTCCTGAGTAGAACATGATGAGGTCAGTTAAATTCAATGAAGAAAGTCCATATGAATTATTCAATTATTTCTTTAGTGGATAATGAAGGCTTGACCTGTGTGCAAGTCCACAGAACTCTAAGTACATTTGATCACCACCTTCTGGGAGAAGCATATGTTACTGGAAGAAAATAGAGTAGCAATAAAAAGTCGTGAGTATTGGGTGGTGTGATGTTTGCACTGTGGGAATGTGCCTGAGGAACTTTGATACCAGACAGTTGAGCTAAATAGAGTCGTAAACCTATAACAGAGGTTCATGCCAATAAAAAGCAGGTAGGGTACAACTTTATCTGAACATCATCCCTAACACATTGAGAAGCTGTCCGAAAGTGAAAAATGTAATTGCAGATGTGGACTAGTAGTAATGCAAAATAAAGCCATTCCATGAGCACCTTCAACTCTTGTCATTGTCCAAAGATCCCTTTGATTGTCTTCTCTGTTTGTTAGTTCCTAACATATGACACAGTAAAAGTGAAAGATGGTCGACCACCTCTGTGCAGAAAAATGAGGCCCATGAAATTGTGCTGCTCAGTCTGATGATCTGTGCTGTTCTCCCTGTAACATACAATAGCACCCAACTCTGGCTGTCTTGTACAGAGTTTGCCCAGGATCATGGGTGCTAGAAACCTTGACTCCTCCATTGCAGAGTTGGCAGGGTGTGTAGCATAAATCTGCAGTGCACGACAGCTCTTAATCTCAAATGAGCAGTGACTGCCAGTTGACCTCTGAGGACATTTGGGTTTATTCAGTACCTGCAGTTTTCATGTCCTCAGTCTACTTTGTGCATCTGCAACTTGAAGGTGTAGCCCATTCATCTACAGGGTGATCTGGTTTAAAAGCAATGATGGCACTGTCACTGAGTTGACAGAAGCACTTGTTGTAGAAATTTAAAATAATTATGAGGGAGAAACCAGAAGAATTCCTATGACTAGTTAACAATTGAAATATTTTTGTCTGCTTAAAAAAGTTAAGAAGAAATGTTTTCTTATGAGGGTACTCAATTTTAGGAATTGGGAGAGAGATTCTAAGCGGTGGGTGTATTCCATCAGGTAAGAGAACATCTGGCCTACCAATGGCATTGTAGGAAAGCCTTGCCCAACTGACATGTTTTGTCTTTCAAAATTAATGCTTACTGGTACATGTCATCCAACTTTGTGACATGGAACTAACTCGTGCATCAGTGTGTGATAGTACAAAAGTCAGAACAAGGTTGTGTGGAAATCCAGTCTGGCTGTAGAATGTTCAGTCACCTTCTTGGCTGTGGAAATGGAGACTGTCCCAAGGGTTGGATCAGAGTGAAAACTCCAAACCCACCCTCCATTCTCTGAGCAGGGATAGCCTTTATTTATTGGACAAAAAGGAAGCAGCTGAGATTGAGAGATTGCCTGGCCTTTCTAACAGTAGTCTAGTGCCGCGGTATGGCTGGGCACAAAATAACCGAGCTGCCACACAGCCTTGTAGGTTCAAACAGCAACCTTTATTCCCAAACTCTCACCAGCACTCTACCCACACTTCCCAGGAACACACTGCCTCCACTGAGCTCCATGTGCCAATTCTCCCAGAACCCTGGGAGAACTCAACAGGGACTCCAAAGTAGCAGGCTTGAAAGGCAGAAGGATCCACCCTAATCCCAGCAGGATTTGTCCTAATCACAGAGCCACCCTAATCCTGGAGCAGGGTCACCATTTAACCATTCCCTCTGGCAAAAATGCCAGGCATCATTCTGACTAAACTGTGGCTCTCAACAGTCTAGTAGGTGACTAGCACCACCATGAGAGGAAAATGCAGCCATGTTGTGTCCTCTTGTTCCCATGCACAGAAGCCACACAGGGTGGCACATATATCTGGCTTGTTTAGTTCTTGATCTCAGATGCAGAGAGATTCTCTTTCACAGCAGTCAGCCACTGCAGAACTTGGGTGGTCTCCATATAGAGCATGTCTCCACCTTGAAACCTTTGTTACTTTGGGGAAGTTTGAGTTCCCTGATGGGCCAGTCCAGGTGGTGAGTTCATTTCTGTGGCAAAGGAGGTGGAGCCTGCAAATGAGAAGGAGTAGAAAAATCAGAGTAAGAAAGACACTTCCAGGGAAAAGAATATTTTGTTCATAATATTCTCTACTGGGTGCTTCCATCTTGCCCTCTGTCAGAGATAGCTGCTCAGGTATATTTATTCTTAGTTCAAAGCTAGTTGAGGGCAAGTATCAACAAATATTCAACAAGCCTTAGCTTAATTCAACAATCGTTAGCTGAGCAAGAACCTCATTCCCTTGGTGCTGCAGTGCTCTGCTTTCAACCTGTGATGGGCTGAGTTCTCTGCTGCTTGGTACTGATCCTCGCCAAGGATAACTGCTGTATTTGATGACAAACACCCCACCTGAGGATCACTAGGCCAGACCCAATGTGACTACTCATGTCCCACATGTTAGAAAGGTCTTCCTCCTATTGAGATGAAATGGAATGTTTTTGAGAAATAGAAAGCTGCTCTACTCCAGATTCTTCAATATAGAGAATGTGAAGCAAAGCAAAGCATAGAGTACAAAATCATGGAAACAGGAACCTCAGCGTTCTCATGAGGGCACACATCATGGAACAGTTTCATGGTCAAAGTCATGGTGCTATCAAACTGTTGACAACTTACATAACTTCATTGCTGCCCTGTTTCTGGTCTGGTCACATTTCCTCCTGTAAAGCCCAATTCTGCTTTCTATGTAAACACAACATGCACTCTTTCTTACATCAGTTCCAATCCACTGTGATTTACGCTTTATAGTCATTTTAGATGTTTTCTTTTCATTCTGCAGGATTTTCAAACTTTAGAATTCCATCAGACTGTTAAGAGAATTTTTATAAGGCCTTTCCTAATTGATCTAACCAATCTTATTGAACCAATCTTTTTGAGCAACAGCTTTTAAAGATTTTAATATATCATTAATGAGGGAGACAAGTCTATATTATAATAGTTGGAAGATTCATCTATACATGTGAATTATTGAAGTCAGTGTATTTGAAAATGAATGCCAAACTTTTCTTCCTAGTAGGGGAGGGAAGACCACTGAAACTTCCTGGATGAACTTTATTTCCTGTCTCTCCATGAGAGTTATTTGGAATTTCTAGGAGGAGTCACAGACTTTTCACATTTTGCCACATGTACTTTATCTTGCCTTTTCCCTATTTACACTTTTCCCAACAGAAGAAAATACTCCACTCTTAATACTGTCAGGACAACATATTATTGGCCAGCCTCCAAGTGTGCTTCCCAAATTTTGGAGGTTTATATACATTGGTTTGAAAAATATTTCAAAATCCTTTCATATAGGAGGTAGTCAATAAACCATGTTAAACTAATATATCACGGAATCTGGGGATGGAAAAGAGGCTTCATTCCATGTCTAATCCCTGAAAGTTGCTATGGAAGCTACTGGAAAGACCCTGTTAGAGGCCAAATTGCATGTAAGTGAAAATGTCTTTGAGAGGAAAGGTTTTATTTTCAAACTCTAGAATTCATGATAGAGATCAAAGAATCAAGCCTCTGGTACCTAAGTTGTCACATAGAATTAGTGACAACCTAAATCCTTGTGATTGTTTTGTTTCAACTCTTGGGTTAAATTCCCAGGTTATATTAGGATGGCATATTGAGTCCCACAGCTTTATTTCTCACCACTTTTTGATATGAATGAAGAATTTTAAACATTTTAAACTTCTTGCATAGGAAAACAGTGCTTTTCAGGAATTTTTTAAAGAAATTAAATATTCTGTGCTTAGGAAACATCATTCTTCCCTCATGGTGAGTATCCTAGGGAAAGCCTCCAGCACATCTTTCCCCACTGGGCTACCTGCTTCCAGGCAACATCCCCATTGTATTAGGAATGAGCCCCTTTGAATAAGACTCTCCTACTGACCACCTCCCAATAGCTTAGTGCACTCTTGTAACGCAGGGTGATAACCTATCGTGGTCTTCTCATGATACTTTATGAGCTGTCCTGGAACTATTAGCACCCCATGTTTCTTAATCTCCACCATTTATTTGGCTCCAGCAAACTTTGTCTTGCTGTTTCCTCAACTGCAAATAAGTCAAGTTACTTCTGTCCTCAGAGAATTAACATTTTCTATGGCTTGCATTCAGACTGATCTTACTTCAGAAATGGACTTCTCCCTCAATCTTTTTAGGTCTTGTGACAAATGTCACCTGAGTTCTCAGTAATGGCACTGACCACCTTATCAAATGCCCTGTCTCTCTCTTTGTTCATACCTTGGTTAACTATTTTTATAGGACTTATTACTGTCTAACATTAGATTATATCTTTGTTCATTTTCAGTCTTCTTCAGCACAAGCAGCTGATTCATAAAAGAAAGACTGTTTCTCTGTCCCCACATGAATGATTTTGCTCCTGCAGGAAGAATTCAGACTCTGTGCAAAGATAATCAAGCAAAGGAGTCTTGCCAACAGTGCAAGGTGTTTCTGGGAAACTGAGACAGCACATAGCTCTAACCCTTAGGTCCAGGTTTTATAGAATCCTCTTTGAGGAAACAAGTGAATATCGGTTGTTACAGATTGCTTAATGTGAGAAATACACAAATGGGGAAAAGCCAGTTCCTGAAGGAGACCCTTGCTCTTTCACAATAAAAAATCCAGGGATTTCACTACAAACCTCAAAATGCTTTGATAATACTTTCAATTTGTCATTACTTATTTCTATGCTTTTTACTTTCATAAAAAGCTTTTAAATAGAAAATTAATTTGTGAATATGTGAAAGTTATTGATTATCTCTTGAATAGAAATGGACTTAATGCACTTAAATCCCTTAGAAATTTTGAAGCATTCTATAAAGCTGTGTTTGGCAAGGGGACAGGGTTGGACAACTGAAAATAGAACAACCCAGGGTTTATGTAATAATCTAATGGAAACCCTCAGGTCTGTCCTTCTCCTAGCCCATCATTCTAACATATTATTTCTGAAAAGGGTGATCTAGGATCACTGAGCATACTGAAACTTTTCAGGGAGTCCATAAGATTGCCATGGTAATTTCATGATATCACCAAAGTCTTGTTTACTTCTTTCATTATTTTTGACACAAGCTTATACTGGCATTCACCAGAGGCTAACTTGTTTGTGGTAGTGCAACAGGTTAAATGTAGAAACAGATATGAAAATGGAGTTATCTTCTATTCAGCCAAATGTTAGAGATATTTGCAAATATGAAAAACAATATCACTCTTCTCACTGAATAGTTTTGTCTTGGAAATGTAGTTTGGGTGGAGTTTGTGTAGCATGCACTCTAGTAGTTGAACCCAGAGCCTCACCCGTGTACAGTATGTGCTCCAACACTGAGTTTTACCTTTAGCCCCATAAAATGTACTTGTATTTAAAAAGTATTAGTTGATAGACATATAATGAATATATTATTATATATTTTAAATGAACTAACAATTAACAAATTATTTTTATATTTAATGACTTCTGAATTTTAATTTCTAATAACATAAATATATATAGATAGTCTTCACATAAGCAAACATTTGAGTGCAGAATAACTTTTAAAAGCAGAAGGAAGCTCACAAAGTTTAAAAACTACTGTTCTAAGACATTAAGCTGTCAATGGATACACTCCAAGTGAATATTTTACAAATTAAACTTTAAGACAATGAAGACATAGTGAGACTTTGATAATTTTCATTAGCTGATTAATTTTAATTAGCTATATTTCTCTGGTCTCCAAGATAATTGTGATTCATTTTTTTGTATTCATTATGTATTCATCTTTCCTCAAAGGTTTTTACTATGAGATATTTGTTTCAGCTTGTCTGTACATACAGTTAAATAAAGTCTTGCAGATATGGAACCATGGAAATCAGTGGGAATTTTTCTGTCCTAGAATTGTGGCAATGAGCACAGGGTCCTGAACTGAACTGCCTAGGTTTATTCAAACCTTGGGCTTCCTTAAAATATGGGTTATATTACTAGTTCATTCAAAGTTCTTGTAATATGATTACATAGCTTCATACTTACAAAGAATCCAGAATAGCACTAGACACACTTAACAAGCGTTAGTTACCCTTATAGCTAATTTAGTAACTTTAGCTATCATTATATTCGTTACTGAGAATAATATGAAAATAAGACTTGGAATTCTGGAGGGAAAGGGCTATTAAAACTTAGGAAGTATTGATGAATCAAAGGAATTAGGAATTGGATGGTAAATTAAATCTTCAAATGAGTCAGTTTCCTTTTCTGAGAAATCCTTTATGTTTTTATCCATGAGTGAAGTTCCTCTCTGGTACATGAACTAGTAAAAATATAATAAGGCTTCATTATGCAGTTTTAATATAAAAGCAAAGAAAACAAAGACTGCATGTTATGAAGACTAGTAACTATTGTAAAGGCAATCTGTTAGCTCCCAAGTATATCATCTCCTAATGACATTGTTTCCCAAGATGGGACACCATATTTAAAATGATATTGCAGGAGGATAAAAGTCCTGACATAGCATCCTGAGAATCAATGAAAACCAGCCTTATAAAAGACAGTCTGTTGAGACCTGTTTTCATTGTTTGCACTAGGACAACAATAGGAATAATTTTTAAAAAAATATCCTAGATCTTATAAAATATTCTTATATTTGCATTGTACCTATGATGACCTGTAAAATGGTAGTTTTGCAATTTCTTTTTTTCATCATGGAAAACTGAACCCAAGGACTCATGCATGCTAGGCCAGCACTCTACCACTGAGCTATATCCTCAACCCAGGTGATTTTTAATCCTAATCAGTATATGCAGATGTTTATATTGAATATCTGTTCATATTAAAATTAGAGTCACTAAATATATTTTTCAGAGTATCAGTATTAGGTCCAATGGAAGAATACACTTTCAAATATCTGGTGTGGCCAATCATGTTTGAGGTGGTAAGTGCCCCACCATTGGCTGCATAGAACAAAAGTCTACATATCTTCATTAGAAAGAAATTTAAAATCTCATAGATTCATTTAATTCTTCTCTTTACTCTTTCCATTAATGTTCAGCAAACAATTCCACTGCCCTTCCTTTGCCCATGTCAGAAATAAACCTTTCATATGCTGGACAACTCTCATTCAATTATTCAACAAGTTGGCTCTCTGAAATTACTCTCCCTAGATACCATTTTCATTCTATGATATTCTCCTACTCAAAAAAAAAAAAGAAAAGAAAAGAAAAGAAAGAAAAGAAAAAGAAAGAGGTCACTGAATCATTAATCTTGTTAATATTTTTTATAAGGTCTACCCTGTTTGTTTAGGCCATTATGATCCTGCAAATGTCCAGGGTCGAAGTTGAAGTGACTTGGTTATTTTGTATCATGAGTTCACCCTCTTTGAAAGCAGAAACCACAGATTGTGCCTCCCTCTTCTTTTATCCTCCTATGCCTCTTTTCTGCCCCATATATTGTTTTTTACTTGTAAGAACATGCTTAAAGCATCACAGTGAACTGTAATATGTTGACTATTTCCTTATTTGAGTCATTTAATACAACCTCCATTTCTGCTTGCTGGATATGACCTCTTACATTCAAAACTCTCTCAACTAGATATTTGGACTTGATACTAAATTGCTGGTTTTGCCTTGATATAGTCATTGTACAGCAATATATCTGTCACTATTTAGCACATTATGAACGTGGGATGGATGATGAGACAGAGAACAAGAGAAGAATGATCAAAAAAGTTACTTATCCTATGTTGAAAACACAGCAAATTACAAGTGCTTATTATTTAAATAAACTTTGACTTCCAAAACCTGATATAACCATTAAATTTTAAATTATATCTATTAGACATACTGTTACATAAACTATGATACATCTAGCACTATCCCTTACAAAACATTTATATACTAACCTCAAAATCCATTTTTAAATCTCAATATTTTAAGTAATGATTTATTTTTTGTCATTTCTACAAATGTTACTACAGGGGGAAATGAGACCCAAAAAGATAAATGGTAGAAATTAAAATAGAATCATCTCTCTTATGCTAGACAATGGATTCATAAAGCCACATAAAAATATAAATCATCTTTATGGCAATCATTACAAGAATTACTAGTATTAGTCTTGCTTTAAGTAAGAAAATAAATTGCTTTGCTCAAAATATAGAAGACATTAAGGAGGAAATTAAAAACTTCTTAGAGTTAAACGAAAACAAAGACACAACATATCGGAATCTATGGGACACATTGAAAGCAGTTCTAAGAGGAAAATTTATTGCTTGGAGTTCATTCCTTAAAAAAAGAAAAAACCAACAAATAAATGATCTCATACTTCATCTCAAAATCCTAGAAAAAGAAGAGCAAAACAACAGCAATAGGAGTAGAAGGCAAGAAATAATTAAAATCAGAGCTGAAATTAATGAAATCGAAACAAAAGAAACAATTGAAAAAATAGACAGAACTAAAAGTTGGTTCTTTGAAAAAATAAATAAGATCGACAGACCCTTAGCCATGCTAACGAAGAGAAGAAGAGAGAGAACCCAAATTACTAACATACGGGATGAAAAAGGCAATATCACAACAGACACTTCAGAAATACAGAAGATAATCAGAAATTATTTTGAATCCTTATACTCTAATAAAATAGAAGATAGTGAAGGTACAGATAAATTTCTTAAGTCATATCATATGCCCAGATTGAGTCAGGAGGATATAGACAACCTAAACAGACCAATAACAATAGAGGAAATAGAAGAAACTATCAAAAGACTACCAACTAAGAAAAGCCCAGGACCAGATGGGTATACAGCAGAGTTTTACAAAACCTTTAAAGAGGAACTAACACCAATACTTTTCAAGCTATTTCAGGAAATAGAAAAAGAGGGAGAACTTCCAAATACATTCTATGAGGCCAACATCACACTAATCCCTAAACCAGACAAAGACACCTCCAAGAAAGAAAACTACAGACCAATATCTCTAATGAACCTAGATGCAAAAATCCTCAATAAAATTCTGGCGAACCGGATTCAAAAACATATCAAAAAAATTATACACCATGATCAAGTAGGATTCATCCCTGGAATGCAAGGCTGGTTCAATATAAGGAAATCAATAAATGTTATTCACCACATCAATAGACTTAAAAATAAGAACCACATGATCATCTCAATAGATGCAGAAAAAGCATTCGACAAAGTACAGCATCCCTTTATGTTCAAAACTCTAGAAAAATTAGGGATAACAGGATCATACCTCAACATTGTAAAAGCAATCTATGATAAGCCACAGGCCAGCATCATTCTGAATGGAGAGAAATTGAAGGCATTCCCTCTAAGATCTGGAACAAGACAGGGATGCCCTCTCTCACCACTTCTGTTCAACATAATTCTCGAAGCACTGGCCAGGGCAATTAGACAGACGAAAGAAATTAAAGGCATAAAAATAGGAAAAGAAGAACTTAAATTATCACTATTTGCTGATGACATGATTATATACCTAACAGACCCAAAAGAGTCTACAAAGAAACTATTAGAGCTAATAAATGAATTCAGCAAAGTGTCAGGGTATAAAATCAACACGCATAAATCAAATGCATTCCTGTATATCAGCGACAAATCCTCTGATACGGAAATGAGGACAACTACTCCATTCACAATATCCCCCCAAAAAATAAAATACTTGGGAATCAACCTAACAAAAGAGGTGAAAGATTTATACAATGAAAATTACAGAACCCTAAAGAAAGATATAGAAGAAGACCTTAGAAGATGGAAAAATATACCCTGTTCATGGATAGGCAGAACCAACATCATCAAAATGGCGATACTACCAAAAGTTCTCTATATGTTCAATGCAATGCCAATCAAAATCCCAACTGCATTTCTTGTAGAAATAGATAAAAGAATCATGAAATTCATATGGAATAATAAAAGACCCAGAATAGCAAAAACAATGCTAAGCAGGAAGTGTGAATCAGGTGGTATAGCGATACCAGACCTCAAATTATACTACAGAGCAATAGTAACAAAATCAGCGTGGTACTGGTACCAGAACAGACGGGTGGACCAATGGTACAGAATAGAGGACACAGTAACCAATCCACAAAACTACAACTATCTTATATTTGATAAAGGGGCTAAAAGCATGCAATGGAGGAAGGATAGCATCTTCAACAAATGGTGCTGGGAAAATTGGAAATCCATATGCATCAAAATGAAACTGAATCCCTTTCTATCACCATGCACAAAAGTTAACTCAAAATGGATCAAGGAGCTTGATATTAAATCAGAGACACGGCATCTGATAGAAGAAAAAGTTGGCTATGATCTACATACTGTGGGGTCGGGCTCCAAATTCCTCAATAGGACACCCATAGCACAAGAGTTAACAGCTAGAATCAACAAATGGGACTTACTCAAACTAAAAAGTTTTTTCTCAGCAAAAGAAACAATAAGAGAGATAAACAGGGAGCCTACATCCTGGGAACAAATCTTTACTCCACACACTTCAGATAGAGCCCTAATATCCAGAGTATACAAAGAACTCAAAAAATTAGACAATAAGACAACAAATAACCCAATCAACAAATGGGCCAAGGACCTGAACAGACACTTCTCAGAGGAGGACATACAATCAATCAACAAGTACATGAAAAAATGCTCACCATCGCTAGCGGTCAGAGAAATGCAAATCAAAACTACCCTAAGATACCATCTCACTCCAATTATTTCTTTACATATTTACTAAAGTTAACAATATTTTAATTGCTAGAGGGCAGCCAAGGACCTTAAACTCTTTGCAGGGAACAATTGACATGTTTATCATTACAAAATCTCTAAATTTTTACAGTAAAATTAGACTAAGTTGTTATAGAAGCTTGTTTGTTTTGATTAACCTGACCTATTAAATTAAGTCAAAACCATCAAATAATTTTTGACAGGGACTAATAATCCCATGCCTAAGAATACCCAGTTTCATAACACATTAGAGTAGGGATATTTAGGTAGCAGTAAATAATATATATATATATCAGTAATAATACTCATCATAACAAGAGTTTCTATTTTCCAAGGCTCATGACATTTTATGATTTGATTTTCAATTTCATAAGAATTAAATTATCTTCTGTTATTTTCTTGTTTACATACCTTTTTTTTCTTCATTCAGAGTACTGCCTTTTGGATATTGTTCTAGTAATTTACAGTTTGTGTGCTTTTGAGGAAGATTCAGTAAAAGGAAACAAAACACACACAAAAATTGCCTTTGCTTTTTGATATCTGTAAAATGTTGTTAGAGGGGACACATTTATATTTAAATTTAAATTTTGGGATTATAAGAGTTCATTTGCCAATGTTGCAGAATTATGTCAGTAACATATACAATAGTAACTTGGAGTCAAAAAACCACAAGGCTTAAAAATGTATGAAGATGCACTAAAATCATTAGAGGTTGATAACTTTTTTAACTGTTAAATTTTAAAATTTAGGGGATCCAACATGGCAGCTGGTGAGGAGAGATCAAGTCTCTGACCTCTTCAGCTACGAAGGCATAGAGAGTTGTAAACCATTTAAATGCTGTTTGCTCAGGATCACTAAGCAATGCTGAGCTGACGTGGATCTGGGGAGAACAGTCTGGGCCTCTTAGAACACACACTGAGCCTGGACCAGCTGAATTCAAGCTCCCTTTCTTCTGAGTCTCGCAGACTAACCGCTGTGACTCAGCACTAAACGATCCTGCTGAAACAACTGGTCAGCCCTTCTGAACCTGCGGAGGTTAATACCATCCGAGCCTTTATAGGCAGTGGCCACAAGTTTGAGACGGGGCTTGGGGGAGCCAGTCAGGACCCACACATTGCATTGGTCACCTGTAAAAGGGAACGAACTGTCGCCATTTGCATGGGATACCACCATGGCAGAGAACTGACGTCACCAGAATGCAGCAGAGGAGATAACTACATTGAAACTGGAAGCGACAGGTTTCAATGTAGCTCTCCCTCTCCACACAGCAGGGAAACCTTAAGGGCCCCTCCCAGCTCTCCCGTGAGCATGATAGTGAGACTGAGGGAATCAGGAGTGACTCAGGACTTGTGGTGAGGAACCCCCAGCTACCTCTCCCACCATTGCTGACAACTGAGGTCTCTTGCACAAGTACCAGGGGCATGGCTACCGGAGGGCAAGCAAAATTCGCTGAGGGTTGTCAGCCCCAAGCTCCACAGACTTAGGGTCTGAGGGAATGGCAAACAGGGAGAGTGTGCCCACTTGTTCAAGAAAATAGGGCTCCCGGGAGCAGCAGACCTGGTGTGTAGCCAGTATTGTGGTGAGCGTCACCTGTGAGTGGGGCCTGGCTTGAGGAAAAGTGGGGAAGTAACTAGACACAAGAGAATGCCCTAGGCACTCAGGATTGGAGACTTGCACAGTCTGGTTGGAGGAGCTGTTGCACAGTGATGTGTTCCGGAGAACTGAGAGGTGAAGCTTGGCCCGGTGGGCACAGCTCCACCTACTGGAAATGAAGTTAATCAAACTCTAAGACTACATTAATTAATTTTTTTAATTTGGTTTTTTTTTTCATTTTTTTAGTTTTTAATTTTTTAAATATTTTCCATTATTTTTTAAATTGTAATTTTTTGATTATTTTTGCTAGTTTTTTTTCTTTTTTCTTTTCTATTTTTTCTTTTGTCTTCATTTCTTTTCAATTTTCATATTCCCCCTTCCTTGAATTCTACCTGCTTACTCTCATTGTCTTTAGTGACTTCTTCCCTTACCTTCTAATACCTTTCCTCCCAAGCATCAAATAAATATATAGGAGTAAACAGTAACTCAGCAGTCAAACAGAACAAAAAGTGACATGAGCAGCATGAAAAAGCAAGGAATAAAAGGAGTTCAAACAATGCAGGACAGTCAAAATATTCAGGAGGACCTGGAGGAATCAGGAAAATGGTCAAATAAAGAACTCAAGGAATACCTTAGACAGATGGAATGGAACCTTAAAGAGGATATGAGACAGCAAATTCAAACAGTGAAAGAACACATTGAGAATGAATTACATAAACAGATAAAAGAAGCAAATAAGCATCTTTATCAGGAGATAGAGATTGTAAAAAAAATCAAACAATAATTCTAGAGATGAAGGAAACTATAAACCAAATTAAAAACTCAAATGAGAGTATCACTAACAGAGTGGAACAAGTAGAAGCCAGAACATCAGATAATGAAGATAAAATACATCATCTTGAAAAGAGTCTAGCCAACTCAGAAAGGCTGGTAAAAAATCATGAGAAAAACATCCAAGAGATATGGGATAACATAAAAAAACAAACTTAAGAGTCATCATGATAGAGGAAGGTATAGAGGTTCAAACCAAGGGAATGAGCAACCTGCTGAATGAAATAATTATAGAAAACTTTCCAGAATTAAAAAAGGAAACGGATATACAAATTGTTGATTCATACAGGACACAGAGCATACAAAATCACAGTAGACCAACGCCAAGACACATTGTTATGAAGATATCCAATATAAAGAACAAAGAGAAAATATTAAAAGCTACAAGAGAAAGGAGACAGATTACATTCAGGGGTAAACCAATAAGGTTAACAACAAATTTTTCATCACAGACGCTGAAAGCGAGGAGATCCTGGAACAACGTATTTCAAACACTGAAAGACAATGGATGCCAACCAAGAATTTTGTATCCAGCAAAATTAAGCTTCAGGTACGACAACAAAATAAAAATCTTTCATGATAAACAAAAGCTAAAAGAATTTGCAGCCAGAAAACCATCATCAAAAAGCATCTTGAGCAAAACACTACACGAGGAAGAAATGAAAAACAATAACCAAAACGAACAGTGGGAAGTTCCTCAGTAAAGACAAAGGGTGGGGGAAAAGCTAATCATGGAGAAACAAACTAAATTTTAAAAAAAGATAAATAATCAAACATGGCTGGAAGTACAAACCATATATCAATAGTAACTCTAAACGTTAATGGCTTAAACTCTCCAATAAAGGCTGGTAACATGGATTAAAAAGACAAATCCAACAATATGCTTCCTCTAGGAGACACATCTGATTGTAAAGACATACATAGGCTGAAGGTGAAAGGATGGGAAAAAATATACCATGCAGATGGTCTTTGTAAGCAAGCAGGGGTGGCCATCCTCATATCAAATAAAATCGACTTCAAGACTAAGTTAATCAAAAGGGATAAGGAAGGACATTATATACTGTTAAAAGGAACCATTCACCAACAAGACATAACAATTATCAATATTTATGCACCAAAGAAGGGTGCTGCGACGTTCATAAAACAAACTCTCCTCAAGTTTAAGAATCAAATAGACCACAACACAATAATTATGGGTGACTTCAACACACCTCTCTCACCATTGAACAGATCCTCCAAACAAAAGTTGAATAAAGAAACCATAGAACTCAATATCACAATCAATAACCTAGAATTAACTGACACATATAGAATATATCAACCATCATCAAGTGGATATACTTTTTTCTCAGTAGCACATGAATCCTTCTCAAAAATAGATCATATATTATGCCATAGGGCAACCCTCAGTAAATATAAAGGGGTGGAGATAATACCATGCATTTTATCTGATCATAATGGAATGAAACTGGAAATCAATGATAAAAGAAGGAAGGAAAAATCCTACATCACATGGAAAATGAACACTATGTTACTGAATGATCAATGGGTTACAGAAGACATAAAGGAAGAAATCAAAAAATTCTTAGAGATAAATGAAAATACAGACACAACATATGGGAATCTATGGGACACAATGAAAGCAGTTTTAAGAGGGAAATTCATCACCTGGAGGTCATTCCTCAAAAAAAGAAAAAATAAATAAATAAATAAGCTCACACTTCATCTCAAAGCCCTAGAAAAGGAAGAGCAAAACAACAGCAAATGTAGCAGAAGGCAAGAAATAATTAAAATCAGAGCGGAAATCAATGAAATTGAAACAAAAGAAACTATTGAAAAAATTGACAAAAATAATGTTGATTCTTTGAAAAAATGAATAAGATCAACAGACCATTAGCCATGCTAATGAAGAGACGAAGAGAGAGAACTCAAATTACTAACATATGGGATGAAAAAGGCAATATCACAACAGATGCTACAGAAATACAGAAGACAATTAGAAATTATTTTGAAAACCTATATTCCAATAAAATAGAAGATAGTGAAGACATCTATAAATAAGTCATATGATTTGCCCAGACTGAGTCAGGAGGATACACACAATTTGAATAGACCAATATCAATGGATAAAATAGAAGAAGCAATCAAAAGACTACCAAGCAAGAAAAGCCCAGGACTGGATGGGTATACAGCGGAGTTTTACAAAACCTTTAAAGAAGAATTAATACCAATACTTTTCAAGTTATTTCAGGAAATAGAAAAAGAGGGAGCTCTTCCAAATTCATTCTATGAGTCCAACATCACCCTGATTCTGAAACCAGACAAAAGACACCCTGAAGAAAGAAAACTACAGACCAATATCTCTAATGAACATAGATGCAAAAGTCCTCAATAAAATTCTGGTGAATCTGATACAAAACACATCAAAAAAATTGTGCACCATGATCAAGTAGGATTCATCCCTGGGATGCAAGGATAGTTCAATATACAGAAATCAATAAATGTTATTCACCACATGAATAGACTTAAAGATAAGAACCATATGATCTTCTCGATAGGCACAGAAATAGCATTTGACAAAGTACAGCATCCCTTTATGTTCAAAACATTAGAAAAACTAGGGATAACAGGAACTTACCTCAACATTGTAAAAGCTATCTGTGCTAAGCCTCAGGTTAGCATCATTCTGAATGGAGAAAAATTGAAGTCATTCCCTCTAGAATCTGGAACAAAACAGGGATGCCCTCTATCACCACTTCTATTCAATATAGTTCTTGAAACACTGGCTAGAGCAATTAGACAAAAGAAATTAAAGGCATAAACATAGGAAAAGAGGAACTTAAATTATTACTATTTGTGGACCACATGATTCTATAACTAGAAGACCCAAAAGGTTCTACAAAGAAACTATTAGAACTAATAAATGAATTCAGCAAAGTGGCAGGATATAAAATCAACATGCATAAATCAAAGGCATTTCTGTATATCAGTGACAAAACTTTTGAAACAGAAATGAGGAAAAACTCCCCATTCACAATATCCTCAAAAAGAATAAAATACTTCGGAATCAACCTAACAAAAGAGGTGAAAGATTTATGCAATGGAAATTACAGAACCCTAAAGAGAGAAATAGAAGAAGATCTTAGAAGATGGAAAAATATACCCCAGTTCATGGATAGGCAGAACTAACATCATTAAAATGGCGATATTACCAAAAGTTATCTATAGGTTTAATGCAATGCCAATCAAAATCCCAATGGCATTTCTTGTAGAAATAGATAAAGCAATAATGAAATCCATATGGAAAAATAAAAGACCCAGAATAGCAAAAGCAACTCTAAGCAGTATGTGTGAATAAGGCGGCACAGCTATACCAGATTTCAAAGTATACTACAGAGCAATAGTAACAAAAATAGGATGGTACTGGTACCAAAACAGGAGGGTGGACCAATGGTACAGAATAGAGGACACAGAGACTAATCCACAAAGTTACAACTATCTTATATTTGATAAAAGGGCTAAAAGCATGCAATTGAGGAAGAATAGCATCTTCAACAAATGGTGCTGGGAAAACTGGAAATCCATATGCAACAAAATGAAACTGAATCCCCTTCTCTCGCCATGCACAAAAGTTAACTCAAAATGGATCAAGGAGCTTGATATCAAATCAGAGACTATGCGTCTGATAGAAGACAAAGTTGGCTCCCATCTACATATTGTGGGGTAGGGCTCCAAATTCCTTAATAGGACACCCATAGCACAAGAATTAATAACAATAATCAACAAATGGGACTTATTTAAACTAAAATATTTTTTCTCAGCAACAGAATCAATAAGAAAGGTAAATAGAGAGCCTACATCATGGGAACAAATTTTTACTCCTCACACTTCAGATAGAGCCCTAATATCCAGAGTATACAAAGAACTCAAAAAATTAAACAATAAGATAAAAAATAACCCAATGAACAAATGGGCCAAGGACGTGAACAGACATTTCTCAGAGGAGGACATACAATCAATCAACAAGTACATGAAAAAATGCTCACTATCTCTAGCAGTCAGAGAAATGCAAATCAAAATCACCCTAAGATACCATCTCACTCCAGTAAGATTGGCAGCCATTATGAAGTCAAACAACAAGTGCTTGCGAGGATGTGGGGAAACAGGTACTCTTCTAGATTGCTGGTGGGACTGCAAATTGGTGTGGCCAATTTGGAAAGCAGTATGGAGAATTCTGGGAAAGCTGAGAATAGAACTACCATTTGACCCAGCTATTGCCCTTCTCAGACTATTCCCTGAAGAACTTAAAAGAGTGTACTACAGGGATACTGCCACATTGATGTTCATAGCAGCACAATTCACAATAGTTAGACTGTGGAACCAACCCAGATGCCCTTCTATAGATAAATGAATAAAAAAAAAATGTGGCATTTATACACAATGGAGTATTACGCAGCACTAAAAAATGACAAAATCATGGAATTTGCATGGAAATGGATGGCATTAGAGCAGATTATGCTATTCCTAAAAAACAAATGCCAAATGTCTTCTTTGATATAATGAGAGCAACTAAGAACAGAGCAGGGAGGAAGAGCAGGAGGAAAAGATTAACATTTAACAGAGACATGAGGTGGGAGGGAAAGGGAGAGAAAGGGGAAATTGAATGGAAATGGAAGGAGACCCTCATTGTTATACAAAATTACATATAAGAGGTTGTAAGGGGAATGGGAACAAAACAAGGAGAGAAATGAATTACAGCAGATGGGGTAGAGAGAGAAGTTGGGAGAGGAGGCGAGGGGGGAATAGTAGAGGATAGGAAAGGTAGCAGAATACAACAGTTACTAATATGGCATTATGTAAAAATGTGGATGTGTAACCGAGGTGATTCTGCAAACTGTATTTGGGGTAAAAATGGGAGTTCATAACCCACTTGAATCTAATATATGAGATATGAAATGTCAAGAGCTTTGTAATGTTTTGAACAACCAATAATATATATAAAAATATATAATAAAGAAAAAAAGACTGGATAGTGGTGTCAGTTCTGAGTTGTTTTAAAAACATAAAACACATATGAACATAAAAAATTAAAATTTAGATATATGCAGCATTTTTAAGTCTTTAAATATCATCTAAAATTAAAACTAATGCTAGTAGGTGACATATGTATGAGAGGTCTTCCAAGTCTTTCAAGAAAAACCTATGGTTTCATTTTCTACTGAAAAAAAAAAAACTTAGACCATACCATTTGTGCTTAATTGGCTCTGCTATCAGTATTTTGTGTTTGACACAAACTCCATAGTAACACTTTATAATCTGTTATTAAAACCCATCAATTTGTGTCAATCCTTTGCTTTAAAATAAGCCAGCTCTTTATCTACAGAATACATTTTTATAATAGCAATAATCCCCTTCTTATCCTGACCTTAACTAGCTTTAAGTGCCTTGTTTACTTTCCCAATCCTATGGAGTTCAACTTCTAGGCCTTTTCTCAATTGACAATACTCTTCAATATTATTCTTTCTGTTGGAATGCTCTTAATTTCTAATATGTGTGATATATTCCTAAGCATTTGAGAAAACATTTAAAATGTCTCTCTGTCTCTCTGTCTCTCTCTGTCTCTCTGTCTCTCTGTCTCTCTCTCTCTCTCTCTCTCTCTCTCTCTCTCTCTCTCTCTCTCTCTCTCACCCATAGACATACACACACATAACACCCACACACAACTAAAATGAGGTCACAAAATTCTTGAGCCTGGGGAAATGTGAAGTGTGAGACTGCAGTCCCATTGGTCACTGTGACCTGGAATATAGCAATTTTCTGTGATCCCATGATTCCATAAGAATAATAAATAACTTTGGTAAAAGCCTTTACCTTATTATTGTTACTCTTACCTGGAATGAATAAGTGACCGGTTGACACTCTATGTCTTGTGTTTTCTTGACACCCAAGGCATATTATAGCAAGGGAGTTGCTGTAACCTCCTTTGTTTTTATTTTGTTAGCTATAAAGCTTCAGACCACTCAGATGTCATTTCAGAAGCACAAATTCTAGGATGATTAGATGGTTGTTTCCTTGGATGATCATCCTTATGTAGGCCTGAATAAATTCTTTATTCTCATACTCAGCATGCCTCACCTTGCCTTTCAGTTTGACACATCCATCAAAGCCTGGATGATGGTTAATCTTGGTTGTCAACTTGACTCAATTGAAAGATGCCTAAAGATTGGTAGAGCACAGTTTTGGGTGCTTATCTGAGGATGTATCCAGAGAAGATTGTCAAGGGGATCAGCAAGCTCAGTGCAAAGGCCCACCCACAGTGTATGGCACTATTCACTGAGCTGGGAGCCTGGATGGAACAAAAAGCAGAAGAGGAGGAAACAGACTAGGGAGCATTTGTTGTGTGTTGCTGCTGCTGTGGTCCATGGATGGACATCAGATTCCAGATTCTTCAGCCTTTGAATGCAGACTTGCCCTAGTGACTTTCCAAGGAGGTTCCAAGTCTTCAGTCTCAAAATGAGGCTGCATCATTCATTCCTCTTGTTCTGAGACTCCAGCTTCTTGGCCTGGAAGCTACTGGGTCCTCTGGCTCTGCACTCCACAGATGGCCACTGGGGACTATCCACAATCATATAAGGTGTCTAAGAAATCCCATCTTCTAATATTACAGATCAATATAAATACAATTTCCTCTGTGAAATCATTACCTACTTCAAGGAGGAGTAGATTATTTCCTCCCTATTTTCTAAACAGATATTTATTCATAATTACTATATCAGGCATCTAATTTGTTCACAAAAATTACAGAAAAAATAATGTGGTATATTGATGATAAATTACCACCTAGATTTGAACCCTGTGACCTCACAGGTTTTTACATCAGATGATGGATAAGTAAGTCCCCAGCCTATTATATCTGTATATGAATGTGTTAAAGCCTTCTATGTCTCAATATGTAATGATAACCCAAAGATACACTTAAAATATAAAAAGCATATTAATTATAAATGAAAGAAAGGATGCACAAGATGGGTTATATATATGACTTGGTGTATTTATATGCTCAAAGTCAATCTCTATAAAGATTCCATATTCCATGGGCTGGGGTTTTAGCTCAGTGGTAGAGTGCTTGCCTAGCACATGTGTGGCACTGGGTTCGATCCTCAGCATCACATATAAATAAACAAATGAAATAAAGGTGTTATGTCAATGTACACCTTTAGAAATGTATATTTAAAGACTCCATATATTTTCAATATGGCTGCAGAAAATTAAAACTATATCCCCTAATGACTTTTAAATGGATTTTTTATAAGTGGTAAGAATGATTCTTTTGTTTACACTTCTAAATCTTTGTTAAAAATATTTTTGTTCATTTTTACATTTTACCTTTTTTATTTTGGATCCAGTCTTTTTCAAAACCTCTGATTTTGAATAATAGTAAACGATAAGTTATAAATCTAATAAAATATGTTTCTAGCTGAAGGAGTTCTGGTAATTTCCAAGAGAAACCCCCACAGGTGGCATGTTAAAATGAACCATAAAAGAAGTACAAAAGGGAGAATCAACAGAGAAGATAAAACCCAACCCCTACATTCCCTACCACTAGTAATGAATAAGTCAACAAATCCAAAATAAGCAGGGGAAAAGAAAAACTAAAATAAGCCATGTCATCAAACTAAGCAGATTGATGGGTTACATGCAGAAATTACTGTTAGTTCAGATATTCAAGATGATTTCTTCCACAGATCTAGACTATAATACACTCTTTGTGCAAATTATTTGAGTGTGTCTTTCCTAAACAGTTTAGGAAACTGTTACTCTGATTTGGATTGCTAACTTGCATAGGCAGCAAAAATAAATTTTCTTTCCAAATCACCTATGAATTAGAGGCATATTATTAAAGCAGTTTTACTCAAAATAAATATCAAATTTGGTTTCTGCAATAATTTTATGCTAAGTGAAAAGCTACAGAGTTTGTCTCATAATCACTGAGTAGTCCTGGTTAGAGCAGCTGGATTCATTATCTAAACACACAGATCTATACCAGCATATCTCAAATATATTTCTGGCTGTGGTGATTTAGAGGCTGTGTTAAGTAGGTAAATTTTCTGTATCATTTATGATAAAATGTCCTCATAAACAGCGTTGCAAATAGGGCCAAAATGAATGTGCACTTACATGTGTATCCTCTCCATGTATGCAGCATTTAAAATTGATGACTTGTAAACCATTTAGGGAACACTTCCAATCCCAGATGGCTTCTTAATTTTTATCATGAATTTACTTGAAATTCTCAAACATTAACCAATGATAAGGTATATTGACAAAGATATATGTGATTGATTAAAATTGATGTTTTTAGCAGGTGGCCAAATTATATTAACCTGCTCTGCTGTGAAGCTGTATTAAAAACACCAATCATAAACATAACCTGCCATTTTAAGGAAACAGTTGGATCCAATCTACTAGCTGTTTATTTTTAAAAAACTTTACCATTTATGTGACTATGCCCTACCAATACACTAATATCCATCTGGGACATAATCCATAAAAATAATCCAAAGCTGCCAAATGGAATGATTATCAAACTCTCACTCACTCCCCCAAAATAGTAGGCGAAAACACTCCTAAAGTCGTATTTTCTCCTTTTTGTGTGTTTAATTTTATACTATTTAAGGAACTTGTGAGAAAAATGTCACAATGGCCATAAGAAACATCCAAGTTGTCTTTATGTTCTACTTGGATCTATTATACACTCAGTAAGATGGTGAATAATTAGCTTGAAGGGTTTAAAGCTCATATAGGTCTGGTAACAGGTCCCTATCTCATTAGACAGGTAGAATATAGGACTTTGGGGAGAATTTGAACTGACTCCAAAATTCAAAGGTATTATAAGAAACAGTGATAGCTAAGCTGACTTTGGACCTCAGGAGGTGTCCGTGATCAAGTGACAGAGGTAAAAGAAGTCAATGCTGATTTACAGATATATCTACCAATAAACTTGTACTACCTTCTGAAATTTCAGTTCCACAATGTAATGACCCTTAAATAGAGCAAGAAAGGAAATCTTCCTAGTAGTCAGAAACATGTTCATTTTCTTTTCTTTTCCTTAAAAAACCTACACAATGGACAGTGGATAATGATTTTCCCATTTCTCAGAATTTTGAAAGTAACAAAAACTGAGGCATGGATAATAAGTTCTGAATAAGAAGCAATAAACTTCTGGAAATGGCAAAAGTCTGAAAGTATTTGTGTTCTAAGTTAGTACCCAACTGCAAAGCCTTTTTTCAGTAGCAAAGTGGAGATGACAACCCTTTCTGTGACCATCAGTCAACCTTTCTCCAGTCACTTCAGCTTGAACAATGGGCTCATACACAAGACAATCAAGGCATCAGGTATAGAAGATAAACATGTGGTCATAAAGGATAGTTTTCCCTTCAACAAGACTATTCCAGCTGTCACTGTTGTTAAACATATAACATGCCATCAGTGGTGCTTGATAGTGACTCTTTGTGGCTCCATTCCCACTGGGATCTGCTTGCCATGTTGACTATTTCCATGATGGAAGAAGGAACATCCTTCACCAGAACAAACAGAGTAGATATAAATTGCCTTCCCTGAGTGCTCTGCTTTTTCAATAACTATGAACCATAGGCTAACAGTTACTATGGTTCTCTATAATGATACCTACACAACTCAGCTTCTGGCCAAAGAACATATTTACCAGCAAGAAATGAGGGAGAGGTTCACACCCATGGAAACTCTTAGCCCATACCACATCACCTCAGGTTGGCTTGCTTGAGACAGCAGTGAAATATCCTATTAAAGAGTTATAGTACTGGCTAAGTATTAATAATACCTCATTAGGGATGTACTGTACTACAAGATTTGGTGTATTTTCTGAACCAGCAACAAGCATGATACTACCTTTTCCCATAGCCAGAATATATGCATCAGGGAACCAAGAGGTTGGAATGGACATGGTTCTTCTCTCCTGCTATCCTTAAGGGCCAGTCACAAAGCTTTGCATCCTGTTTTCCCCCTTTTGGCTCTGCAGGTTGAGAGGACTGAATTTCTGAGAAATAAATGCATCCATTAGAAGACCTAACAATGAGTCCATGGAACTTACCTAGTCACTTTGATTTCTTTATACCATCAAGGAAATGGGCAAAGGATTTGCATACTAACTGATGCATAATAGTAATATTGGCCTTATAATTCAGCCTTGAATTATTATATCTTTGGCATAATGATTCATAATAGTAACATCAGACTTATAACTCAGCCTAAAGGTTTCACAATATTAATGGAGATTGGAACCAAGTCCAGAAGAAAAATGAATATCACTCAGAAACAGATGCAGTGGTTGACATAATTTTGTTTCCACCCCTCTGTGGAGAGGGTAAACTGGGTGGCTATATAAGGCAGAGTTATCATATCCTGTGGAAGATGAAGTCTGGTGGTGGTTTTTGAAGCTCAAATATGCATGGAAGAATATAGGTGGATTCTGAGTTGACAAAATTAGGACCAGTTGAGATTTCAGTTCAAACTGATATCATTACTTTCCCTCTCATATTTTTGTGTGCTTCAAAGGCGAGAAACCTGAAAGTCCACTTTCCAGAGCTCTTTTAACTGGATGATTACAGAATTAGTCTGCAAATGACCAATAGGCATTATGATGCAGAAGGAAGCAAAAAAAAAAAAAAAAAAAAAAAAAAACCTAAGAACATAGTATTGCAGCCTTCTCCCTAAAGAAGGCAAAGAGTACATAAAATTGTAAAGTCTAGAAATCAAGAAAGAAAATTGTAAATTTCTTTTACAGGAAAAAGTATCAGTATTTAGTAAATTTTGATATCTCAAAGGAAACTTAAAAATTTTTTGATATTATTTGACACATAATAAGTAGCCTTGGGGGTATTGCAGAGGAGACATGGAAAAGCACATAGAAACTATTCAAATGATTCATGAACTGAAGTTTGAGTTCCCAGATAAAGAGCTGAAATATATATACATGTTTCCTATAAAGAAACTTCCAGAGATTGGTAAATACTGTTATTGTGTTTACTTGCAATTTGAAACTAAGAATGGAGGCTTCTACAATGCATTCAAGATGATAATTAAGTCATAAACTACCTCTTTATTTGCCCACCTTAGTCAGCTCTCCTTTTTAAAATGTCTTCCATGCTCAACTTTAGTTCATGAAATCTAGGATAACTTTCCCTGGTAACGTAAAGGGAAAAAAAAAACACATGTAAATAAAGGGTTTCTGTGTCTGTAGGTGACATGAGAGCAAACCAGAATCTTTTCAGTACCTGCACAAGTTTCAGCAACTCCATAGCCTTATTTGTATCTCATTGTTCTCTAAACCAAGGTAATCGGATTAGAAGATATCTACAAAATTTCCAGGCTGTCTTTTATGATTTTGTGCGTTGAGCTGTTAACCAATGCTGACTCCAGCGATTAGTTTTCCATGGGAATGTCACCGACCATGTCATGTACCTTAATTTCAACTCTGGTTTATTTTGTTTTGGTATGAACTGCATCACTTTTGTAACATAAACATCAATACCTATTTGTTTAAACTGATATTGTGATAACTGACATGATGGAATTTTGTTTCTTTGAAACCTCTCATGGAAACTACCCCCTAGGTGTGTTCTAGAAATAATGCCCTGTCCACACATTTTAAATACCTGGCAATGTCCTCTTTTCCTCCTTTAACAAAGGGGATCAGTTTCATTGGTCCTTTTCAATGAGGTAAATAAATACCTCATTCTTTCCAATCTCTCCTTTTCTTTCCCAACTTCATTTTATATATTTTAACAAGTGACTTTGCTGAGCCTCACACACTATGTGACCAAACTCACTGTGACTTTAATGTCTGAAAAGAAAGCCCTTGCATTTCTCTTTTGATCATTTGAAGAGTATGTCAATCTTTTTCTTATTCTTGCAAGAATAAATCTGGTCACCACTGCCAGGTGATTATCAAATTTCTCTTGCTTTTGCAATAAGCGTTTGAGATTTCAGCTAACTGAGGGAGGGCTCCCTGAGACTCTTGCTGCAGCTGGATTCCCTGAATTATCTTCATCTGGTCCACATCTCAGTACCTCACTTGAGCTAAGGCCTGACAGCTAGATTATAATGTTGCCTTTGTGTAACATGAAAAAGTTTCATATTTGTCTGTCAAATGTAAATTTACCAAGTCTGGCATCTACCAGAGAATTTTGAGAAAAGAATGCTTTTGGAGGTGGTCTCTTTTGAGTTTTGAAGCAGCAGAGGTTTGTTGTTGTTGTTGTTTTATTTCCAAACCAGTAATATAATCCATTCCTTTAAAAAGAACTGTTGTTCAGGTCTAGCAAACTTAGTCTAGAAACTTCCTTTGTAATGGTCTCCATGATAAATCCTGTTTACCAAAACCCATATGATTTTGAAGAGTAATGCAGAATTTGGAGAAATAATGCCACAGACTATGGCCCAGGTTCCCACCTAGGACAGTAACCAGAAAACCATCTCATCTGGGTGGTTCAGTGGAATATGTTGACTGAAAGAGAGACAGGCACCTAGAGAGGATCCCCTCCCCTCACTTGCTCCCCCATCACTCTCCTTCTCTGTGGCCTTATGATAGCAAGTGCTCTTACCTCTGTTCTGCTGACCTACCACCTCTGCAGACCTGCTCTTCAATACTGATTTTACCTCTCATCAAATTACAAACACACTGTTTAGAAGTACTTCATCATAGCCAATCACACTGAGGATGTTCTCCAATGTAAGGGTTATTTTAATCACTGTATTCATTTGTCAGGGCTGCCCTAAAACAAACTACCACAAACTTCTTTGCTTAAAATCACTGAAAGTTATTTCCTTACAGTTCTGAAATCCAGATGTCATAAATCAACATGTCACAGACTATAGTCCCCAAGTCCCTGGTGTCCTGCTTCGCTTCTTCCACCTCTAGTGACTCCCAGCACATCTTGGCTTGGGAGCTCATCATTCCAATCTTTGCCTCTATCATCAGACCACTGCCTCCTCTTCTGTTTGGCTTCTTGTTGGTAGGTCTGCATGGAATCTCCCTCTGCCTCTATTTGATAAGGACTCTTGCAACAGTATTAGAGTTCACCCAGGTAATCCAAGGTAATCTTTTCATCTCAAAATTTAGTCCATCTGCAAATGACCCTTTTTTTCCAAATAAGGTTAAAATATAAAAATTCCAGAGCTTAGGACTTGATATTTGGTGCAGGAATTATTCAACCTACTATAGTTCAACAGAAGTTCAGGGCCATAAAAATTTTAGCTCTTAGGATCCTTAGGCAAAAAACAGAAACAAACAAACAAAAAACCCGATTTACCTCCATGTTCACATATATCACACTATAAATATGTTCACATATATCACACTATTAATATTCTTTATTAACTCTGAATATTTGTCCCAAGATAGGACATTTATCCTATGAAATCCCCTACATCAAAGTAATCTCTGTATTTTATGTCATACCCACATCCTACTTATTCTCTGAAACACTCTTTAATATTTTGCTTAAGAAAAATATTGCTATATTTTAAAACTATATATTTATTTTCAGGCAGGCACGTTATCTGCCTGGCAATACTAGAGGTAACATTCTTTTCTTCATCAACTATTTCTTGAGTTCCTTACACTGTACCAAGGTCTCTGAGAGAAACTGCCTTTAATGCCCAAACCCCTTACTTTGAATTTACCAAGGTGTCCTAAGGATTCTTAGGAGAACATTCTGGTAGCCTGTATTACCAGAGAAGTCCTCAGTGGAGACAGGCATATTTGTAGTAAGGTGGAGCCAAGTTTTTGAGAAATGAGGCCCACTTGATGTACCCCTTTGACATTCCCAAATTTTAAATGACATTTGGGGCATTCAATATATTACTGGAAAGTCCTAACAGAATTCCTTCAGGAAAGCAGAAAGTCAGCCAGGGTGCCAGTGAGCAAATGAAGGTAGAATGGAATGATTTACATCTTCATCCCAGAATGTATTCAGATTGCCGCAGTCTGGCTGGGCACAAGATCACGAGCCACTCACAGCTTTGTAGATTCAAACAGCAATTCTTTATTCCCGAACTCACACCGGCCCTGTACAAACACGTTCTGGGGGAAATCCAAGTTCTGCCGCAAAATACACGTACTCCACCAAAGTTTCCATAATAAAGTGTATGTCTAAAAAGTGTTACTAGGTGAAGTCTGATTGCTGCCTTTTTCTGACAGAGTGCTTTCTGATGGTTAGAGCCAAAAACGCCACCAAAAACCTGAGAATTCTTTGTTTGTTTGATATTAGGGAATGAACCCAGGGGCACTCTGCCTCTGAGCTACATTCCCTGACCTTTACTTTTCAAATTTTTATTTTGAGAAGGGTTCTCACCAATTTGCTCAGGCTGACCTTGAATTTACAATCCTCCTGCTTCAGCCTCCATAACAGCTGGGATTACAGGTATGTGCCATGACCTACCAAGACCTGAGATGTTTTTACTGGGGTAAATTGAACAATTAAGATAGAAGGTGGGTCTACAGCATCTCCATAGGGTCCTGCACTGCCCACTCCAGAAAGAAGGAAAAATTCTCTTTATTTTTTCTAAGTCACTTTAGAAGGTTTTTTTTAATCACATACAGTTGAATTAATTCTAACTAAAACAGTGGCTTTGAAAGTTTGCACATTTTTAAGGCTTCCTGTGTAAATTGCCAAATTTGAGTCCAAAAAGGGTGTGCTGATGAATATTCCTACCAATAATGTGTCAGTTGGGGTCCCATTCTCCATTTATCCAGGTAACACAAGGTCTTATAATTCTTTTTAAATTGTTGCCAATTTGGTAGTTGATAAATGATCTCTCTTTGTTTTAATTTGCATTTCCAGGATCATCCTTCTGAACCTTTTCCCCATTCTCTTTTATTCTCCCCTGATACAACCCTCCTTTTGATTAGAGATGCTGAGACATCATCCAGGTTAAAAACATGGCTCTGATGATGAACTACTTGGCTTTGTTGTCATTAATATCTTTCTGTCTCCCATTCAAGAAAGCAGGACAAATGCCCCCAAGGCTCTTACCTTGCTTTTCACTGATGAATTTCCTTCTCTGACCTCCTGTTCTGCCTGGGTGCAGCAAGTTCAGCTGTTTGTTTAAAGTGATCAGGCTGTTTTATAGCTTTAAGAGCAATATTAGGGTACAAGTAGCAGGTAAATTGAGCAAATCCCAAATACACAGAATTTCAGCATTCATGGTTGCATTTATTTCTCCTTGCCTCTTTTTGCCTTTGTCATCTCTTCCTCTCACTTATCTACCTGGCCAGCCTATGGTATCCTCTTATATATACCCTCTCTCTCTCTCTCTCTCTCTATATATATATATATATATATATATATATATATATATACATATATATATATATATATATATATATATATTTGCAAAAAGTGTGATGTGTGATTTGAGAATTTCAAATGTGAGAATAATTGATTGGAACCTGTGATTGTCTAACTTTTGATTAATGGGTTGACCTAGAAGTATTCAGGGAACTGCCACTGAGGAAAATGTTCTGGCCTTTGAATTATTGTTATTCAACAAATTTTGACATCATGGAAAGACATAAACATGTTTGGTCTACCTTAATGACACAACTCACTAATGACACTGGAATAAGTTTTCTTCAGTGATCCATCAAAATTGTTTTCTTTGCATTCAAAGAAAGAACCCCCATTGTATAGCCACTCTAGACTTTTCCTTTAAAACCCCCTTTCTTTTCCTATAATGATCATGACCATAGGGAAAAAAACTGATTAAAAGACAACAAAACAAAAATAACAACTTCAAGAATAAATAATGCTTAAAAAGTAATAGAGAAAAAGTCCTAATACAAAATTTCCGACATTCATAATATATGTCACTCATCCTCTTCTCTCTCTCTCTCTCTCTCTCTCTCTCTCTCTCTCTCTCTCTCTCTCTCTGTCTCTCACCCTGGTTCTGTTTGTTTGTTTTCCCCAATAGCTATTCTTATCAGCTCTGCTTCCCTCCACAGCATCTTGTTGCAGATACATTGCCCTGGACAGGGTCATTTCTAAATGCACATCTGCACACTGATAGTCACTTCTTATTACCTGCATTGCCATAACATTAGCATCCAGAAAATTCAATTGAGTTTTGAGTAGCATGACCCTGACCCACATGGGCTTCTTCCAGATCCAGTTATGAGTTTTAGTAAAGGTAGGTAAAAATAGTGACATACTATTTTTTCCATTATCTCTCTCTTTACAATCATACCACTTAGGATTCCCTATTCCGTTATCTTCCCTAAAGATTTAAGAAACTGCTATGAGTTCATCCTGGAACTTAGGTTCCATCTTCCCTGTTTTACCTGACAGTCTTCATTTTTCTCCTTCTTTTTGGTACTGGGAATTAAATCAAGGGTACTTTACCACTGAGTTATATCCCCACATCTTTCTATTCTTTCTATTTCTTTCTTTCTTTCTTTCTTTCTTTCTTTCTTTCTTTCTTTCTTTCTTTCTTTCTTTCTTTCTTTCTTTCTTTTTCTTTCTTTCTTTCTTTTTTTGGAGACAGGTTCTTGTTAAGCTATTGAGGATCTTGCTAAGTTGCCCAAGCTGGCCACAATTTGTAATCCTCCTGCCTCAGTCTCCTGAGTAGGTGGGTTATAGGCAGGTGTCAAGAGCCCTGCTGATAGTCTTCATTGATTTGCATTACTTCCTCTTAATATAAGAAGTTATTTGGTATCCACTACCATACTCAATCACTTTGCATGGTCTAATTCTCAAGATAAATTTATGAGGCAAATGGTATTAGTAGCTCCATCTCTTGTCCCCGGTATTAGGGATTGAACTCAGGGGCACTAGACCACTGAGCCACATCCCCAGTCCTATTTTGTCCTTTATTTAAAGACAGGGTCTCACTGAGTTGTTGAGTACCTCATTTTTGCTGAGACTGGCTTTGAACTTGCAATCCTCCTGCCACAGCTTCTGGAGCTGTTGGGATTACAGGCATGCGCCATTGCTCCCACCAGTAGCCCATCTTAAAGGAGAGTACACTGAGTCTCAAACATCTGCCAGTAGGTGGGGGAAACAGGATTTAAATCCTGAAAACCTAAAATGGTTTGCATATCATCAATGAGACTCTTCTACCTCTTCCTAATTTCCTTCAGCTTTTCCTCTATAAGCCCATTATTCTTCATGTTCATATTGCTCTTTGCCAATCTGACACCTTTGTTGGAAAGACTTTCTGCTATCTACATATCAACTTGCATTAGACTGAACTCTTGACCAGTAAAATCCTGTAAGTTTAACATCAACAAAGCAACAATTTGGTCTTCTCATCCCTTAGGGCAGGTGAGAATCAATGGAGGCCTAAGTGGTATCAATTGCAATAAAAATCAAACTGCAGAAGCAGGTTCTCCAAGAGTCTGCTTTTCTGATGATAATAGCTAACAATAAGTTGTTGTTAATACTGTTATCAGACTGCGCTGAGCTCTGGCCCTGCACCAAGAAGGCACCTTTACTGTTCTCATTTTACAATAAGAAAACTGAGATTAGAAGACTTTCAGTAAATTGCTCACCTAATACAATGAACACCTGGAATATCCATCATTTGAGACCCTGTCTGCTCAAATTCAGAACTTACTTTAACTACTTTACTACAATGTCTTCTCTTTTTAATAAACTTTATGATATCATTTGAAAATATCAGAATCCCATGGGAAAAAATACTCAACAATGTGTCCTAAATCAATTTTTTTTCATTTATATCATCCAATACATGACTATGCTTATTTACACTACATAACATTATAAATTAAGTTATATTTTTTCTATATTTTTCATTAACATTCCATCAAGCATGCGACTCTGGCAATAAATTTGAAATCCTGAACAAACTGATGATTTCCTAGCAACATCAGTTGCCAAAATTGAACCAATAAGTATAAAATTTGAATGTCTAGTTATCAATGAAAAGAAAACAAAGGTACTAGGATTAGGTGGGTTTCCAACTGAGTTAAACTAATCTTTAAATAATTGGTATTTCTGTGTTATTCAAAAAATTCAGAGATAAAAAGATGGACATTTATTCATCCATTTATGTGTACATTTTAATACTAAAATATAACAAATATGCTATAGCAAAGAAAAGCACTGTATGTTCTTAGTACAATTGCAATATTAGAAAATTGATTCTGCAAAGTTATTAAAATAATAATACATTATAATCACAGAATTTTTATTCCAGGAAAATCAAGGTAGTGAATATCAAGAAATGTATTTGTACAATACACGGTGTCAAGAAAATAAAGAATAAAGCATTTGCAAAATGCTGAACTTTTTGGAAATCTTAAGTAGAATTAAAGGTGAAAATAAACTACTAAACAAAGGAGAAAATATTCATTAAGTGGGTGATATTTAATATTTAAAGTAAAAAATGAGGCAGAAATTTTCTTGATTACTATTATAATTTAACATTAGCTTAGAGGTACTAACAAATAAAAAGACTCTAATACATAATTCTAAAAAAAAGAAAAAATTGTTTTTGTTTTCATTTTTGATTTTTGGTACCAGGGATTGAACCCAGGGGCACTTAATGACCATTCAATGACCACATCCTCAGACTTTTTTATTTTATTTTATTTTATTTTGAGATTGGGTCTTTCTGAGTTGCATAGGGCCTCACTAAGTTGCTGAAGATAACTTTGAATTTGTGATTCTCCTGCCTCAGCTTTCCTATCTGCTGTGTTTTCACTGAGGTATGGCACCATGCCTGAATGCAAATATTGATTTTTAAAGATTGTATATTCTTGCTTAAAAAAATTAAATTTACAATAGGACTTATAAGTTAGGAATAGCCAACTATTCATAGAAATAGGAAGAAAATATCCCACACTAATAGAAAAAATAAATTGTAAAAGACTTTAGAAATAAATTGTTAAAATAACATTATATGAGCATGATAAATTATATAAATCTTATTACAATATGTAAACAAATGGAAGACATGCCATCTCTTTGGGTAGAAGACATAAGGTCACAAAATATAAAATCTCCCTAAATTAATAAATAGAACAACATTTCAGTTAAATGTCAAGAGTCTTTCTTATGATCATAAAAACTGATTCTTAAAGTTTATATGGAAAAAATAAGCTTGAGATACTAGTCAAACATTAAAAAGAAGAAAAGAAATAGAAAGGAGAGCTGTTACTGGCCATGGGCATGACTCAGATGATTATAAAACTACAGTAAATAAATCAACATAACATTGGCCAGAAGAAATAATGACATTAAAAGAAGACAATAGAAAATCTAGGAATACATCAAAGTTCATATCAAAATCTTAACTCAGTTGGAACAGAACATATTTTTAATAAATGGTGTTAGAGCATTGGTTACCCATTTGGAATAAAATAAATTGGACCTTGACTTATATATGAAAAGCTTTCCAAGTAGATTTAAGACTTAAATGTGGAAAATGAAGTAATAGAGCACTTAGAGGTTATCTTGAGGACAATTTTTACAATCCAGGGGCAGGAAAAGCCTTCTGACACAGGCTAGAAACTTCAAAGCTATAAAAGAAAAGATAGTTGCATTTGACTACTGTCTTATACTACTGTCAGGTAAGCATGATTTTAATCTCCACTTGCTGAACAGACACAGACAAGTTATGTCACCCTGCCTTGGGTTCCTATATTGTAGGGCTGAGCTTCCAATTCAGCCTTCCAACTTCAGTATCTGAGCACTTAACCACTAACCCATGAAGCTGCATGATCCAAGGAAAGAATAAGCAAACAAAATATTATAAAAAAATACGTGAGACTGGGTGATTTATGTTCATGGTTCTGGAGGCTGAGAAATCCAAGTTCAAGGTCCCAGCACATGCAGTGTCTGGTGTGGTCTCATTCCCATGGATGGCACCTTCTTGCTGTGTCCTCATGTGGCTGAAAAGGCAAACAAGATTCCTCATGCAACTTTTATTAGGGCACTAATCCCATGTATGAAGGCTGTGGCTTTGTGGGTTAGCCACTTCTCAAAGTTCTCAGCTCTTAATACCAACAGATGGGAGATAAGAATTAAAAATATGAATTTTGGAGGAGCATTAACATTCAAACCATAGCAACTTTGTTAAAAATTGAGCTGGGCCTGGTGGCACACTCCTTTAATCTCAGTAGTTTGGGAGGCTGATGCAGGAAGATTGCAAGTTCAAATCCAGCCTCAGCAAAAGCAAGGTGCTAAGCAACTCAGTGAGACCCTGTCTTTAAATAAAATAGAAAATAGGGCTGGGGATGTGGCTCAGTGGTTGAGTGCTATTGAGTTTAATCCCTAGTAACTCCTCCAAAAAATTGATAGTTTTGAATGACAAATCATATCATTAAGTAAATAGACAAATATTAGATTTAGAGCCCCAAAGCTAAGATCCTCCTATAAATGACACCAGGGTTAAGCAACATGGGAATTCATAAGAATTTTAGCAGACAGTAAACCCCAAACCCAAAAAATTAGAAAAGATGTACAAACTGATTAATAGCTAGGAAATAAAAATTTAAGCAGCAAGCTGTCACTACATTATGGCAAAAAATGGGTTCGATCCTCAGCACCACATAAAAATAAACAAATAAAATAAAACAGATACAAAAATTTTTTGGGGGGTAATCTAGGAAAAGAATAAAAATGGCCAAATCCTATAAATGAATATCTTTCTGAAGGAGAATAGTTGATTATGGTGCATCCACGTTGTACAATTTTTATAGCATTTTTTAAAAAAGATGAATTAGAGTTAGTCCAATTGACTTGGCTTTATTGATACATTCTTTGAAAATGCAAAAACTGAGCTCAAAATAACCTATTTTTTTAAAGTGAGAAAAGACAAAAACTCTGTATCTGTGATTATGACATAATCATGCAGAAAACTATGGAAGTGTACAGATTATATTTTTAACAAGCGATAGGAGAGTATACAGGTGGAGGATTTTATTGACTAAACTGCAGGAAGAGAACAAGTGAGTAAGAGAATAAAAGATTCCACTAAGTTTATATGTATACTAAGTTTATTTTATTTGTTTTTGTAAAAACTATGCCTATGGGTATATTTATAAAGAAAATATGTAAAGAAAGAATCAAAAATGTATAACACTGATATTTTCCTAACTTGATTTTACTACCATTTCTCTGTTGTGTTTGTATATATGTCTTAGTTCATTTTCTTTCTCCTTCCCAAATAGGTTAAAAACACTGATGGCCCTGAGTGTCAGTCATAATCATTCATCAACTACATTGTTATTTATCATAGTAAAAGTAGAAGAATTAAGACTATAGTCATATAAATTATTGACATTTGCATTATGAAATTGTTAATTTCCTTGAGTCGTATCAATTTCAGGTATCTCTCTTTTAAGTGCTAAAAGTTTTTCTTATTAAAGTCACAAATCCTATTCCTGGTTTCCAAAAGATGTACCATAATATTTGTGAATGAGTAACTCTGAAAGAACCAAATATCAGAATCAAAGTTCAGTATTTGCCAAGCTTTAGAGTCAGGGTCCAGTGTTCTTCCTGATCCTGTCTAACTAGAGAGAAGGGAGTGGTGTGGTAGAAATCATTGCACCAGACCTCCAGTGCCAAGAGAGATCTCTTCACACACCAACCTCTTTGTGAGCGAACAGGACACCAGCCCCACCCAAAATACTGTTAACCACTGACTGTGTCCCAGAGGGGACACAGACATCCTGTCAATCTTCTAAAAGTGATATAAGGAGGGCTCATATGGACACTGCTCTTCTTATGTGCCAGGAACTGGGCTAAGTCTTTTACTTAATCAATTCATTGAATCCTCATGATGGCTCTGTCAGGTAAGTATGATTTTAATCTGCATCTGCAGAGGAGATATAGAGAAGTTATGTAATTCTGCCTTGGGTCCTACATGGTAGAGTTGAGCTTCCAACTCAGCCTTCCAACTTCAGTGTTTGGGCGCTTAACCCCGACCCATGCTGCTGTGTGATCCAAGGGAAGCATGAAGCAAAAAAAAGATGCAAGTTCAAAAGATGTTTATTTTCAGATGTAGGATGATTGGTTTGAAACATTGTAGCCTGTTTCAGTCCCCCAATGTCCAGCAGTAACTTCCTCCAAATAACTCAATATAACCATTCAGATGGATATTTACTTACCTGAGCAGACTCAGAATAATGAAAATTTGCCCTGTTTGGTGGAACAGATATTCTTTATAACTTTTATTTATTTTTGACATGCATGTATTGAATTGCACTCTTATGGTTTTATCTAATCCTTATTGGCTATAAAGCTGATTTTACCCACACTAGATTTGTCAGACATGGTTCTCTTAGATTTGGTTGGAGTCATGGTAATGATATTTCCCCAAAGTTTCTTCATCAGCATTGGTAGGAAAAGAAGAAATTCACTTGGCTGGTAACAAGCTGTGAGGAGCTTCAGGGGAGGTGCTGGAGATTGGAGAAAGAAGTACCCCCATCTGTTCCTACACTACTGTGAGCTCCACTCAAGTAGAACAGATCCCTGTCCTGGGATGGAGTCCTTCCTATACACTCTCAGAATAGCCCTTCTCTCTTACCTTCATTTACATAAAATAAAATTGAGTAGTCACTGAGGCTTTCATAAGAGACACAGTAGAGACATATTTATAACACCACTCAGAATTTTACTTTTAAATAATTCACCCCTCAGATTTGTCTCTTCTTTCTCAAATTCTTCTCTGGACTTGTTTCTGGGTTTCATATCTTTCTGAAGATCTCTCCCATTAGACCGCCTCCAGTTTCTTCCATGTTTCCAGAAACTTCTCCCTTCCACCACGTTTTCTCATTTCTTACACAGAGCCAACATTTCAGCAGTGAGGATAAGAAGCCATTATACAAAGGTTGGCTTTGAACTCCAAACAAAAGAGAACAAAGATATCCCAAAACTATTTGATTTCATCCTACCTAGAATATGGTAGGGCACAAATGTAATTTTTCCCCACCACAAAATGTATTTCTTGTCACTTTCTAAAAAATATTTATTTTGTTATAGTTATAGGTGGATACAATACATTTATTTTATTTTTATGTGGTGCTGAGGATCACACCCAGTGCCTCATGCATACTAGGTGAGCTCTACCACTGAGCCATAATCCCAGCCCTTGTCACTTTTTTTTTAATCTTATAAGTATTCATTTATATGTGCTCAACTGGAGGGAAAATAAATTCTATGTGTACAGGTCTTCCACTGTAACTGATACTTTTCTTCAAAGCCCAAATTTTTGAAAAGTAGAATTATCTTAAGAACAGGCCTGATGAGATCTAGCCCCAATTATTATGCAAAGACTGTATCTTAAAGAAACAAATCATGTTTGGCTTCACCAAACTAATCATAATCCAGGCTTTTATTTCCCTGTTTCCTGGGAACATTGACCTGGTTTCAAAGAAAAGTTTCAAATATATTTTAAGTAATAACTACATCATTGCAATAAGTGTAGAGCCTCGGGTAAAGTCTTGATATGCACAACACAAATGTGCTTTTTAAAAACACCATCAGTCCTTTTAACTATGGTCACCCCTCAGAGGTTGCACATTCCCTATGGGCAGTGAAATTAAAGAAGAGGTAAAATACATCATCATTTGCTGTTTGGATTTAGAAGGGAACAGAGTAAAGAGTATAAAAGCATGTAAGTATTACCAGGAACAGAAAAAAAATCATAAAAAAATTCACTACCAATTAGGTGTCTGCATGCACACTAATTGCTATCTGCTAGAGGTGTGCCATTAAGAATGGCAGGCTTGTCTATGTGAATGGGGAAAGTGTGAATGAGTGAGCATGCTTGTTCGTAGGTAGAACAAATTCTTATCTCACAGGTTCAAATTCTCCAGGCTCATGAATATGACACATTAATATTCATTAAGTGGAACACATTATCATTTTAGAAGGAGATTACTAATGACTCACTATTTTCATTCCATCACATTTTTCAATTAGGAATCCCACTTTTGCAAATAATCAGCTTTCTGTTGCCAAGGGCTTTTCAGCTGCTTTCTGGCAAGGGGGTTTGGAGCTAAGTTCAGCATCCATTTAAGAATGAGGAAAAAAACTGAAGTACAATTATGTGTTTTAATGACAGGTTAATCTTGCTGTCAGGAACCTGATCAGAGAAGAACCAAACTCAGAAAGGAGAAGGCATGAACTCCTTTTGAGGAAAAGGAGCACAGATAATGAAGCTTGAGGAGTTCACAGTTTTACTGGTCGCCTGCAGTTACAGAGAAAAAAAACTCACCCTGTAAAGATCTTGGAACTGTCATTGAGCCAGGAGAAGCCATGTAAAAGGAGACCTGGGGCTATGGAAATGAACCAAGTTCAGGGTTGACAACCATCCCTGAAGGCTGATAACAGCAGGGAAGGAAACAATGAATGAATCTGTGCATTTCCTCCAGATTTGGAGGAAAATTAGACAATTTTGTTAGGCTTTATGATTTTGTTAATGAATTAACCAGAAGAAACAGTAGTCAAAGACCAATTTGATTTTGAAAAGAGCCAAATAAATTTGGGATAAACTGTTTTGATATATCAATGTTTATTAAGCTTTATCTGTAATTGAAACAAACTTTCTAGATAAAGTTACTTGATTTCTATTTAAACTACATGCTCAAGAATTCACTATGAGAAAATCTCTAAAATTCTTTTTCTGATGAAAAATAATCTTAGTTGTTCTACATTTGAATATTTACAAAGAATTATATATATATATATATATATATATATATATATATATATATATATATGGCAAGAGGAAAATATATGTAAAAAATTAAGAAAAACGTGAGTTTCCCCAAATAGCCCCCTAGTTCCCAAGCCTCCTTCCCAGAAGCAACCACTTAACTAGTTTCTTGGGTCTTTTTTTCAGAAAGAGAATATGCACACATGAGCAGAAATATATTTGCTTCCTCCTACAAAATTGAGAGCAAGCTCTATGCACTCTGCTTCCATAATTCCACTAAGCATCTATTCTGGAATAACTCTATATCAATATTTATAATGACTCATTGCTGGGGAAATAGACTGCAGGAAGATAATCTAAAAAACATTCTAGTAAATAATAATAACAAGCCCAAAGAGGGATCAGAACTCAGAATCCAGAGTTTTCAAAAAATACTAGCTAAAATATTCAGTTTCCAACAAAAAGAATTTGAAACATGCAAAAAAAAAAACACAGAAGTTTGACTTGTCCATAAGAAAAAAAACTACACAGTAGGTAACATGAACTGAGTGAGTAGCTGTCAGATTTAACAGAAAATGGCCTAAAGAGAACTAGGAAAAACTGTGATTAAAGAAGTAAAAGAAAGTATGAGAGCAAAGTTTCATCAAGCAAGAAATAACAAAAGGAAATATAAGTCATATCTTAAATAATGAAATGGAAATTCCAGTTTTTAAAAAGTACTATATCTAAAATGAAAAGGCACAAAAGTGTATCATGTATAATCAGAAGAATGAGAAATTATACTCCATTTATGTGTAATGTATCAAAGTGCATTCTATGTCATTCAGAACTAATTAGAACAATAAGAATATAATACATTGATCCTGTAACTTTAGGACAATGGAGAGTTATGAATTACTCCCACCAGTGTGGGCTAGAGACACATTGAATCTAGGCATGAACCAGTTCTCCCACCACTTCTGTGGCATAAGACAACTATGGCTCTACCTAAAGCCATGGTGATTCCTTGAAGTTACTTTAAACTCATGTTTTGACTAGAAATGGAATGACTTAGTAATGGATCAATTTCATGCCCCTTCAATGAACTTTAAAAATAAACAAATCCCCAAGTCACATTAATAATTTAAGTTTATAATAGACATAGCACAGTTAAACTCCTTATTTTTAGTTATGCAATGTTTGTTTGAAAAAAATCAATGTATAATAGTGGGAATGGAAAAAAGAAAGAAAAGAAGAAGGAGAAAATAAAGGAGAGAGGAAGGGAGGGAAGCTAAAAGAAACTAGAGAAAAGACATTTCTGAGGGACCACACAGCAACCAGGACCTCAATATCATCCTCCTGTAAGTTCTGCACACCCATGGCCCATGGAAACACAGCCTTTCTATCCCTGAGTTTACAGAGATGTTATGGTGTGTGATAATTGATATTTGTATAGTATTTTACGATTTTGATTTTTAAAGGCATTTTCATATTATATGCTCCTCATGGAAATCCTGTAATAGGCAGAGTAAAGATTTTGATCCCTGCTTAAAATGTGAATAAGAGTCTCAGAAAGACCTTCTGTCTCTTTATCCTTCTCCCTCCCTCCCTCCCTCTCCTCCCCCCCCACCACACACATGCACACACATACATTAAACTGGCATGTACAGAAGGACAAAGACTCAAATCATTAGACTCTGACTCTGACTCTAGATTGACTCCCCTTACTATTCTATCCAGACAAGTTTTTTGTTTGTTTGTTTTGAAGCATTATTTTTCTATCAGTCATTTATTCATACTTGGACAAATATGTATAAGGAGGTACAAGGTTCCAAGATTACTGTAGTGAAATGGATAAAGTCATTGCTCCATATGCAATAAGTCAGAAGTTAATAAATGTTCTGATGAAGGGGGAAAAAAGCCAGATAAGGGGGACAACGACAGCAGAGGTCTATAGGAAGATATCATTTTATCTTCCTATATATCTAGAGATAGAATCTAGTTTACACGTGGGTAGAATACAATCCCTTTAGTTGGGGAGAGGGTAGAGAAATTTCATTTTCAAGAACAACTTGTGTAATGAAAGAAACTCACATAGGCAGGGTGGGGTATGGTCCTACCATCCCTGCAAAAGGGGTGTGTATTCAGAATGGACCATAGAATTCCAAAGAGATCCTAATTCGGAAAGACCTGTTGCCTCTCTTTGCCTCATTTCTCAAACTTGAAAGAGTACATCAAAGATAAGGAATATCCCTGGAAACTAAGGTTATGTCTAGACAGAGCTTTACAGAGAGAAATAAATTGTACATAGAAGAAGTGCTTGTCATAAGAACAGCAGGCATGGGATTCTAGAACACACCCAGGTTGACATTACTACCATGGCTCCATGTATCATCTGTCACTTTGCAGAGGAAAACAGGCATCAAGGGGTGACAGATTATGGGCCTGGTGAAAGCCCTCCAGCTGACCAACATCATCACCCTCAGCCAGCTCTCAGCCATCCCTCAGTGTTCAGAAGCAGGCACCTTGGAGCCTGTGTGGCGGCTTGTTCAGAATGCCTCCCCGGCTTTATCCTGAGCAAGGCATGCTGAAGTCTTCATATGCCCAACAGAGAAGTAGAGAGGCTACTGACAACCATAGCCTATGAACACAGATGTAAGAGATTATATAATCTGGAAGTAAAAAAAGGAAAGGAGGGCTGGGATGTAGATCAGTGGCAAAGCGTTTGCCTTGCATTCGCAAAGCCCTGGGTTCAACCCCCAGTTCCAAAAAAAAAAAAAAAAAAAGAAAGAAAAAAGAACCCCACAAAAAAGGAAAGGAAAAGTTATCTCTTTAAAAAGTACTCAACACATAGTTATAAACAGTCCACTAAGCCCAAAAGCACCTACTATGCATTGCATCATCATCTAGATATTTATCACAGGCCTTCTCTACCTTATGACCCTTTAAGGTTGCATATGGCTTCTAAGTTTGTATTCACCAAAGAATTTTATCTTTTAAAACAGAAAAGGAAAATATGTTGTGTGCTCCTGTTGATAGTGATCGATCAATCATGCCTACCTGGAGTACCAGCTGGAAGAGCATCCAGGTGCATTGGGCTCTTTGGAAACTACCACCATGATTGATTAGCAATGTCTGCCATAGCCTCAGGAAAGAAAGGCTTCAGAACCAGCATTGTGATTTAGAAGCATGTTAGAGGAACAGCAACGAAACTGTGGATTCTCACATAGTTTCTAAAGGACTCAGAAACATAGTGGTAATCGTTCCATTTTGAATATGAAATCTAGTTTAGGATTCACAAATAAAGTCAAGATAAAACATCATACATTTGAGACATGAAAATAGTAACTCATCGGGTCATTTTGGTCAAACAGTCTTGGGTTCACATTCTCTTCCTGTACCTTCCTCTGGGTAACTTATTTACTGTCCACACTATTCAATTTACTCTTGTGCTGATAATAATGAAAATACGTACCCGTACTGTTGTGAAGATGAAACGAGGCCATGACTACAACTGAAATGTACAGACAGCACCTGGCAGAAGGTAGGAGGCCTAATAAATGGTAGCTATTTCTACACTTAATCATAATTTAAGGCAAAACAAATCATTTTCTTTCTGGTGCTTTTAAAACACTGTTGAAAACTCTGCTGTGGAATTATTGTACTACATCGCGGTTGGGGTTTTTTTGTTTTGTTTTGTTTTTTGCTACTTGTCTTTCTTTTACTGTGAGCTTTATGGGATCAGGAATCATGGCTTGTTCATCATCGATCCTTGGGATATAATTCAGTGTCCAGCAGAGAGTAAGCAGCAAAAAGTGTTGGCCTATGAAAGGAAACAGCAACTGAAATGGGTAAACTATTATTTGCAAATGCATGTTCCTCATTTGCTAGAAAGTTTAACTGAAAAGTATAGCTCGGATACCGAAAGAATTCTTTATTAAGTTTCTTGTTTTTATTTGAAGCTATTCTAGCTGTGGCTGGGTAATGGAATAATCCTGCCACAGAGGAAAAAGTTAAAGCAAAGAGACAGATGTTTCAGGGATCCTGTTCCTATATTCCACTTATTGTCACACTGACCTACAAGTTATACTCTAGTTATGATGACCATATGCCCCTTACTTCCTTTGTCAAGCCTAACTTCCAATACTTTGTTGCAACATTGTATAAGTAAATATATACTTGTCACATCCTAAGTTTCAGTCTTAAATTCTGAGTACCTGGTCATTGTAGCCATTTGCAAAGACCAGAGTCTAGGCCATTTGAATATTCTCTCCCATCTGAAGCAGACCATATTCTGCCTGAAAGTGTTGAGTCATAGATCTTAGATATATGTATAATTTCTATATTTCATGCTGAGAAAAACATTTCTTTCTTCTTCTGTAAAATCCCTATTTGCTTCATTTGTTTTTAAATTTTCATTGTTTGTCTGAGTCATCTCCTGCATCTTCTTGTTATTATAATCTCTTTATTTTTTTAGTTATCTTGGGTTATTTATTTATCTTTTTATAATTTCATTTTTTCAATGTTAGTGTGCAAAAATACAACGGATTTTTTTATTTAGATTTTTTTCTTTTTTTATTGGTTGTTCAAAACATTACAAAGCTCATGACATATCATCTTTCATACATTTGATTCAAGTGAGTTATGAACTTCCGTTTTTACCCCAAATACAAATTGCAGAATCACATCAGTTACACATTCACAATTTTTACATAATGCTATATTAGTGACTGTTGGATTCTGCTACCTTTCCTATCCCATACTATCCCCCCTCCCCTCCCCTCCCATCTTTCCTCTCTACCTCATCTGCTGTTGTTCAATTCTCTCCCTTGTCCCCCACCCCTTTCCCCTCACAACCTCTTATATGTAATTTTGTGTTACATTGGGGGTCTCCTACCATTTCCATATGCTTTCCCTTCTCTCTCCCTTTCTCTCCCCCACTGGTCTTCCCTGAGGATCTTAAAAGGGCGTACTATAGGGATACTGCCACATCAATGATCATAGCGGTACAATTCACAATAGCTAGACTGTGGAACCAACCTAGATGCCCTTCAATAGATGAATAGATAAAAAATGTGGCATCTATACACAATGGAGTATTACACAGCACTAAAAAATGACAAAATCATAGAATTTGCAGGGAAATGGATGAAATTAGAACAGATTATGCTAAGCCAAGCTAGCCAATCCTTAAAAAACAAATGCCACATGTCTTCTTTGATATAAAGAGAGCAACTAAGAACAGAACAGGGAGAAAGAGCATGAGGAAAAGATTAACATCTTGGGTTATTTAAATGGTCATTTAGTTGACTCTTCCAGTTCCCTGATGTCTCCATTCCTTATCTCCTTGTCTCCTGTGTCTCCCTTTCCTCTTCTCTGCTAGTCTTCAGTTCTCATGCATTATCTCTTAGACCTTGCTCATTCCCCTCCATTTCTTGATAATGAAATTCAGATAACCACATTTGTCCTATCTTCTTTCATTCAGATATAGTTTGGTTTGTATATGATTTGTCCCCTCCAAAAACTCAGGTGGAAGTTTAATTTTTATCATAAGGAATTAAGGGTATGGAAATTTAATTTAGCTCTAGTGCTTGGAGGTACAGTCTTTGGGAGATGATTAAACTAAAATGAAGTCTTTGGGATGGAACGGCCCAGATAGAATCCCAGTGGTCACATGAGAACAAGAGAGACCAGGGCTACACACACGGGTACACTCGGTATCTCTTGGCATGTGACACCCTATGCTACCTTGGAACTCTGCCAGCAAGAGGGCCATCACCTACTGCAAGCCCTCAACACTGGACCAGAACAGAGGGCCACAAAAAACCTTTGTTCTATTAGCAACAGGAAGCAAATGAAGACAAAGTTCTTCCAATTATTCCCACAAGTAATTTTCTTTTTATCTCTCTCTCTTTTTTTTAAATTTATGAGAGTGTGCAGTTCTTTGACCTCTCCTCATTGTGCAAGTCTCTTTTCTTCCCTGTGCTTCCTATTTTGCTAAGAGTCCAAAGCACAGCAATTCCCATGCTTTTACCAATTTCCTAAGCTCCCTGTTCCCAGTGACTTTGGATCATGGAAGTCCGGCCATGGTTCTTCTGGATGCCATCAGCTGCCTTGCAGGTTCACCTCTGAACACAGGCAAATGCATGCTGCTGGAGAAAATTCCATGACTGAACACATAAGCATTTGTAGATGTATGGTCACCAAAAACTGCTGACACATGACGACCCGCTCTTCCCTTCCCCCATAGCCTTATTTCTAAGCCTCCCACTCTCCCCAAGACAACCGTTTCCTCCTCCCTCTCATCCAGCAGACATCTTCAGCTGCTGTTGCACAGAGAAAAGACATAATTCCAGAAGAGACATTTAACTTCTCACCTCAACTCCTGTGCCAACACCTACTTTTCCTCCTTTATTCCTATGATAAAGGGAAGAGTTAGAGGCAATAAATTCAGCTGCATTTCTAGATCCTGTCAATTCTGATAACCCAGGGGATTTTACTCCTTTAGTTTTCCTTTCTCTTCTGTGATCCATGCCTCAAGCATTACTAGATCCTTCTCACAACCACAGAACCTGCACTAACTCACAACCACAGAACCTGCACTAACTCCTCCCATGCTCCTCTTAAGGTCCATCTACTGTTTCTTATGTTGCTAATTGGCTCTTCTCTTTTATGTAAATCTTACCATAAGGTAGGAGGTAGGAGGCTTAATAAATGGTAGCTATTACTACACTTAATCATAATTTAAAGCAAAATAAAAGGAATTGTCAGCAATTGTGGTCGTTTTGTTCCACCTCCCACTCACCTGTTGAGCAACTATATTTTACTGAGATCATCCACGACCAATGTGTGGGGGAAGCCTGATGCTCACAGTCCTACGCTGGTTGCTCCACAATGCCAGTTCTCTGTATTTCCATACAGAAATACTCCTTTCCCTTCTCTTCAGCGCTGCAAGATTTTGTTGGGTTTCCTTTCATGGTTCTGAGCATTCCTAAGGCTGTCTCTTTTGTGAGATCTCTTTCCCTAACCAGTATTCACATATCTTTGTTCTTTAATGTTTTAATCCTGGTCCTCCAAGAAGCAGATGGATGAGAATAAACATTTTAAAAATACATTTATTTTCAAAATTTTAAAAATAGGGTAGCAGGCTACAAAAAAAAATTAAGGAGGGAGCCAAGGGACAGAAATCCAAGTCTGACTTTGAGTGATCGGAAGAGGAAAGATAAAAAGAAAGGCAGTGGGGGAGGAAGAAAGACAGAGCAGAAGGGTTTAGGACTGTAGTATGCTTATAAGGAAGCTTGATAAAGGCATTGAAGGGTCTGCAGGTCAAAATCTTCTCTTAGAAGATTCCCACATCACCCAGAAATGGACATGCTTACATGACCCTGCTGTCACTCATTGCCTGGATGCAGCCTAAGGGATCTGTGGCTTTGTACACCAAGCTATGGATTTCAGAGCACATCAGCAGAAGCCCTCAGCTTCCTGCAATCAGTGATCTGAGTGGTAGATTCACACGGTTTCCACACTCCAGAGTCGTACTAAGTCCTCGTTCATTTTTTATTTTAGAGCGATATGCAGAAAATTCAAGTAGTATGGCAACTTGTTGAAGGTGACTAGGTGGGTAATAATTAAGTTATCATTTAAATTAAAATCTCAAGTCTTCACATAAGAGTTGAGGATAACAACAAGCTAAGAAACAAATATCAGGTACAAAACCTATATGATAAGAAGGATTTTGATTGAACAAAATAATAATAATAATAATAATAATAATAATGCTAATTTTCTTAAATAATACTAAGCAAAAAAGTAAATGGTGTAGTCAGAGAAGAAAGCAGGTGCACAATACTAATGGCTTTAAATTCAGAATCAGAAGTTTGGACTGGATTTTACCAAAAATTTAACATATGAAAAGATGCTTAATACTTTTAGTGAGGAAAATGGGATATTGGAGGCTCATATTTTTAAAATACCATTGAAAAATAGAAACAACATAAATATCCACAACTTTGTGACTTACAGATATATGCATTAGAATATTACACAACTGTTGAACAGATAAGGAGACTATTTACAATGATACAGACTTATCATCAAAATGATAATTTTGGTAGTAAGTAAAAAGTGTAAGATGCAAAATAGTTTGAATAAAGTCATATCACTTTTAAAAACATGAAACATGTATATGCTAACCTCAGAAAGTGGTAGAGACAGGTAATATATTCTTATATTGGTAATATTCAGTATCTGGCCTGAAAGTGTTGAAAAGTGACTCGATTTTTGTGTACACTTTGTACTATTTGGATTTTGAAACCTTCTTCATTTGTTAGTAGATCAATTAAAATTAAATACAATAGAGGAATACACTACTATTCAAGCAAAACACTGAGTCAATATCTCCAACTCAGAGTGATCTCCTAAGCTCAGGCATGTGGATCTGGCTGACTATGGAATATCTCCACTTGGATAATTTCATCAAGTCAACGTGACCGAAGCTGAACTCAGCCTCTCCTTTCCAGCCACCAGGCTTTGGCTTACACATTATCTATCCAAAGGCTTTCTCCCTGGCCTGATGTGTGCTCCTATCTCCTGGGAGGGCATGGCTCCAGTCTTCTGCCCCGGGCCCACACATCCAACATGGTATCAAGCACAGCCCACCTGTTAACCACTGTATCCTCACTGGATAATGGAATCCATCTCCAGGATTATGTGTGATTTAATAAAGACGGTTCTTCACAACAATTACCTCCTAAGATGCCAAACACATCATTAACTGAACTAAAATACCACTTAGAGAAGCACATTTGTAGGTTTGCTACCTGTTGTGGAAAGTAATATAATATTTCCTTTCATTCATTCTTAAATGGCTTCTTTTGATTTTACGATCTGCTTCCTAATTCTGCTCTTCTGAGATCTTATGAACAAGCCATAATTACTGTTTCCATAATGCCAATTATTTTATGGATTTCAAAGTGAAAGATTAATATGGAGAAGTGATATGATTTAAGACACAAGGGATAGATATATATTTAATGTGGCTAAGAAGGAATTCCCCTTACTAGTTTAAATCATAAAACAATCAGCTAACTAAATTTTTGGATGAATAAATAGATACATGCATCTAAGCTATATATTTATGTATAGAAATAATCAAGCAATAAACAGACAGCTGAACCAACACTAAGAAAGGAAAATTCTCATGTTCCTAGTAAAAAGATCTAGTGAAAACAGAGTTGGGACACTGAGCAACTGCTGAATCTGGTGGTCACCTAACATCAGTGAATTTCCTTCTAATCTTGGGGATAGAACTATAGACTCTTTCGTACATGGAGCTGGAACTACTGAGGTACAAGAAACTGGCATTTACAATGTGTCAATGTCACACCTGAAACATGGCTAAGAAAACACACATGCACACACACATTTACATGACTTAGATAGGAGGTAGGGATATTTAAAATCTTATAGGAATTGTGCTTAAAAATAATTATCTGTAAAAAAATGGAGTTAAAGATTACGTATGTAACTTTGAGATTCAAATTTATGTTTTCCCCATGAGACGTAAACCTGAAGCAGATAAAGTAACTTAAAAAATAGCTTAGGACTTAGAAATTCATAATCTCCTTTCAGTCTTCCACAGTTCACTACCCAAGACATGTAAGACTGACACAGAAAATAACTAAGGCCAGAACTGAGTGTACATTTACAAGCTTTGGTCGTCCATAATTAAAATAAAATAGAATTTTGCCCAAGTAGAATTTTTAGATAAGAAAAATATAATTGCATAATAAAATGAAACAAGGTTTCTGTGATCAATCTGAACAACAGACTAGAGGTAGTTGATGAAAGAAAAAGTGAAAAAACATCAAATTGCTAGACTAATCTGAGAAAATTACCCCGAATGTAAAACATTATTTTCATAAAATTTAACAAAAGTCAAATATATTTTCAATTCTAATTCTCAAACTTAATAGATTTGTGATTCTGAAGATATGATCTCTTGTGTCTCTACTTCTCTCATCTCTAAAATTAGAATTCACAATACATGACTTCAAACTCACTGAGTCAAATTAAATGAGATTATGGTTGTGAATGTCATACTAAAGTGCACATAGAAAGCATTCCATTACTATTATCATAATCAATATGTGTATTAACACTTTTATGATGCCCTTAATTCAGTTCCTTACTCTACTATAGACCGCCACTAAAAGTAAGATTTTTTAGTTCTTTATTTTTGTAGTTAATGTCTAGAACTTCTGGTTTTAGATTTTAAGGAATACACTAGACTTAGTTTTTAGAAAGATTATTTGTCTAATTTTAATACATGTTTTTGACCCCTTTTGTGCATACTTAGAAAACATCCTAAAATGACCTTCAGGATTTACATTCCCAAAATAGCTCATTTTTTTAATGTTTGAATAGTGCATTATAGTTATACCTAATCGTGGAGCTCATTTGATATAATTCTAAGGTCCAGAATATAATTTGCTCGATTTCAGTCCCCAGTACTTCCCTTTTCTTTTCACCCCTTGTTTCTCTTCCTCTACCCTACTGGTCTTCCTATATTTATTTATTTTTTTAAAATTTGTGATTTGTAGATATCCATAAAGGTGGAATTCACTGTGGCACGTTTAAAGATGTACACAGTGCAATTTTGTCAACTGATTTTGAATGACACAAATTTATGAGGAAGAGGATAGGGTGCAATATCATGTTGACTTTGTAGAGACATAGGAACATGTTTAGAAGGAGGCAGAAATAACAGAAGGAGTTCTCATTTTTAAAAAAAATGGAAAAAATTTAAAATTTTTTTTAAAAAAATTAGTGCATTAGTGCACAAAATGTTTAATCAAGAAGTTTTCTAAATTCAATCTTCTGTGTACATTAGCATATTAAATTATCTGAAAATCTTTGCAGTAAAGACATTTTTTAAAGAAATTTTACCTCACTATTGTGCAAACTCATTGACCATTGGCCATTCTATAAAATGCTCACTTAACCTCTTTACAGGTTATCTTAGAAATCCCTAACTTGCAGTTTCTCTGTGCACATCGACCCCTCTCCATGGCTTGCTCTGTCTCAGTTCCACTTTTTTGTGTCCACCCTTTGACTTTGAGTGCAGTTAGTTATTCATCATTGTGGCTTGAAGTACAAAGTCCTGGGAAACGTGCCACTCCCTGAGCTGTCCTATTGGTTTTGGACATTGTTCTGAGGAGACCTAAGCCAAAAGGCTGCCCAGGGGTTGACTGAAAGCCACCTGTCATGTACAGCAAACGTCTTTCTTTGGTCATTAAATGCTAAAAAGCTTAAAAGTTTGTAGCAGTGTGTCAGTGGGCCAAGGGCAATCCACTCTTTTGTTTTATGTTTGGATTGTTAAGTGGGCGGATGGAAACTACCTTCATGCATGCACAAAGCGAAGGAACTTTTGTGTTAGACATCTAACGTTCAAACCTCCACTCTGGCCAAACACCAGTTTCCTGACACCTAGAAAGATAACTTCTAAGTGTCAGGTTCCTTTCCTGCAACACGAGAATGATACGTATTTCTTACACATTTCTGTGAAGCTTCAAGATAATGTAGAGTGGATTTTTTTTTTGGAAAATTTTTTTATTTAAAATAAATAGAAAGATATTAAGACATGTATTTGTATATCTTAGTTTCTGTGGGTCAGGAGTTCAGGCACTAGCATGCTATATAAGTCCCCTACAAGTCTGCAGTCAAGGTACTGGGAAGACTGTGGTCTCATTTGAAGGCTCGACTGAGAAAAGCTTCACTTCCGAGCTGCTGTGGTTGCTGGTTTACTTCCTGGCTATCACTTAATGGCTGCCCTCAGTTCCTTGCCATATAGACCATTTCATGTGGTAGCTTATCTCATTAAAGCCAGCAAGGGCAAGTCAACAGACAGAAGTCATAAATCATAAATGACATAATCATGGAAGTGAAATCTCATTACCTTTGTGATGTCTAATTGAAAGAAACAAGTCACAGTTCCACTTCTCAGGATAGAAGATTATACAAGATCAGAATCCCTTCAAAAAAGACCATAACTTGAGGGCCATAATAGAGTCAAATGAAATCAAATCACAAATATTGGGTTTTATTTGTATTTTTGCTTTTTATGCTGTGCTCCCTCCTCTTCCCACATTCCTCTAATTCCATCATCTCCCATTTCTACTCTCAGGTGATCAATTTAAACAAGCTGGTTCATATAATCTGATATTTTTTCTTCAATCAAATACAGAAAGGTAGAATAATTCACAGATGTATATATGAACATATATATGTGTGCATGTACATATTTGTGCATGTTATATATTTAGGGAAATATATAATTTTTCATTTAACAATGAGATTATATTATACCTACCTTTTTGCATCCTGCTTTTTTCACATCATGGGAATTGTTTCATGTCAAGTAATGTAGTACTAAGTTGCATAATGTTCTGTAATATTCTCTGTAGTCAACCATTCCTCTTCTAATCAAAATTCACTTAGCTTCCAGGTTTTCAAAACAAACAGTGATGCAATAAATATCCTTGAACATGCATCCTTATCTGCCAATACCTTTGTTTCTCTAGGACAGTTTCCCACAATGAAATGTGTGGGTCAATGGATAGTTTTAACTTAATAGATATTGCCAGATTTCTTTCCAAAAAAAAAGCTATAATAATGCACATTTTCACCAGCAATATATTAAAATAGCTCTTTCCTCTGTATCACCGCCAGCAGTAGGTGTTATTGCTCTGCTCAGTGCTTGCCAGTCTGATGTGCATAAAGGGATATCTCATTACTTTAATTTGCATTCACTGATGATTGGTAAGGTTGAGTATTTTAATGTTTGTTGGCCATTTGGAATTGCCTTTTTGTACACTGCTTCTATACAGTCTTTGCTAATTTTTCTATTGGGATGCTTGAAAGAGCTCTTTATATAAAATGGATGTTAATCCGTATCAGTTATATTAATATTTTCCTTCAGATTCATCATTGTTCTCTATTCACATATCTGTAGAATATTTTCACATGCAGAGTTTTTAAAAGTTTGTATGGTCCATAAACACATTTTTTTTTACACAAATGTTAAATAATACATGAGTGTCCTAAATATTCCTTTTCTAATGTACTATGGTTCTATTATTTTTTAAAATTAAATCAATACTCCTTTCAGTATTATTTTGGGTTTTAGGTAAGATAGAGATTAACTGTGTTTTCTTCTTCAGAGAGAGCTAATTATTTTACCACAATTTTTAAATAATTTATGCCTTTATACTGGTCCAAATATTACTTTTATCATGTATTAGAAACTTATTTCTCCTCAGTTCCAGTTCCAAGGTTTCCAGGATGTTTCACTAATGTGTCTAATTTTATGCCAATACTCTAATGAACTGATCTGGATGGATATGTCAGATGATCTTTTATGTGAGTCATTTTCCATTTCTGTTCTTTCTTTGCATGACTTTCTGGCATTATTTTTATCCATATAAATTCAGAATAATTTTATTCAATTTCAAAAGGAAAGGTATAGTGGAACTATAATTGGCATTATGTTAAGTAATATGCTGGTTTTAGAAGAATCAAAACTTTTAGAAAATTTATCGACCATTTAATGCCTTTCTCTTTCTTCAGAATTTGATTTATATCTTTTAATTTTGTAGAAATTTTACTTATAAAGCTTTTTATTATGTTATTATGTTTATTCCTAAGATTTTATTGTTCTCTTTTCTGTCATTATGAATATAATTTCAGTTCTATTTTAATTTCTAGGCCCTTATTGTCATATCAGCCATTGTTTTCAAAATGTTATCATGTACAATTGTCTTTATCAATCAAAGGAGAACTTTGCTTTTATTTTAATTACAGGCTCATGGGTTTTCTAGGTATAAATAATTTTATCTAACAGATAAACATTTACCATTATTTTGATCATGCTTATATTATTCTAATTTCCTTATGCAAGAATTTTAAGAAAATATTGACTGACAATTGTGTTCTTACTCTTGGTTGAAATTGAAATGGTTTTAGTAATTTGTGATTGAAAATATTGGTAAAATTAGCAAATATTTTTATGCCTATTTTGCTTTCTAAGGAATAGCTAATGACTTTTATAATTTTATTTCCTAGAAGAAATGCTACTTCATGGAATATGTTGATACCTTCATGAAATCTATCAGTCTACTTTATTTAAGCCTTTTGCATGTACATTTATAAGAAATGGCATTGATTTTTCTTTTCTGATATCCATTTACTTTAATCAAAAGCACTTCAATGAGATACAATTTATATACTATAAAATTCACCTATTTGCAGCATACAATTCAATGATTTTTAGTAAATTTGCAGTCATACAACTGTGACCACAAAATATCCCTTGTTGGGTGAGATGTGGCTCTTGTGATTGAGTACTGGACTGTGACATATGAGGCCCTGGGTTCCATCCCCAGCACAGTAGTGGTGGTAACAACAACAATATCCATTGTACCCACAAGTGGCAAATTCCTGCTTTCACCCAAACCTTAGGTTACCATTAATCTGTTTTCTCTGTTTATAGATTTGCTTTCTAGGAACATTTTATATAAATGAATCATATAATATGTGGTTTTTATGTCCTGATTCTTTCATTTGAGATACTATTTTGGGTATGTCATACATTTTGAGGTCATGCATTTTGTAACATATATCATTATTTCACTTTTTTTTTTGTACCAGGGATTGAATCCAGGGGTGCCACACTCCAAGCCTTTTTTATTTTGAGGCAGGGCACAGATAAGCTGCTGAGGCTGTCTTTGAACCTGTGATCCTCATGCCCCAGCCTCTTGAGCCACTGGGATTACACCATGTCCAGCTATTTCACTCCTTCCTTCTAAAAGACATATATTTTAATTTAGAAATTAAAGTTAAAAAGACTTCTTAAAATGACTTGGAATTTTTTTAAATCTTTTTGATGCTCTATAAGTAATTTTATAATATTAAAATTAACTTTTCCTTAAAGAAAAGCTAGGATTTAACTGTGAACCCTTTGGTGAATTCCCCTATCAGATGTGTAATTGTTTTTCTATTGTTTTTATATTCATCAATCAATTTAGGTTTCTATTTCTTCCTGGATAAACTTTAATAAATTTATGGTTTGCTGGGAAATAATTTATTGTTTTCTAGGATTTCAAATGTTTGCTGTGTATTCTTTTATCTTTCTTACTTGTCCTTAACCAGTGTGTTTGTAACAATACTTCTTTTCTTCTTGTCCTTAACCTTATATTTCATTTCTTCTTCTTCCTCTTTTTTTCCTCTCCCTCTTTCTCTGCTTTCCTTTCCATTTTCTCATAAGGCTCATAATGTAGTTTATGGTCTTTTCAAGTAATAGTTTATTTAATTTACGTAATCTTTTTACTAGTTTTAAATGAAGCTTAGCTTTTTTTTTCTTTCTTCTAACACATTACAGTGTATATATTGATGGGATACCATGGGATGCCTTGACAAATGCATACATTGCATAATATTGAAATCAGGTACATACACACTCATCTCTTCTTGTGAACAGCTATCATTTCTTTGTGGTGCGAACACTCAATATCTTTTTCTCTAGGATGTGTGTGTGTGTGTGTGTGTGTGTGTGTGTGTGTGTGTCAGTATTTACAGCCTGGGGTGCTTAACCCCTAAGCCACTTCCCCAGTCCTTTTGTCAATTTTTATTTACTCTCAGTTACTTAAAGCCTTTCTAAGTTGCTGAATCTGGCTTTGAACTTGAAATCCTCTTGCCTCAGCCTCCTGAACTGCTGGGATTACATGCAAGTGCCACGATGCCTGGCTCTTCTAGCCTTTTTTGAAATATGCATTATTGTTATCAATAGTCACCCTCTCATGCAAAAACCCCCAGAAATTCTCTTATATAACTATGACTTAGTGCCTGTTGAAATACCTTTTCTGTTCCTCCCTCCCATCAGTTCTCCCCAGCTGCTGGTGACCACCCTGTTATTTTCAACTTCTCAGTGATCAACATTTGAGGTTCTTCATATGAATGGGATCAGGCAGTATTTGGCATTTCTTTTTTGTTTTTGATTTTTTCTGGCTAGTGTTTTTGTTTTTGTTGTTGTTGTTTTGTTTGGGTAGTTGTTATTTTGCTGTTCTTTTGATATTCTAATATCATAATCTAAGTAATATCTACTACTTCCATTTTTAATATCTTCATAAATCCACCCTAATGTAAATTGTGCATTATGCTAAGTTTTCTGGTTTTGGTAAATAGCCTTTTCATTTATTTCTGCATAGTTTTTATTATCAGGTTTGAATTACTCCACACCCTTAGCCCTACTAGCAATACTAGGAGTTGAACCCAAGGAGAATTTATTGCTGAGCTATAGCCTCAGTTCTTTTCATTTTTAATTCTTAATTAAATGCTTAATCACTAAACTTAAATGCTTAATCACTAAACTTCTGAGGCTAGCCTTGAAGGAGCAATCCTCCTGCCTCAGTCTCCAGAATCCCTGGGATTAAAGGCATGTGCTACTACACCTTCATTTTGATTTACTTTTTGATTCAAGGAATACCTATTATTTTTTTTCACAATTCTAAGCAAAGAGATTATTGTATTAATTTTTTAAGGTTACATTTAATTTCATAGATTTTTAATCACAGAATGTGGTCCATCAAATCTTAAATTTGGCAAGGATTTACTTATTAAATATTATATGGATTCACAAAAATATATGTTATTTCTTTTAAAAATATTAAAGTCTGTTATTAAATAAAATAATTAATTGTATAACTAAATTCCTTCATGTCTTTAGTTATTCCTGCTTGCTGGATTAATTCAAAATAAATATAAGAAATCTTTTGCTATATTAGATACTTAATCAAATTCTCCTTGATTATCTAGTGGATTCATGTAAGATGTATATATTTAGCTGTTGTGTTATTTAGTATGTATGGGTTTATGATAGTAGTAACTTCTACATTAGTTGAATCTATTATCATTATATTATGTACATTTCAATTTTTTTGTTTTTATTCTTAAACTGCACTTTGATTACATTAATGTTGTAGTTTCTTCTCTCATTTTTGCTCTTACTTGTTTAATATCTCTTTTTATCCTTTATTCCTTAAATTTTAAACACATTTTAAATGCACCTTAAAAAAATAAATGGTGTGCATCAAACCAATATTTCATCCTTTCAGTCACTTCCAATGGAAAAATTTAATCCATTCCCAAATATGTATATTAATTTTATTTCTCCCATCTTTATATCTATTACTTAATGCTTCTGGTGACTTCCTAATATTTGGGGGGAGGAAGGTACTGGGGACTGAACTTAGGCCAACTTGACCACTGAGCCACATCCCCAGCCCTATTTTGTATTTTATTTAGAGACAGGGTCTCACTGTGTCTTAGCCTCTCACTTTTGCTGAGGCTGGTTTTGAAATCACAATCCCCCTGCTTCAGCCTCATGAGCTAATGGGATTACAGAAATGCTCCACATTGCCTGGCTTTTCCACCAGTTTGCTAAAGTTGGGATTGATTCCATTTCTCAACTTCTTAATTTGGATATTCCAGTACATTTTCCATATTCTGACTGAAAACCTTTCACTTCCAAAGACTCATAATCAGACTTCCCTAATTTACTAATAAGATTTCAAGTCTTTCCTAAGCCATATATCAATGAAGCTCCACCTCCTTGCCCTTTTTTGAGATGAGTCCTTAGAATACTTCCATCTTCCCTTTCTCCTTTTATTCTTTTCATTGTTCAACCCTCACTCAGATTGTGCCTTTCAAAAATTCCTTTTTCATTCCCTCTCCCACCTCTGATTTCACAGAGCTAATTAACTCAGTTCAGATGCAAGTTATTATAATTTTCATTGCAGATGCTCCTTCTGTTTTAATAAACCACATTAGTACTCTATTTCGTATTACCAGAGAATCTTTCATTGTTCATTTAGATATATGTGTGTACACCACGGTCCATTGCTCACCACATGTTCCTCTCTTCTCCTATTTCTCCTACTTTGAGGTCTCTATTCTAATGGATCTGTTCATTGGAATTGGTCATTGAGTATTTTCTTCTGATGGAATAAGTGATCTACTCTGAATCTTAATGTCTTTGCAACTGTATTTCTTTTGTCCTGACAAACAAATAATAATTTGACTAAGCATTGAGTATTTCCATTCTAGCTCTTTTAAAAATTTTCAAATGTTTTCGTACCATCACCTAACCTCTGTTCTTACAGATAATAAGAGCGATGACAGTCTGATTATTTTTCATGATAGTAGAGTGCATTTTGGCATATTGTACATACAAGAAATATTATTTATTCTAATTGGGATTTGGTTCCTTTTCCATTTTAGGTAATGTTATGGACTACATTGTGCCCCACCCAAAATTTACATATTTAAGTCCTAATCCCAAAGTGATTGCACTTGAAGATAGTGTCATTAAAGGGGTACTTACTTGGAAGTGAGGTCATGAGGCGTAGCCATAATCCAAAAGGACTAGTGTTCCTATAAGAAAAGGAAGAGACACAAGAGATCTTCCTCTCAGCTCATCACCCAGAGGAAAAGAGAGGAGACAACTCAGCAGAGAAGTAGCTGTTACAAAACATGGGAGTCTCACCAGAAATCAACCCTGCTTGTACCTCGTCTGGACTTCAGTCACCAGAACTATGAGAAAATAAATTTCCACCACTTCAGCCATCCAGTCTCAGGTATTCTGCTGTGATGGTCTCTTTTTCTTTTTATTTGAATGTTTATAAGATTGTCCCTTCAGCATTAGAGCTCTAGAATTTTGTCAGGATGAATCTAAGTGTGCATCTTTTTTCATCAACTCTGTCTGGAACTTGTATCATTTTAATTTCTGGATATATCCCTTACCTCCAACCCTCAGGGAATTTTTCTTTTTGATCACTTATTTCTGCTTTTCTTTCTTTTTTTCCCCTTTGTAAAATCCTATTATTTGCATGTTTGGTGAAGGAGATTTATTCTCCAACCCTTTTATCTTTCATCTCAAGGTGTTTGTTTGTTTGTTTTTAATCTATGATGATTTGAGATATTTCTTCTCACTAATATTCCAGTGAATGGATTTGGGTCTTAGTAATGGCTGACTATTCTCTCAATCATTTAATTTATTGCACTTTATTATTTCAAAAATTATGATTTAAGGTATCTAGACAAGTTTATGAGTATTGTGTTAGAATTCTTTTTACCATTTGTTTTATTCAAGAAATTCTAACTTACCTGACAATTTTCTGCTCCCATTAAATAATTTACCTCTACATGATTGACATCATAATACTCATACAGTCTTCACTGGAAAATGTCTGATGTCACTGCTATGGCCCAGGAAATCTGTGAATAGGCGTAAAGAACATAATTAAGAAAAAATCATTTTTCTTGGCATGAAACCAAGAAAGCAGCACAGACACTGCCACGGCCAGGCCAAAAGCACCAGCCAGAGAGGTCCCTCCATGAGCATAGTGGAGGGATAAGGGAATTAAAGGAACATGCATTTTGGGGGAAGCTGAAGGCTTGTCTGGGTACAGAGCATTTAGAGACCAAGGACATTGCCCAACAAACCTGAAAGATGTGCTGCATGATCTCCTTGTGCAGGGAAAGAAGCTGACATCTCTGAAGGCATCGAGCAGAGGGCAAAGGAAGGAACCATTTTGCAGCCTTGGCAAGGGGGCTGGCAGCCGAGGAAGCCAGTTCTTGGCAAATTCAAGTTTGGCCCAAAACACAGGCCCAATAAACACATACTACACAACATAAAGTGTGCTTAAATGATCAGAAGAAAAGTAAACATGGAGGGAGGTTTACAGAGGGCACAAATGGTCATAGAAACCCACCTGGCTCTATTGCCCCCCCTCAAATTTGATCTCTTGCAGGACCTGCTCAGATAGACACGTCTGGCCAAGATCTCAGTGGGGCTGGAGTGGGAGAGATTGGACTGAACCTAAGACCAGGAAACAAGGGTGTGCAGGTAATGTAGGGGACTGAGAACTGGCTCACCACCACATGAGTGGAACCCAGGAGACATCACTAGGATAAAGTTTTCTAGTATGAAACAGCAAGTACTGGGCACTGGAGGTGTGCTGACATAAACTCTTCAGACCAACTAGCATTCAGGGAAGAGACTGGAACCTGAATGAATACATTACTGGAAAAAAAGAGAAAAGCTCCAAGTAGAGTTTTCTCATAATAGCACAGAATAATACTTATAGAGAGACAAAGTCACCATGAGACCTGTACAAAAATTCCATAAACTAGAAAGTCACCATGAGACCTGTACAAAAATTCAACAAAACTAGAAAACCAATGGATGAGCAAAGCTGAGCACATACTGGTATGAATGTGGGAGATGTGAGCAAAAAGTAAGCAGGCAGAGAACAACACAGGCTGTACTGTACATCCTGAATGAAGAAATACATTACACAAGATCTGGAATGTTACTACCTGTTCTTTGGTTTTGCATTATACTCCAAAATAAAAGTACTGTGCTGGCACAGGAGCTTTCTAAATTTCTTATATATGGTTAGGATTTAAGCATGAAAATAGATTTTAAAACATAAGTAAATATTGTAGAATTTCAAGCAAAATCAATTTGTAGAGATGGTAAGCATCATTTAGGGAATTTGCATACTCCTTCAGGAGCCCTGGGTCTCTCTCAACGCCCAAAAGCAACCCTCACTGCTGTCCTTCTCCCTGCTCAGTGCATGCCCAAGGAGATAGAAATTATTCTGGAACAGCTCCAGAGCATCAATGGCCATGGCTTATGGTGGCTGATTGCAAAATTATTGTAGAGCCAAGGCTGCAGGCACAGTTGACTTCAGGGTTTTTCCATGGTGAGATCTCTCCACATTGTTTTCCCCCATCCCTTCCTCCTCCTGTTCCTCTTGTTTCCAGAGTGGACCAGGACACCGTAGCTCCTCACAAAAGCAGTAACAGGATTCCTGGCCTATTCCTTGCTTCTCAACCCATAAGCCTTGCATTTCTTCTGGGCTCCCCATGGACCTTTGGTGCTAGCGTCTTTTTCCCTGGGAGTGCCTTGTCCAGCTGAGAAAACCTATTGCTCTTCACTGAGCGCAACCAGAACAAGACCACCAGCAAGCTGTGACAGTCTAGTTGGGATGCCAAGCTGAGCTAGTTTGTACCCTAACAGCCTGAGGACATTTTCCTGATCCTTGTTGCCCTCTCCAGTTAGGGACATGCTGCTTTCAATGGTGCACCTGGCTTCTTCCTACATTTACAGCTACAGTAGCTGCAGCTGCAGAGACGGCCAGTAACTGGTCTATGTACCTAGCACCCACTGCTGTCTTTCTGGCCTATCTTCAATGGGGACCCTGATTGGCCCCAAGTCTCACCCCACAGTCCCCCATAAGGCAGAAGAATCAATGTAGCCAGTGGTTGGGCCAAAGAGCCTGACTTCCCTGGCTAGGCTAAGGTGCACACCTTGGTTCTTCCCCTACTGGCCAAGCCCTTCCATGGCCAATGGCACTATCCTGGAGGCTAAACTGTGGTGGTAAACAGGGGCTCTGGCAGCACGAGAGGCAGTGGCAGGTGCACCCTGGCGCCCATGAGCAGCCAGGAGCACAAGTACAGCTCAGTGTCTATGGCATAGCTCCTGAACCAGACATACCACTATTACCACCACCAATACTGAGTCCATACTCACTCTACATGAGTGCACCACTGATACCTGCCTAGCTCCTGGAGCCCTATTCCAGTTCCTGAGTAACCCAGTGCAGACCTGCTGGAGAACCTGGCAGAGAGCCCTTACTGTGTGAATTGTAGCTTCTGTGGACATCTGGAGGACACTGGCCATTGCCCGTGCAAAGTTTGTGGTAGCTAATCCCATACTAAAAGTCTTTACAACAAGATTAATGGCCTCAGATGACCCCTCATCAGCCAGAAGCATGTGCCTTCACCATGAAGGCTTAGACTGTGCCAACTGGCACACCACAACCACCTTATGGTGCAGAAACCTTCAGGGTGAAACTGTATGCAATGCTTTTGGACTCTACTTGAAACTCATGGGGTGCTTTGACCACTTGATATGAAAAAAAGAAGTTTAAACCAGGAAACAAAGTAAATAAGTAAATAAGTCAAAGACTTGCTCTGCTCATAACAATAAATGCATTTCTGTGACTCCAACTGCCACCTCTTCTAAGAGGATTGCAGCAAAAATATTTCTTCTCCAACGCATCCAACAGCCTCAAGTGCAGGTGCCCCAGTAATGGCTGGTGCAGGAGGGGCACCAACCCAGAACAGCAAGCTCAGGGATTCCAGTCAAGATGGGCGGGCTCTACATAGACATCAATCTGGCCTTGCTTGCTGGTGTCCCATCCTCAGAGCAACAGGATTTCAGGTATGCTCTGGCCCTGGCCTGAGTCCCTGCTGCCAGGAGGCAGGGAGAACACCACTGAAGAAGGCCTTGCACCTCCTATGTCTGATTTTGTCTAGTAGCCCCGACAGTGGTCAATGCCAACAGAACATTGCTCCAACGTGTGATTTCTGTGCCTTTGAGTCTGAAAGAGATGTATTTCCCCAGGAGGCTTGCTGAAGAGTAAAAGAAGATGAGGCTCCTCTGGAGAAGAGTCAGTGCAGCAGGAACGTGGCAAGCTCCATCCACCCAGGGCCACCTCCAGTCAGTCTGCCTCTGGGTTGACTCCTGCACTCCTTGCAGAAAATGGGATTGGGACCAGGGCCTTGCCTGCTAAGGAAGATGGAGAGAGATCCTATATCCTCAAGTCTTGTGTTTCTTCTGATTGATTCTGGTTATTCCAGAATTTCTGCATATCTGTTCCATAAGCAGATTAACAAGCATTCAGGGAGAAGATCATTGAAGGCCACTTGGGATACATCTTAGAAAATGAGTGAGTTCCTGGATCTTTTGTAAAAATATTTCTCAGTTTCCAAAACTTCATAGATACTCTAACATACACTGTGATTGGTGTTTCTCAAAGTTCATCTTGCCTGACTGATCAGTTGGAATTTGAACACAGGTAGCAAACAAGATATTTTTCTTCCATGTATACAACATATTTTTTAAAGGGTAATTTTCATTGCAGAAATATTTTTCATATGTTATATTATTTGCATAAGATTTAAGAGTGGTTTTATAATGAATATAAACCTTTTACCTTAATGGTTCTTACAATAATGTAAAAGAAAAATGCTAACTTACACATTGTTATAATTCTTTTATATCTACAACCTTTTCTATATTCCCAATTGTTTAAGAAAACTATTTCAAGAACAAATCTTCTCTCTGGAAAATTGCCATTTTCCATTTGTTAGGAATTTTTATAGAAGAACACCAATATATGCCCTTTCTTTTACTATGGAATATATTCTGGAAAAATTGCAGCAAACCGTTACTACCTAATGAATAATACTTGTAAATCTTCTAGAATCTGTAAACATATTGTGCAATTCTGTATATCTTGAGTAACCCACAGGTTGGTTTACATTAAATTTTTAAATGGGATGTCATATGGAAAACAATTTCACGAGAGTTTTTAAAATAAAATGAGTATTATTTTTTTCTGTCTGGAAAAAAATGAAGAGTAAGTTTCTTGGCAGTCACTTTTTTATTACTGTGACCCAAATACCTGACAAAAACAATTTAGAGCAGAAAAAGTCATTTTCATAGTTACAGAAGATTCAGTCCATGGTCAGTTGGTGCCATTGCTCTGGGCCTGAGCAGAGACAGAAGATCATGGCAGAAGGATACATCAAAGGAAAGCTCTCTAGTACATGACAGCAGAGAGAGAGAGAGAGAGAGAGAGAGAGAGAGAGAGAGAGAGAGAGAGAGAGAGAGAGAGAGAGAGAGAACACAAACTCATAGGGAGTAAATATAGCCACTAAGGACATGCCCCCAGTGACCTCTGTCTTCCTGAGTCACATCACCTGCTAGCAGTTACCACATAGTACCTTAGTCATCTCAAATGATTAAGCCATCCGGATTAGTGCCCTGTTAGGACACAGCTCTCATAATCTAATTACTTCGCTGTGAGCATTACTGCATTGTCTCCCATGAGCTATGGGAAAACTTATACCCAAGGCATAACACATTTAATTGCCAAACAGTAAGAATTATTTGCCCCATATCTAAGTAGGTTGATCATCACCAATACATACAGGGAGAAATTCTGTCCATCTTTAGCCTGGTGAAACTGCTTTCCAATACTCCTTTGCAAACTCCGTCAGATAGATACATCCAGGACAGCAACACTTTGGATAATATTTAAAAACAGTTAGGTCCCATCCCAAGTTACACTCCCAAAGCACCATGACTTACTGAATGCAGCAGTCGTTCCTATGCTCACTGGAGCCCTTGAAGCATGGCTGCATTTTTAGTTCATGCTTCTCCAAATATGAGAGTTGTTTGCTATTCAGAGTCCCACACTGCCTTTGTCTTAGGGATGGTGCTGCATCTTCATACTTCACTCCACCATCAATTAATGCTAAAGCACCCAGCACTGGAGCTCTCCCAAGGTTCAAATGCAACAAGCAGTAATGAAACAGCCATGTGGTTCATGGAAGTTAATTGTTCAAACTTAATGGGTCAACAGTGATCTGGCTGGAGGATGGTACAACATCCTCAACAGTGCAATCAAGCATATTGGTGCCTCTTTTCTCCACAAGAAGAGTGTCCTCAGTGCTTACTCTTAGGGTAACTCCACACTTCTTAACTTCCTCTGCAAATTGGTTCAAGCTCACATTGGCTGCATTGTGTGTAGTAAGGCAATTTCCTTCTTTCATACGACACTCGAACAAGGCAGTTTTTTAGATCCATTGGAAATAAGGTAAAAAGCACTCAAAGGGGCTAAGAATGAAATTGTAATAACTGAATGAAGAAATGATATCCACTGGAGATCCTCAGTGATTACTTATGAAGGTGGGCATGAAGGGATGTGAAATGCAGTTCCTCTCAAGAAGCAGCAATTCTGCAGTCCAGGGACACTGAGGCAATAGTAAGGAGGAGCAGGCACTGCGGTTCACCCTGTCCAGGCTAGAACTCCTGTGACATGCTCTGTGGGTTCAGTTTGACCCTTCCACATCGAGGTGAAATACTTTTATGGGTCATCCTGTTAGAGTAGAGATGAATTTCTACAGTTCATTTATCTGCATCAATGTCATTATTTTCCTGGCAATAATGTCCACTGACTTTGAGGCACTCATAAACCTGTGAGGAATTGAGGAATAGGTTTGCCCCTTGAAGACTGTGACATCCTCATGCAGCATGCAGTGGTTTCCTAGGGGAGACCACACAGGTGGTGTTGGTGTTGGTGGCTGCAAGGCAGGGATTGCTGTATTGTTACTGGGCAGTGGCAGCAGTGATGCTATGAAGCAAATAACACCGACTTGGGAGATGGAGAACCTTGATTCTGGTCCTGGTTTGGCCACCAGATCACTGTGTGGCAATTTCAAAGCCTCTTACTTCTCTGGGCCTTACTTGCCACATCTGGAAATTAATGATTAGATTTGATGGGACCTCCCCAAGCAATAGACAGGATCTGCTCATCACAATGGCAGCAAGACTGAGGGGTTTCCATGCCCGGGAGTGGGAGAAGCACAGGTTGGCTGTATTCCCTTCTTACTCACCCAGGGGGGCTTTGATTTTCAGTGACTTCAATAGGCCCAGAGCAAGGGCAAGGTTTTGGAGAAAACCTCTTTGGGAGAGGGCATGGATCCCTAGACTGTGCAGCCCCAGCCTCCTCATGTCCCTTTAACTCCTCCTCCAGCTAAAACCTCCAGCTTATCCACTTCCTAAAGATCATCACAGAGGCTCCACAACCTTTCCTTTTTAAAAACTCTTGCTGATGGAAAATTCTTCCTCATACCTGCTGCAATTTCAGTCTATTTTCTCTCGTTCAATCCTTACTGGAGATGGAGAACAGCTGGTCGCCATCCTCCATTTAACATCCCCTCCTAAACCAAAATCAGTTATGACATCACCCCTCAGCCTGTTTTTCTTCTGGCATAACATACACCATTCCTTCCGACCTGCCTTCATGGATTCTAACTCTGAAAGCATCGCCGGTCACTGTGGCCCACACTGAAGGTAGCTCTGCAAGCTCCACATCTTTCTAAAGCTGTGGCATCCACAGAGAGCTATAGGGCTCTGTAGCAAGATTGAGAGAGATGGTCAGAGTACAATGAGAACATAGTCCAAGCCCCTGGCTTTATCCATAGAGGGAAACTGAAGGTCAAAAAGGGTAAGTAAATTCAGTGTCCAAGGTCAAGTCTCAGGGATCAGGCTCCAGGCACGAGACATCAAATACTGCCACAAAGCCCTGAGTGGCCACAGTGTGTCCTCAATGTGGGTAACTACCTTTAATTGAAAAGCAAAGAGCCATGGTCTCCCAGTGTGCTGTCTACTCAAACCATCTTCCCAGTCCCACTAGCAGATGTCTGAATTTCTACTACGCACATCTTTGATTTCCATGAAAAATACAAATACTGGACTGGGGGTGTAGCTCAGTGGTAGAACACTTGCTCAGCATGAGTGGGCCCTTGTTTTAATCTCCAGCATCCCAAAATTGTAAAAAATTTAAAAATTTAAAAGATTTCAAATACCTCTCTAATGGGCAATACTGTTCACTGTTCACACCTTAGTATGAATGAGTGGATTTAATCTTTTCCAACTATTGATAGACAAGAAAACAGAGAACAAAGAACCTGGGAGAATGATAGACCAGTGGAGCTGCTTGCTAATGTTTCCAAGGTCAGTCGGGGCTGGGTGTGGGGCTGTGGGAGGACATAGGCCTCAGGAGGGTGGAGCAGCAGAGCCTTGTGCTGGTAGGAATTCCCCAGGCTTTGATATATCTGCCCTGTCTGCCTCACACAGGTCACCTGCAAGGCCCCAGGTACTCTTGCAAGATCTGCAGTAGAACAGAACTTGGTGAAAAGATTACCTCATTGCTCCCACTAGGCTGGATCCTATGAATATTCCACAATTCCTAAAGTATTCTGCTGAACTCTTTTCCCAAGTAAGGTGAGCAGGGCACCTAAAAGCAAATCTCAACCTGATGGTGCCCTTACATGACAGGAAAGAAGAACCAGAGGGAAGGAGGAACAAGCGGTGTAAGAATGAATATGATTATTCAGATACCTGCATCAAGGTGAAAGGAAGGGGCAGAGGAAGGAAGGGGCACGTGAGTATACGGAAGCATGAGTCAGATGAACTATTTGCTTAAAACTCTGCCCATAAAATTTTCCTAAGTGAAGAATGTGGGGGACAATAACAGAGTGTGTTGAATACATTGCAGAGCCTAGATTTCAAAACAGCCTTTTCCCCACTTTGAATAAATAGGAGCACATTGTGCTCCAATCTCATCAACTTTCAGGGATGTTCCAGACTGCTTCAAACCTCCAGACACACCCTCCCTGAGGATCAGTGGGGGAGTCAGACGTCCACAAAAGAAAAAGGAAACATTGTGACAGCATTTACCAAAACACCTAACCCAATCAATGTGCTTATTTGATTTCCCCAAAACCACAAAATTAGATTTTAAAAGAGAAGACAAAAAGGCACTTTTCTGATAAAAATTACAATATGTTTTCCATCTTATTCAGGGGACAGTTTTCTTTAACAGCAAAATTGGCACAAAATGACAAGAGCAAATCAGGTTGGCAAAGAGGTTATTTATTAATGTGTGTAGGACAAAAAGACATGACAGAGAGGATGATGAAGACAGAAGGTCGGGAAAGTAGGGATCAGACATTTACTTGCCAGGTAAATTGCACTGGGCTTGGAAAAGCAGGAGATGCAACCTCTCTACCTACACCACAGTAGTCAAATGAGAGAAATCCCAGTTGGGCTAGTTGGGGAAAGGAAAAAAAATGCTAGATTTCTGAATGGTGCTTATATACAGGGTCCTGGCTAAAGCTATCATGTTTGATAAAATGAGAAGTAATAAATTTAATTTCCTGAACATCAGTCGGTCCCTTCATACACAGACAGGCACCCAGCTTCACAAGGAGTTAATCAGCCTGACACCAGCAATTAAATTCTCCAAACTGGATCACAGCAGAGACACAGGATCCTGGTTTTTCACACCCCAACCCACCCAAGGTGAAATGGCAATGATGGTGTTTTATGTTTTGTCAATTATTCTTCAGCTCCTATATATATATATATATATATATATATATATATATATATATATAAATACATATATATATATGTATTTCTTTAGCGTAAGTTGTTATTTTAATGATCTCTGTTCCAAATGGGGAAATACAAGGAAAAGGAATGAGGAGGAGGAGAGGGAGAAAAAGCAAGTGCGCCAGCGTGTCCCACTTGTACTTTTCAAAGCTCCCTCTGCTCCCACCCCCCAGCCCAGCCTTTTTCCTCAGTGCATGAGTCACCGCTCAGGAGCTGTTTTAAATGCCTTACTTTTAATGTTCTCTATCACTGTAGAAATCCAGCAGATCAGCATCACTTGAAGGGATCACTGGTTCGGCTCCTGCTTCCTGGTCCTAGACACCCCTCAAACTCAAAAGCATTTTCTAATTTATTACTGTCTTCATGAAAACCAAGGGATCTGCCATCAAGACCACCGTGGGCTAGTGTTGCCTCTTCTGGGCTCCCTGGGGGTCGCATGCCCTAGAAAGACCACAGAGGATGAAGTCCTTGACCAAATGTTAGTTTCCACTCCAGGTCCCCAGAACACACAGGAATCACACTGTGCAGGCCTGCAAGTCGGTTTGGTTTACTGTCAGACAGCATGTGCAGAAGAGAAAGCTGAGTGCATCCTGACCCACAACAAAAAGTCAGACAGCTATTTTTTCAAACCATTGTGAAAACAGGAACTGTGTGAGCAAACGCAGGAAAGAAGTTCAAACCCAAGTGCATCACCTTCTCCCTCACAGGGACACCACTTCCTAAAGTTTTGCTTTCTTAACATCTCCCACTGGCAGAAGCTGGAGAAAAAGAGTTTTCCACAGGACCCAAAGTAGGTCTCAGAGCAAGGGAGGCCCTTATGGTCCTACAATGTAGAATGCTCAGAGATGATGCTGGACTGAACCACTACCTGCCATGGTGAGCTTTTCTACTTGAAGAGCAGTTATTAATTAGTAGCAGTATGGATGGTGACTTCAGCACCATCTTTCTGCACCTGCGTACCTAAACAACCTGCGCACCCATAAAGAGGCAGCCCTGAACCACTTGTCCCTCCCACCAGCCTCAGCTCACAGAGCTGTCAGGATGCTCAAGGATGGACACTTCTCTGGTAAGGGTGTAAGCCACACATGGGATAAAATTTAGTTCCATCCCCATTTTGGGGGGACACACCAAACCTGGAAAGTCTGTCAGAGTTTCCCGGAGCTAATCAATGAAGCGATTCTCCTCCTCTGACAAAGATTGTGTTGGTTTCTCACCAAGTTGTGTGACACGCAGATGCTCACCAGGTCAAACAGGACAGGCCCCCAGACCCCAGGAAATGTATCTTCTCATGGAATAAAATGAATAGAGACAGAGTGGGCAAGGAGCAGAAGTGAGAAGGAGACAGAAGTTTGAGAAAAGACTGAACTTGAAGGTCACAATAGTTTGGGGAAGGCAGGTCAAGGTAATGTAGACGGGGTAGACCCTATGGCAGAACACCCAACCAACCAATCACATTTATCAGAACCATCCTTCCAATGATATGTCACAGAATCGTCCGTGGTGGGGGGCGGGGGTCAGAAAACTGCACATCCTGGGGTCTAGCTTCCTTCACCCAGCGAATCGGAGTCTACACCTGAATCCTGCAGGCTCCCTAGCCCAAGATCAGACCGATTCCCACAGATCTGAGTGCAGCTAATTAAGAGTAGTAAACAAGCCCAGTTCTTGACAGCGCAGAAGTTTTCCAAATTGTCAGCTTGTTTTCCTCCCAACAAAAGACAGTGGATTCCTACCTTTGTCACATTTCCTCCCCTAAACTTTTCTTTCTGCAATCCCTGCGCCTCTGCTAAACTGCAAGCCACTGAGAACCGACATGCAGGAGCGCCCCCCCCACCCCATGCAGACAGAGGTACCTTTTCCGCGGAGCAGAGGGGCTGCTGCCTAGAGGCTTGCTGCCCTGCCGAGTGGTGGAAGGATGCTCTAGGGATGGAGCACGCTGAGGATTAAGCGTTCCTGTCTCTGCAGCCAGACCTTTCAGCAGCTCAGACCAACAGTGCTAGGGATGCACTTAGCAATTATCTGCTGGTACCGACGCCCCGCCCTCTGCTCTTGTGATTGGCTCTCCAGTCCCGGGCAGGACTGCATTGGTCTCAGCCAACCTCACTCATTGCTTTGGTTGCTACTATTATCTAAGCCATCAAAGGAAATAATTCCATGTTTCATTGACAACCTGTAAGGCTCTCTCTGGCCTGGTGTGGGGGCAGAACTGGGAGTCCAGTGGAGGGATGGGAGGAGAGTAGGAAAAGGTAGGGGTTGGGGGAGAGAGAGAACTGAGAAGGGGGGTGGATTGGGCAGAGAGAGAGGAGGAGAGAGACAGAGAGGGAGGGAGAGAGGTGGAGCTATGAAGCAATCAGATTCTCGCTCTAGCATTTTAACTTCCACAAAACAGAGCTCATAGCAACAATTTTCTGGCCTTATTTTCCCCCTTACTGGTAAATGTTCCTGAGGGCAGAGAGAATTATAACCATGGGGTTTCTGCTGGTGTCAGACAAGCTTTGGAAAGCAGAGCAAGATTGAGGGCTGAAGGAATATAGTGATATTTTTACATCCTGGAGGGCATGTGAAGGTCATTTTAGATCGTTTGGGAACATATTATGTACCTAAACTAGAGTTTACCTGTCAGTTCTTTCCCTGCAAGTCCACTCAATACCCCAACATAAGTAGGCAATTTCCCTTTGCACCCTATTCAAAGAATCTCCAAAGAGCTGTTCTTGAAGTCTATAATAGTCTAGAGTTTTTCACTGTCCTCATGGAAATGTCCAAGGGCCAGGCATCCTTGATCTAATCATTCTGCTGGGACTCTTGGTTTTGCTTATTCTGATCTGGCTTCAGTTAATTGCTTAAACTCACATTATCAGTCAAAGCAAGAAGAGAGTGGAGAACCAACCTACCAAGCAGTGGAAACAGCTTTTCCTTATTCATCAGAGAATCATAAAGCCCAAGTTTTGATCTCCCCCCTTTAAATATATTTGTTCACTACATAGAAAGGACATTATTTAGCAGCTGAACTTAAGAGGAAAAAAATAATTTAGAAAGGGTCTTTGAAATAAAGCTGTTAGGTAATCAAGTTCTGGGGCTGAAGGTGTAGCTCAGTGGCAAAGCCCTTGACTAGAATGTATGAGGCCCTAGAGTTCATCCCCTGGCACCACGAAAATAGAAAATCAAGTTCCAGATCAATCAGAAATTAGTCCTCCAAGCTTCTCGAACTGGGACCCTACTTCTTTGACAGGCTACAGTTCCAGCCTGTCATACAACTGTAATTCTTTCCCTCCTCTGCATCCTCAGTAGCATGTCCTCCACCACCTGGTATAGCGAGTCCCTATTTCATGTGTACATGCCTGGCCTGTCTAAGTACATTCCAAGCTCTGGAAGGACAGAGATAGTATCGTGTATATCTTTATAACTCCACAGACAGCACCTAGCTCTCAATAAGCAGGCTGACTGATAAAACGTAATTCAAAACATAAAGTGTGCACAGCTCTGAGCTTCATGGAATCATGATCTCACTATGATGCTCACCCAACTGGGTGGAGTGGGGAGGGGGTCCACCCTTGAGTCTGGGAGCCAGAGATTCAACACTGAACACTAGGAAATGCTGCAGTTACAGAAGTCACACCAGGCTCTCAGCACCACTGTTTTCTCTCAGGAAAATGAGGCAGCTCTTCACTCCATGTCTTTCTTCTCCCTCAGGCATTTGAAGGAAAGGAAAGAATGGGGATACATGCTTTTCTTGAGAGGTCTCACCTCCAACATTCAGTTACTTCCACAGTGTCTTTCTAAATCACGGCCTGTCAGAGAGTGACAGTATATTAGGAATCAAAAACTAGGACAAGGAATGTATCAAAATAATTGTTTTCTACCTTACTACTTTATCTAGGTAAACTTCCTACAAATGTACAATGATAGAATTTTAACAATTTAAATTTAAATGAAACATTGAAAATTGACATAGTCCCAGAAAAATTGGTCCATTTAGTCATGGCATAAAAATCATAAATTACACTTCTATAATGGAAGTAGTATTATTTCCAATTCCAAGAGGAGTTTTGTTCATACTGGCCCTCCCCTCATGCCAAAATAAAGAAATAAATAAATTATAGAAACTCCCTTGGGCAACTATCAAAGGTTTGGTTGTCCCTAAAGAAAAAGGAAAACATATCAAATGATTTTCTAAAATGCTTTGTCTGAAACAGCATGTCCTTATGTGTACCTTTTTCTTTTTGAAGATGAGAGAGAGGAAAGAGAAAGAGAGAGAGAGAGAAAGAGGAAAGAGAGAGAGAGTTGCAAACAGTTGTTTATGTCAGTGCCTTTTTAACTGCCTGGTCATAAAATATTCTCTTTGAGAGAAGGATGATCCCTTTGTGTCCCATAGATCAACTGTTTAATTCTGAGAGTTAGAGGATGCATATTAAGTATGCAGATTCCACTGGTACTTGCATTTGTATTAAATATTAGCTCCATACAATTTAAATTCATTTGGCTATGAAATGTACAGAATTCCATTTTGTGGGCAGTACTCTGACAAAGTAACCTATTTTGAGTTAACAGTTTGAGTGCACTAGTAGTCTGAAAGGATTTGGGGGGTTCTCCTTCCTTTTTTAGTGACATAATTAAAGAAACAAAAAGAAGTGTTTTTTATTATTAAATTCAAACTGAATAACATCCATCAAAACCACCATCTTTCTTGTGGGTAACTGCTTGTTATAACAAGTTATCTCCTATCCTACGGTAGGAGACTAGAGAAACTGACATTTACTCTTCAGCTTATACCATTTTCTCAGTTATCATTTATTTATACCAAATTCTGTTCCTAAAAGGGAGAAGAGGAGAATAAATCTAGGCAATGCCAAGAAAGAAAGAAATGTGTGAAAACGGGAGGAAAAAAAAAGGAGGGTGATTTTCAACACTACATCTTTGCTTATTGACTTGAGCCACCCAATATCATTTAAGTAGAATGACGACATTAGCAGTATTTCTTTTTTAAAAAATCTTCTTATTAGCATTGGATATATGAAAGAATTTTCAGAAAACTTCTCCCAGCAGTTTCCTAAGTAAAGAAACTTGGAGGAATATACTCACAGCTTTCCCTTCTCACTGAGGGTTGTTGTAAAACTGTATGTAATCAAACTCCCTCCCTCTCCACCTCCCCAACCCATTCCCCCAAATCAAACCTACGGAGCCAATAGCATTTCAACAAAGTGTAAGAGGAGATTCGGCTGCCAGGAGGGTGTCAGTCACCATGGACCATTCTTAGTGATTTCATTAATTACTAATGAGTCTTCCAGGAAGTTGGTGTCAGATAGACAGGGCTTCGTGAAGTTTCAAGACTGTAAGGAATATTTTATTATATAAAACACTCTGTTAGATAAAACCATGTGATTCTGTTCATTCAAATCATGATTGTGTTTATTAGTGAGCCAGCATTGTAAATAACCTGAAAGAGAAAGACAGAGACTGAGAGACAAAAAGAGATTTGCAAGGCTAAATTGCCCATCTAAATTCTGTTTTGCTTCAGTTAAATTCTTCATAAGAAATACAGAGCTGAAAGCTGTCATGAAATATTGTCCAGCAAAGCACCAATTGACAGGAGTTGGAGAATTGAATTAAGAAGGTCAGCATCCCTCCCATGAGGCTGGCAGATCACGTGTGACATGAAGCACTCTTCCAAGACAAAGGGCTGCACACATGATTGTGGCTGTTGGAACTCCTGCCAGCCAGGACCCATGTCCTAACAGAGACACTTTCTTCAAAGAACTCATCAAACATATTTACAACGCCTGCCACATGTCATTGCATTTATAAAAACAGGTGATAATACTATTTCTAAGGCTATTAAGAGAATGATGGCAAATCAACCTACAAAGGACTACACAAATGCCCTATCATGGGATATTAAGCCTAGTGATAAAGCAATAATGTCTTGGCATGGGCCAATATAAATGTGATGCATAACCATCTGGATCTATTAGACCAGATGTCAGATCAGCTTTCAGAGTGATACCTAAAGATACTCAGAGCACCAGAAAGATGCTCCACTCAAAGGGCCACAGCTTAGGGCAATGAGGCCTCACTTCTTGTTGTCTAATGAATAGGCAAACTCTTCCACCAGTACACACCAGGCTGGAAAAAAGGATCTGGGTGTGTGAAGGTTTCAAATTTCAGCCCAAATTTCTTCAGATACACATATTTTATTACTCAAATCATGCAAACTATAAACTACATGCATGTTTGTTTTAGGGCATGACTTAAAAAATAATTTGCCCCAAATATTTTTGTAATACTAACTCTTCAGGAGGATGCCCCAAATTTGTGGAGCATGAGGTTTGAGCAGCACAAGGTTAATACCTCTACACTGCCCTTCTATCTGACTTCCAGAGGTAGCTGAAATCGGACTCCAATCCATCTACCCAACTTCATTCCACTCTCATCTCCTCTGCTCCCATCCATTACAGTCCTCCCATGGTCACATACTGTCCAACTGCCTGACTTTCCCATGGCTTCCCCAGGTTTTGCTTGCCCCACCTCCACCTTCTTCTAGTGCTATTACACTCACTCTTCAAGGCTCAACCCACAACTCTTCCTTTCTCACCATTTCTGTCTGCCAGGCCATTTTAATTTTACCCACTCAAGTTAAAATTAATTATATTCCTGTTTGTATTTTCATTATTTTTTTCATAATAACCCACATTACCCCCCAATCAACAATGCTGACAGCAGCCAGCACCATGTTGGACACACATTTAGAAACAACAGAAATGAAAACCTCAGGACAAAGGAGAAGGATCTACTTCCTTCATGGCCAAAGGCAATGGACTGCTTTCACAAAAGGAAGGATATCAGGTCGCCCTGGCCTGTTCAAGATGTTCAGGGGAGAATGAAGTGACCCATCTTTGCATCTTTGGTCATCCATACACAAATCTCTCAGCATCAGAAAGTCCGGAAATATCACAATGGTGGCAGCACCGAATTTTCCCTCCTTTCTACTCCCTCATTCTTTCCCCAGCAGGGAAGGAGTCTTAGCAGGGCCTTAGAGATTTGTTTTTCAGCAAAAGACTGTGTTTAAGTTACCTAGGAAAGTGATAAACATAAGCAAAGAAACATTGATCTGTCTAGAAGATGTATTTGCAGAAAGTCCTTTCTATCTTAGTGTTTCGGAGCTAATATATTTGCTCCCTTTGAAAGGATAAGAGAAAAACCAAAAGCTGAATATTCTCTCTGATATGCAGATGCTAACCACAATAAGCAAGCGGGGAGGGAATAGAAGTTCAGTGGATTAGACAAAGGAGAATGAAGGGAAGGGAAGGAGGATGGGACAGTAGAATGAATCAGACATCACTTTTCCATGTTCATATATGAATCCATGACCAGTGTAACTCCACATCATGTACAACCACAAGAAAAGGATCCTAATTAGAATAAGTTATACTCCGTGTAGGTATATTATGTCAAAATACACTCTACTGTCATGTATATCTAAAAAGAACAATTTTTAAAAAAATTAACAACAAAAAACAGAATGAGAGGGTCCTCTAGGGAGACCAGAGGTAGAAAAGCTGAAGGGAGGTGAGAGATGAATTGAAGAGGAAGGTAAAGGAGGGAAGAGTTCCTAAGTGCTCCTCTGAGTAGTCGCTGTTAAATTTAAATGTGATTGATGGAAAAAGATAACCAACCCTTTTATATAATCCTCTGCACTCTACTATACTCAAGATTGGCTAATAGTGAGTGTCTTCAGATTTGTAATTAACTGTGCATCTTTCCCATCACTGTGGCACAACCAATAAATTACATTATAATGCAACAGGAGCAAATAGTAGATGTTACAGTGATACTCTGAAATTATTAAGATGAGATTATGCTTAAGTACACTCTCTTTTAAGGCAGCATCAAGTGTCTAGAAAAGAGCTCTCAAGAATAACATCCCCCAAGGGTTTTGTCTTAGAAGCTACCTCAATAATCTGTATTTCAAAAGCTAAAAAAAAAAAAAAAAAAAAAAAAAAAAAAAAAAAAAAAAAAAACCTAAGTAGAAATTAACTATACATGATCATCATGTGCTTTGGTTATCTAAATGGTTAGCTGAGTTTGCCTTTAGAGGACACTTACTTCCCCTGGCTCAGATTCATGCAAGGACCATGACTCAGTACCTGGGTCATCTCTTCTGGGCATGTGATTTTCAAGGTGGGGTTTCCCCCATAACAACTCCAGAACTCCAGTTTCCCTTGATTTTTCCCCACAAAGGCCCTTTCCTTGCTGGTAGAGCTCTGAGTCTTTGATCCTCTGTCTTTGCCAAAGGCTCTGAACTGCTCTTCCTAAAAGAGAGCTGATAAGATCCCATCAGATGCTCCTTAGCCACCCTCTCCCCACTAACAAAACCTCCCTCCTGCTTAGTGAGAGAGGCTTCTATTTTAACACCTAGTTTATTAAAGGGCCAGACACTTTCTCTTTGAACTTCATTTTATGATCCTAAGAAAAACAGGATTTATTTAAACTAGGTCTCTTCACATATGTGAAGGGTAGGGAATGACCCATTATTAGCAGTTTCCATAGGGACAGGGTTGGGGGGGGCGACGTTAGGGGGGAGTGTTGGTTTGGTGCTGCTTCTATGAAGAAACATCCTGGATCCTACACTGGAGGACAGTGTCAGTTTTTGTAGTGATCTCAGGCAACAAGAAGACCCTCCTTTCTTATTGGAATAGTTGAAAACAGAGTCTTCCTGAAGGCTCCCCATTGGGTTTCCTCTTTCCTCTACATCTAGCAGTTGATCTCTGTTGATTCCACCTTCCTTCTCCACACGTCCCTTTCTCTCATGGCTTCCCTTTTTTATGACTCTGACTTTCCTTTTCTGTTTGCAATATTAGACCTTCATGATAAATATTCCCCAAATTAACTTCTTTCTCTTGTAAATCAAATATGCTGATTAGTGAGCCTGTTAGAGGAAAAGGAAAAAATCTAACTAAATAGAGGGAATAAAATCTCACTTATTTGTCCAGATTGGTTAGGGAGGAAAATACAGAACCGCAAGTAGTTTTTTAAAGATTTTAAGCTAAAAGGTGTTTATGAGGGCAGAGTGACATCAAGTCATAGCATAATGGTTTTATGAGCTTTTTATCGATTTTTCTCAAGAGTTGAGTTGGGAGATTATTCTCGGGTAATCTCAACAAATGACTCCACAGTGCTGAGATTCATTCAGATCAGTCCCATTCCGGATCGATCGTGACATGAGTGTCTGAGGGGGCTAGAGAATCAAGCAGGGTGGCAGATGAAGAAGAAAAGAATGGCGGTGCCAACATTTTGGCTTAAATCTTCATAACATCAGTTTTACAAAATGTCTGAGTGATGGAGTTTCGGAATCCAACTCCGCTTTCCAGCTATTAAAGAACTGTTAAGAAGGGCTTAAGCTTCCAGAGGAAAGCTTTGAAATTGACACAAGCGCCTTAAGACAGTCTCCATAGCCCAAGACACTGAAGAGCTGGAAACGGACAGATCTACCAATGTATTTATAGCAATGCCACTGCCATTATTGGGGGGTGGCCTTTAATCTTTTCTCCAATTTTCAAGGCACTGTTGGGCTTTCATGAATTATAGCATCTATGAACTGGTATTCCTTTCATGATTCTTCCCTCTCAGCTCCAATCAGAGCAGCATTTGTGTAAGAAAATATGGTCCTTCTGCCCTTGTAATGAGCACAGTGGAATACCTGATCGGCACAAATGTTACAGAGTCATAAAGGGAAGTTTCAATAAAGCTTATCATCAGTGGCACAGAGAGACCCAGCTGGGATTCTCCATCCTGACTGGTTACAAAAATACTTCCTGAGGTTATGAAGCAAAGGTGAAGCTTTTGAGACTACTGCTGGGCCCCTCACTTTGATAGTGAAGATCTTAAGGGGCACCATAAACGAGGTTTTATCAAAGAGCTCTGGCCAATACAACCCAAGAGAATCAGAAACCCAAGAAGATCAACCAAAAGGTTTGCAATTTGAGAGGTAAAGATGATGTAAGTTAGAGAATCTAAGTGATCAGCTTCCTGACCTAACCAGAGCCCAAGGCCTGGCACACACTAGGGCTTCATAAATATTTGGGGAGTCCTAAATGGATGGAGGAATGAATGAATGAATGAATGAATGAATGAATGAATGAATGAATGAATGAATTTTATTATGGCCCTAAACCTTTGGCCTACTTATGACCTTGTGTTTCCAGGATGATATGGGTGTAGGAAGGATTTTCTTTCTTGACATCACATTTAAAGATGGCTAATGTCTCCTAACCATCACATCTTTGTAAGTCTGTATGCCACATACAACTCCACACAAAGCTATCCTCAATTTATCTTTTAATTTGTCTTGTCAAATATCTTCATTAAATTTCCAGAGGTTCCTTAACACTGACTAAAACTGCACTCTGAACAATGGGTACATGAGATTAATAAAGAGCTTGCTTACTGATTTAGTGAGACTCTCTGAAAGACCTCCTCACCTCATTGCTCACCTTTCCTTTGTTTATAGCTGGTCACAGCCAAAGCCACTGGTGCTTAGAAGGGATTAGTGAATAGTTCTAATTTTAGGAAACTATTCTTTTTTAGCATTATTTATTTATGTGATTTATATCATCTATGAACTGGTTGTTACTATTATTATTATATTTTTAATTTTTTGTTCTAATTAGTTTTATGAAACTATTCTAAAATATGAAGTGCTTGCATCTGTCAGCTCAAACTGCCACCACAACATACTGCAAATGGAGTACCCTAAGCAAAGGAAATGTGTTCCCACAGTTCTGGAGACTGGAAGTCCCTGTCCATGTCAGGTTCAGGCTTTTCCTATTGGTTTTCTCATGGTGTCCTCAGTTGGTGGAGTGAGAGTAGGATCACTGATATCTCTACATATGAGGACATTAGTTCTATAAAATCAGGATGTAGTTTATCCTATGATCTCAATTAACCTTATTTACATCCCTGTCTTCCAATACAGTCACATTGGAAGTTAGGGCATCAATATATGAAATTGTGGGTGGTGAGAAGACATAATTACACCCATAGAAGTGGTATTTTATCTTATTAGAATAGTTTGAGAATTATTCTCCCTAGCGATGAAGAAGTAGAGTGAATGGGATAATACCTCAATATCTCATATCCCCTAATAGTAAATGTTTGTGGCTTCTGAAAACTACCTTCCTTTCCTTTCCTTTTATTTTGCCTCTGCCTTTTCTTCTCATCAGTGTTGCCATTAAGTCCACTAGTTTTCAATTGCAGAATATTAAAGTAAAACATAATAAAACAAAACCTCCATTAATGAATTAATAAAAAGAATCACTTAATTGTTTGTCCAGTACCATGGATTTAACACAGGGATGATTTACTACTGAGCTACATCTGCAGCCCATTTTATTTATTACTTTTTTGTGAGACAGAGTCTTACTAAGCTGCTCAGGGCCTTGCTAAATTGCTGAGCCTGGACGTGAATTTGTGATCTTCCCATCTCAGCTTTCCAAGTCAATGGGATTACAGGCCTGCACCTCTATGCTCAACCAAGTACTTTGATTAACAATTAAAAAGAATGAAAACTGAGTTTAGAGGCACAGGCCTGTAATTCCAGCAGTTTAGGAGGCTAAAGCAGGAGAATCACAAGTTCAAAGCCAGCCTCAGCAATTTAGCGAGGCTGTAAGTAACTTAATGAGACCCTGTCTCAAAATAAAAAATTAAAAATTAAAGAGGAAATAAAGGGATGGAGATACAGCTTACTGGTTAAGCACCCCTGGGTTCAATCCCCATAACAAAAAGAAAAAAATTAAATACCATTTATGCAAATATATTAGATATAACCAATATGTACCTGAAGTACCCCAAAACAATCTTTAATTAAAATAAAATCAAAAATTAATAAACTAGAAAACTACAAATGGAAGGATTAAATAAGTTAAATGGTTCTTTGTCAAATGCAAAGACTGAAATTAATAAATAGCTAACTCAATGAGGAAAAATTGACTAGAGCTATCTGGGGGCAATCGATGGTGGTTTGACTCTGGACGGGTAGAGTCATGTCCAGTAGAACTGTGGAGAGATTTTTGGAGGCAAGTGGAATGACTGCCTAAGTAACCCAGAGGAAAGCAGCCTCAGGATGACCCTCTGGAGGGTGAGAATAACTGTGCGGTGGGTGTGGGAGAAGAAGCAGCGCAGAGTCAGGAGGAGCCTAAGCTCAGACCAAGTGGGGGTGGGGGTCTCTTCACCCTGGAGCCTCCCTTTGACCAACCGCCTTGGCCCAAGTCCTTTCTGCGTCACAGGTTCCATCCACACACGTCACAAAGGCTAAACTCCAGTTCAGCCTTTGGTCCAAGGAGGAGCTGGCTTCTCAGCCAAGCTGCTCTGTGCTGACCAGCGTTGGACTAGTGTGGACTTCTGCCTAGTGACGAGCCCCCGTGCCCTCCATGGGCAGTCTTCTCACCAAGTGCGGTCGCAGGCTGCGCCGCAGGGCGCTGGTGGCCCGTCAAACTCCCCTGCACCTCGCCCGGGAGGCTCCCTCTCCTCACAGGGACCACCTGGCTGCACCTGCCGCTCCCCCCAGCCCTGCCAGCAGGCGCTTCCTCCAGGATCCACGACCTCGGGGGCCTCCTGCTGCTGGCAGAGACAGAGGCCCGATCCTCTGTAGGGGGATCCTGCTGCCCTTGTCCTGGGGGCCGTTCCCCAAAAAGCCGGTGCTATCGAGGAACAACTCCCGGATGTTCGGCCCCTGGACAGCAGTAAGGGTCCCCCCTCCTGGGCGCTGGCCACGCCTCCTGCCTCCAGTTCCTCAGCTCATCCACCAAGCTGAGGGGCCCATGACAGCTGCTCGCTGCCCTCTTGGTGCGGCTAAGGAAGCTGAGCTCAGGGCCCAGGAACATCCAGAAAAGACCAAGATCCATCAGGACCAGGAGGAGGAGAAGGAGGAGGAGAAGGAGGAGGAGAAGGAGGAGAAGGAAGAGGAGGAGGAGGAGGAGGAGGAGGAGGAGGAGGAAGAGGAGGAGGAAGAGGAGGAGGAGGAGGAGGAGGAGGAGGAGGAGGAGGAGGAGAAGCTGAAGGAGGAGGAGAAGGAGGAGGAGGAGAAGGACGAGGAGGAGAAGAAGACGGAGGAGGTCACTCGGGGAGACCTCAGTACCCTGGAGGCCAGTTCTTGGCCCCCAGAGAGAAATAGTGTTCTCGAGAGGCCCCCCGTGTCGCCCAAGAAGTGGATCTGCCTGTCTGCCTCCCCATCCATCCAGGGAGAGCAGGGCCTGAAGCCCACCTGTGTTCTATCCCAGGGTTGGCCCTCACTAACTGCTGCTTCCAGGAGGCCGCATAAAAGAAAGCTGCTCATGCCAGTGGCCCTGCCATCACTGATTGCCTGGCATCAGGATGGGCAGCCCCCACCTGCAAAGCGGCCACTTTTATGTTCAAAAGGCACCCTGAGGAGGGTTCACAGTGCCAGAAGTAACCACATGAAGCCTGAGACACAGGTCGCCCAGGGCGGAAGAGAGGCTCTGGAGGACTGCACCACCACTGTCCATTCATCCTCCCCACCTGCAGGCCCTACCTGGAATGCAGGCCCCCTCCCCCCACCCACTGACCCCTCCCCCATCCCAATGGAATTCCAGCCTGCTGGGCCCCTGAACCTACCCATCCCTCCACCTTCCCCCTCATCTAATATTCCACTGCCTCTTCCCAGGAAACCTCCTTCTCCCTTCAGCCCCAGTCCCCATGTTGGAATTACCCCTAATGTGTTTCACCTTCCCACACCTCCTACCCAGGTCCCTTTCCCCTCCAATCCTACCTCTTCCAGAATGGAATCCCCAACCCCCATGTGCATAGATCCTCCTCCCCCTCCCCCTCCTTCTCCTTGTCCTCCTCCTCCTCCTCTTCCATTTCCTTCTCCTCTTCCTTCACTTTTTTCTCCTGCTCCTCCTCCCCCTCCTCCTCCTCCCCCTCCTCCTTCTCCTCGTCCTACTCCCTCTCTTCTTCCTCATTCCCCTTCTCCTTTTCCTCCACCTCCTCCTCCTCCTTCTCCTCCTCCTCCTCCTCCTCCTTTTCCCTCTCCCCCTTCTCCATTTCCACTTCCTCCTGCTCCTATTCCTCCTCCTCCTTTTCCCCTTCCTGCTCCTCCTCCTAGTGTTCCCTCTTCTTTGGCTGCTCCTCCTGCTGCTCCTCTTCCTCCTCCTCCTCATTCCTTCCCAAGACCCACTCCTGTCCCTTCCACCCAAAACCCCAATACCCAGGGCCAGCACTCCACTAGGAGTGTCCCTCCCACCCTAATAGCCATGTCATCGGCTCACCTTCCCCAGAATCCCGCTGTGCTGCCTGAGGACATGGCCATGGACACCACTTCCCCTTCCATGGCGGTCATTTTGTCCTCTCCTGCATCCAGTGACAGCAATGTCCATGGCCATAGGCAGCATAGGCAGCCAGCAAAGGGACCAGTCCTCCCCAGCCCTGCTGCTCCTCTTCCTCCTCCTCCTCATTCCTTCCCAAGACCCACTCCTGTCCCTTCCACCCCAAACCCCAATACCCAGGGCCAGCACTCCACTAGGAGTGTCCCTCCCACCCAAATAGCCATGTCATCGGCTCACCTTTCCCAGAATCCCGCTGTGCTGCCTGAGGACATGGCCATGGACACCACTTCCCCTTCCATGGCGGTCATTTTGTCCTCTCCTGCATCCAGTGACAGCAATGTCCATGGCCATAGGCAGCACAGGCAGCCAGCAAAGGGACCAGTCCTCCCCAGCCCCCCAACCCGTCAGTTCTCCCAACCCAACCTCAATCTGTCCCATTCCATTGTCCCACCACCCACCCCTCAGCCTGCTTCTAGGAACCCTGCTGGACAGCAAAGAGCCTCTCTTCCCAATGCCCCCACGGTTACCACGCTGCCAGTGCAGGACCACTCACCGGCCTCCACCCTGGCACAGAGGGCATCAGCACCACCAACCTCCCAGGCTGCCAGTGAAGAGCCCATGGATACGACCCCTCCTTCGAAGGCTGTCAAGTTCTAGTCACCTCCTGCCTGCCAAGTTCTTAGACTGACTCAATTTGGTAAGCAGGGCAGACACGTTGACAGCTATTTCTATATTGTAGGCCTGGTGCCACATATTTGCGATTTGTTGGCTTTTCACATAATAGCTGAAGACATAATCACCAATGAAGCAGTGCATATGTGTACGTGCACACACACACACACTCACACACACACATACACAGAAATGCCACAGTGTTTGTCTCTAAATTTCAGAAGTAGGCAAACTTGAAAATTTTCTGAAACTATAAAGGAGACTAAAGAGATGTGATAAGTGTATGAACTGTGGGAGCCTGGACTTAAACCAAGCATGGAGGATGACAACAGGACAACTATGATATTGGGCTATAGACTAGAGGAAAGTATTGTGTCCATGTTAGTTTCCTGAATGTAGGAATTTTCCAGGGTTATGGGAGAGAATGTGCTGTCCTGGACAATTCACAGCACAGTAAAGGCATCAAGTGCACAGGGGTAGGAGACACAAATACTCTTCTCAAACTGTTCAGAAAGGTTGAATTAGGGAAAGAGGCAAGATAAAGTACATGTGGCAAAATGTGAAAAGTCTGTGACTCCTCCTATACATTCCAAAGAACTCTCATGGAGAGACAGGAAATAAAGTTTGTCCAGGCAGTTTCAGTGGTCTTCCCTCCCCCACTAGGAAAAAAAGATTGGCATTCATTTGCAAACACACTTCAGTATTTCACATGTATACATGAAACTTTCAACTATTATAATATAGACCTGTCTCCCTCATTAATGATGTGTTAAAAATCTGTAAAAGCTGTTTGCTCAACAAGATTAGTTCAACAAGATTGATTAGATCAATTAGGAAAGAATTCCCATATGGAATTCTCTTAACAGTATTTCTAAAGTTTGAAAATCCTGCAGAGTAAAAAATATCTAAAATTACTATAAAGAGTAAATGACAATGGATTGGAACTGATGTAACAATGACTGCAGATTGTGTTTATATAGAAAAACAGAATTGGGCTTTACAGGAGGAAATGTGAGCAGGCCAGAAACAGGGCAGCAATGAAGTTACGTAAGTTGTCAAGAGTTTGATAGCACCATGACGTTGATCATAAAACTGTTCCATGACGTGTGTCCTCATGAGAAACCCTGAGGTGCCCGTTTCCATGACTCTGTACACTATGCTTTGCTTTGCTTCACATTCTCTATATTGAAGAAGCTGGAGTAGAGCAGCTTTCTATTTCTCAAAAAGGTTAAATTTAATCTCAATTAAAGGAAGACCTTTCTAACATGTGGGACATGAGTAGTCACATTGGGCCTGGCCTTGTGATCCTCAGGTGGCGTATTTGTCATCAAATATAGCAGTTGACCTTGTGGGGAGGATCAGTATTCAGGGTCAGTACCAAGCAGCAGAGAACTCAGCCCATCACAGGTTGAAAGCAGAGCACTGCAGCACCAAGGGAATGAGGTTCTTGACTCAGCTAACCATTGGTGAATTAGGCTAAGGCTTGTTGAATATTTGTTGATACTTGCCCTCAACTAGCTTTCAACTATGAATAAATATAACTGAGCAGCTGGCTCCGACAGAGGGCAACATGGAAGCACCCAATAGAGAATACTATGAACCAATGTTCTATTCCCTGGAAGTGTCTTTCTTACTCTGATTTTTCTACTCCTTCCCATTTGCAGGCCCCACCTCCTTGGCCATAAAACTGAACTCACCACCTGGACTGGCCCATCAGGAAACTCAAACTTCCCCAAAGAAACAAAGCATTCATGGTGGAGAGGTGTTCCATATGGAGACCACCCAAGTGGAGGAAGGGGAAAAGAAAATCAGACACACTGGCCTGAGAACTGGTCCACACTGTTTATTTTTTTGCATTAGCTTCAACCAAAGGAGGAATGGTAGTTTTATTGTCTCAGTGAGACCCTCGATATCATTCATTGTCTTCTGAAGAGACTACTGGTCACTGCGGAATAGAAGAAAAGATACTCATGCTCAAATTCCATTCCACTGTAAAGTGCACAAAAAGAGTACTACCACATGAAAAATTCATGTGTCAGGAAAAAGAATTCTGGAAAGAATGATCACAATTTTTATTAGATGTTTTGGCCATGAGTCATTTATTCCCTTTATGATTTTTTTTTTTATTTCTGGGGAACTAAAGCAGAACTTGCAAATGAGAAATGTTAACATTCTTCACTTTTAATAAAATATGGGTGTGTTTTATAAACTAATTCATAGATCTTACATCTTATTAGCTTCATCTCTTTAATTCCAGTCTGACAACAAGAATAACTGCTCAATAAACTTAAGATAATACTACTAAACTGAATAAAAAACAGATTAATAATAAGATTTCATCAGTTCATCTGTCAAATCAATACTTCGGAATTAATTGTGGATTGTAAATTTCATTTTAGTTTACTTAGTACTATATATTTGGGTGCTTCCCTATGATCTTGATCTAAATATATAAGGAAATAATATTTTTAGATTGCTATAATAAAATCTGTCAAAGTTATGTTTATTTTTATGGTAATGTCTTTCTCTTCCATTTCAAAGTGTGAGGGAAAAGAAATTTATCTGTTCAAACTCTATTTTATGTTTTGTATTAACAATTACCAAAAGTATTTCTTGAATATATCATTTCTGGAAGAGGGTGATTATGATAAAATGTGAGGATACAACTAGAGTAGTAGTTACAACACTAACTCCATATGCAATGTGAAGGTCAAGAGTAATTACTCATTCATAAGTATTTATTGAGTATATTCTCTGCATGGTACTACCTATAAATTGGTGATGAGCAAAATAAATATGTCCATTACTTTCAAGTAATTTCAGACTAACAGGAGGGTAATGCTTCTAGGAAACAAAAGTCTGAAAGAATTGCAGTGTTTAAGCACTCTATCATAATTCCCTTGGTGACAGGGACAGAGACTGGAGACAATAAAGATCTTTTTTGTCTTGGTTTGGAGGAAGTAACTAATTTTCATATATAAAAGTGTGGTTATGTTAGGAGACATCAGAGGACAATAAGGTAATAAAGGATAAAGAAATACTGTGGTTTTCCTAACTAATGGGGTGATTTCCATCAGGAAGGATAGAAACTGTGTAAAGTTTGAGGTATAACCTAAAAACTTAACCTCCAGTTATAAAGAATGCTCTGGGAGAGCAGTAAATTGAATGTAACTAAAAGAGATCACTTTATGGAAAAATACTAGACAATACAAGAAAAGAAAATGCTACAAGGGAGAAAGGAATATAAACAGACATACAAATATCTGAAAACTTCCAAAAGATCACAAATCATGCCTGTGGACCTTGGGAACCTAAAACTTAGAAAGAATTCAGAAAGAACTTGTTAACACAATTATGGGATGTTAAGAGCATATAACGAAAGTAGTTTTCACTGTATATATGTTATAGTCTCTGAAGTTAACTCCTCCTAAGTGGAGTCATCATTCACTGCATTGTCTATGTTGAGTTTGTGTGTATAAATACAATCCAAACAAAGTGACATAACACATTCAATTAGTGTAACCCATCCAGGAAGCTCAGCCCAGGCTGTGGGCTTGAACTCACCAACCCTTCAACCCTGAATAGCAGCAATGGGCTGCTTGGTCTTTTGGATATGATGTCAACCCAGATGCCCTTGTGCACATCACTCAACAGCTGGCTAGGCTTTCCTATAGTGCAGTGCAGGGGTTTAGAGTCTCCAGGACAGGCTTGGACTTTGTCACAGGTGGGCTGGATATGGGACATCATATCCAGACTTCCCATTTGCCAGCTTCCCTCTCAGGCATGAAGTGGTCTTGAAACCTGCACTGCTGGGCCTGGAGGGAAAGCTGGTTTTGAAGTGCTCATTCAAGTCCTGGGGTCCACACTGAAGCCCAGGGTTAAACACTGTGCATCTAAAACACTCACTATGGAGCATAGGGGAGATCTGCATGTATGCCTGACCTGACACCATCACAAAAACCACACTCTGGTTTGATGGTAACCTGCTTGATCTGAGCTGGGCAATTTTCCTGACCTTCAACCTGGCTAAGATATTCATTGCTAGCTAAAGGGGCTTCCTAAAAACTCCCGTGTTTGCCTCCATGGCCTTGCTCTTGCCCGGCAAATGTATGTACATTTTATTGTTTCTAGTTTTTCTGACTCTTTTTATGCACCTATCTTGCTTTCTGATTAGATGTCAAAGAAAGATGTGACATATGTTCATGGTAATGTGTGGAGCTAGACATTATGCAAATTTGGAATAACAACATGTTTTGTGTGTGCAGAAGACTGAGCCAAAGGTGCTCTTCCATTGGGCTTTACAAAAATCTTTTACTTTTTATTCTAAGACAGGGTCTCACTACTTTTGGGATACTGCCCTAGAACTCAACAACTTCTTGCCTCAGCCCCTGAATTACTGGGATTATAGGAATGCACCACCACACCTGGATTGACTAATAATTTTTAAGTCCCTTTCCCTTATTTCTTAAATTTGAACCACATATTTTAGAGGAAAGCCTCATCTTCACCATGGTATGGAATGTAATCTCCCATCGAACAGCATGGTCCAGTGCTGCCTGAGAATCTGGGCTAAGCACTGTGTGTCCTGGGCTCACTAGGTCACTTCTGGTCATCATTACTGGGGGGTGGATGTGGGAACATGTATAGATTGGGACCTGGAAGATAATGTAGCTTTCCATCTCTGTTTAAGACAAGCGAGTGGCCAATGAGCCAGGAGGCCCTTGTGACTCTCAAGATCCTACCTCTGTGGTTAGGTCACTTATCATCCTTTGTGCTCTGTCTATCCCTCCAGTTGCCAGCATAGCACCAGCCCGTGGAGGAGAACCAGTTGCTACCCAGGAGCCCTGCGTTTCACCTTGAACCCTCCCATCAAGTGCCCCAGGACAGTGTTCAGACAAGCCATTGACCTTCCCTCTCCACAGCCTTTGTAGCACTACTCAGTGGTGAAAATCACCTACTACAGCACTGGTCAATCTCTTTCCTCCTCTGTGGCTCCAGAACTCCAGGTTCACAGGCAGGTTTCTATCCAAATGTGACAGATGAATCCCTTCCCTTCAAGGCAATGGAATGTGTGAGAGGAAGGTGATTCTGGTACCAGGGGGTCAGCCCATATGAGAAGACAGAGAGCCTGATAGTGACTAGTCTTCAGACACAAGGAAATGGTAACTGAAACAGTTGGAGTGGTCCTGGGTGTGTGGGAGAAAGAATGCTATGAAACCATGGCTGCCTCTCCCTGAAATCTGAAAAGTTAGAACAGCAGAGCATCTCCATGCCCAGATAAATAAAGGTTGACCCCAGGTACTGCCCCTATTTAAGGGATACTGGGCTCCTTAGGTGACCCAAAGCCTGAAATTAAGGGACATACAATCCAATTCATGAACCATCACACATGGAACTCCCTGACAGTGCCAAAAATGACTAGCATAGGAGGGTAGAGGTGCTTTGATCCTCAGACAAGGGCCAGTGGTCCCCCCAAACAGGGCACTATCACCCAACCCAGCAGGACTGACAATGTATCAGCTAGATTCGAGGAGCCCACTGCCCCTTCTAGCCACACCAGCCCATGATTTCACAAACACATTCGTACCATCCCCACTACAGCAATCCTATGTACCAAGTGCCCACTGGGATACAGCCAGCTAAGTGGACCCACCCTTCCCTTAACTGTGACAGGAGCCTGCATCCTTGGAGATACACAGCTTAAAGGCGTAATTGCCATTATTGAATCTCTTGGACAGACGAAGATAGTGGGGTTGGAGGTTTGGTAGGAAACAACCTGCAGCCCTCCAAGTCCAGACAAGACCAGCAAAGAGACAGACTGCAGCTCACAATACAATCCCTTGTAGATCTTTCAGGCTTTCAGGGTAGCCTGCCCTCCACCACTTCGGCCTCCTATGGTAGGGCATGGGGGTGCAGGTCTGGGAGATGTCTTTGGAGGGACCAGCCTCCTCCATGTGCAGGTTCTCACTAGGCCACCCCTCTCTGACCTGCCACCAATAGCCAGGCAGTTCATGACAGGGGAGTTGCGATTCTTCCCCTGTCTGGTCCCACTGGTTCTCTTCCTTGTCCCTCCATATCTGATCAGGCTTTGGGCACTAGATGGGGTCACCAGCCTCTTGACCCTGAGACATCTACCTCCTAGTCCAGGTGAGTTCAGTTTGCACCCCCCTGGAGGGCAGATTACTTGGCCAGTGAGGACAGTGTTTGGGTAAGAGGGTGTCACCTGGTCATGCAGCATACATGGGATGGGGCTCTAGCATACATGGGATGAGGCTCTCCAACAGGGTCATGTTCCATCTTCTACATCCGGCTTGTGGCTTTTGCCAAAGTTGCCATGAATTTAGGCACTGGAGTTGGGTTTTCAAAATAAAAGGAGCTTTCTGTCTGCTCAGGACCCCAGAATGAACAAGGGGAAATGTAGAAATAGCTCACCATGCCCTTTGAGAGCCCTGCATTTTGTCCAGGAGATGTACTAAAAGCTGCTTGCTGTGGCCATTATGCCAGGTGCATGGGGCATGGAGAGATATGGGGTTGGGGATAGGAACAGAATTCAGGTGCTACCCAGTGGGTGTCCCTTCCCCACCAAGCACCAGTTTCCAATCCTGATGCCTCTTCCTTACATGCACAGGCTCATCTCCAGTGCTGGTTATATCCTTTCCTACCTGCAGTTCTCAGCAGCAAGTGCTCATCTGTGCCTGTGGAGGTGAGAGGGCCCCTAGGCTTTGGGAGCCACAAAGGCCACTGCCTGGCTGAGTGGTAGTGTTCAGGCCTGTAGGCCTGGAGGGGTCCACAGCTTCCTTGGGAGGCAAGTTCTGGCTTCTGCTTTTCAGGATCCTTGGGCACCAAAGCCATGAGAGTGACTCTAAAGTCTGCAGAGGAGGAGTCCAGCTCCTTACCTGGGTGACCAGGTCCACCACTGGGCAGAAAAGATCACTGTGGCCAGGCTCTTGTACTCTGACTTCTCAGACTAAGAGATGCCACCGCAGCTGTCCAACCCTCCAGGAGATTGCAAAGTCTGCACACTTCCTTGGCAAGAGGGTATGTCCCTGCCCTGCTGCAAAGGTCATCAGAGACATTATTGGAGAGCTGGATCCTAACTACTAGAGGGGCATGGGACTGAGTGGGGAAATTTTCCCAAACCAGGAACCTACCCAGAGCGTGGGTACCCAGCCCACAGATGAATTCAGAGTTTAAGCACAGCCAACCCTGGTCAGCAATCCCTGAACCTCTAGTTGTAGGTTTTAATGATGAAAATAGAATATAAACATTAATAACACCCTCATCCTTAAGATGAATAAGCTCTTACTTGATATTCAAAGGAAAAAATAACTTTAGAGAAGTTCAATTCCATAGAATTTATCTGAGCAAGCAGAAATACAAAAATCAACAACTGGAATGACTGGATTCTCTGAAAGCCCTCACAATCACAAAATGTCCATGGAACTAATGTGTGCAGTGCCATGTGGCAGTATTTACGAACTGAAGTGAGGCACAAAATCCTTTCCTTGCTTACAACAATATTACGACTCTGCACTGGCCAAGTTCAGCTGCTGTACTTGCCTGAGGCAAGGCTATTCAAGAAAGGAGGCTGTCAGTCAGTCAAACTACTAAATTGTATTGCAGTTTTCAAAAGGACTCAGTTTGAGTCCCTACATAGGTTTGCCACTGATGTCTGCCTGGACAGCTGGACCCTTGGAGACTCTACTGCTGCACAGTCTGAACAGCCAAGCCTGAGGCTTGCTTGCAGTGCCTCTGGGCCCCACTGCAAACCTACTGGAGGACCTGCCAGAAAGCGCACCAAATGCATAAACTGTGGCTCCATCTAGACACTACTTGGTGGTAGGAGGGAACTGGCCCCTACCTGTGCAAAGCCTGCAGCCTCTACACTAAGATGAATGACCTCAGTGTGCCCCGCATCAAGCAGCAGAAGCACGTGCCTTCATCTTGGTGGCTAGGACTATCCCATGACAACTGGCACACCACCATCATGACCTTCTGGTGCAGAAACACTGAAGGCAAACCTGCATGCAATGCCTGTGGACTCTATCAGAAACTCCATGCAGTGCCTCAACCTCTTCCTACGAAAAAACAGGGAATTCAAACCAGAAAACCAAAACCTAAAAACAATGAAGTCAAAGACTTGTTCTCCTAACAGCAATAATTTGGTTCTTGTGACTCCAACTTCTCTATCTTCTAACTCAGAGGATTACAGCAGAACTACTTCCCCTCCAACAGTTCCAATAGCCTCAGGGACAGGAGCCCCTGTGAGGTCTGCTGCAGGAGAGGGCACCAACCCTGAATACAGCAAGCTCCATTATTCAGGTCAAATGGGCTCCACATAGGCTTCAGTGTGGCCTTGCCAGCTGAAGTCACGTCCTCAGTGGGACAGGATTCCTATTGTGCTCTGGCCCTGGCCTCAGCCCTTGTGACAACGAGGTGGGGAGGGATCCACCCAAGAAGGCCTTGCACCTCTTGTGTCTGAATTTGTCCAGCAGCCCAGACTGTGGGGACCGTGTAGACAGTGCATCCCACCCATGTGTGATTTCCCCAGGAGGCTTGCTAAAGAGAAAAAGAAGATGAAGCTCCTCTAGGAAAGGGCCAGTGTGTGAAAACATGGCCTGCTCCATTGGGCCAGGGACACTTCCAGCCAGTCTGCCACAGGTTGGCTCCTAAACTGCTTGCAGAAACTGGGACTAGGAACAGGGCCAATTGCCGGCTAAGGAAAATGCAGAGATTCTTTCCAACAAAGTTCTATGTGAATTGCCCCAAATCATGTGTTTCTTCTGATCAATTATTCTGATCAATCAATATTGGTTATTCCAGAATTTCTGCACACCTCTTCCACATGCATATTTCACAAGCATTCGTGGAGAAGATCATTGGAGGCTGTTTGGCACAGTCTTGAAGACTCAGTGAGTTCCTGGCTCTCTTGTCAAAATATTGTTCAGTTTGCAAGACTGAGTAGTGACTCCAACAGACTCTGCGACTGATGTTTCTCAAAGGTCATCTTGCCTGACTAGTCTGAGGTCAGCTGGAATTTGTGCATAGGTAGCAAGCAAGATATTATTCTTCCATGTATATATTTTTTTAAATAAGTGAAATTTCCATTGCAGCAATCAGAGTTAAATCATTTGCAGAAGGTGGGACAACATTTTTATAATGAATGTAAAAATTTACCTTAATGTTACTTTAAATAATTTAAAAGAATAACATGAACTTAAACCTTCTTATTCTTCTTTACATTTATTTTGCATTTCTATATTCCTGATTGTTGAAGAGAACTATTTCAAGAAAAATCTTTTTTCAGAAAATTTTGCTTTTTTCCATTTGTTAAGAATTTTTAAACAAGAATTCCAACATATGCCCTTTCTTTTACTGTGGAAGATGTACTGGAAAAATAGCAACAGAACTTTACCACCTAGTGAACAACACTTGTAAATATTCTAAGCATCTATGAATGCTCTGATGAAGTCTGTATAGTCTGCTAACCCACAGGCTGGTTAACATTAATTTTTTTTAAAATGCAGTGTCATATGGAAAACTATTTTGATAGAATTTTTAAAATAAAAGGATATTGTTTTTTCTGTAAAAAATGATATAAATTTTTTTATTGTGGTCCTTTTTTTTTTTTTTTTGTTACTGTGACCAAAATACCTAACAAGAACATCGTAGAAGAAGAAAAGATATTTTCACAATATCAGAGGTTTCAGTCCACGATCAGTTGGCACCATTGCTTTGGGCCAGAGCAGAGGCAGAATATCATGGTGAAAGCCCATGACAGAGGAAAACTACCCTGTCCCATGGCAGCAGGAATGCAGAGAGACAGAGCAAGCTCCCAGGGAGAAAATGTAACCCACAAGGGCGTGCGCCCATGACCTCCTTCCTGCTGACTCACATCACCTGCTGGCAGTTACCACCAAATACCTAGTCCTCTCAAATCATCCACTCAAAATCATCAAGATTTGGAGGTCTAGGGTTATGGCTCAGTGGTAGTGCACTTGCCTGGCATGTGTGAGGCACTGGGTTTGAATCTCAACACCACATATAATAAAAATAAATATCTATCAACAATTTAAAAAATTAATAAATAAAAATAAAAGTATTTTAAAAACTCAGGATTTGTTAGGTCCACTGTTAGGCCACAGCACTCACAATCTAATCACTTCACTGTGAGCATTTCTGCATTGTCACCCGTGACCTTTGGGGGACAACTCACACCCAAAGCATAACGCATTTAATTACCAAACAGAAAGTGGTTTTTGCTCAGTGTCTACGTAGGTTGATCATCACCAGATCATTGATGATGTAATTCTGTCTACCTTGTGGCCTGGTGAAACTCCTTTCCAGTATTCCCATGGAAGTTCCATCAGACCCATCCAGCACACCAGCACACCAGCACACTAGCTAATATCTACACCCAATTAGGTCCCATCACACGTCCCATTTCCAAGGCAGTAGCATCAGGCACCACGACTTACTGAACGCAGGAGTTGTTCCTGTGCCCCCTGGAACCTTTGAAGCACAGCTGCATTTTTGGATGATGCTTCTCTGAATACAAGAGTTGTTTGCTGTTCAAAGCCCCACACTGTTTTTGTCTTAGGGACTGTGGTGCATCTTCATGCCGCAGCGCCCCTTCAACTAATGCTAGAGCAACCCACACTGGAGCCTCCCAAGGCCTTCAGGGCCACAGACAGCAATGAAACAGCCAGGTGCTGCATGAAAGGTAATTTTCCAAAGACTTAAGAGCAAAAAAAAATCTGTTGGAGGGTGGTGCAACATCAGTAAAAGGCCAATCGAGCACATGGTTGCCTTCTTTCTCCACAAGAGGAGTGTCTAGAGTGGCTTCACATAATCTTACCCTTGATGTAACTCCAAACCTCTTAAATTCTTCTGCCAATTTGTCTGCATTTGCATTGGCTAGATCCTGTGTAGGAAGGAATCTTCTTTCATACACGTGACATTCATTGGAGAAAAGATAGTTTCTTCAACAAATGATGCTGAGAAAACCGAAAATCCATATGTAGAAAAATAAAATGAAACCCCTATCTCTCACCCTGGTTGAAATTCAACTCAAAGTACATCAAAGACTTAGGCACTAGAACAGAGACCCTGGGTCTAGTAGAAGAAAAAGTAGTCCCATGTTGGCCGAGGAACTGACTTCCTTAACAAGACTCCTAATGCACAAGAAGTAAAATCCAGAATCAATAAATGGGATATATTCAAACTAAACTGTCTCCTCAGTAAAGAAAACAATCAATAATCTGAAGATAGAGCCTACAGAATGGGATAAAATCTTTACCACATGCACCTCAGATAGAGAATTTCAGGAATATATAAAGAACTCAAAAAACTCAACACCAAAAAAACAAATAACTCAATTAATAAATGGGCTAAGGAACAGAACAGACACTTAACTAAGAAGATATACAATCAACCAACAAATATATGAAAAAATGTTTAACACCTCTAGTGGTTATAAAAATGCAAGTCAAAACTACTCTAATATTTTATCTCACTCCATTCAGAATGACAATTATCAAGAATACAAGCAATATTAAATATTGATGAGGCTGTGGGAGAAAAGGTACAGTCATACATTGCCCGTGGCCTTGCAGATTGGTGCAAACATTATAGAAAGTGGTATTGAGATTCCTCAGAAAACTGGGAATGAAACCACCATTTGACCCAGCTATCCCACTCTTAGGTTTATACTCAAAGCACTTAATATCAGCAGACTACAGTAATGTAATCACATCAAAGTTCATCAATATTGATCAATTCACAATAGATAAACTATTTAACAAACCTAGGTTCCCTTCAACAGATGAATGGATAAAAACATGAGGCATATGCACACAATGAAATATTACTCAGCTTTAAAGAAGAATGAAATTATGGCTTATGATTTCATGACCAGTATGATTCTACATCACATACAAACCAAAGAATGAGAGGCTATACTCCATTTATGAGTCATGTGTCAAAATGCATTCCATTCTCATGCATAACTAATTAGAAAAAAATTAGAAAAAGTAAAACAAAGAAAAAAACTGACTATGTTTATATTATTTGATTCTCAGTCACAAAAGGGGGAAAAAGGAAGATAAGTAACCACAATCCTGATCTTCCACATGAGTACTGCATTGAAATGAATAGGTATTGGACTTGGTTGAATGTGGCATATGTGCAAAAAGTGATATATATCTTGACACACCACGTCCTTCAATCCTCAGATTGAGAAATGTGTCCCAAGTCCTAGGAGGCTTCACAGCAGCTGAGGGATTCCAGGACTGGGATGTGTCCCACTCGTCCTTGAAGCCATACTGTCCCTGCTTGAGGCCAGGACTGCTTGCCCACAGGGCTGCAAATCTGGGTGCAGTGGGTGGTCCTGCCTGCATGAGGAGCCTGGGAGACTCTGAAGGCCAGGTGTTCCCAGTCCTTCCACACCCAGTGATTCACTGACCATGGCCCTGATGAGTTGGGGTTGGACAGGCAGAGTGGTTGTCAGTCCCTGCAGAGTAAGAGATTGAACCTCTCTAGTGGCATCTCCATCAGGGACATAGTGGGCAGCCCCCCACCCCAGTCACACACCCTGGTGCCAGCAGCACCTGCAGCCTCTGCGTCTGGATAAAGGAGACACGGAGCCTCATCCTGGCAGCAGGAGGAGCAGCTATGGAGTGGTGATGGATTCCCTGGGAGAGTGTTCTGGGGCTGCTTCAATGAAATACGTGGATTGTCCCATGGGACAATTGTCCAATGGGTTAAAACATAATAAACGCACTGTACAATTCAAAGGCAGCATCTCCATCTCGCCACTCCTCCTGCCCCTTGTGGAGTCCTGTCAAGTCCCCACTGTTCTTTCTCAATATTTTATGATCATTTGGCTTCCTTGTATCTCCATGTGCTTCTAGAGAGCTTTAAAAATTCTTTTTTTTGTAGTTTGCTGATTTATTTTTAAATTAAGTAATTAATTTTAATTAGATGTATATGACAGCAGAATGCATTGTGATTTACCGTACACAATTGCAGCACAACTTTTCATTTTTCTGGTTGTACACGATGCACCATTTGTGCATTCATACATGGACCTAGGGTAATGATGTCCATCTCATCCCACCATCTTTCCAGCCTCCATTTCCCCCTTCCCACTCCTCCCTCCCTTTGCCCCATCAAAGTTCCTCCATCCCCCCTTCTCCAATTATGGATCAGCATCCACTTATCAGAGAGAACATTCAGCCTTTGATTTGAAATAGCTGCAGAGTCCTGGGCTTTCCTTGGCGGCTTGGCGGCCGAGTGGCCGACCAGCCAGCAGGGGGCGCACTGTCCGCCGCGCTCCCTCACAGCGCCCGCTTCCGCTAACGGAAGCCTGGACGGCTGGAGGCTGCGGGATGGCGGTGCCTCTCAGGTCCCGCTCTGGTCGCTACCTGCGCTGCCCGGGCACGGCATCCACTGGCCCGGCCTCACGCTCCGCCCGTCGCCGGCAGGTGTGCAAAGCCGGACCGGCCGAGGCGGCCATTTCCGCGGCCTGAGACCCGCGGCCCGCGGCAGCTGAACCAGAACTTCGGGCGCCTCTTTCCCGCTAGGACGCTGCCTGCCCCGCGCGCCAGGGCGGCCGGCGGGCAGGTGTCCTCCGGGAGGAGCCTCTGGGACCCGCGGCGGGCGGGCGGGGATGGCGCGCAGCAACCGGTGTCTCTCTTACCTTTGTGCCTGTGGTGTCCGCTGATGGGGACTGGGTGCCGCGGCCCACCCAGGCCGGCCTGCCGCCTGGGGCGCTCTGGAGCTGGGGAGGGGCGGCGGTTGAGCACCTGAGGGAACCTGCACCCACCTGTCCGCTGGCGCGGGGTGGGGGCCAGGTGAGTGGTCAGTGAGCATGCGTGGGCTTCAGGTGGTGCAGAGGGAACACCGCGGGCTGTGCCAGTTGTGCCTCCAGGCAGGAGCACCAGAGGATGAACCACAGGCCTTGCTTGGCTGCCTCCTAGCTTTCCCTGAGGATGACCACTCACTCTGAAAGCTCCTTTTTCCACTGCTTCCTTTTGTACCTGGGCAAACACTTTGTGATGTGCCATGCTCTGTGATTTGTGTTTCTAAGTTTGATTATTCACTTTCTATAGATCAATTATGAATCTCTCCAATTAGGACTTTAATGTTTTTCTCAAAACTCAGTTTTTGTTTTTGACCTACAAGCAACCAAAAACTTAGCATTTAATGCATGCCTTTTTCTTCATTAATTCAGCTAAGAAATATGTATGGAACACCCACTGTGTGCATTGTGCTGGGCACTGTACTGGACACCCTCCATGCATATTTGATTAAGGCATAGGCTTTTGCTTCACATGTCCTTTCAGTTTGGTGGAAAAAAGAAGAGAATCAATGGCTCATTATCTTTCTTGCTTGGAATAATCTCAGCCAATACACTCAAATTTCACTTTTGTTCAAGGATTCTGATTCTTGCAAGAACATTTTAATTTCTTTGGGGAGTTCATTTAGTATCTGAAATTTTGTGTGTATTTTATGCTGCCTTTCTATAATATGCCTTTACTGGCTTTTTAAAGTGCACGTATATTAACTTTTCTGAAGACAAAAATGAGGCCTTTACCTATAATGGAGTCCTGTTTGGTTTTTAACACAGTATGCAGTGTGGTTACTGCTGAAGCTGAGAACCTGGTATTCTTTCTCAGTAGTGGTAATGTTTTTCTGGCAATTGCCATACTAGGCCTTTCACATTCTTGGAGTATATTGGAACTTTACGAATATAGAAATGTTTAACAGGCTTCTGACTTTATCCCATGTAACACTTCAATTGAGAGTCTCTTGTTTTCTTTGTATATACTCATACCCCAAATTCACTACTTAATTTTGAAGTTTATCTTTCATTTGATGAACTTTTCCCCCTCACAGAGAAACCAAGTTTTTCTCAACTCATGAAGCCGATGATACATAAACAACTGTAAAGAGAACCACAAACTGAGATGTGTTTTCTTTGCTATCTTCATCTAGACACAGTTATGTCTGTCTCCTATCCTACCCCACCTTGGCCTTATGATAAAAATTCATAACCCAGCAGAATTACAAAGTGTTAAGTCCACAAATAATTGCCAAGTCCTGTTCAAAGTCATTCTTTCTCATCTGCATTTACCTGTGCTTTGATTTTGAATAGCTTGTGCTGTTTTGGAGCCTTCGTTTCTTAAAAGTTAAAATGGACTGGTAGAGAATAAATACAGCACAGGAGGAGTGATTTCAGTGACTTAGTCACGAACCAACACAAAATATTTTAATGAATGAATGGGATTCAATTGTCATTTTGTAAATGATCATCTTTCTTCCTTTTCTGGTAGGGTTTTTAGACCCTGAGGAGGAATTGGAGCTGATCCACATTATGGGAATGGAAACCACGGAACCTGAGCCAGACAGTGCAGTGCAGCCTGCCTCTTGTTCTGATGACCTTTCATGCCAAATGAGACTCTGAGAAGATCACTCCATTGAAGACTGTTCTAAGAAAAAGCAGGATCAGAAGAGATTGGGAACTCAAAGAGGTCTTGAGACCAATGTTGAACCCTTTGCTAGAATCTGGATCAGTTCATGGGGATTTTAGATCTAGAGACGAGAGTGGTGATGAGAGCAGTTTAGTTTCCATGAACCTATGGAAATGAAACCTCTGGAAATTAATCCATCATGTCCAACAGAAGAAAATGATCTATCTGTCCTGATTCCTGTGGGGGACCAACTACCAGAAGCCCATCTTTCCACTGATGTTCCAGAAAAAACGGTTCCAATCCAAATCACAGCTTTTCACCAGAAACCACCGGTGAGACAGTGGTCCATTCGACCGCAGGGCACTTCCAGACTGAACTTTTTAAAAAATTTATTTATTTGTTCTAATTAGTCATACATGACAGCAGAATTCATTTTGATTCATAGTACACAAATGGAGCACAACTTTTTATTTCTCTGGTTGTACACAAAGTAGAGTCACATCATTCGTGTCTTCCTATATGTATCTAGGGTAATGATGTCCATCTCATTCCACCATCTTTCCTACCCCCATGGCCTTCCCTTTCCATCCCTCCCCTTTGCCCTATCCAAAGTTCATCCATTCCTCCCTTGCCCCCTCCCCCATTATGGATCAGTATCTACTTATCAGAGGAAATATTCACATTCAGTTTCAAGTGATATTCCTACTAGCCCCGACTGCATATACATTGTAATGGATTGATTATATTCCAGGGATTTTTCAAGACAACAGATTTGGACATTTGGACATCAGTGATAAATTGAGTACTGAGCTCTTCTAGGACAAAAGTGAGGAGGCTTCCCTTGACCTAGTGTTTGAGCTGGTAAGTCAGCTACAGTGTCACACTCATAAAGAGAATGGAATTGAAATTTGCATGGAGTTTCTGCAAGGCACTTGTGTTTATGGCAGGAATTATTATTCATGCTTAGAGCACTGTATATTATTTTTCCTATTTCAAGAAAATTTACCATTTGTAAAAGAAACCAACTTCCCATTTAAAATTGTCTGTTAACTATGAAAGCTGTGTACTTGAGTCATTTGTATATCTCTTCATACTGTAGTGGTCTTTCCTTTGTTATTGACTGATACAGTACCCTGATTACAAGGTTATTTTGTACTTGTCTTAATACATTAGTATAATAACAACTGCTTAAAAATAAAATAAAATAAAAGTACCATGTGACATACATGTATCTTGCACATTGATGATTACTGTAATCAAGCTAATTAACATATCCACCCACTCACATATGTGTGTGTGTGTCTGTGTGTGTTTGTGTTTGTGTGTGTGTGTAGTGAGAACACTTTCAAGCAGAACAATTAAAAAAAATTTTTAGTTGTAGTTGGACACAATACCTTTCTTTTATTTATTTTTGTGTGTGGTGCTAAGGATTGAACCCAGGACCTCACATGTGCCAAGCAAGTGCTCTGCAACTGAGCCATAACCCCAGCTCACAGAGCAGCAAATTTAAGCATACAACAGAGTGTTATTCACTGTGGGGACCCAGTTGTAGGACAGATGTCCAGAATTGGCTCATGCTGCATCACTGAAGTTTTGTACTCTTAGGGGAACAGCTCCTGTTTTCCTAAACCCCGAGCTCCTGGAAACCACCATCCTGCTCTCTGCTTTTACAGAGCAACTGGTTTTGATTCCACACTTCATTGAGGTCATAGAGCACGACCTTCTACATTTGCTTTTTTTCACTTAGAATAATGTCTCCTAAAGCTCATTAGGGTTTCAAATAACAAGATTTCCTGCATTTTGAAGGCAGAATATTGTTCTGGGTGTCAAATGGTTGACATGTTTTTGTATGTGGACATAATCTTAAAACACAGTTAAGAAAATTAACGAGATTTTTTTCAGAAGTGATTTATGAAACATTATTTTTATTTGTTTTAGTACCAGGAATTGAACCCATGGGGGGTTAACACTGAGCCATATCCCAGCGCTTTTTGTTTGTTTGTTTGTTTGTTTGTTTGTTTTCAAATTCTGAGACAGAGTCTTGCAAAGTTGTTTAGGGCCTTGCTAAATTGCTGAGACTGGATTTGCAATTCTCCTGCTTCAACCTCCCAAGCTCTGGAAAGTAGTATAGAAATCCCTCAGAAATCTTGCAATGAAACAAGCATTTGAACTAGTTATCCCACTCTTTGGCATATACCCAAAGTACTTAAAATTGGCATACCATAAGGATGCACCCACATCAATATTTTTTGCACCTCAATTCACAATAGCTAAGCTCTGGAACCAACCTAGATGGCATTCAACACATGAATGGAAAAAAATACACACACATACACATACATACACACAAACATACACACACACACACACAGGAATATTACTCAGCCATAAAGGATGAAATTATGACATTTGCTGGTAAGCACATGGAACTGGAGATGGAGACTATCATGCTAAATGAAATAAGCCAATCCCAAAAAACAAAGATTGAATGTTCTCTGATATGTGGATGCCAATGCACAATAAAGGGGTGGGGAGGGAAGAATAGACGTTCATTGGATAAGACAAACGGGAATGAAGGGAAGGGAAAAGGGATGAGAAAAGGAAAGACAGTAGAATGAACCAGATGTAAACTTTCCTATGTTCACATATGGATTCGTGGCCAGTGTAAATCCTCATCATGTACAGCCAAAATATGGGGAGTTAAACTCCATGTACCTATAATGTGTCAAAATGCATTCCACTGGCATGTATAACTAAAAAGAACATAAAGCATTTAAAATCCATCTGCCAGAGGCTTTACCGGGGCCTATTCTGGATCACAGGGTGGGCAGTACATGGAACAGCGGTGTCAGAATGGCCCAATGAGCGCAGGAGGAATTGTGTGGTCCATGACAGGAGGGTGGGTCTGTGCACATAGTCAGTTGCCTGCCTGCTGGACCCCATTTTGCACTGTTGCAGTGGTCAAGCAGAGTCTTCTGGGCAACCAAGACACCTGCAGGGACCGAAGGAGGGGGTGACAGAAGCAGCATTGGGTGGTGGGGTGGGACATGGTTTCCACAGATAATCTTACTTCCAATAGTCCTAAAGGTGTGGACAAGTGTCCCAGCAAGGATGCAGGGTGGTGGCAGCTGCCACATCTAAGCCCTGTCAAGGTTCCACAGGATGATAGCAGCTGGCTACCTGGCTGTGCGACAGGGTGTTGGCCACTGTAAGTCCAGCATGTGGACCACTGTACCCGACAGGAGAAGATGGGGAGCGTGTTGTGGCAGTGACAAACAGACACCTGTCCCTTTGTTTCCCGCCTTTCCAGAGGGAATGGGGTGTGTGCCCTCTGATCCTTAGCCTGCCTTCTCCATTTCCTGATCCCAAGGTGGAAGCAATATGGGTCTTTGCAGTGCAGGGTCCAGCAGAGGTCACAGCTGGGTGTGGTCACAGTGATGCAATAGGCAGCAGGGACAGCAGACTACCATGCACCATGGGGCACCTAGAAGAGCATGTCCCTACACTGGTCCACAGTGGAAGCAGCCAATGTGAGTGTCAAAGTCAGAATTGTGCCTTTTCCACTGTTTCTTAAATAGAAAACACAAGGATGTTGGACGTGCTTTATGTTTGGATATGGAGTGACCAGGAGAGAAAAGCAAACACAAAACCATCAATTGCAAAATGAAACCCACCTATCCCACTCCTCAAGTTATGCCTGAATGACTTAATGTGACACAGCCACATTAATGCTTATAGCAGCTCAACTCACAATAGCTAAACTATGGAAGAAACCTAGGTGCCCTTTAGCAGATGAAATGGAAAAGAAAATGTGGTGGATATATATAAATATATATATACAATGGACTATTACTCAGTCATAAAAAAGAACAAAGTTATGACATTGGCAAAATAAGCTAATCCCAAAGAACCAGAGGCTGAATGTTTTCTCTGATTTGTGGATGCTAATTCACAAAAACGGGGGAGGGTGCCTAAGGAAGAATAGAAGGGCTTTGGATTAGACAAAGGGAGGGGAGGTGGCATGGGAGTAGGAGGGATAGTAGAATGAATCAGACATTATGAGCTTATGTGCATATATGATTACATGACCAGTGTAATTCTACAACACGTACAGCTGGAAGAATGAGAAGTTATACTCCATTTATGTATGATGTATCCAAATACCATCTATTGTCATATAAAACTAATTGACTCTGGATGGGTACAGTCATGTCCAGTAGAACCGTGGAGAGATTTTTGGAGCCAAGTGGAATGACTGCCTAAGTAACCCAGAGGAAAGCAGCCTCAGGATGACCCTCTGGAGGGTGAGAATAACTGTGCGGTGGGTGTGGGAGAAGAAGCAGCGCAGAGTCAGGAGGAGCCTAAGCTCAGACCAAGTGGGGGTGGGGGTCTCTTCACCCTGGAGCCTCCCTTTGACCAACCGCCTTGGTCCAAGTCCTTTCTGCGTCACAGGTTCCATCCACACACGTCACAAAGGCTAAACTCCAGTTCAGCCTTTGGTCCAAGGAGGAGCTGGCTTCTCAGCCAAGCTGCTCTGTGCTGACCAGCGTTGGACTAGTGTGGACTTCTGCCTAGTGACGAGCCCCCGTGCCCTCCATGGGCAGTCTTCTCAGCAAGTGCGGTCGCAGGCTGCGCCGCAGGGCCCTGGTGGCCCGTCAAACTCCCCTGCGCCTCGCCCGGGAGGCTCCCTCTCCTCACAGGGACCACCTGGCTGCACCTGCCGCTCCCCCCAGCCCTGCCAGCAGGCGCTTCCTCCAGGATCCCCGACCTCGGGGGCCTCCTGCTGCTGGCAGAGACAGAGGCCCGCTCCTCTGTAGGGGGATCCTGCTGCCCGCGTCCTGGGGGCCGTTCCCCAAAAAGCCGGTGCTATCGAGGAACAACTCCCGGATGTTCGGCCCCTGGACAGCAGTAAGGGTCCCCCCTCCTGGGCGCTGGCCACGCCTCCTGCCTCCAGTTCCTCAGCTCATCCACCAAGCTGAGGGGCCCATGACAGCTGCTCGCTGCCCTCTTGGTGCGGCTAAGGAAGCTGAGCTCAGGGCCCAGGAACATCCAGAAAAGACCAAGATCCATCAGGACCAGGAGGAGGAGAAGGAGGAGGAGAAGGAGGAGAAGGAAGAGGAGGAGGAGGAGGAGGAGGAGGAGGAGGAGGAGGAGGAGGAGGAGGAGGAGGAGGAGGAGAAAGAGGAGGAGGAGGAGGAGGAGGAGAAGCTGAAGGAGGAGGAGGAGGAGGAGGAGGAGGAGGAGGAGGAGGAGAAAGAGGAGGAGGAGGAGGAGGAGGAGAAGCTGAAGGAGGAGGAGAAGGAGGAGGAGGAGAAGGACGAGGAGGAGAAGAAGACGGAGGAGGTCACTCGGGGAGACCTCAGTACCCTGGAGGCCAGTTCTTGGCCCCCAGAGAGAAATAGTGTTCTCGAGAGGCCCCCCGTGTCGCCCAAGTAGTGGATCTGCCTGTCTGCCTCCCCATCCATCCAGGGAGAGCAGGGCCTGAAGCCCACCTGTGTTCTATCCCAGGGTTGGTCCCCACTAACTGCTGCTTCCAGGAGGCCGCATAAAAGAAAGTTGCTCATGCCAGTGGCCCTGCCATCACTGATTGCCTGGCATCAGGATGGGCTGCCCCCACCTGCAAAGCGGCCACTTTTATGTTCAAAAGGCACCCTGAGGAGGGTTCAGAGTGCCAGAAGTAACCACGTGAAGCCTGAGACACAGGTCGCCCAGGGCGGAAGAGAGGCTCTGGAGGACTGCACCACCACTGTCCATTCATCCTCCCCACCTGCAGGCCCTACCTGGAATGCAGGCCCCCTCCCCCCACCCACTGACCCCTCCCCCATCCCAATGGAATTCCAGCCTGCTGGGCCCCTGAACCTACCCATCCCTCCACCTTCCCCCTCATCTAATATTCCACTGCCTCTTCCCAGGAAACCTCCTTCTCCCTTCAGCCCCAGTCCCCATGTTGGAATTACCCCTAATGTGTTTCACCTTCCCATACCTCCTACCCAGGTCCCTTTCCCCTCCAATCCTACCTCTTCCAGAATGGAATCCCCAACCCCCATGTGCATAGATCCTCCTCCCCCTCCCCCTCCTTCTCCTTGTCCTCCTCCTCCTCCTCTTCCATTTCCTTCTCCTCTTCCTTCACTTTTTTCTCCTGCTCCTCCTCCCCCTCCTCCTCCTCCCCCTCCTCCTTCTCCTCGTCCTACTCCCTCTCTTCTTCCTCATTCCCCTTCTCCTTTTCCTCCTCCTCCTCCTCCTCCTCCTCCTCCTCCTCCTCCTCCTCCTCCTCCTTTTCCCTCTCCCCCTTCTCCATTTCCACTTCCTCCTGCTCCTATTCCTCCTCCTCCTTTTCCCCTTCCTGCTCCTCCTCCTAGTGTTCCCTCTTCTTTGGCTGCTCCTCCTGCTGCTCCTCTTCCTCCTCCTCCTCATTCCTTCCCAAGACCCACTCCTGTCCCTTCCACCCAAAACCCCAATACCCAGGGCCAGCACTCCACTAGGAGTGTCCCTCCCACCCTAATAGCCATGTCATCGGCTCACCTTCCCCAGAATCCCGCTGTGCTGCCTGAGGACATGGCCATGGACACCACTTCCCCTTCCATGGCGGTCATTTTGTCCTCTCCTGCATCCAGTGACAGCAATGTCCATGGCCATAGGCAGCATAGGCAGCCAGCAAAGGGACCAGTCCTCCCCAGCCCTGCTGCTCCTCTTCCTCCTCCTCCTCATTCCTTCCCAAGACCCACTCCTGTCCCTTCCACCCCAAACCCCAATACCCAGGGCCAGCACTCCACTAGGAGTGTCCCTCCCACCCAAATAGCCATGTCATCGGCTCACCTTTCCCAGAATCCCACTGTGCTGCCTGAGGACATGGCCATGGACACCACTTCCCCTTCCATGGCGGTCATTTTGTCCTCTCCTGCATCCAGTGACAGCAATGTCCATGGCCATAGGCAGCACAGGCAGCCAGCAAAGGGACCAGTCCTCCCCAGCCCCCCAACCCGTCAGTTCTCCCAACCCAACCCCAATCTGTCCCATTCCATTGTCCCACCACCCACCCCTCAGCCTGCTTCTAGGAACCCTGCTGGACAGCAAAGAGCCTCTCTTCCCAATGCCCCCACGGTTACCACGCTGCCAGTGCAGGACCACTCACCGGCCTCCACCCTGGCACAGAGGGCATCAGCACCACCAACCTCCCAGGCTGCCAGTGAAGAGCCCATGGATACTACCCCTCCTTCGAAGGCTGTCAAGTTCTAGTCACCTCCTGCCTGCCAAGTTCTTAGACTGACTCAGTTTGGTAAGCAGGGCAGACACGTTGACAGCTATTTCTATATTGTAGGCCTGGTGCCACATATTTGCGATTTGTTGGCTTTTCACATAATAGCTGAAGACATAATCACCAATGAAGCAGTGCATATGTGTACGTGCACACACACACACACTCACACACACACATACACAGAAATGCCACAGTGTTTGTCTCTAAGTTTCAGAAGTAGGCAAACTTGAAAATTTTCTGAAATTATAAAGGAGACTAAAGAGATGTGATAAGTGTATGAACTGTGGGAGCCTGGACTTAAACCAAGCATGGAGGATGACAACAGGACAACTATGATATTGGGCTATAGACTAGAGGAAAGTATTGTGTCAATGTTAGTTTCCTGAATGTAGGAATTTTCCAGGGTTATGGGAGAGAATGTGCTGTCCTGGACAATTCACAGCACAGTAAAGGCATCAAGTGCACAGGGGTAGGAGACACAAATACTCTTCTCAAACTGTTCAGAAAGGTTGAATTAGGGAAAGAGGCAAGATAAAGTACATGTGGCAAAATGTGAAAAGTCTGTGACTCCTCCTATACATTCCAAAGAACTCTCATGGAGAGACAGGAAATAAAGTTTGTCCAGGCAGTTTCAGTGGTCTTCCCTCCTACACTAGGAAGAAAAGTTTTGCATTCATTTGCAAATAAACTGACTTCAATATTTCACATGTGTCTATGAATATTTCAACTATTATAATATAGATCTCTCTCTCATTAATGATGTGTTAAAATCTTAAAAAGCTGTTTGCTCAATTAGATTGGTCAACAAGATTTGTTAGATCAATAAGAAAGGCTGTATTGTGATTCTCTTAAGAGTCTTATGACATTTCCAAAGTTTAAAAATCCTGCAGAATAAAAAACATCTAAATTTTGTATAAAGAATAAATAACTGTGGATTCGAACTAATGTAAGAATGAATGAAAGTAGAATTGGGCTTTACAGGAGGAAATGTGACCAGTCCAGAAACAGGGCAGCAATGAAGTTATGTAAGTTGTCAAGAGTTTGATAGCACCATGACTTTGACCATGAAACTGTTCCATGATGCGTGCTCTAATGAGAACCCTGAGGTGCCTGTTTCCATGACTCTGTACACTATATTTTGCTTTGCTTCACATTCTCTACATTGAAGAACCTGGAGTAGAGCAGCTTTCTATTTCTCAAAAACATTCCATTTAATTTCAATTGGAGGAAGACCTTTCTAACATGTGGGACATGAGTAGTCACATTGGGTTTGGCCTTCTGATCCTCAGGTGGGGTGTTTGTTATCAAATATAGCAGTTGTCCTTGGAGAGGATCAGTATTCAGGGTCAGTACCAAGCAGCAGAGAACTCAGCCCATCACAGGTTGAAAGTAGAGCACTGCAGCACCAAGGGAATAAGGACGCTGCTCTTTTACATCCACTCTCCAACAGTTTTCATCTTCAATCAGAGTACTTAAGTAGGATTGATTGTTCTTCCAATGGTAATGTCCAGTTCTTTGTTCTCTCAAGAGCAATGCGTACCAATTGTAGCATAAAATATTTTGCTTAGAGTTTTTCTATTACATTGAGCCTTTATGGTGTCATACTCTCTGTGCAAAACATCACATCATTTCATGTAAATTTCACAATTCTCTGAACTAGACATTATGAGTCCCATTTTACATGTTCATAAAATGAGCTTTACGGAGGGAAGCTTCGTTACTTTTCTTCCAAAGACACTCAGTGGTAAGAAAGAGCAGAGGTGATTACAAATCTGATTCCAATCCATAATGATTAACCTGTATACTCAACAAACTTTACAACATGGACTTGCTGAAAAGAGGCTTATAAACTGCTTTATGAAGAGTTTGTAATTAGGCATTCAAAATATGCTACCATCCATTCAGTAACCATGTGTGCCAAATGTCTTGTAGGACCATGAGAATGAAATAACTTGTTGAAATTAATCATGGAATAAATATAGAGCAAAAAATGCAAAGAAGAGATATTTTCACCGATTATTTAAAATTAGTATGAAAAGTACATTTTAAAAGGAACTAACAAACTGTAATAATATTCAAAATGCAATATTTGAGTCCTATTTGTGCTTAGCAAAAAACTAAATCAACACTGTCTCCAAATCCTACGACTTCTCTGAGGATAAATTTAAATTTATTTTTGTGAATGTTATTCAAACCAGAGCTCCATTAGGCATCAGATATTTCAAAATCTCTGATTTCCTCTTAAACACTAACCCTGTGCCTTCCATTTTTGATTTCATCTTCAGCACTAACCCCGTCCCTTCATTTAAAGAAAGTTCAGTGAAGTTCAATGCCCCCCAAATTACTGAAAAATATCAAATTCAATTTTTTAAAGGTCTGAAAGAAACAAGAGTTTAATAAGATGCCGACCTTGGTTTCTGTCCCTCTCATCATTTCCTTGAAGGATCTTAACTCAGCTAACCATTTTTAATTAGGCTAAGGCTTGAGAGTATTTGTTGATACTTGCCCTCAACTAGCTTTGAACTATCAATAAATATACCTGAGCAGCTAGCTATGACAGAGGGCAAGATGGAAGCCCCCAACAGAGAATAATATGAACCAATGTTCTTTTTCCTGGAAGTGTCTTACTCTGATTTTTCTACTCCTTCTCATTTGCAGGCCCCACCTCCTTTGCCATAGGAATGAACTCACCACCTGGACTGGCCCATCAGAAAACTAAAACTTCCCCAAAGTACCAAAGGATTCAAGGTGGAGACTTGTTCCATATGGGGACCACCCAAATCCTGCCGTGGCTGACTACTGTGAAAGAGAAATGTCTCTCCATCTGATATCAAGAACTAAACAAGTCAGGTGTATATGCCAAATGTCTTCTTTGATATAAGGAGGGCAACAAAGAACAGAACAGGGAGGAAGAGCATGAGAAGAAGACCACCATTATATAGGGATGAGAGGGGGGAGGGAAAGGGGGAGAGAAGGGAAATTGCATGGAAATGGAAGGAGACCCTCATTATTATACAAAATTACATATAAGAGGAAGTGAGGGGGAATTGAAAAGAAAACAAGGAAGAGAAATGAATTACAGTAGATGGGTTGGAGAGAGAAGATGGGAGGGGAAGGAAGTGGGGATAGTAGAGGATAGGAAAGGCAACCCATATAATCCCTTGGTGCATGGATGGCAAGTGCTCATAAATGGAGTGAACATGGTTCTGGAAGATGATACTTTCAGTACAGGCTGCCATCCTGCTTCATGAGCACCAAGTGAAAATGCCATTGCCTAGTCTGTGCACATTTGGGGAGGAAAGGGAATTTTGTATTGTCATTCTCTAAATGAATACATTACCTTGCCAAATTGTCTGACCACCTTTTGATCAAGGATCTCATGAAACTAATGATGTAGAAAAGAATCCTTTGGTAGCTGCTACTACTATCCCTATATTCCTTGTGATGATACACCTCATATGCATACTATGTGGCTTTCACCTGCAGTGTCTTAGGCATATCTGTTCTTGAACAATATATCTGGTGCTGCAGAAAGGGAAACAATGAGACTGTTAATGCCCTGGGGTGCAGCTCAGTGGTAGAGCATCTGCCTGCCTTGCACAAGGCCCAGGTTTCAGTTCCCAGCCCCATGAAATAGAATGTTATTCTTATTGTAGACTAATAACTTGAAAATATATTTTCAAAGAGTAGATGAAAGTCTGATCAGGGCCAATCACTCACCCCTTCCCATCCCAACTTCCTTCTTCAACTGTGCCCATTCTTCAACTGTGGACTGTGTCATATGTATATACTTTTTTTTCCCCCAGGGCTGGGGATGGAACCCAAGACCTCGTGCATGCTAGGCAAGCACTCTGTCACTGAGATACGTCCCCTGCCCTGTACATACTTTTATTATCAAGCATTCTCCACATCTGTGATACCTAATTCTAGGAAATAATTTTCATTTCATTGCTTCACATGAGCTCAGAGAGTCTTTCAAGAATAACCAAAACTTAAGTTTCAATAGGTGAGGGCTTGGTAGACTTGGGCATATAATTCTTGAAGTCTCCAAGGAAACATCAGTTCCCAAATCTTTGCAGACATGGGATCATTCTGCAGTCCCACTTCTTGCCTGGAGACCATAAACAAGAACATGGTTCCTAAGCTATAGAACTCAATGTGGTTCTGTTACAAAACACAGACACTTGATTGGCCTTTGTCTTGGCACAGTAGCTCCAAGCTTGGAAGAAATACACCACAAGGAGACATTAGATCTTGCAGCATTATTTCATCTCATGTGTACGTTTTCTCTGTGATTTTGCAATCTTAGAGCATCTGAATAAGAGGTGGTAAAAGTCAGGGTTATAGATTTCCTGCTGGCATTGTTACAAATTATGAAAATGGAAAAACAATAGAGGCTAATACAATATGGCCTAGAATTGCAACATTTTCAAAAATACCATACTTTAAACATTTCTGTAAGGCCCCAAAGGAAAATTGTTTAATATGGTTTGGGTTTCAATTTGAGATGTCACATTGATGGACTGATATGGGTGGGAGGTTTGGGACTGAGGGTTATTTTGTTATTTACTAATAAGTGAGATTACTTCATCACAAAAATATATCACAGCATTTCATTTTAATATTTGGCTTAGAAAATAATTGGTTCTCCCCAAAAGATGACAAAGTCCAATTTCTCATGCCATTGTAAAGATTGTTTTTTTTTCATTTGTTTTCAAACAGAAAGGAGACTGTTCTGAGCTGCTCCCCACATAGAATCTGAGTTGCTTTTTGTGTCCATATGGAGTATTGTTTTCCTCTCGGTGACATATGCAATGTTCAAGTGAATTGGCTACTGAGACATGAAGTGATTCATGAGGTCCCCTGAACCATTTGCTCTGAGGACACATCATGTCCTCCTGCTGATCCAGAAAGTGCCCAGAAATCCACAAAAAATGTGCTGAAACCAAGCAGCTTCATTATAAATGGCACTACCTAGTCACCAAGCTGTGTCATCTCTTGCCATTTAAAATGAACAGATGTTATTTTTGCTTTGAACTGGATTGCAAAACATCTAATTTTTTTAGCTCTTTTTTGCCAGTGAAAATCACATGAACAACAATACCTGAGCTACTTGCCAGAGTGCCAGAAATATTTGTTCTCCAAATCAAGCATGTAAGGATCTCAGAAGGTGAAGGATTTAGTCTGGCAGCATTGAAAGAATGGACTGGAAGGAGGGCCAGAGTTTCAAGGTGTTGGTCACTAAGAACCAACCTGTTGTGGCCACTCTGCTTTCTCAGGGTGGGCCTGCAGTTAGAGAAGGCAGCTGTAAAAGGGTAATGGAGGTGTCGTAGTTTCTGAGTGACAGATTAGTATATATATATATTTTTTACCCAGGTAACTCCCTGCTCCTGAATTCTGCCATGCAACCAGACCTGACAGTGAGCCGAACATACAGTGGTCCCATCTGTCTACAGGACCTGCTGGACAAGGTACTCCTGACACAGTCCTCCCTCTTCAACCCTTTGTCGGACATCAAAGTCAAAGTGCAGAGCTCAATCATGGTTTCTCTGGGAGTGTCTGAGAGAGCCGAGTGCCACTGCAAGAATCACTCTGGGACATTTCCCCATGGAAACAATCGCAGCTTTAGTGCAATGCATCCCCAAAATAAAACGCCATACATCCAAAATCTGGCATCACTCCCCACAAGGACAGAACTGAGGACAACTGGTGTCTTTGGCCATTTAGGAGGGCACTTAGTAATGCCAAATACAGGTGGGTGGTAAGTGTGTGCTTGTGTACTTTCCAGAGTTTGTTTAAATACTTCATATAATTATATCCTGTCAAAGTCATTTTAGGATGTTTATCATCCGTTTGTCAGAACAGAAATGCCACCACTCTACAGGTCTATTGCATTAACACCATGACCAAGGCTAAGATTAGGCTTTGTGGTTGTTATCTCAGAAAGTTTTAAATGCCTGTTAGAGTTGGTAGACATATTAGCTGGAAGTGTCTAGGTAGATCCCTGGGTTTAAGCCCCTTTGAAATATGTTACCTAGGGCATGATCAGGTAGCCCCCAAATCATTATTTGGCATGACCACAACAAGTACCATGTTTATAGCTTTGCATGGCTTATATGCAAGTAGATAATTTAATGCAATGTCAGTCTCATTTCATCAGTAAATGACCTAATAAACACACTCAGTGTTCATAGACCTTGCTAAGCGTGTTACTTCATGATGAGCGATGATGAATAGTCATTGCAAAGCTGCTCCTTTGAATTACCACTTCAGTTACTGGGCTGTGTTGTAAGAGCAATTAAGTTCCAAGTATTTTCTTTCTTTCTTTGGGTTGGAAGAGTGGAGATTTTCTTGATTATTTGCAGAACACATAAGGTGCCCAGCTCTGCTCACTTTTAAAATGACGTCCTAACTGTGGATTAGTTTTTGGAGTTGCAGCCTGGGACCTAAGTGGGTGGCAGAATTTCACTTTGTCCCCTGAGTCCTAAGCAATGAGAATTGGGTAGTGTGCTGGGTCACAGGATGTCTGGCTGAGAGGGATGGGGCCATTGGATCTGCAAGCATCCTTAGATTAGCACAGATTCAAGGCTGTGGCAGGTTTCTCTCTAAAGTAAAGCTAACTAAAATTTTATCTCATAATATAAAATCTGTGATAGGACTAGTCCAATATTATTGTTCTAGCCAACTGAACTCTCTAACAGTTTACTAACTTGAAACTCAACTTTTCCTTAAGTTGATGAATATTGACTTGTTCATTCTCTCCCAAATTAATTACTTTCTTTAAACGTCATTTCAAAATCTGTTTTACTTCTTTTAAATAACCCTCTAATGCCACCCTAATGATTATATTTGGATAAAATTCCAATCCTTCATACCTTTCTTGGTTAGCGTTTTAAGACATGAAAGGATCTTGGTTGAAATATGTGTGAGCATCAGTGTATAAATGTTTGCATAGGATGTCACTCTTCTTTTGATGACTCAATGTAGAGTGAATCAGTCAACCATATTTACCAAGTACTCTCCCTTTAAGGTTTCATAAGTTACAACGGTGTGTTCTGGATGAAGAAATGTAAAAGACACATCCCCTACCCTCTCAAAGAACAAGATACACACATCATAACTCATACAAAGTCATGCATTGAATCATTGTGCTTTCACCTTATGTCCTCTTCCTAGTTCATGATTGGCATTGTTTCAGTAGTTATGAATTAAATAGGTTGCAAGTACTCCTCCTTTCTCTTCCCTTTGTCATTTTATAATGTGTGTGTGTGTGTGTGTGTGTGTGTGTGTGTGTACACATGTATCTTCTACACATATGGAAGGAATGCCAGGACCAACCCACTCATTAGCTGTGTTTATTTTATGTTCATTAAAGAAAGTGAGGAGATTAAATCGTAACAAACCCAAAGAGCTTTCTTTTCCTCCCCCTCTGACTTAACAAAGACCCAAGTTGAAAACTAAGAACTCTGATAGCTCTGTCAATGATTCCCACACACCTATTCTGTGAAAGGGGAATTTTCAAAGTTCTTGACAAGGAGCACTGAACAAGAGTCTCTGAATGTGTTTGGGGAAAAATAAATGTGGGGAGTTGAAACATATCTCCTGTTATTTGCAGGATATAAATGCAAAATATGCCCTGGGGATAAAGAAAGCAACACATAGAAATCAGATTGCTCTAATGCCATCCATCCCCAATTGTCATATACCACATGCTAGAAATGATTTATATTATGCAAAATATAAAACAGGAAACTCAGACAGGTGGTTGGTTCTGTTGTCATATTAAATAAAAAGCAGGTGGATTTGGGGGGGAATATATTTTTCTTTGATCAGAGTTGATTAGTGAATGACATACTGAAAATGAATACTTCTTTAAGAACCATAGGCATAAAACTTTCCCACAGTGTCTCTCATTCTTCATAATATAACTTGCCAAAAATACCACCTCCATCTACAACCCTTGCTTTGATTGACTGTCTTCAGACTCTGCATACAATTTGCATGTTTGGGTATGAGGAAGGAAATGTGTTTGACAGATAATAATAATAATACAATTTCTGATTGAAGAAGAGGAAAAATAGTTTAAAGCTCCAATTATCCTGTAGATTCTGGTTGAATTTAGGAGTATCATGAATAATATTTCAATCTAAACCCAGGGAATTAAGCTGACTTGAAAGACAAAAGATATGCTGTGCTGCCTAATAGCCCCTTTTCAGATAGCTTCATTTATATTTCTTCTCTTTGGATCTGGAAGTAAATCATTAAGCCATGATGATCTACACCAGACAACAAGATTTACAGCCTGGCATTTTTACTAGGAATTTTTAATCCTCTTCATTTATTCATATGTGTATGATCTGTTTAGTGTGTTGCTGCTCTGTGCAAGGCATTCTGCTAAGTGTTGTTGATGTGATGTGGCATTATTAAGAATAGGGGTTGCCTGTGTCTTTGTCATCATGGGCTAGAGAGCCTGAAGGGAAGGCAGCAGCAGAGAAAGTGATACGTCAAACTAAGACAAGGCACAATAACTAGGGCATGTTCAGGTTGACAACCAAACACACCAAATATCCTCTGCATTGCAACTTGTGTTCAACAGCAGGAAAGGATATCATGGAGGCCCCTTCTTTTGGCAACTCTGTTTAAGGAAAACTAGAAAATGCAAGGAGGCACATTCTTGACTGGAGGTCCCTAAGTGTGTTGGTTAGAGTTCTCCTATGACTGAAATTAAGGTCCAGAATATAAATGGGTCTCCTTGTTGTAAGACTGTGAGCAAGATTTAAATGTGCCTCATTCTTAGTGCTACTGAAAGATACTAATGATAACTAGCATGTTACTAAATATTGTTCATACATGTGAATTACAAATAACTTGTTTTGCAATGAGTCTTGCATTCCTCTACTGTATAGCTGCTAATATAGGCACATAGAAGGCTAACAAAAAACAAAACAACAGTAATAAAAAAAAACTTGCCATCTCTAGATTTAAATTAGCAGCAGCAGCCTGAAAGCTTTTTGTGTGATTAACTCTAATGAAAGAGAGAAATAAAAAGATGAGGAGAAAAGATGAGGAGATGCATTATTCAAAAAACAGGATGCCTTGAGATTTTATTATGTAAAGATTATATTATTACTCCATTTCATTTCTTTTTATAACAAGAAACTACATTAAAAAGAATCTCAGCTCTCCCTAGACCTCTCTCTTGGCCAATGTGAAATATTTTCCTCACTGCATTCAAGAGAAGAGAGTGGACATTTAAAATGCAGTGTGATGTGACTTCCTATGCCTTTCCTCCTTGCATTATGTGATTTCGCTCATAACACTGCTGGGTTTTTTTGCAATTTCACATTAATATGAATGTGGTTAAGGCACTTTTAGCTTAACTCTTTTAGCTTCTGTTTGCAAATTTGGGACCATATTCGTTACACAATAACCTAAAAGGTTCCTCAGCTTATCAGATGCTTTCATTTTTCTTAGTTTTCTTGGCAAACTGTGTAGGCCTCTGAGTACTACCTCATCTTGCTTTCTCATAACAGATTCACACAAATCTTAGCTCACCCATCATCCCAGGTACATTTCTAGAAGTGAGTGGATACAAACAAGATAAATACATTTTAAAATTTGGGAGCAGATAAACTTATGTATCAATATTCTCAGATATGTTTTATATTATATATATATATATATATATATATATATATATATATATATATATATATATTTCCCAGATATGTATGTGTGTGTGTTTGTGTGTGTGTTTGTGTGTGTGTATGAATACAAGTGACAATAAATGGGACTGCAAATTGATGCAACTACACTGCACCAATTGAAGATTCCTTTAAAAACTAGGAATGGAAACACCATTTGACCCAGTTATCCCACTCCTTAGTATATATCCACAGGATAAAATCAGTCAACCTCAGTGTCATAGCCACATCAATGTTCACAGAAGCTCAATTCACAATAGCTAAGGTATGGAACCAACCTAGGTACCCATCAACAGATGATTGGATAAAGAAAATGTGTTATATATACACAATGGAATATTACTCAGCACAAAGAAGAATGACTTTATAACATTTGCTGGTAAATGAATGGATCTGGAGACTATCATACTAACTGAAATAAGCCAATCCCCAAAAACCAGAGATTGAATATTCTAACATGTGGATGCTAGCACACAATGGGTAGGTGGGGGTGGGCCATGAAAGTTTAGTGGATTAGACAAAGGAGAATGAAAGGCAGGGAGAGGGGATAGGAATAGGAAAGACAGTAGAATGAATCTGACATAACATTCCTTGTACATATGTGAATATACCACAGTGAATCTCGGTATTGTGTACATCCACAAGACTGGGATTAAAATGCAATATATACTGTGATTGTACAAATACATCAAATAGGTTCTACTGCCATGTATAGCTAAAAAAAAAACAAATGAATTTTTTTAAGAAGAGAAAAAGAAGAAAGAAAAACAAAATTCCTTTTCCTAGCATGTTAATGGAGTTGTGGTTGGATGTGAAGATTTTCTCAATCTGCCATATTTCACTTTTGGTTCAGCTCCTGTGACTATACCTTTATCAGAGATTTCCCAGCAGACTTTCCCTTTCATCTCAACCCTCAGAACTAAGTTCCACTCCTAATCTCAAACTGACTCAAACAAGGAGAACAGACTGTCATGCTGATTTGGCGGGGTATGAATGTTTGAGACCACCACAGCAGTCCCTTCTGAGGTTTGGATGTGGTTGTCCTCCTAGGTACATGTGTTGGGATCCTCAGGGGGGCAGGATTGAGAAGGGGTGGATCCTATAAAAGGTGAGGCCAAGAGGGAGGCCTAAGGTCATTGGGAGAGTGACCTCAGAAGCACACTCTGAGCACAGAAAAACCGTGGTTTTTGTCTGGCTTTCTGTCTGATGATGAGATTTCTTCTTCACTATGTCACATCAAGTCACAGGATGTTTAGGTGATAAGGGGAGAATGAGCTCTTCTCCTGACAATGGTCAACTTTCCATGTAAGGCTAGAAAACGTGGTTACAAACACAGCACACTCCAAGTCATGGCATCAGATCTCTTGACACAAGGTCTTTAAGATATGAAAAATATAAAGATCCTTCCACTCAGACTCCATCCCCAGGTTCAAAAGCAGCAGTGTCCTCCAGCTGTTATACAGACCTGCTTCTATAGTGTCCTACCTTCAGTGTGACTGTCTAGTGGGTCATCCAATTCACTGCTGAAAACAAAGATGCTCTTTGGCATCCAACCATACAAAACAGAGACATAAACACAGGGTGGCTACAGAGTGGCTCTGACATTGCTCCTACCTCTGAGTCCATGCTGTGTGGACAGCATCTTCTTGCTCTGACTTCTGTTGCCAGGCTCTGACTGGGTTCTGTGCAATCGGAACAAAGCCTCTTCCACTTGGAGTTTCAGGAATGTATGCCTCTAATTTGGAAGCTCTTCAGCGAAATCTAGAGGATGTTCTAAAAGAACATAGAGTAAGTGTCAGTACATGGGTCTGGCTGAAGATTTCTCAGGCAGCAGGGCTGGAGTGGTTGGAGATGGTTGAAATTCACCCGGAGATAGAGTTGCTGCTGGGACTTGATCTATGGTGGACAAAGAAAGGTAAAGGCATGGATCAGTAGTGCATGAGAAGGAGAGCCTCGGCTTCTCCAGCTAAAGTCCTGCTAATCAACCTGGGATGGTGAATTTACCAATGGCTTAAAACATAATAAATGTTGGGCTGGGGATGTGGCTCAAGCGGTAGCGTGCTCGCCTGGCATGCGTGCGGCCCGGGTTCGATCCTCAGCACCACATACCAACAAAGATGTTGTGTCCGCGGAGAACTAAAAAATAAAATATTAAAAATTCTCTCTCTCTCTCTCTCTCTCTCTCTCTCTCTCTCTCTCTCTCTCTCTCTCTCTCTCTCTCTCCCCTCTCTCACTCTCCCTTTAAAAAAAAAAAAAACATAATAAATGCATTGTACAATTCCATGGCAGCATCTTACCACTCCTCCTGGCTTGTGGAGTCCTGTCAATTCCCCGCTGTTCTCTTTCAATGTTTCATGATCATTCGTCTTCCTTGTATCTCCATGTGCTTCTATTGTATAAATCCTCTCTCTATGAGAGCTTTAATATTCTTGAAATAGGTGCTGTGTCTTGTGCTCTCTTTGGCTGGATGGCGTGCACGCGACCCACTGCATTGCCTACAGACCCAAGGCCCCAGATGCAAGTGCAGATCCCGCCGGCAGGGCGCCTACTGTCCGCCCTGCTCCTCCGCAGCGCCCGCTCCCGCTGAGAGAGCTTGAGGCAGTACCTGGCGGGAGAGCGGCGCCACTCAGGTCGCGCTCTAGTGGTGCCCGGGCTCCCCCTGGCGTGGCGTCCGCGGGCCTGACCCTGCGCTCAGCCCGTGGCAGGCAGCTGTGCAAAAGCGGACGCGCTGAGGCCGCCCTTTCCACGAAGTTGGCCGCCGCCCCGAGAACTTCGGTGGCCTCCAGCTTCCCGGGACGCGGCGCGGGCTCCGGGCCATCCTAAGGGCGGCAGGTGAGTTGCTTATTGGAGGCGCCATTCGGACCCACTGATGGTGGGGATGGCGCGCGGCGACTGTGACCAACTGACAGTTGGTCCCTGTGGTGCGGGCTGATGGCAGCGGGGTGCCCCGCCCACCCAGGCCGGCCTACCGCCAGGGGGCGCCCTCAAGCTGGGTAGGGGCGGCGGTTGGGCGGTTGGGCGCGTGAGCGAGTGTGGCCCCCACAGGTCCCTGGGATGGGCTTCCAGTTGGGGGCGGGGGGGGGGGGCGGGGAGAATCCCTGGAGCTGTGACAGTTGTGCCTGGAGGCAGAAGCACCAGAGGATCAATAATAACCCCTGGTTTGGCTGCCTTCCAGTTGATTCAGGCCACCTGTTAGGTCCTTGCTTCCTGAAGCTTTCCCTAACAATGCCAGCTCACACCTAAAGCTCCTTTTTCCATCTCTTCATTTTGTACTTAGGCTAACTTTTTGTCACTCTGTGTTTTATGTTTCTAAGGTGGATTATTCGCTTTCTACAGATAGATTAAGACTGTCTCCAATGAGGCCTTTTATATTTATTTTTCTTGAAACTCAGTTTTTATTTTTGACCTACCAGCAACCAAGAACTGAGCCTTTAAGTGTGCATTTTCTTCCTTAATTCAGCTAACGAAACAGTTATAGAACACCTACTGTGTGCATTCATTGTGCTTGGTGCTGTACTGGACACTTACCATGCCACTTGTGGTCTAGCAAACTTCCTTAGTGCCCTTAACAGTTGCAGTGGTCAAGCAGAGTCCTCACGGAAACCAAGACACCAGCAGGGACTGAATCATGGTCTAATAGAATCAGCAGTTGGCACTGTGGTGGGACAAGCTTTTCATAGATGACATAGTCCCAAAGTTGTGGGTAAGTGTCCTATCAGGGATGCAGGAGTGGCAGCAACTGCCATAACCCATCCATACCAGGGATGCAAAGGGGTGACAACAGCTGGCTTGACTACCTGGCTGTGTGACAGGGTGATTGGTGACTTTCAGTCGAGCCTGTGGACCACTGTACCTGACTTGAACAGTTGGGAACATGTTGTGGCAGTGACCTAAACAGACACCCAGTTGTCCTTGGAAAGGATCAATACCAACCAGCAGAGAACTCAGCTCATCTCAGGTTGAAAGCAGAGCACTGCAGCACCAAGGGAATAAGGACATTGCTCTTTTACATCCACTCTGCAACAGTTTTTATTTTGAATCTGAGTACTTAAGAAGGATTGATTATTCTTCCAATGGTAATGTCCAGTTCTTTGTTCTTGGAAGAGCAATATGTACATATTGTAGTATAAAAATAACTATGTTGCCAAGAGTTTTTCTATTACATGGAGCCTTTATAGTGTCATACACTCTGTGCAAAACATCACATCATGTTATGTAAGTTTCACAATTCTCTGAACTAGATATTATGATATCTAGATATTATCCCATTTTACAGGTTCATAAACTGAGCTTTATGGAGGGAAGCTTCATTACTTTTCTTCCGAAGACACTCAGTGGTAAGAAATAGCAGAGGTGATTTCAAATCTGATTCCAAATCCATAATGATTAACCTGTATACTCAACAAATTTTACAACATGGACTTGCTGAAAAGAGGCTTACAAACTGCTTTTTGAAAAGTTTGTTATAGGAAACTTCAAAAATTAGGCATTCAAAATATGCTACCATCCATTCAGTAACCATGTGTGCCAACTGTCTTGTAGGACTCTTACAATGAAATAACTAGTTGAAATTAATCATGGCATAAACATAGAGCAAAAAATGCAAAGAAGAGATATTTTCACCGATTATTTAAAATTAGTATGAAAAGTACATTTTAAAAGGAACTAACAAATTGTAATACAATTCAAAATGCAAGATTTGAGTCCTGTTTGTACTTAGCAATGCCGAAAAAACTATATGAACACATTCTTTCCAAATTTTATGACTTTTCTGAGGATAAATTTAAATTTATTATTGTGAATGTTATTCAAACTATAGTTCCATTAGGCTTCAGATATTTCAAAATATCTGATTTCCTCTTAAACACTAACCCTGTGCCTTCCATTTCTGATTTCATCTTCAGCACTAACCCCGTCCCTTCACTTAAAGAAAGTTCAGTGAAGTTCAATTCCCCCTAAATTACTGAAAAATATCAAATTCAATTTTTGAAAAGGTCTGAAAGAAACAGGGTTTAATAAGATGCTGACCTTGGTTTCTGTTCCTCTCATCATCTCCTTGAAGGATCTTGACTCAGCTAACCATTTTTAATTAGGCTAAGGCTTGAGAGTATTTGTTGATACTTGCCCTCAACTAGCTTTGAACTATGAATAAATATACCTGAGCAGCTAGCTCTTACAGAGGACAAGATGGAATCACTAAATAGAAAATATTAGGAACAAAATGTTCTTTTCTCTGGAAGTGTCTTTCTTACTCTGATTTTTTTACTCCTCCTCATTTGCAGGCCCCACCTCCTTTGCCACAGGAATAAACTCACCACCTGGACTGGCCCATCAGGGAACTCAAACTTCCCCAAAGTCATAACGGATTCAAAGTGGAGATGTGTTCCACATGGAGACCACCCAAGTCCTGCAGTGGCTGACTTCTGTGAAAGAGAATCTCCATCTGAGATCAAGAACTAAACAAGCCAGATATATGTGCCGCCCTGTGTGGCTTCTGTGAATGGGAACAGGAGGATGCAACATGGATGCATATTCCTCTCATGGTGGTGTTAGTCACCTTCTAGACTGCTGTTTGTAAGCCCAGACAATCTCTCCACCTCAGCTGCTTCCTTCTTGTTCAGTAAACAAAGACCATCCCTGCTCAGGGAATGGAGGGTGGGTATGGAGTTTTCACTCTGATCCAACCCTTGTTACAGCCTCCATTACCATGACCAAGAAGGTGACTGAACGGATTTCAAGAGCCAGACTGGATTTCCACACAACTTTGTTCTCACTTTTGTTCTATCAAGCACTGATGCACGAGTTAGTTCCATGTCATAAAGTTGGATGACATCTACCTTTCTGCATGCGTTTCCTTCACTTTTGATTTCTTTACTTCTATCTTAATATACTGATTTCAAGGGCTAAGTCTACTGACCAATAGGCAAAACTTTTTTAGATGAATAGAATATTTTATGCATTCATAGAATAAATCAAGAGTTTGGGCCTTCCTGTTTTCTTAATATTTTTGGATTACAAATGCCAAGTCACAGATACCTTGTCTAGGATTTTCAGTGGGTCCTCAAGCATAGCTTATTAACTAGCCATTATACAGATAATTATTGGCTAACAAGGGAGTGAAGAGTAGTTTCAGCATTATGAAGGCTCTCAGATGTCTATTCTATTCATCTTTAAATCACAAGATTCTCCTAGCTTTTTAAAGTTTACTTCATATGATATTCTGCAAGCTAAGTTTCTGTAAGAGAAAGAAATTAGGAAGAATTATATTTGATACAGAATCTATAAATCAGAGAAAATTTATATGTTAAAGGAAACCAGGTGAGATATTTAAAATGTTATTTAAATTATTGTAATTTACTTCTTTATTAAAGAGCAATTATATGATTCAGATTCAAAGTATGGTTTCTCAAAGAAATATGAAACCTGAATTGGAAAGTGACAAGACCCATCACAGAGCTATTTTGTACACTAGTAATGCAACCCCTGGTCAGTTTACTAAAGATCCCAAGTGGCAGATTAATTATTTAGCAGTGGAATAAATTGAAAAGTTGGCCCCAGCTACTTCAATACAAATTGAAACAGCCGACTCTGCAAAACTCTCAGCAATAATCACAGAAAAATGCAAGTGCATTTGAAATCAGATATTGCATTTGGTCTAACATTATTGTCTCCCATTTTTTTCCCACTGAAAAACCCTCAAATCCATTCGCCCCCCCCCAGCTCATCCATTTTTCAGTCTCCAGTCCCACCCTTGACACTAACCAAATCCCTAATGCAGTATTTCTTGCCTGCATCTTCCCTCCTTCCCTGCTTCTCCCTTCCTTCCTACACATAATGTATACAGGGCACTGAGGGGTAGGTGAGAGAGCACAGGACATATATTTCCAAGAGGATAAGTTACCATCTAATGGTGAGTGTGGGGGACAGTGAGAATGACATGAAAAAAAGAATTAGGAATAAATGCAACAACAATAGGCACAATTGAGGTACCAACTGCTGTGAAGACACAGATGAAGGAGTAATTAATTTCTATCATTCTCAAGCAGGGATAGGTGACAAATATCTTCACTCTGCTTATTACCTTCCCATCACTTCTAATGAGGACAATTTGGAATCTGGCTTGTCAGGTTCTGCTACCAAAATATGAAATTGGAATATAAAATTTATTCTGATGTGAACCACAGAAGATAATGGATTTCACTTAATACAATGAAGGAACAATTTATCGATGAGGTCTCTGAAAGGAGCAACAATCCTTAGTCCCTGTAGACCTCAAACCCCAATGCTGGTTGCTTTCTGCCACTCTCTCCTTTATCCCTCTCTGCCCATTTCTCAACTCTTCTTGGGATTTAGAAATAAGTGGGAGGAAGAAAGAAGCCTAATCATTAGAGACATTCTTGTTCAGCTGTGTTAATTCTCCTTAGGCTGCAACTTTGGATATGAGCTCTTAACCCCACAAAATGTATTATTGAATGCATGGTCTATTTAATTAGTTTTAAGACATCCTCCTTCCTGGCTTTTCTGAAATAACAAACACAAAATATCTCAGGATAATGCACACAAACCTGAAGAATTTAAATAGGATTCAATGGGATGCTGTATAGCAGGTGCCTTTTATACCCCTTTTTTTTCCATCTAGTGTATCTGGAAAATCAAAATACATTTGGTGGGAAGGGGGTATGGAAAAATACTCACTGGTATAAAGAGAGAATAAAGTATGATGTAATGTCATAGAAAAATAATTTAGCAAATTCATAGTAGGTTAGTGTAAAGTCAAACATTCTTTTTTCCCTCAAAACTAAATCTCTTAGTAATATCACTGGACTAAACATTCTAAAAATGGGGAAAGCTCTCAAGTGAGAGTATATCAGCTCTGCAGTGACTGTCACTTTCCCATTCCTCTACCTCAATCCAATTCACACTTTTATGATTGGCTTCTTTTTTGACCCAAGTTTGTTAATCATGTCCATCTGTGCTGAAAGCCATAGCCAAGTAGGAAAATGCCATGCGTCATTCCTACTTGGCTATGGCTTTCAGCACATCTGTAGGCAAATTGCTCTTCCAAATTGGCAACACTGAGCTCTCAAGCTGCTCACATTTTTTTTCCTTCCCTTGATAAAATCTTTGGAGCATGCATTTTCTTGACACTTGTTTCTGAAATAATCCCCAATTATGGATATTTTAAAGGGTTCAAGGGGCTCACAAAATAACTCTGGTTTTGCATATAGTGTATTGCTTTTCAACTGATCCAAAATTGCCTAGAGAAGAGAATTTCCTTAGAGACACAGGCACATTGCCTTCAATATTCCTCTACTTTCTAGAGACTGGTGGTGAGATCTAAGTAGTAACTGGCAAGGGATTAGGGTTTCCTCTATTCCACCAGGCCAACACACTTCCAGAACAACAGCTTCCAAGGGTGTAACAAACTCCTTGTCTCCTTTCTGGATCTTCCTGATCTATCCAAGGGCTTTATTGTCAGAAATTCTCCATTATATTCTCTTTCCTCGCACTCTATGAAAACACACAAACACTTGAAAGAATTTTACCATAGGAAACTGTTTTTAATTTAGTGTTTTTTTTCTTTCACATTTCAAATATAAAATAGACCTGAATTTCCATATCCAATCCAAGGGGCTTTGCCTAATGAATTGTCATTGAATAGGAGAACTAAGTACATAGGAATTGGGGTGGGGAATGAGGTGTAGAGCCAGAAAACCCAAGTCAGAGTTACAGTTTTAGGATTATCAAGCTGCATAACCTTGGGCAAGTATTTTAATCCCTCTGAGCTGTGGCTTTCTTCATCAGTTAAGTGGAATTAATAACACTACTTGACTTTCCTGATTCCCAGGACTGGAGTGAAACTAGATTGAAATCACATGGGTGAATATGCTAAACAAACTGAAGAGCATAATAGAACTAATTTGTTCCTATTAATATGCTGAGAATATTATCTATTTGCTTATAAATGCATGTTGCCTGTACACTCACACTGTCATTGGGTAAATAAAACCTTGCTTCTGCTGAGCACAGGTTTGTGCATATAACCCTTCAGTGAAGAAAATTACATTTACTTTTAAGCAACTAGTTCATACTCACATCTGTTGACAAGTTTACATCTCCAAGAAAAACACATCTCTCATTCAATCCTCTGAAAAATCAGATTCAGGAATCTCATTTTTCTCTGCAGGAAACTGAGATATAAAGATACTAATTGTTGTTGAAGGGAGGGCTTCCCATATTTTCTTTCCTGTAACTCTAGTCCTGAGTGATATCCTTGTCACAGATGGGATCTTAAATGTCAACCAAAAATTCATCCGGTGAGATTTGGTCCTCAACCTACGGTTCTATTGGAAGTGGTGGGACCTTAAGGTGGGGAACTGGGGTAGCAAGGTGGGCCACTGGGTTGTGTCCATAAAGGGAATATTGGACCTCAGCCTTCCTCTCTTGGCTGCCATGAGTTCTACAGTTCTCTCAGCATGTACTTTCCACTGATGTACTGTTTCTCCATAGGTCCTGAGGCAATGAGGCCAACTGATCATGGACTGCAACCTCTTTAACCATGAGCCAGATTATCTTTTCTCCTTATAGGTTGATTATCTCAGCAACAGAAAGCTGACTAACACACTTGTTTATTAGTGTTCTGTTGTCTACAACTTTGAGATATGTTGTGTTCTTTTCCTTTTAAATAGATTTCCAGTGCATAATCCCATATTGGTAGGTAAGGGAAAGTTTCTATAGTAAAGAAATCTAGCTACCTTGGCTCAGTTCAGAGTTCTCTTAAGTTGATCTTAAGACCTTATTTTTCAATTACACATGTTAAAATGTGGTACAATTAGATTCTAGAAAAAACTTTTTTTTTGACAAGCGCAGGTTTAAGTTGCTGACTGTAGTTACTATGTAGTAACTCTGTAAGAATGTAAATCTGTGCTCTTTTAAAACGCTATTACTAAACAGGCCACACAAATAGGAAAACAGAGAATGGTAGATATAAAGATTTGTAATTCCATCTCTACTGCTAATTACTTTAATACACATATTAATATATTGTTGTACACTTCCATTCTTCTCTAGAAGTTTCATCTTCCTACACTAAAATTCTGTGTTCTTTTTTACCCAGCATTCTATCATAATCATTCTTCCATTTCACAATTTACTTTCTTCATGATTTTCATTTGTAGTGATCATGAGTTATTCTCTCATATAGTGCTCACAAATATACCTATTTACTGGATATTTATATTATTATTTTCATATATTGGAATATGTCCCTAGAATATTCTGCCTACTAAATTAAATGTTACTAGTGATTTTAATGTAAGTTATGAAGTCATTTCTCAAAGTTATAGAAAAATTTTAATTGATCTATTGATTGGTATATTCTTTTAGTCTTTCAAATAAACACAAACTTAATAAGTTTCTAAAATTTGCCAGACACTTTGGTATATGGAAGAAACACATGATCTTCATTCAAATGATTTTAATTCCTATGGGCCAGCATTACTTAAGGACCCCAAGGACAAAAGGACTGACTTGTTCAAATTTTAATTGAGAAGACATCATTGTTAGTTTGCTAATTCCCTTTGAGAATTTCCCTCTTTCTCTTCCTTTCCCTCCTCTGCTTCTCACTTGTATAAGTGTCCTGGAGTCAGTTACTTATTTCCTCCTTTGTCAAATGAGAATAATTGTACTATGCCAAGGGACTGTTGCCTGAAATCAGAATTGTATGTCCCAAGACAGTGCCTAATATATAGTAAGCACTCTCTACACATTACTTTTTATTGTTGTTATTTCTATGATAGAGAAAGTGAAATAAAACCTCTCAATTGTCCCAAGGAATGGACAAGTAAGAACTGTGGCATCATGTTCATCTTTAAAGAAGCTGTTTGTGTTTTTAATCAAACAAATGACATAGCAGTAAATTTCATCTTTCTTGCAAGTATAGAGGTACAAATGAATTAGTACACAGATAGTAGGGTTTTGTTTGTTCTTACTGTGGCAAATTGTTGCTAAATGGTACAAAGGCCTGCTAAGTCCCTAAAAAGAAAATATATGTCTTTCAGTTTTTGGTTACCTGTAACCTAGGAAAGTTCCTAAATTTAAGATATGGGAATGGTGACAGTGTGCTCAAAGTTATATGTGTTAAAACATCTACATTGTACCCTAAGATAAACTTAACTATGCTGAATTGAACTGATAGTGGTCTGATAGGTGTGCTGAATGATCAAGCCACACAACTCAACATGCTGTTTAATCAAACTTGTGCTCTAATCAGATTTTTAAAGAAGTCCATTCTTCCTTACATGTATGTATAATATACATATAAGCAACATGTCTGTATATACATGTGGTATTTATTTTCATTTATATTTCTAGGCTTTGTTCTAAGCCTTGTCATTAACAGCATATATTTGATTAAAGAAATATGTGGCTAGGTAAGTCCTATGAATGGTATATATTGAAATTCACATTTTCTTGATTTAAAAAGGCTAACTCAACAAGGATGCATACCTTAAAATGTCTGACATATGTCAATCAACAAACTATTGTTAGAAATTACATATGACACAAAAATTCTGAGTAAGTTTTAATGATTCCATTGTGATCATACCTATTTTTGCGAGCTGCTACATATAAAAGTATGTACCATACGTTCTTACCACAGAAGCAAGTCAGGGTGGTATATGGCAAAATTCCAAGCTGCCAAAGGAGTAAAATACTTCACTGTCGTAGCTTTACTTTCCTACAGATCGGTCCATACAACGCTGCTTTCATTGTTGGGCTAAAGTTGCTTTCTTAAATACTTACATCTTAAATAGCTACAATATATTTTTTTAAAATCCAAAAATCTTTTCTACTCCATTAGACCTGTATGAAAGGAAAGAATACACCGAGTCCTGATGCAATTCTTAGGTGATAGAGAAGTGGGAAAAGGCCAGAAGTTCTCAGAACAAGCAGGGAAGTCAGTGAAGCAGAAAGTAAATTCAAATATTTGGCCAATGACAAGTAAACCAGAAAGGAGACACGCCAGCCATTCACTCTGGAAAGTTACCGAACATTTATTCTGGTCCAAGTTTTATTTATTATTCGAAAAAGGAACAAGTTTTCTATGGGGGTGGAGTGTCTTACTCCTTATTGGATAAATAAGGAACTAAATTTCCCTGTAGATCGATATTGCCTTAGGGGTTGCGTCTACAGCCCTCTTTCTTCCTAGGAATAATAATGTAATGCCCATTGGCAAATGCTCTGGTGGGATCGCCGCCTTGGGGACATAACCCCCAGACACCTCTCCTCCAGCGGCTGTGGTCTGTCCCCTGTGCTCAACCTTTGCAGTCTGGCCACACTGTTGGCAAACTCTCCTCTCAAACTCCATCTTCTGGAGCAGGGCAGTGAGCTGTGCCGCATCCTCTTTCTTGCTTGCTACCTCTGAGTGGCTGCGGATGGTGAGGCTTAGGCGGCCAACACAGGCAGCAAGTGGCGCTGGGCACTGAGCACCCAGCCAATGCTGTTGTACCTCTTTCCTTCAGAAGGCGGCGGTGCAGAGCCCAAGCCCGAGCCCTAGCCCCAGCCGAGCAGGAGCAGGAGCTCGAGATCAAGCTGGAGTCCAAACCCCAGCCTGAGCCAGAGCCCAAGCCCCAACCCGCATTTGAGCCCGAGCCCGAGCCCCAACAGGAGCCCAAGCCAGAGCCAGAGCCCGAGCCCGAGCCCGAGCCCGAGACTCAACAGGAGCCGGAGCCCGAGCCAGAGTCAGAGCCAGAGCCAGAGACAGAGCCCGAGCCCGGGCCCTCCTTTCTTGGAAGCCTTCTGAGTCCACAGGGTGACGTCGCCCGAGGCTCCGCCTCCGCTCCTCCCCAAGCAAAGTAACTCAAGACTAAGGAGCAGCCTCTGTGGAGCCAGCAGAGCTCTGGCTGTGGCCAGCCAGAGGCACAGAAGACCCTTTGGGGCCCAAGGTTTCTCTGAAGAGGAAAGAGGGTTGGGGGGCAGCTGTGGAGGCTTGGTTTCTGTGAAGAGGAAAGAGGGTTGGGGGGCAGCTGTGGAGGCTCCGCCCTGAGCCTGGGAGGCCCAGCTTGCTACTCCCTGGTGGATTCCACAGCCACCCCTCTGCAGCTCTTTGCAAAGCTGCTTGAAAAGTCTCCTAAACTCCACAGGGATTTGGCAGAGGCGGTGGCGGCACTGCCTGCTTTTGTTGCGCTCTTGCTCCTCTCCCTTTGGTCACTTCTGGGGCCGGACCAAGGCCAGTTCTCAGCAGCTGAGTGTCCCTGGTGGCTTGCGGGTGGGTTGGGCGTCCGGAGCCCCGACGAATGACCCCAGCCCCAGGATTGTGCGATGTGGAGCTGGCTCCTTGTCTGGACGGAGAGCAAGGATTTGGGGAAATTTCGTGGCCCTCTGCGGTGAGGTGGTCACAGGGTAGAAGAAGAGATGACCTGGAGTTTGTGCCACATGGGACGCGGGACACTGAGCTGGGCTCCACTTGGCGCAGGTAACTTTGGTCTTTGCGACCCAGTGTTCTTCCCTGAGGCTCTCTCAGGGAACAGTGTATGGAGACATTGCTTTTTCTGGGGGAACTAGTGGCCTTGGTGTCCAGCGCAGGCTGCACTAGGTTAGTGGGGAAGAGAGAAAGAAAGAATAGTTAGGTTTCTGGGGACAACTGCTCTGTTGCTCGCGGTGCTGGCTTGTTGCTGTCTGCCACCAGAGTGTTCCCAAAATTCTCAGGGAAGCCATTGTCAAAAACGCTTGGTGCTCTTTGTCGGTGCTTTTTGTCCTGGGAATAACTTTCCTTGACTCTTGTCCAACTTCTTCCCCATCTCTCCCCTAGTCCCCATTCTCCTCTCCCAGCGCTGCATTGCTCCTGGGTTGGTCCTGTGGGTTAGGGCACTGCTTGGAATATGTGCTTGTTGGCAGAGTATTTTAAGATGTTTTGATTCTAAGGATCTCTGCAGAATTGTCCTGTGCAGCCAGGTCTGGGCGCCCAGTCCCAGGATCCTGAGCCACCAGTGGGAGCCCACTCTTCTGCAAAGCCAAGGAGAAGCTGGCTCTGCACCTCTCAGAGCCAGCCTACTTGATGGTGGCTCTTTAGTTGTTTACAACTACTCTTCACTGGGGAACCCTAAAAGAGGGATGAGAGTGGTCTTTCATATTAGCCCTTTGGGTTCTAAGGAAAGTCATTCAAATGAGTCTATGACCTCTGTTTTCCTGGACCCATCCTCTGTTCTCTTCCAGTTTTGTTATTCTTTCTATAGGTTGGTTGCTTCTATCCTTCTCTCCTCAGGGGGGTGGGGGCTCTGAAATTTCACCAGGTGGACGCTGGGGAGTGGGCTCCAGGGTGCTTCTCTGCCTCCCACTGATTATGACAGGTTTTCTGGCTAGCCCACCCAGCTCAGTTTGGCTGGTGGGTGCATCTGCTGCCTTGGTTCCAGGTGCAGATGGAAATGCAGCAGTGGCCAAGAGCTGATGGTGAAGAAGGGAAAAGTGACAGCCACACTCCTGGCTGATCCTGCAGGATACAGAGAAAGAACTTATTTTGTCCTTGACAATTTCTCTCATTGTTGTGGCTACCTGGTTTCCTGGAAATAAATTCACATTGTTTTCCAGAGCCATCATTTATTTACTTTCCATCCCCCCCATCCCAGTAGAAAAGGAGTAAGACCACAACCTGAGTCTGATCAAGTGGCAGCATGTACTGTCCACCCAGGCAGCGGTTATGAAATGATAGCACGCAAAAGGAAAGCCATGTATATATGCGATGGGCATAGAGGGCAACAGCGCTATGCAATAAGTGATCCAGTGGTTTAATTAAATTCTCTTTGGACTAAGCGTTACCACATGCATCATTATTCAATACCATGTTTGGAACCATGCTTGATGTGACTCATTATATGTGACTCATTATATGCAGGCAAATTGGAGAGAACATTGATTTATGCACACTGTTTGTCCCTACACGGAGAGCCTAACTTGAATGGGCATGTAGTGTGTTAATTGAAAGTTTGAACTCTACCAGTTATATGATTAAACTCACATGTATTCAAGAGTTGTAACTTAATGCTCCAACAGCTGATGGACACTTTTTTGTAAAGAAACTTTTTAAAAGTGTTATTAATCCTTTCATGAACAAGTAAATATTAAACTTCCTCCAGCACAAAATGCAGATGTACTTTTCTAATACCTGCAGGTTAGATTTCTCAAATGAACAACCAGATTCTTAGACCTTCAGTTCTAAGTGATTTAGCTAATATGACTGGATTTTCTTTAGTGGCAAAACATAACATTTGACTTTAAGTTAAATTTTATGCACAGAATGTACAGTCCTAACAAATGCAATTCTCACAGGATTTGCCAATAGTATATACATATAGATCTGTATATGAGTTAAGCCTGTAGAAGGTTCATGGCAAATTTTCCTATTATTATAACTATGGAAAAAAATTAAATTACTTCTTTGGCCTTTTGTTCAACTGTTGATCCAGCTTTTTCAGCTTTGTGTGAAGAATAAAATGCAGCTTTTAGATGCAGTCTTCTCAATGACCTAGAGAGGGACTATTGTCTCTTTAGTGTGATGCAAGTCTGGAAATGCAGCTCAAGATCAGCCTTAGATGCCAGTTCCTGGCTCGTCCCAATGCTGATCCCTGAGAACCTTGCAACTCATTTAAGCAGTGCCACTTCCCTTGTTCCTGACTCCTTGTTATCTCTGACACAAAATTAATTGCTCTTAAGATTATTTCCTATTAGGGAGAGTCACTGTAGCTTGTTTGTTTTAAGGTTTGCCTTTTACTTTTCTGGTTTTGATTGTCCAGCATCCTTGGTGCCTCCATGCCTTCAAACTCCAAGTTCTAATCACTAGTAATGATGTGTAACTGCACATTTTTGAGACTGGTTTTCCTCTCCCTAGTTCCCTTATATCTGACTGCTGATTTTCCTAGATTGTGAGATGTCATTTGTGTCTGGTCTGCCCAAATGGAAAGAGGCAGGTTGGGCTGCTCTTTGGGCATTGGCATGTGTGCAGTTGACAGCTCTTCTCTTTGTGAACTTGAAAAATAAATCAACCCCTCTGCTACTCCACCCCTCTCCCACACTTCCTCCTCTAGCAACAAAAAGTTCCACATGCATCTATACAAACTTACAACTTTTGTGTTTTCTTTTGGAGCCAGATATATCTTAAAAATTGCAATAGGACTGTCCACTACCCAAAGCCAATACCAATTCTCCCACCCAATTCATATGTTCAGCAATGATGGTCAATTACATATTTTTATAGCCTTAAATATATAGTCATGCAGCATAATTTCATATAGAGGAAGTGTGTTGGTTCCTACTAATATATTTGAAGTGCATTGTACTAGTTTACTCCAGGTGTTATTAAAGAGAGTGAATCACACTAAATTTGGATCTGTGCTATTCCCATTTCTCTTCTTCGCTCTTCATGAAGGTCAGGAAGAGGAATGTTGGAAGATTGAAAACAGGAAACATCAAGGGAGTTTACAGTTTATCCTTACAGACAAAAGAAAGAGCACAGGGAATGTGTGTGTATATGTGTATTTTTGATCTCTTAATTTTTGTTAAGAGGGAAAAAAGTCCTATTTTTGACTTGTGTATTGGGATCAGCCTTTGCCTTTGTCCAAACAGATTTATTTCTTATTCTGTCAATGTAAAAATTTCTCTCTGTGTATTCCTTTCAGACTCTCCCCTTTGATCATATGTATTTGGTCTGTGTTCTCTTATCAAATGATGTTTCTCTACCTAACAATGTTGTAATTGCCTTTGAAACTGACTTGTTTTTTCATCAGAATTCATGCTGTTTGTCATAGTTACTGAAAAATAGTACAAGACATGTCAATTTATGATAAATCTTTAAATGATATTTGATAACAAAGTGAATAATACATCAGACAGGCTACTTTTTATTTCAGCTGAAGTCAAAAGCAAATTCCACATCTATGAAATAATCTTTTAATGTCATAGAATGTTTATTTGTTATGCTTACCTGTTTGTAAATGAAAGAGAGACTTTATGTTTCATTCTTTAAATGGGAGTGGAAAACTAGAGTACTACATTGGCTGATAATTTTTGAAATAAGTGAAACAAATTACATTAAATGAAATAAGTTACATAAAACTACATTTTGGAAAACTTCTTTAAACGTTTTTATAATATTTACAGTGAATTCTGAGGTAGACAGTTCACAAACTTGATACTTCATCTCAGTGCCAATGTGTTTTATGAAAACATTCTTAAGCAGTGTAGGTGCACATAAAAAGTCTTGTAAGTTCTGTGAAGACTTTGCTTTCAGATGTGTGTTTATTTTCCTTTTAGATTCTTGCAGCAATTCTTTTGATTTGCAGTTAATATTTTGGTAATAAAAACGGAATTTACATAATTAAAAACTTGGTTCTTTGAGATTTTCCAGATTGTTCAGACCAGGCCTGGAATGTGAGGCTTGCATTGATTCTGTGGTGGAACATTGGCACTTCTCCACTTCACTCTGGTTGAACATTTTGGTGCTCTTCTTTGTGTGTTGATAATCCATAAAACTTCCAAGTGGCTTATTTTGCCACTTACAGTTGTTTTAGGAGCAAATTATGTCACCCTAAAGAAATTAATTGTGTTTCTGCTTGAATTGTTGAGTTCTGTTGATAAAAATGATGTGGGCAGTGCTGAGTCAATTCTTCAGGTGTCATTCTAGCAATTTTAATAAGAGAAATTTAGAAATAAACCCAATAATACAGCATATAGTTATTGCTTACATTTATTTTGTTGGGAAAGCTGAAAATTGATTGTATCTTAACAGTGATAGTATTTCATTGTCCCAAGTCTAGGTTTGAAAGGAGCTACAGGCATTGAGCAATAGGATTCAAACTTTGAATTTATATTATTGGGAAGACTATGGAAAACAGCTCATTATTTTTCTACAGTTGGAGAAACTGAAGTGGAAAATAAACTGTATAGAATCTATATAGTCATCCTTCCCTACTACAGTCTATCTTCTGCTTTTTAAAAAAATTAGTTGTAAATGGACACAATGTCTTTATTTTTCATTTATGTATTTTTATATGTTCCTGAGGATTGAATCCAGTGCCTCACGCATGCTAGGCGAGGGCTCTACCACTGAGCCACTACCCCAGTCATCTCCTCTGCATTTTAATGAGCGAACAATCTTCTTTCAGATTTGGATCTATTTATATAAAACCTTCCAAATTAATCCTATTCCTTAACCAGCTGCTCAGGCTGATTCCCGAACCCTGTTCAAGGCAGCAGCTGATCAGCCATAGAAATCCTCCTGATCCTAGCTGGACAGTGAGTGACCCAGCAGCTTCTTAGGTGGTGTTCTTGTCACAGCTTCTTGTAGTGATTTGCCTTGGGTCATTCAGCAAATTCAAAAGGAGAGAGGAAGCCTTTCTAGGGTCCCTCCTATCACCCAGGGAATGATGGCTGACTGCATTATGGCCATTGGGTTCCTGTGCTGCAAGGTGCCCTAGGGTTTTGCTACTTGGAATTTGGTCATGGACCAACAGCAGTAGCAGCACCTGGGAACTTGTGATGATTTGTGATCAGAACCAATGCCAGACCTACTGTCTCCAAATTTTCTGCTTTTATTGACACCTTCTCTAAAATGGCATCCTTTAAAGATGACTCTAAGCCTTTATCCTCTCTTTGGACAAGGCTAACTTTTTCAAGTAGTTCACATTTTTCTTCAATTAGTCCAGAAAGTTTTAGAGCAAGCTTTTTTCTTTTCTTTTCATGTAACGCCTGCTTCTCACAGACTGATAACTTTTCCACAAAAACAAGAGAACAACAGAAAATCCAATAGCTGTACATATCACCAACTCCCATGGACAGCCATAAGGACTAGGGTGTGTTTCCATGTCTGCAAACAAGGCAGACCACAATCCTGCTTACTTCTTCCAGGACCACACCAAGTAGGGCTGAAGAGCAGCTGTTGCCTCTCCTTCACACTAAGGCTACTTTGGCTATTCCCTCCACAACCACACCATGCTCAGGCACACCAAAACTGGCTGTGAACACTCAGGCCTTTGGTCAGGAAGAAACCTGCAACAGGCAATAGAGCAGACCATTGTGAACCAGTGAGTAGGTGAGGGAGCATGGGCATGGGGAGCCCTGGTCATGGGTTCCCAGGGGCCAAGCACATTCAAGCTGCCTTCAGAGAAGTCTTGGCCCCTTCACTATGCTGTGAATCTGGTAGCATCACAGGTTCAAGCCTATTTCAATCAACCAGAGAGAAATCTTCTCCAGGTCACCCACCCTTTGGTTTGGCTTCGGCCAGGTCAAGGCAGAACTTATTATGTGCCATTCTGTACAGTCATAATATCACCCACTTTGATGTCACTAAAATTCTAAAGCTCTGTAAAATTTTAAGGAGATAATACATCATATATTTATATTTGTACAACTTATCCTTTTGTTTTAATGACTCATTCCTTTTCCTCCCCTCCTGTCCCCTTTTTCTTTCCTTCCTTCCTTCCTTCCTTCCTTCCTTCCTTCCTTCCTTCCTTCCTTCCTTCCTTCCTTCTCCTGTTCCTTTTCTTGCACTTTTGGTGGTTAAATTTCAAGGCCTAGTACATGCTGGGCAAGCTCTCTAGCACTTAGCTACATCTCCAGGCCTGTTGACATTTTCTATAGAAGCCATGTGAATTATTGCCATAGAAAACCTCTTGTGTTAGACTATTTTAAAAGTAATTTTAGAAGAGTGCAAACATGGGCACAAATCAGTTTTTATAAGTTATTTTTAAGTACTACAGCATATGTAATGTTTCTAAAAAGAAAGATCTTAAAACTTGAGTGGGTTTTCATGTCGGTTTTTGTAGACTACTATTTATTTAAGAGTCATCAAAACCTTTTTTCAGAGGTTCTTTTCACTTATCATAGGATGTAAATACTTCTAAGCAACCTGGTTATTATAAATATATACCAATGAGAAGGATAAGATAAGTGATTTTTTGGATCAAAGAAAACAGAATAAAATGTTGCATGGGATTCTCACACAGAGACAATGGACACCAGAGTATTCAATAGGAAGCAGTGTTTATTTGTGTGCATCCAGCCTCAGTGAATTATTATCCAAAGGCTGAGCATTTAGTGTACGGAGTGATCCCTTGTATATTCTGGTTAGTTTTCTTTTACATACTAGCCTTTGTCTTCATATAAGGTAATACACATTCCTGTTTGGGAATCCTATTTCTAAACTACAAAATAGCAAGAATGTTCAAAACTGATTTCCAGAGGGCTCACAATGATAGGATGGCATCATATTCTCTTTCCTTTGTTCTGAGAAATATGTACCACAAAATGTAGCTCAGTGTTAAAGCACCCCTGTCTTCTATTCCCAGTACCAAACCAAACAAATGGCAGATGCACTTCATTTAGGGCAGATAATTTAATATTATAATGAGTTAGAGTGAGCAAAGTTTACCCCAGATCACTTAAAAGAAGAGCTGTATATCTTGATTGGTTTAAGTTGTTTTTCTGGACCTTTACTAAAGAGCAGTTTCTGAAACAAAGAAATAACTTTAAGTGATCTTAGCAATGAGCAGCTTTCTACCTGCAATCTAGTGGGGAGAAAAGTTTGAAGAAGGGAAGAACTTGACATCTGAATCCCTTGGTGGATCTCCTTTCTCTTAGGTTATTCTAACCAATTCCCTGGCAGCACCTTGAGTATCTAAGATGCAGAGAGTTTGAATGGCCTTGGAATCTAGGGCATTGAGCCCTGATCCCAGGCCCTCACCTCATTCCATATCTCTGGGTTGTGATTGTTCTCTAGGGCACCTCAAGGCCCTGATTTTGGAGGATTTCACTTCCATCCCACCTCTATGCCCTCAAGTTCAATGAGGGCTTTGATTGCAGTACCTGGAATTGGGAAGGAGTTTTTTCAGGCAGGGGATTCAGCCTTACAAGCAGGCTGTCTTGACATTGACCCTACAGAAGGCGGTGCCCTTGTAGGTACCCAGTAGACCACCTTTGTGCTATAACTTATGGGGTTGAGTCTTAGCATTTTTTGCCAGACAGGTGTTTCTCCCTGGTGCCCAGGATCTCCCTCCCTGAGGTCACAGTTACACTTTGATGGAGGCTGAAGGCTATCTAGGTGCCAGCCACTCACTTTTCTCACTTCCTCTGCCCACTGATATCAGAATCAGCTTTATCTGTTATGTCTATTGTCCAAGGCCCAGGGGACTCAGGAGGCTTTAAAGGTTAGTTGAATTCTGCAAAGGGACACCTTTGTTTTGAGAGGCTGCAGTGATAGGAATCACATGCACATTTTTTTTAGACCATCTTGACAGTGGGGTTGTAATGGGTGCAGGCAGGAATTCCTTTAGATCCACTGTCATTTGTGGCTAGAGACTGACACAGAAGCCTGTTGTCCTGGGTAGAGAAAGCACATTTGGCACATTGTAGAGAAATTGTTGGTTAGGGGTACAAAAGGTGTGGGGAAGCTTGAAAACACCTCTGAAGACTTTCCTCGGACACTTGGTGAGAGGTGGCAAGATGAGAGGCAGGGCTCCTGATCCACCTGCTCATGAGCCATCACTGCTCAATAGCCATAGATTAAAAGCCACATCCTCAGGCAGTGGCAACTGCTAAGCGGTGACTGAAGCAGAGAAGGCCAGAGCAGTTCACGTCTTGGTGGATCCAGCAGTGATATTAATCTTGCTGGCCACTGATTGGTATAAATCAAGAGGTGGTAGCTAAGCTCTCCAGGCCCTGAGTGTGGATAAGGGCAGAGATATAATCTGATATAAATAGCTCCTTCTGACCTTTTCTGAGTATCACACCTAGACTCTGGCATGAGCAGAAGCATATGTAATAGAAGAGAAATTGTCACCAAGAGACAACTTGTGAGTTGTCCAAGTCACACATCTCAGAAGTGGGTCAACCTGGTTGAATTCAGGCCCAGTCCCTCACACCTCAGCTCAGGGAGCTGCTGTCAGTGGTGGATCAACAGCTCTAAGGGATGGTCCTGGTGACCACTGTGTGCTGTCCCTAGTGGCAGGATTTTGCATTCACTGTGCTCTGCCATCCTCCTAAGGACTTTGGGTAAAGGTGATTTGCATTTTATAGGAGAGAAAATAGAAACCCCAAGGTGTGCTGGGATTTTGCAATGAGGACACAATTAGTAAGCAGCAACAGGGGATAGACCAGGGCATCTACAAGCTCTTTGTTCATGGCCCTGGCCTCATGACTTTTTATTGATGAGAAAGCTTTTGGAAATCAGGAGTAGACCTGCCTGTGTGGGAGGGAGATGGAGGTGGAAAGTGGAATCTGACCCACTTCCTGTGTCTGTAGCACCTATGAGGTTGGCTTTGACTCCTATGAGTCATGTTCTGGAGCCAGATGGGGGATCCAGTATAATCTTTTGTTTCCCTTTGGATAGTAGCATAATGGGAAGTTTCTTAAAATTAAATTTTTAATAAATATTTAAAATATTTACTGCTGTTGGGGTCAAATTCAGGGTCCTTCTGCATGCTATGTGCAGACTCACCACTGAGCTACTTCCCTAGCTCCTTATCAGATTTCAGAGGAAGTTTTCCTATTTCCAGAGGTTATCCAAGATGAACTTAATAAATACCATGAATTTCTGGGACTTATTGGAAAAGTATTGTCAAAGAGAAAGATATGCAAGTTTTCTCTATCACTGCCAATTTCTGTCTTCAGAAGGCTAGTGTTGATATACATCATGGCAGTGTGAGTGTAGAAGAAGCAGTCTTGAGTGCTGTGAATGAGCTAGAAAGAGTTGCTGTTCCTAATGTCTTGCTGTAGGAAACACCCAGTTGCTGTGTAGTGACAGGACAACTAGTCCAGGGCTTCCCCTGTCTCCAGGCTAAAGGATGACTTTTAAGCCTGTCCAATCTGTTGCACACCAACACTGGTGTCACATACAATGGATGTGAGTAACTAAGTAAATGAAGTGGAAGAAGCCAAGGACACTCTCAGACCAAGCCTGTGGGCCATGTGCTGGATGGTATGTCCGTGAGGCTAGGAAGAATGTTCTACTCTAAAATGGTTTATCTGATTGGTCTGGACCATGAGGGTAGTCTTCATAAGATCAATAAGTTGTTTGTAGCTCTTTCTGTGAAGTTCCCTCATCACACTATCTGATCAGTGTTTGGTGAAGCAGGAGACGCGATTCTTTGAGAGCAAGCAGTTCATCTTTAGAATTCTATCTACTGAAGTATGCATCATGTCATTGAATTAATGGGATAGTTTTTCAATAATATTATTTATTATTCTCAATTTATACAAATAAACTAAAGAATGGACAGGTGAAGCCACAAGTTCACAGAACTTTAAGTGGGAAAACCATTTAAAGTGAATGAAGCCTCATTCCAGTGCTCATACTCTTAATCTCTGCACTGTGTCCATAAAAAAATAGTTAACATCCACTAGCAGGGGGACTGCAAAAGAGGAACACAAGAATGAACAGGAATAATATGGGCATGGAAAACAGCTATAGTCAATGCCAGATCTCATGCCAGCTGCATCTGTCATCTCACTGCATCCCCACAACTAATCTAGGAGATGTAAATATTAAAGTGTGAGTGAGTCCCAAGTCAGATTTATCTGAACCTCAAGCACCCACCACTGTGGAAGCCACCAAAATCCTCTAGCCCTTGATCTTGCTCAGCTCTGTGTCTGAGATCACAATCTGCAAGAGACAATGACCTCCACCTCCCAGGTTGCTGGTGAATGAAATTCACTATTGTGTCCAGTTTACTTTTTTATTATTTTTTAAATTGTAGATGGACACAGCTTATTTTGTTTGTTTATTTTTATGTGGTGCTGGGAATCGAACCCAGTGCCTCATGCATGCTAGGCAAGTGCTCTACCACTGAGTCACAACCAAGGACTCGCCACTTTATTCTTCATTTTCTTCCCATTCACAAAAATTGAAGTCACCATTGTTGGAAACCTGTGGGAAGGAGAGAGAAAAGGAGATGCACCAGCCAGAAAAATACAAATAAAACCTAAGAACAGAAAATCATGTGAGCTGACAGATCTGATTTATTAGACACCAGTATGACCACATGAACATGATTCCCATAAAAGGAAATTTGCAGGCACTAATTAGTTGCAAATAGTGATAAACAGATGCCATAAAAATATTTTGATACAAAATTGTGACAAGTAAGCCTGTAAACATAATTTAATAAAGTCACATAACCTTGCAATGTGTTTTTTCTTCCCCTTACCTTTTCCCATTAACTTAAACCACCAGTAATCAAACCCCAGGTGCAATTTATTTCACTCTGGCACCATATTAGAAGATTCACAAAAGGTTTTTGTTATATAAAAACATATTTAACTCAAGCCATAAAGAGGATCTTCTGAAAAACCAAAAGAGATTTGCACTAGATTAAAATCCTGGTAAATCCATGAGGCAAAGCACTCATGAAATGTGCTAGAGACATAGATGCAATTATTTTTGCCCATTAAACTATAATTTTGCAGAATAGTGGTAAGAATGTAACACTTTAGCCTGGTCTTTTGACTCAGCATTTGGAGGCAACCCTTTAATTGATCCATTCACAGATTCAGACTTAGGCAATATAAGGCTCCATTTCAATTTTCATCTTCAGGATAAGCAAATAAAGTGCTACTGCTTTGCTTTCCTGGCCCAACAGGAAAATGTATAGATGAGCAAAAAAGAAAGAGTAGACATCATGTCATGAAGAGACATCAAGAAATAAACCACCAATTCACAACACAATCAAAAAACTGCAAAGGAGACATGTTCTCATTTTTACAGAGGAAGGAACTGAGGCTAGCAATATGACATAATTGGATAAAGGTCACAGATTACAATTTTTCACTTTTTAATTTGCAGTTGGACACAATGGCTTTATTTTATTTATTTTTATGTGGTTCTGAGGATCAAACCTATCGCCCTGCATGTGCTAGACAAGTGATCTACCACTGAGCCACAACCCCAGCCTCACTGACTAATTCTTTTAAAGCTTAAAATAAGTTTATTATCTTGAAGTGCCAGAAGTCAAAAGTCCAAAAATTAGTCTTGGTTAAAATTGGCAGAGCTGTTTTCTTAAAAGTCTGTGTCAGGCTGGGACATATGGCAAGGCTTACAACTCAACCAGTGATGCCTCCACACAGCCAGTTTGACAAGCCACTGACTAGAACCTGACACTTTCCTTCATCCCCTCTTCACCTGGATCTGGAGCTGAAGCTCAGACCTCTCCTCCAAGTCTCAAACCAGGGCCCCACCTGCCTGCTAAGGATCATCAGGTGAAAGGCTCAAGAGTGATACCGGAAATACAAACTTCCACACCCACAGAAAACCTCCAGGTCTTATGAGACGTGTTAACACCTTCCTCAGCAAAATGGTACCATTACAAATGTAGTCCATGAGGAGGAAGTGGTGGCTTCCACTACCCAGCAGTCATGTTTCTGGATGCAGTAGTTGACCATTGATTAAAACCAAACTCTCACCTTCATCCCAGTCACAGAGAAGGACCTTTGGCATTTCCACTTCACAACATCAGTATCATCTTAAGGAATCTTAGGGAATTTGTAACCCCAAAAGCAACAACCTGAGATATTTTTGGTCATTGGTGGAGATGTACACTGCAATGAAAACTTTGAGTCACTTGTCCCACACACACTCCCCAACTGAGGAGGTCCATGGGGATGGACACTGCCTTCTTCTTTAATCTCTTGCAGAGAAGACCAGATCAGGGAAGGGCAGTACAGCACGGGTCAGGAGGCTCATTCCATTCGGACAGGGTTTTTGAATCCTGACTCTGGCTTACAGTAGTGGGCAGCATCAAGCAACTCACTTAATACTTCTGAATTGTCTCCTGGGTAAAGAAAACAGAATCTAATAGAACAGGCTGTTTCTAGGATTGAGATTAAAGCCTATGGGATGGGTGTGTGTACTCTCTACACAGTGGTTCAGAGAACACATAATTATCTTCATTTTCTATTCAGGAGAGCAGCAGGAATATCATCTGTATTACCCATGCTCTGTGTTTGCCAAACCGTTGACCCAACAGTTTGAAACGGGAAATTGTGCATTAAACTTCTTCCTTATGACACCTTCTAAACTTTAGAAGTATGCCCCTAAGTTAGAAGGAAAGAACACTACAGAATCAGGTAGTATGTTTCTCACAAAATTCACAGAATATATTGAAATTTCATATCAAGACAACAACAACAAAAAAACCTACTCAATTGAAATCTGAACACTTTTTATGTATTACTGTTTAGCAAAGTTGACTCTAAGGTACAATAGATCCCAAACTATTTATTTTACCTTGAATTTTTGCCAAATAATAAAAAAACAAATAATAATACCTATCATGTATTTTTATTGCATAACAATTGTTTTCAAAGTTTACCTAGAATCATACCAATTACAATCTCCAAATATTATGTATATTAGGTGTTGTGTCCCGATGTTATGGATGGGAAAACTGAGGCTCAGGTTAGGCTGCTTCTCCAGTGATCACAGCTGGGAGATGCAGACTGTGTGTTCACACTGGGGCTCTGTGTCAGAGGACTCCTGGGTGCAATGCTTTGCTACCTTGGTGCAGCCCACACAAGGAAGACGTGGCCTTGGCTTTAGAGGACCATAGGCTAATGGGGAAAGGTTAATGCACACATGGGGTCCTTTAACCAACCTTGCTGAGATATAATTTATAATTAATGTATAATTAATATGATGCATATATTTAAAGGGTACAGGTCTGTGAATTTGATACTGTGTATATCTATGAATCTACCCTACACTCAGAACATTAATGTCGCCCTGAATGCCTCTTTTTCATCCATCACTCCCTGAGTTCCTGGCTCCATGTAACTGCTGATGAGATTTTTCTACTGTAGACTGCTCTGCATTCTCTAGAATTTTATCTAGATGGAATCACATGTGCACTCTCTGTGCTTAGGAGATGCCCAGGGCTTGCTGGCTACATTCAGTCCATCCAAACAAGGGGTTGCTGCTTACCTTAATTTGAGATGCCCATAACATCTCCTGCTGAAAGAGACTCTCTGTCCCTCATCCCCCACTGCTGAACCACCTCTACAGAGGAAAAAATGGACAAAAAGCCAGTCTTTTTCTTCTAAAGAAATCCCTGCCCAAATTGCATTCAGCAAAGTTCAATTCTACATTTTTAGACAAGCACTACCAAAATGGTGCCCCTTATCAAGACTATGCCAGCAACCAAAGCCCAAGGTTATGATTTTGGTGCAAACCTTATCATGTGCTTATCTATGAGATGTCTTCATTTAAGCACTTTATCCATTCACAGGGAAGACATAGAATGTACCACCAGCACTTACAGGTTTTTATAATAGTCCTATGCTTCACATGCCTGGAAGGACAGAGTGTTCACCTGATGAGCCCAGAAGCACATGGTGTTTCCAGAATCCTGCACAGTTGTAACCAGGGTACAGGCTTCTGGGGAGTATCTCTGGAGCATAGGTGCCATGTGCCACATGCACAGGTGTTGGGACCATGAGCTTAAGTCTTCATGGTGGGTTTATAAATCCTTCATATAAAAGACAAATATTTTGCAGAATTAGCATAGTCTCAGAGAGTAGAGGAATACTGAAGGATAGAATTATGTGTGTTTTTCAAACTTGTTATGAAACTACTTTTAGCAAGGAGATATTAGGGATTGAACCCAGGAGTGCTCTCAACCACATCCCCACACATGTTTTTTTTTTTTTCATTTTTTATTCTGAGACAAGGTCTTCTAAGTTGCTAAGGCTACCTTTGAACTTGTGATACTCCTGCCTCAGTCTCTGAAGCCACTGGGTTTACAGATGTGTACCACGACAATGAAAAATAATTTTTTAAAGAAGATAAAGTTTTACAAAAAAATGGTGTAAATGTGTAAATGGTGTGAACTGTAAACTTAACTTGTAAAAATCAGAAGCTAAGAATTTCTATCTCTGAGATCTTAGGAAAAGGAGAAAAGTAGCCTCCCACCACCTACTACAATTCATAGAAAGGTCCATGCTGAACACCTGTAAGAGGCAAGACTCATGTTCTGCTGCCAAGAGAAGTCTGGACACCCATTCTCACATGGTGAAGATTTGGGGGAGGTCTAGGAAACCAGCACCCAACCAAGGTCAGAGAGGAAAGCCTGGTGCTAGGGCAGGCCTTGGTGGCCCAGTTAGTCACTGGAATCCACCCCTTGATTGACTCTTTCCTTTCTAGCATGGCAATTGCTGGTTGAATCCTGGCTACAATTCTGGTGTGGGCTGGCCTGAGAAGTAGTCCCCCGGGGTGAAATTACAGGGATTCTTACTGTAAAGGACTTGCATGCCTCCTACCATCCCTTGAGATACAGCCCCCAAAACACCTGCTCCAGGAAGTCACTACTGCTTGTCAGCCATGACTCTCCTGTCCCCATATCAGTTTGCATACAGCTTTAACGGAGCATTTCTAAATTGTGACCACTGGGGCTAAGAGTCAGGCCTTAATCATCTGTGCAGCTCTAGCACCTGGCAGCACAATATGTGTTTGTAAAGTAATAAAAATAATGGAGATTTAAGTTCCTGTGAAGTTTGAGCCAATGGCTTCTCAGGCCAAGTCTCCCAAAGTTTGGTTATCTGTGTGGCATGGTCACAGGCTCTGCCATGTCTTCGCTTCATAAACAACTTTCATTTCCACTGGGAAATACAGTCCAGTGGAGCTTTGAATGCTTTCAAATGAGAGCAGGAGGAACACTGCTGGTGATTCATACCCTCAGTCTCTCCATCTCTCCAACAATCCTGGTAGGAAGTCACTTGCTGCAAGATCATAATTTTCACAGACACCACCTGTTCCTGTCCCTCCAGGTCACAGTTTGGGAATGACCAGTAATAGCTCAGTTTTGCCCATGCAGCTCAGCCCCCAATAAAATGCATTCATGAGGAATGGACTCCTTGCACTAAATACATCATTTCCTGAGGTACATTAAAAACAATCTGATAGCTACTTGTTTTAAGTCCCACCAAGTCTCATGTTATGTACCAGAAGGGCACACATGCCATGCTTGAAGAAACTCTGAAGCAATATCTGTAGATTGATTTGCAAGGCCAGAATTTGAATTTTAGACTGCTTAGCAGAGACTTCAAGTACTAGGCAGTGGAAGAGCACTGCTTACCCCATTGTCCTACCAGAAGGCAATGAGCATGACCAAGGCTGTGCCCTCTGAGGAGCAGCAAGAGCCCCACACAGGAGGGAAGAGAGGCTCTAAATACAGACCCTAAATAAACAAACAAGCCAACAACAACAACAAAAGCATGGAGTATGGCTCAGTGAAGCCTATCACCCCAAATAGCAAGTTACCAGAAAAAAAAGGGGGAAAGATAATTATCAACCTGGGCAGACTTGCACAGGTGTCTCCTCTGTTGATCTAATTAAGTGAGCGAGGTCTGCACACAAGCTGCTTCCTCTTTACAGATGATTGACCCCAGGTTCACTGTAGCCAAGAACCACCCAAGCACATTTTCCCCACTGTGTTGTCTGTAGGCCAAGCTTTGCTCTCCCTCACATTGCCAACCACTGCTTCCCTCCCCTCACACAGCTCTGAACACATCCTTTTTCCATATGGTCCAAAGGGGGTGAGAAGGCATGAGAGTCTCAGGAGTGTCTGTCACAGAGCCTCACTCATGTGACCTGGCTATAAGCTCTTGAGACCAAAGTTATGATTTGGGGGGCAAAACTTGCCCCCCAAGCCAGGCATGACATTCCATCGTGCTCTTCCCTGTTTATGGCACCCACTTCAGGGAGGAAAACTTTCCTTCTCCCGGGTGGGTGTTCCTGGGAGATGTCCTGTCACATCATGGGTTCCTGGCAAGATGAAAATCACGCCTCATGATCACTTGACCAGACATTTGCTTAGTAATTTAGACACACTGTCATTTCACAGATTGATGTGGGACATGGGGCAGCAAATTTTCAAATGCAAATGATAAATACAGCAAATAAATATCCCAATGCCAACCAGAGCTAAATGGTATGGAAGACAATAAGGAGATGGCATAGAGAGAGACTGGGTGGGACTGGGCGGAGGTGTAGGAAAGTGTGGACCATGAGGATGGCAAGGTCCTCTTCACCCTGAATCCACTCATCTTCATTGCCCTGTTTCTTGCTGGTCTGAACCATTCCTGGGTTCTTATTGGAGAAATAGAAGGGTATTCTTCAAGGGCTTTTCCCTACCTCTCACCCATCCCTCACCCTATTGCCAAAATCACCTTTATTTTCAGTTTATTTTCTAAAATTCTCACTTAATAAAATAACATCCTCTAGGGATGTCAGGACAGAAGCTGGAATGGCCATCGCAACCCAGCTGCTGCCTGCCTCCCAGGCTCTCTGCCATCTTATGTCCTACTGTTCCTCATCTCTGCCTTTGCCAGCTTCTCCTGCCAGGAGGACCTGGGTGTTCTTGGACTACCTGGTGAACTGCTTAGTCACCATCAAGAACAAAGTTCCAAACAGAGGGCTCACAGCTCTGGTGCTAAGCTTGCTTTTCTTCCACACATGAATTCTGAGGGCAGCCATTGGTAACTTAGAATATCACCTGCATTTCTGGATTTCCCAGACCCAACAGTTAGGTCTGGAAACACACTTGAATTTTTTACTTCTAAAGCAGAAATCTTTGCAGAGGGGCTCTTGTCTTATTCATCTGCCTAGCAACTGTAGCCTCTTCCTATGTCCTAAGATTCTGCTTGCCAGATAAACATGTAACCCAGGCATGCCCAATCGGCTCCCTGAGCATGCCCACAATACTTGGCCCCAAATCCCCACAACAGCCAAAGACAGGTGATGACATCTTGAAAACAGAACACCTCACAATTCACAGTCACAAAGAATCTGAAAGTTCCTCTCTCTGACCCTCTTTCTGGCTCTCTGTTCAGTAGAGCTCACTCGCTCCCTGTGTCATATCCTGTAATTGCCAACAACCCAATGATACAGCACAATGGTGATAATTCTTAACTCCATTGGTTTGTGCTAAATAACAGCAAGCTCCTGCTCGTGAACCATGTACTTGGAATCTTCCACCATATATCCAAGGAAGCACATCAGTTTGGCAGACGGTTAAGTGTTTGGAGAGGTCCCAAGGGAAACACTGTGTGTTAAACATTGTTAAATACTGGATATATTTCACTTTAATCCTATGAAATTGCTCAGCATGACAGATTAATGGTATAGCAACTCTTCCTTATACATAATGGCACATTAAACATACACCACTGACTCTCCAGTTTGGATAAATCATGAAACTAACAACAGAAAACCCACAAAAACACCTGTCTCACAATTAATATATTAAATTCAGCCAATTTTTGAGAATGAAATTGTTATGTTCTACTTTTCCTTGTTTGATGCTTAGAACAAGTGAAAAGGGTACTCTGGGATGCAACTCCAGAATAACAGATCAAAGACACGGATAAGTCCATCAAATGCAGAAGAAAGAGCCATAAATCCAATTAAAAATTGGAAAAGCAAGAAAGAAACAAAATTCAAGTAACAGTTTGGTTAATATTTAGCAGATTAATGATAGACTGACTGAGACACCAAAACATTAAGCCTGATTCTGTGACTTGCGGTGCATGTGTGTGCACGGGAGAATCTATTCATGTGTGCAAACTAATATCATGTGATCCTCAAAGCAGAGGTTGCACCCTGCTATTTCAATGATCCCATTCCATGAAATTTTTTAAAGTCAATAAACACATATTAACTTGCATAGATGTCTGTGGTCATATATTTTCAGCTATTAGAACGTCTGTCTCCAGGTGACTCCACATATTATGATTTCGCTCATTCTTCAGACTGACTTTCTTTCATGCATTCTTTCCAAAACTTCCTAAATGCCCAAAGTATCTTTGATCTTCCATATCCTTTGAAGTTTTTGAAGTGCTCTGGTCAGGGTACCTGACAAGTGCTGGACAAAGGGCAGGCCCTCAAATGATACTTCTTGAATGGGTGAACAAAATAAATAATATTTTGAAAGCATACTCTATTTTCTCTCTGCAATTAACACTGAGTAGTTTTGTATAAATGCTCTGAGAAACCCTACAGAAGGAACATGCATTTAGCTTTGCTTTCCCTAAGCCTTAACCTCCTCCTCCTTTACTCTCCTAATTTACACAGAACTCTTTCTGGAAAGTATACTTTTGAGGATTTGCAAAATGGATGACTGGGCTAGTAATGCACTAGAAAAACTTATATTTTAAAAATATTGGCCACTTATACTTCCATTTTGTTTTGTACATTCATCTTTATTTTGTTTAATCACAATAATGATGGATCCCGTTTTTGCTTTTGCTATATTCTGTATATAATTATGAAAATAATTGTTTATATGCACATGATGAATTAATTGTATGTGATAAGAGGAGGATATGCATTTCTCTGACCTGTTGTGGGGGTGATTCCTGTGTGGCAAAGCAGCAGTCATTAGAAGTGATTAAGAGGAGCCAAATAGGAACTGGTCTGTCTATAATCAGAGCAAGACAAATGCTACCACCTATTATTCAATTTTATCTAAGGTGTAAAGGTAGCAGAAACTATAGCTGTCTCAAGACAATGCTGATTCATTTCTTTTGGCTTCTTCAGTGAGATTTCCTTGGTAATAAACTAAAAGTTTGAATTGTTCTGTTCTACAATTGAAGAAAAAAAGGATTCAGGGAAAATGGGGAAAAAAGAAATAGAATTAAGAGCATTTGCCCTGCTTTCCCGTATCCTTATTCCTCTAGTGCAGAAATCCAGCAAGCTACTTCTGCAAAGATCCCGACAGCAAATATTTGAGCTTAGCCCCCCCCCCCATGGTCTCTGTCGCAGGTACTGGACTCTGCCATCATGGCACAAAAGCAGCCAGTGCACTACAGATGAAAAGGACTGTGCTCCTGCAAAATGCCATCCATCAAAACAGGCAGCTGGCAGGATTCCGTCCTCGAATACTAGTGTGCTGACCCCTGCTACAGAGGACAAAATGTCCTCATGCTGTAGTGGTAATGCTGTGTGACGGAGCGTGTGGCCTTCAGCATTTTGGAACTGAAGAGGTTCCTGTGAGTAGAGTATTTTCTTCTATTGGATCAACTTGGTATTTTAAGTTTTCATTATGGTATCATTACCTTAGCAGCTTCTTTGGTCTAACACATTTCCAGAAAGATTCTTCTTTTTTTTTTTTAAAGGAGAGAGAGAGAGAGAGAGAGAGAGAGAGAGAGAGAGAGAGATGCCTTTCTTCTTCTTTTTTTTTTAATGTGATGCTGAGAATCAAACCCAGGTGGTCCCGCCCTTGCTAAACAAGTGCTCTACCGCTGAGCCACAATCCCAGCCCAAAGACTCTTCTTAATAGAGAAATACAAATCAAAATGACACAAAGATTCCATCTCACTCCAGTCACAATGGCAACAATCAAGAATACAAGCAAGAATAAACGTTGGCAAGGATGTGGGGGAAAAGGTACACTCATACACTGCTGGTGGGACTGCAAATTGGAGCCACCAATCTTGAAAGAAGCGTGGAGATTCCTCAGAAAACTTGAAATGGAACTACCATTTGACCCAGCTAGGTTTATACACTCCTAGGTTTATACACAAAGGACTTAAAATCAGCATACTACAGTGACTCAGCCACATTAATGTTTATAACAGTTCAATTCACAATAGCTAAACTATGAAACCAAAGTAGGTGCCCTTCAACAGATGAAAGCATAAAGAAAATGTGATATATATATGCAGTGGAATATTACTGAGCTACAAATAAGAATGAAATTATGGCATTTGTGGGTAAATGGATGGAGTTGGAGAATATCATGCTAAGCAAAATAAGCCAATCCCCCCCAAACCAAAGGCCAAATATTATCTCTGATATGATGATGCTAATATATAATGGGGTGGGGATAGGGAAGAATACAGCTACTTTAGGTAGAGGAGAAGAAAGGGAGGGGAGGGGGCATGGGTTAGGAAGGATAGAATTCATCCATTGTTGGACACCTAAGCTGATTCCATAGTCTGGCTATTGTGAATTGTGCTACTGTCAACAGGGGTGTGCATGTGTCTCTGCAGTAAGATGACTTGAATTCTTTAGGATAAATACATGGAGTGGTGTCTGGATTGCATGAGGGTTCCATGTCTCGTCTTTCAAGGACTCTTCATACTGATCTCCATAGTGGTGGTACTAAATTACAGTCCCGCCAACAGTGTACAGATGTACTTTTTCCACGACATCCTTGCCAGCATTTATTATTGTTTGTATTTTCCATGCCTTTAAATGTCATGATTGTGCAACTAAGATTGTAAATTCTCTTTTTAATGAGCTACTGTCATTTTATGATCAAAGTGAACTAAATACAAACTTCCATGAACATGTATACTAAGAAGCATAAATTTCTGATATAAATACATATTGTAGCAATTCAAATTCATCTTACCTTATAAAGGAGAACAAAAAGGATGCTCATTGAATAAAATACCATGTAAGAAATATGTCATGTATTTATAAATATTTGAAAAACCAAGTTCTTTGCCCAGCATTTCATACCCAAAATGCATTACAGTGAGGCCTGGGTATGATTTATAATATAAGCACAACATAATCTGGAGGGCCAATGAAAATGTGACTCATGATTGTGATGTTTGTCTGCATTTCAAGCTCCTCCTGTGTTCTCTAGTGACCTCTAAGGTACAATACTTACAGCTATAAACAGTTCAATGCAGCCCTCCAAGTTCATAAGTCCAGATTTTCATGGCTAACTGCAAATACCTTTGCAGATGCTTGCATATGTTTCCATTTTATTTTTAATATTTTTCTCCAGTTTGAGATTTAGGCTTTTTCCTCCCTGATTTTTATACAGGGTAACCCTTACTAATGAACTAACGGTGTTCTTGTACTGAATACAATAGCAGGTCAAAGGAATTATCCCATGAGGTCCTTGACCTGGGCCGTGACCTGGGGAATGGTCTGCCCTGCAGCTTCCTTCCAGCCCCAGGCCTTCAGGAGGACCCAATGGTCCTCTCTCCAGTGGCACGGGAGGGACAGGAGGACAGGAGGGATGGAAAGGGGTCCTCTCGCTCTTCTTTGTCCTGACACAGAAGGCTGATCATCAGACGAATCCCAGAAGTTTCTTCTCCAAGAAAACACAGCCGAAAGGTGCTTGGTGTGGATGTTTAAAGCCGAGAGGGGACACTAATGCAAAATGACCTCCCAAAATCTACCTGCTCCTGATGGCCTCTCGCTAGCGGGACACAGGAGCCTCAGCAAGCAGGCTGTTCAGTGCTCCCCTGAGGACCCGATATACCTGTCCAAAGGTGACTCTGAGATGGCTCTTCTGTGTCCTGACGTGGGAGCTGGAACACACCGCCCTTCCTGTAGTGGCCTGTGTCCGCCCTTGGCCTCACCAGGTCGGTAGCACTCACCGTGGTCCCCGCATCTCACCCAGCGCTCGCGGCCTCTTCCCAGCCCCAGGCTGCCGTCCACCTCGGACCCTCTGACTGCCCCAGCCCAGGGCTTCGTGTTTCTCCAGCTTCCCCAACGTCACATCTTAGTGATTTCAAGGCACACTGTAGGTCAGCGAAGCACTTCACCAGGGTCAGCTTGTCTTTCCAACTAATGGGGATTGCATGGATTCAAGTTCTATCTTGAAGCACACACGGGTGTCCAAGCCATTGTCCTTGTGGTCACAACAGGACATTTAAGGAGGCGTTTTTAGAAAGGGAAAGAGGATGTGGGTCAAAGAGGAAAATGCTGAGGAATTCCTGGTGTCTTGTGGCTCCTCTGTCTGTGCAAATGTTTGGAGGGTTTGTTTTCCTTATGTGCTTGTGGAGTGTAATCTGTATAAATTTGAATCTTTGTTGTTTAATTTACAGCAGTTTTCAACATTAATTATATAAATAACTTGATAGTGTTAGATTTACTCTGAACACAAACAGAACTTCCTATTATTATTTCCTAGTTCCTTTTCTAAACTCCCACTGTCTAAAGACTGAATATAAAATTCCAAATAATACACCCATGTCTCTACTAGTGAAGAACCGCAGCTGCAAGACGGATGTTGTCATAGACCTTTCAGTCAAAATATGGAAACATGAGCAACCTGATCTCTCAGGTTTCTGACTTATAGGTCCTGGGATTCAAGTCTGCCTGGCACTGCTTACAGGTACTGTGTGCTCTTATGATTGTTTAAAGTTAAGTCCTAAATTTACAAATATATTAACCTACTTTGCAAAGGACTGCCACTTGTTAACCAGAAGCAAATTCTTTCCTGGAAATAAGCAAATGCTTTTCAGCAGGGTGGGGAGGGTTGGTAGGATTGATCAGCCAGCTGTCCATGAAGCCAGCCAGCCATGCATAGTCCGTGGGGCCTTCTGTTTGTTGCTCAAGCAGCCTGAGTTGCTTAGTTGGATTCATGAAGCTACAGAAGCAACTGGTGTGGCACAGTTGATGGTAAAGAGCTTCTCATCTAAAGCACAGAGCTCAGGGCTTTCACTTTGAAACAGTCATTGTGAACCTACTGGATCTAGAGTAGAGGATACAGCACTGCAGGAGAGGAGCCTATCTCCCCCCCGAATTCAAAGTGCATCCTAGAAGATGCAATCAGAAACCTGAAGGGCAGAAAACAGCTAAGCATGCAAAGGTACTGGGCAGCACTGGTGGTGAGAGCCAGCCCTGGACGCACTCAGTGTGCTTGACCAAATGATGGAGCTGAGCATGGCCTGAGCACAAGGAAAGAACACTCAAATCACATACAGAACCATGTTAAAAAGACATGCATCATAGTCGAGTAGGGTCCCAGGGACGCAGTGCTGGCTCAACAAGGAAATCAATGTAATTCATCACATCAATAGACTTAAAGACAAGAATCACATGAGCATCTCAGTAGATGTAGACAAAAATACAGCACCCCTTCATGCTTAAAACACTAGAAAAACTAGGGATATGAGGAACATACCTCAACACTGTAAGGACTAACTATGCTAAGCCCCAGGCCAGCATCATTCTACATGGAGAAAAACTGAAAGCATTCCCTCTAAAAACTGGAATGAGACAGGGATGTCCTTTTTCACCATTTTGATTCAATACAGTCCTGGAAACTCTATCCAGAGCCATTAGACAGGAGAAAGAAATTAAAGGGATACAAATAGAAAGAAAAAAAAAAGAACTCAAACTATCCCTATTTACCAATGGAATGATTCTATACTTAGAGAACCCAAAATACTCCACTAGAAAACTTCTAGGATTCATAAATGAATTCAGCCAAGTAACAGGATATAAAGTTAACACCCACAAGTCAATTGCATTTCTATACATCAGTGATGAATCAACTGAAATAAATTAGGAAAACTATCCAATTTACAATAGCCTCAAAAATGTTTGGTAATCAGTCTAACAAAAGAGGTGAGAGACCTCCACAATGAAAACTACTAAGGAATTGAGGAAGACCTTAGAAGTTGGAAAGATCTCTCATGTTCTTGAATAGGCAGAAATAATATTGTCAAAATGGCCATACTACCAAAAGTATATACAGATTTAATGCAGTTCCTATTAATGTTCTGATGCCATTTTTCATAGAAATAGAAAAATCAATTAATGATCATTTGGAAACATAAGAGACCCAGAGTAGCCAAAGCAACCCTCAGTGAGAAAAGTGAAGCGGGAGGCATCACAATACCAGAATATAAATTATACTACAGAGATATAGCACCAAAAACAACATGGTATTGATACCCAAACAGACCTGAAGACCAATGGTACAGAATAGAAGATACAGAGACAAACTCAAGGAAATACAGTTATCTCATACTAGACAAATGCACCATAAACATACATTGGAGAAAAGATAGCCTCTTCAACAAATGATGCTGGGAAAACTGAAATCCATATCTAAAAAAAATATTATTAGACCCCATCTCTCATCCCGCACAAAACGCAACTCAAAGTACATCAGACCAGAGACCAGGTACCTACTAGAAGAAGAAGTAGGCCAAAATTTTCATCATGTTGGCTTAGAAACTGACTTCCTCAACAAGACTCCTAAAGTGCATAAAGTAAAATCAAGACTGAATAAATGGGATGGTATCAAAGTAAAAAGTGTCTTCACAGCAAAGGAAACAATCAAGAATGTGAAGAGAGAGCCTACAGAATGAGAGAAAATCTTTGCTACCTGAACCTCAGAGCATTAATCTCCAGGATATACAAGAACTCAAAAAACTCACCACCAAGAAATGAATAACTCAATCAATAAATTGGCAAAGGAAGTGAGCAGACACTTCACAAAGAAGAAATATGAATGGTCAACATATACATGAAAAAACATTTAACATCTCTAGCAATTAGAGAAATGCAAATTAAAATGATAGTGAGATTTCATCTCACTTCAGTCAGAATGGCAGTTATTAAAAATATAAGCAACAATCAATAAATGCTGTCGAGGATGTGGGGAAAAGGCACACTCTTACATTGCTGGTGGGACTGAAATTGTTGCAACCAATATGGAAAGCAGTATGGAGATTCCTTAGAAAATTGGGAATGCAACCACCATTTGACCCAGGTATTCCACTCCTCAGTATATACCCAAAGGACTTAAAATCAGCATACTACAGTGATACAGCCACATTAATGTTTAAAAAAGCTCAATTCACAGTAGCTACTATGGGAACAACTTAGATGCCCTTCAACAGATGAATGATTAAAGAAAATGTGGTAAATATACACAATGGAATATTACTTGGCCTTAAAAGATGAAATTACAGCATTTGCCAGAAATGGATGGAACTGGAGACTAACATGTTAAGTGAAATAAACCAATCCCAAAAGACCAAATGTCAAAAGTTCTCTCTGGTAAGTGGATGCTGACTCACAATAGGGAAGGGGGACTGGAGGTTCAGTGGATTTAACAGGATATAGTATAAGGAAGGGAGGGAGGTGGGAGTAGGAAAGACAGTGGAATGAATCAGACATAGCTTCCCTAGGTTTATTATGAACACATGACCAGTGTAACTCTGCGTCACGCTCAACCACCAGAATGGAGAGTTATACTCCAGGTATGTATGATTTGTCAAAATATACTCTACTGTCATGTATAACTAAACAGAACACAAAATTTATTTTTAATTAAAAAAATTATTTGCCATTTAAAAAGGGTGAGGAGCTTTTCTATTCAGATTAGAGTGGATGCAGCCAAGGGTGAGGTCAGTGGTAAAGGGATGTTGGTGGCAGAAAAGCATCACCACACATTTCAGAGTAGAAAGACATTTCAAGACAGAGTGCCGATGTCTGGGCTTGGCGCTGAAATCACGAGCCACCACACACCTTGTAGATTCAAAAAGCAATTCTTTATTCCCGAACTCACAGCAACCTCCACACAGGTTCAGGGGAAATCTAAATCTGCCCGCACAATTCACCTACTCCACGAGGCTTTTTCCCAAATCCCATTTTGATCTCATGAGAACTCAAGGGGAACAAACAGCAGGAACACCCTAATCCTAGCAGCAAAAATCTCCGACCTCCAACTTCCCTAAAACCCCTATTGTCTTAAACCGGAACGCCTTAAACTCAAGGAGCGGGAAGCTTCCTCAAACCTGATCATCTCTAAACCCAGATCCACCCTGGTCTTTGAGCAGGGTCACCTTTCTCAAACACACATGCAAGGTCACAGCAAATTTCCAAGGCAAGTCCATTTAACATGGGGTACGCTGGCAAGGAAATATAGATGTGTCATTCCTACTTGGCAATGGCCCTCAGCAACAGTGATGAAATAGAAGACATTTTAAAAAGCAAAAGCTCATTAAATGAAAGGTGAGTAGAAGTTCGTCAGGCAAAGGAAGGGAGAAGAGGGTGTTCAGATGTGAGGTGCTGCTGGGCCCAGGTACACAAATAGGACACAACAAGACACTTGTCCAGAGTGTCAAGCCTGCATCTACGGCTCCAGAATGGGGTGGTGACCACAGTGGTAGAGCAAGGTGACCCAAAGGTGTATTTAGTACACATGTTGAAGACAGCACAGGCAAAGGGGGTTTAAATGATTAGTAATTTTGTTTCTGACAGAGTTTATAGCAAACAGCTCTTGACTTTGATCCAGCAGCTTAATTATATATGGGGGATGAAGGCCAGTCTCTAGGCATTCCCCTCGTGGGATTGTCATGGCTGTAGTAGCTCCAATCATCTCATCTCAATTCTGTTTAAATGGGGGAGATAAAAGGTTGAGTGGCACAGCAAAGAATATTGTCTCTTAGAGCCATTTTCTCTTATCAGGAAGAAAAGTTCTTTCTCAGAAACTCCCCAGGAAATGTTCCCTTAGACCTGAGTAGCATTTGTACCAGAGTGATGGATTTAGGTTTTCGAGATGAAGAAATCTTGGATGGTAATCCAGAGGGTGTGTTGTGGTGGCCGACAGAGACTGCGAGTGCAGGAGCTCAGGAGGAGGGCTGTGAACCCTCTGTGCCAGCAGTGCCCCTCTCCTGTTGGCAGAGGCCCTGGCTGAACCTCAGCTGAGTGCCGCTCACAGTTTCCCATTGAAAGCGCTTTCTCTGGCATTTGTACATGGCTTTGATTCCCCACGACCTCCCCCTCTCTCCTTCTGTAGGTTTTGTGGATGTATCGCCTTAATTCTCTTATGAGTTCTTAAGCTAATGCATTTCAAATCCATTATAGAGAATTCAGCAGTATTACACTCCTTCCAAGCAGTTCACAATACAGCTTTCTGCTAGATTTTTTTCTTGGATCACAAATCGTACATACAAATATTTTCCCTGGAACCTTATTAATCATAAAGTAAACTATGAGTCATATACATTAATTTTTCTTTCAAGAAAAGCGATATAGTTCTGTTAGAGAAGATGAAAAATATGAAGATTGCTATCTTATTTTGAAGCAAAACATCTAATGGGATATACTTCTCACAAGAAAGAGATACAAATCTAGCAAGTTTATTGATGATGAAAATAATTTTCCATATTTCAATAGTTTTGATTTTTAATGCTACATTAATTAAAGAGTCTACATAAATTTCTTCCTGCTTTGCAAGTTCCTTTCATTGATGCTACAGACAATTTAACTTGATGTTTGCTTCCTCTGCCCTATGGAAGAGCAGAGATAGGACATTCTTATTATGAAGACTCTCTACAATTCCATGCTGATTTACTATTTTCAGCAGTTAAGGTACTCTGTTTTGGAATATGCACCACAAATGACACCTTCCTTAGTAAGTGAGGCCATGACTAGTTATGCAAATGAGGACCGAAACCAGCTTATTAGGAAGTTCTGGCTTCTGATAGAAACTATAGGAAATAGCTTGGTAATAGTGGGAATCTGGTAACAGCGGTTCAGACCCTTGGTTACCCAGATCCTGCCAAAGGCTCTGGACTGCCCCACAGGGACTCCGCACTCACGTTCCATGTGACTAGGAATTTTCTTAACTTTCTGGGAATGAGGATTTCCCATCAGATTCTCACATTCATTTTGCATCAGTGTTCCTCTGGTGCACATGGTGAAGGGAATGCAGAATTAGAGGTTAACCTACACCTAGTATCATCTGCGGACCACGAAATGACCCCTGAGAGTGTAGCCTGTATATCTAGTAATATTGAAAAATGTGTCTCCTGACTCGGGTTTAATGTGAAGGTGGCCATGGGTGATCATCTCTTCTCCCTCCTAAAATCTACAGAAATGGCTTCAAGATGAAAAACATAACTATAGATAACAAATAACCCAATCAACAAATGGTCCAAGGACCTGAACAGACACTTCTCAGAGGAGGATATACAATCAATCAACAAGTACATGAAAAAATGCTCACCATCTCTAGCAGTCAGAGAAATGCAAATCAAAACCACCCTAAGATACCATCTCACTACAGTAAGATGGGCAGCCATTATGAAGTCAAACAACAATAAGTGCTGGCGAGGATGTGGGGAAAAGGGTACACTTGTACATTGCTGGTGGGACCGCAAATTGGTGCGGCCAATTTGAAAAGCAGTATGGAGATTCCTGGGAAAGCTGGGAATGGAACCACCATTTGACCCAGCTATTGCCCTTCTCGGACTATTCCCTGAAGACCTTAAAAGAGCATACTACAGGGATACTGCCACATCGATGTTCATAGCAGCACAATTCACAATAGCTAGACTGTGGAACCAACCCAGATGCCCTTCCATAGATGAATGGATAAAAAAAATGTGGCATTTATACACCATGGAGTATTACGCAGCACTAAAAAATGACAAAATCATGGAATTCGCAGGGAAATGGATGGCACTAGAGCAGATTATGCTTAGTGAAGCTAGCCAATCCCTAAAAAACAAATACCAAATGTCTTCTTTGATATAATGATAGCAACTATGAACATATCAGGGAGGAAGAGCAGGAAGAAAAGATTAACATTAAACAGAGACATGAGATGGGAGGGAAAGGGAGAGAAAAGGGAAATTTCATGGAAATGGAGGGAGACCCTCATTGCTATACAAAATTACATATAAGAGGTTGTGAGGGGAATGGGAAAATAAACAAGGAGAGAAATGAATTACAGTAGATGGGGTAGAGAGAGAAGATGTGAGGGAAGGGGAGGAGGGATAGTAGGGGATAGGCAAGGTAGCAGAATACAACAGTTACTAATAGGGCATTATGTAAAATTGTGGATGTGTAACCGATGTGATTCTGCAATCTGCATTTGGGGTAAAAATTGGGAGTTCATAACCCACTTGAATCTAATGTATGAAATATGATATGTCAAGAGCTTTGTAATGTTGTGAACAATCAATAAAAATTAAAGTAAATTAAATTAAAAAAAAAACATAACTATAAAAAAATGAAATCAGAGAACAGAAAATATGACATAAAAGTTATTATAGTAAACGTGCAGAAAGCAGAATGAAATGGAGAGGGCTGAGTGCCACAGGAGTAAAGGCCCAGCAGAACAGGCCAGAGAAGGACGGAGGGGAGACGCTCACCCCAGGCCCCCAGAGGCTCTGGAGGACCCAGGGAACAGGCAAAGTGGGAGTCAGTTTAAAAGCCTACCTGCTCGCTGCAGGCTGGTACCAAGAGAAAGAAGAGGTTGATTCAGGATCAGTGACCATTGAACATGCACCCTAGGATGAAAACAGGGTGATGAGTTGCCCCCACGGTTTCCCTGCACCACCCATCACCCTTCCCTGCCCTGTTTCTGGAGCACTTGTTGACTTGTTTATCTTTGTCTAAAAGGAAATTAAAAGATGGTCTGTGGGAAAAAAAATGAAAGGTCCCAGGTAAAATTTATCTAGATATTTAGGAGTTTCCTGGCGTGTAGACGTGTTCCCAAAGTGAAGTCAACTGTGGAATCTTGACTCCTACCCCAGGTCCCACCCACCCCACAGACGTTCTGAGATGCCTTGCTCACTTCTGTCGCAGAGGGACGTGTCCACTGGAGGGGCGGTACATGGGGGAGAGACTTTCTCAGGACAGAGACTAAAACAAATCAGTGCCAATAAAAATGTGAACTAGTTAGAATAGATAGTTAATGACACATCTATAAAACAAAAGAAGGAAACAATTTTCAAAAAGCAGAGAAAGAAAAGATTTTATAAATTCATATACAGTCCAAATATAATAAGGTCAGGAAAATATGCAACAGCCAAAATGTCTTAGGTGGAAAATCAGGACAAGTACATACAAAAATTTGATGAATTTAGGTGGTTTGACATCAAACAAAACAAAAAAAAATGTAGACACAGAAGAGAAAAAGGAAACAGGAGTTTGTAATGCATTCCACTGTTGTTGTGTATTTAAAAATTAAATTAATTAATTAAAAAAAAGAAACAGGAGAGGAAAAAAATCAAAGAAATGGAATAAAAATATTTCCAAACACAAAAGGTGTTTAAGTTGAAAGACCTCACTGAAAGCCCAGCAAAATTAATGTAATAAAACAGTCATACAAATGCATTTTATGATAAAGTTTCCAAAGACCTGGAGTGAAAAATGTAGATTTTTTTTTTTAAAAAAATATATACTAACCTGACTTGGACAGTGAAATTCAAAAGATAGTGCCACAATTGTGCTAACAATTCTGATGGAAAATTACTTTCAGCCTATAATTTTATATCCAGACAATGTATCACTCAACTATCAGAATTGAATGAAGACATATTTACATGTGAAATAATTTTAAAAGCCTTACATTCTATTCACCCTTTCTTAGGGATCTATCACAGAACTCAATTCATGAAAAATAAAGCAGGAAAGGGGGATAATTTATGTTTCTTTTTATTAAATTAATTCATTATTATTATTAACAAGTAAAAATATACACATATTTTTTGTGCAACATGCTACCTTTCTGTGTAAGAGGGCAAATTCCCAACAGGATTGTAGAGATTTTATTGAAGGTAAATAAACCCAGGGTCTTGGGCGTGCTAGGCATGCACTCCCCCCCCCCCTAGCTACAACCCCAGCTCCCAGCTATGGCAGCTCTGAGCTATTGAGAGGGACAAGATTTAGGCTGTCTGACCTAAACTTGCTCCTCCTTTCTTCCAACTGTGGCCAAGGAGAAGCCAATCTTTACCTTATCTTTACTATGTAAATATGGTACATTCATGAAATAACAGAGTATGTTTATTAGATTTTCATTCTTACTTGCTATGACTCCTTCATTATTTTAAAACCTATTTATCTATTAATCACCGATTCTTTTTTGAAATTTATCTCCCAGATCTGCCAGACACCAGGCAGTACTACTCCAAAGGCTCAAATACTTCAGATCCTCCAACTCTTCTCTGGAGTTCCATTTTCGTTTCAAGTTTGGTTGTTTTGTAAGAACAGCTGCCTCCTATGGATGTGTGTTTCTTGCTTCAGTTTAGACCATCAAACATGTTTATATGTCCAAGTCACTTTAGTCACAGTGGATCCCATTTCCCTGCCCTACAAGGGAGACAGGGTTTTCTGCATGTGAATATCCAGCTGCCCCACATCATTTCTTATAAACTGTCCTTCCCCCATCTCATGTTCTTGGCAACTTCATTGCAGATCAAGTGAATGTAAAGACATGCATTTGCTTCTGCGCTTTCGATTCTGCTCCATTGTCCTGTGTGTCTGTTTTTAGGCTGGTACCATGCTGTTTTGATGACCACAGTGTATATTGAAGTCAGGAACAGTGATTCCTCTAGATTTTTGCTCATGATTTCTTTGACAGTTCGGGATCATTGCTGACTTCCTACAAATTTTTAGGATTTTTAAAATTTATGTTAAATGGACTATTAGAATTTTCATAAGAACTGCAGTAAATCTATAGCTTTCTGTGGATTTCTTCAGGTAGCATGGGCATTTTAAAAAGGACTTATTTTTTAGTTGTAGATGGACACAATACCTTTGTTTTATTTATTTATTTTTATGTGGTGCTGAGAATCAAACCCAGGGCCTTGCACATGCAAGGTAAGCGTTCTACCGCTGAGCCCCAACCCCAGCCCATAGCATGGACATTTTAATATTAATTCTTCTAATCCACAAGAGTGAGATTTCTTTTTATTTATTTGTGTCTGTTCCAATTTCTTTCAGTAATGTCTTACAGTTTTCATGTATAGGTCTTTCGCCTCTTTGGCTTCACTTATTCCTAAGTATTGGTAGCTATTGAAAATTAGATTTTTCATTTCTTTTTCTGGTAGTTCCTTATTAGTATATAAAAACACTATGGTTTGAGCTTGTTGATTATATACCCTGCAACTTCACTGACTTAATCTATCAGTTCTGATAGATTTGGGTGGGGTTATTAGGGTTTTCTGTATTAAGATGATTTTGTTTGCAAATGGGACAACTTAGTTGTCTTTTCCAATTCGGATGCCTTTTCTTTCTTTTTCTTGTCCAATTTTTCTGAATAAGACTTCCAGTATCATGTTGAATACAAGACTGGTCATTTTGTTCCTGATCTTAGAGGAAAAACTTTCAACTTTTTACCATAGAGAATGACATTGGCTAGGGGCTTGACCTGTAGGACCTTCATCGTGGTGATGGAGGTACATTTCTTCTATACCCAGTTTGTTCAAAGTTATTATTATCAAAGGATGTTGGATTTTGTTAAAAGATTGTGGGATTGTGTCTACTGAGATTAAATACAGTTTCGCCCTTCATTCTGTTAAAAAATTTTAATGCTTAAGTGGACAGGTAGGCAGGCTAGCTCTGAAGTCCTCAGGGTTGGGCCGAGAGCCTTGCTCCATGGCAACAGACCTGGTCAGAGCCACAGGGTTTGCTTGGAGCTTGGTGCCGCAGTCCGGTTGCAGCAAAATAACCGGAGGGTGATGAGCAACTTGTGTACATTGATACAGCATGAGTGGGAGCCGTTTATTGTAGGACAGGAGGGGTATATACACATTCCACACAGCTTATCTTAATTAACATAAACTAGATACAGCAGTCAACCAATAAGGAATCTCCACACTTAATGGCTCACTGGCATTACTTCACAAACCACTCCCTCTGGCAAAATGCCAGGCGCCATCCTGACTTGTTTACAGACTCTAACAGCTTGGTCCTCAAGAGGAGGCCTTGGAGCCCACCTCTGTGGGAGCTTGCCTGAACCCTGCGTCCACAGGGGCTGCACTGGCGGGGCCAGAGCCTGCAGATGCTGAGGCAGGCAATAGCATTAGTCTTGCACCTGGGTCCCCTGGCATGGGGCTAGAGCCTGGCTCCCAGGGAACTGACCTGACACCAGGTGGAACCTTCAAGCCTGAGTCTGTGGCACACACTTGAGTTCTGGGTCTGTGAGGACTGAATTGTCACCTGGGTCCACAGTGATGTTTCTGCAGCCTCAGTCCAGAGGACATGGCCTGCCACCCAGCTCTGCCAGATTGGGCCTCAGCTCTGATCTGGCAGAGTGCACACACAGCCTCAGGGCCCAGCCTCCTGGACATAGTTGGACCTCTGTCTGTTCTTATGTTCTTATGTGTCAACGTGACAATGTCTTCTTAAATTTACTAGTAATCGTATATTAATAGGAGGTTGCACAGAAATCTACAAGGAAGTATATTTCTGTGCATGTTTTCCCCAGACTCCCTAATGTGAATGTCATCTACAAATATAGTATAATTTCAATACCAAGAAACTCTCATTTGTATAATCTACAGGGCTTATTCAGATTTTGCCAGTTGGGCATGCACTTATTTGCGTGTGTACCTATGCATTATATTCGAGTCTAGAGGCTGTATAACCACTGTGATGAAGTACACCACAGCACCATCACAAGACTCTAGTCACCCAGGATAGCCATTCTCATCCCTTCTCCATCCCATCCGCAACCCTGATAGCAGTCGCTATCCTTCTCCACAGTCAAGTCATTTCATGATATTCTATGTGGAGTCACCCGGTCTGTGTCACTTTGAGCTTGGCCTCTTTTTATTCAGCATAATTTACCTGAGGCTGCATGTGACCTGTTGCATGTGTCACGGTTCATTTCTTTCTGTTGCTGAGTAGCATTCCGTGGTGGATGTAGCACAGTTGGATCAATCATTCATCCTTTTACATAACAGTTTAGTTGGCAGTTTGGGGATACCACTAGTAAAGTTCCTATGCATGTTTGTGAGGCAATTCTTGTGTGAAAATAAATGTTCATTTCTCTGGGATGCATTATGCCCGAGGGTATAATGGCTGGGTCAGGTGGCAAGTCCTTTTTTAGTTCTGATGGGAGCTGCCAAACTGCTTTACCTAGTGACAGTCCCTCTGCATGTTTCTGTAACCAACGCAGAGGCAGCTCCATGTCTCTGCACCTTAGCAGCGCTTGTTTTTCCCCAGCACATTTTCTGTGTAGCCACGGGTGTGTGCTGATGGCTCCTTCCAGTTTGCCTTTGCATGTCTCTCAATGCTAATGATGTCAAACTGGTTTTATGTGTTTGTCACCCATGTGTCTTCTTTGGTGAAATGCCTGTGCATGTCTTTTGCTGATTTTCTAATTAAATCACTTGTTTTTTCACGTTGCATATTGAGATTAATATTCTACATGCAAGGCCTTGGCTGGATCTGCGATCTGAAAATATTTTGTTCTGGTCTGTAATTTGTCTTCTCACCCTTGCGGTGGAGTCTCTTGCCAAACGCAAGTTTCAATTTCAGGGAGGTCCAGTCTATCAGTTTACCCTTTTACAGATCATGCTTCTGGCGTGAACTGTAAGAACTCTTAGCTTTTCTGAGATTTTGATGAATTTTTCTCCTGTGTTCTTTTCTAGAAGTTTTAAGTCTCACACTAAAGTCCATAACCTTTTTTTTTTTGAGTGTGAAGTGCCAGTTAAGATCATTATTATTATTTTTCGAATGATGGTCCAGTTGTCCAATTGACTGAAAAGCCTATCTTTCCTCTGTTAAATGACTTTGACTCCTTTGTCAAAAATGAATTGAAGGGATTGATGTGGGTGTATTTCTGGGGGACCTCCATTGTCTTGCGTTGTTCTGTGTCTGCCTTTCTATCAGTATCAATTTCTTATTTCTGTGCCAATACCTTTTTAATCCTTTAACTGTTTTTTTTTTTCTTTTTTTAAGCAAGGATTCAGCAGAAACTGGAAGTAAGTGCACAGGGTTGGTCTGCAATCTCTTAATATATATATAAATGATTGTGTACTATTATATATACAGATATATAAAGAGAGAACTATCTGTGGTAAAATGTGATAGTATTTTCTATTCATGAAGATATTTAATGTATATTTTAGTTTAAAAAACAGGGTAAGATCTACATACATTTGAAAAGTGACAGACAGGTATGTGGCAAGTGCCCAAATGGCACAGAGTAGTGTCAAGTCCCAGAGGAGCCAAGGTGTTTGGGCAGGTGGGAGGTGGGGTTCAGAGGAGGAGGGTCAGAGGAAGTCAGCCCACAGGCCGGACCAGAGCTGGACATTCATTTCAAAATATAGCCCCAAAGACCCCTGAAGGAAGAGGGAAGGAAATCAGATTCACCCAGCTGCCTGCAATGACCAAACACAAAATGATGTGTGACATACAGAACAAGACACTGGGCATGTGGCCCTGAGGACAGTGGTGCCTCAGAATCCAGGAATACCTCGGGTCCTCTGTGGCCTGGAGGAGGCAGCCAGGGCGAGGAGATCCAGGCAGGCCCCGGGTTTGGCTGCTGGAGGAGACGCAGGGGCAGCCCCGGTGTGTGCCCTTGGGGGAGGGAACCAGGGAACCGAGAGCTGGAGGGAGAGAAAACTCCAGAAATCTACAGAGGGCCCTGGAGCTCCATAGACTGCTGACCAACACAGGAGCAAGTCCAAGCGGCGACTAGAGCGCCCAGCACTCAGACCACCTGGAACAGCGCAGCCCTCCCTGGGACAGCCAGCCCAGGCAAGTGCTCACTCCAGGGGTGCCCAGTGGTCTCAGCGAAACTCGCCTGTCACTGGGAAAAGTATTATCCCCCCACCTAGCAAAGCTGAAAATAAGGGGGACCCAAGAATCAGACTGCTCCCAAGAAACCAGGGGCAGAACAAAGCCAAGAACGACCAGGAGCAGAAACTCGCTGGACACCTGAGGGTCAGTGTCGCGATGTCTGCCAACCTGACCAGTAAACATCCCTCAACAAGAAAATGCAACTCATGGGAGAGTGAATCATCCACCGAAGTAGATCCCGGATGAAGAGGGGTGGTAGGACGTGGCTGCCCTGTCTGCCGAGGTCTGAGTGCTGGCAATCGGGGTCCGGTGGGGAGGACCAGGCACGGAAGGGGCAGTGGAAGTGGGACTCCGGACCCTGCAGTGGCCCAAATGCGATTCATGCTGGGTTTTCCGCCACAACAAGAAGACGCCTTGTTTAAATCCTGAGCAGAAGGGAAGGGCAGACTGGGGTCCCCAGGTCCATGCTAGCAGGAAGAGCTTCACCTTAGAAGGGAGCTGGGGAGAGGCTGGGGACGCTGTGCCCCGCGTTTGCACAGAGACCCTCGAGGGTGGCTTAGAATTATCTGAAGAATCCCAGGACCCTATCTTCACACTCTGATCAGTACTGGACACAAAGACCTGGTCCTGATGGGTCCATCACTCAAGCCACTCTTCCTGAATTTTCTCTCTTCGTCTTTGCTTAAGGAACAGAGAGAGAGAAAAAAGATTATAAATATAGGCTCTGCTCTTTCATGACTAGAAAGCCATAAATAGACATCAGCCTTCTGCTGGGAGACAGAGCCATGTCCCAACCTCCCTACTATCCAGGTTCACTTGGAAACGATGTTTTGAAACTAAAATATATCCCATTAATAAGCCTACCAAGGTTTACAGGGGATTTTACCTTGGCTTTGACTTTGATCTTTGTGTATCTAAGAGGGCCCACTGTCCTTGCTGCTTTGCTATGTGTGCTTCTACCAGCACTGACCTCCCCCCAGGACACAGCCCCCAGACCCCAGGCCAGACCCCAGACAGCAGCTCCCTGAGGCCATTTAGGACCTGCTGGGAAAGTAAATCAACACAAAATAAAACCAACTATAGAAGCTTAGTAGGAACCAATCCTTAAACAATTTTCCTTCATTTTAATGTTAATTTCAATTTCTATTAAAGATAGCACACCAGTTAATGTCTTTCTCTTTTGAAGCTTGAGTTCTGTCCATGATAATAATAAAAATTGCTATTACTTCAAATGCAGTGAAGCTGAAAGACTGGACTTAATTGATTGCATGGGAATAACATTTTACCCTTCCCTAAGCAATAGCAGGTGGAGCTGTGAGAACTTGGACAGGTCAAGATCAGCGTGGAGACTGAGCCTTTGCCCGGGGCACCAGTCTACAGGAGTACAGAGCAATTACAGTCCCCTTTCTGAGAAGCAGTATATAGACAGCCCCTCTCTGAGGGAATAGGATATGACCTTGAAAGGACTATTTTATGAAGCTACTTCAAGGTTGACAGGTAAAACCAAGAGACCTTGCCGAAACACAAACACAAAGCTTCCATTCTGCCCAGTGGTGGTGTGGGTTGTGCGTTTGGTCACAGTGCATGAGAGCAGAGCCTCCATCAGCTCCTTTCTTAGTTTCCTCTCCGACAAGATATCCAGCCTCATCTTTAGTTCTGTTGAGCAAATACTTAAAGGGAATCCCTGTGGAGAGGTACACCATAAGTACCTGCTTGGTGCACAGCGCCCTCAAGCTGACCTCCGTTCTGGCCTTACCTTGTGCTTCTGCAATTCCAGCCTAGCACTAAAAGATAGGAATGCTGGCAAGGCAGGAGTTAGGCATCTTGGTTAGACAGATGAGGAACCGAGCACACCCTCAGGCTCCCCAGGCAGGTGTGCAGTGTTTACTTCTCAGGAGGTTCTTCCCACCAGACCTAAGTACCTTCTAACCCCACTGACAAGAGACAGTAACATCATCCTGTGCCTCCTGTTAGCACATTGTTTCACTGCTGTTTGGGGTTGATCTTTCAATTGAGAAATATCTTAGAGTTAAGAAGTCAGTGGAGAAGATGGCAAAACCAGATCCTATTTTCTACGGCAATTGGGGAAATAATAGCTAAACAATCAAGAAGTCTTGCTACAAAGAAGGTGTTTATCCTCCCACTTGGTGTACAGTCCTAAGGCACCAAGGTCTATATTCTAGGCTTCAGCATTGTTCGTGGCACTGGGGAAATAACAAAGAAGAAAACAAAGTCTTGGCCTCATGAAGATGTCTTTGTGGAGAGGACAGAGAGGGTATTCTATTAACTGTTCCATGTCCACTGACACTGGGGAATGTGGGGAAGGATGGGGGCAGATGGGGAAGGATGAGCTGCCTGGGGGGACTTGGTGGAGTTGCTGTTTGGTTTTTCATACAGTGACCTGGGAATGGATCACTCAAAAGGGAAAATGAAAGCAGATATTAGTGAGCAGAGATCAGTGAACAGAGAAGGAAAGAGCATGCATTTATTCAGAGGAAGGATTTCAGGTAAGGAGGTGCAAGCACAGGAACTAGGGCATTGGTGCATTCAGCCAACAGGGGGAGAACCAATGTGTATTACTGAGGTCATCAGAGCAAGGCGAGAGTCAGGGGAAGAGGCTGGGAGTTGCAGAGCATCTGAGTGCTCATTGTGGGACTTTGCTTTCTGCTCTGAGAGAGAGAGGGGTGACCATGGGAGGGTTCTGGGCAGAGGAATGATGTGACCTGACAAGTTTTTTGAAGGTTGCTTTGCTTCTGTACTGAGCCCACACTGGAGAAGAGGGACAGGAAAGACACAGAGGCCAGAGAGGAGCCACTGTGACGTGGGGAAGGAAAGAGGATAGCACCCTGCGCTGAGGAGCTAGGACCTGCATGTAGTCTAGGTGGCTGAGCTGCATGGCCAAGGGGACAGGAGGAGCAAGAGAGGACAGGCCCCAGCAGCAAAGGTGTGCTTGCTGCTCACTCCACTTGGCTCTTGCATCTTAAATAGCAATCTAGTTAAAGGCTCCTGATGAAAATGATATATTTCTGTGGCCAATTCACCTTCAGAAAAATCTGTGAAATTGTTGCTTAGATAATACTGGAGGAAAAAGAATCTGAAGTGAGTGTTCCCTAAAAATAAATGTAAACACATATTTTCATACCTAAAAGGCTTGGGACCACATCAGCAGTATTATTTCCATTATAACTTATAATAAAATACAGACTGAAATAGAACAAGAAAAAAATTATAGACCCAAAAGGTAAAAGACACAAGAAGAATTACATGCTTATATGACAATCCAGGGTAAAAGCAACATACAGTTCAAAACAAAAGCAGGCACAGAGATCATACTTAATATAGCATTATGCATGTCTAATTATTTAATTACAAAGTGGCAAATCAATAAGACTATTCTCCAAGAATTTGTAGCGTGAAGGAATATATTATGATAATAAAAATAAACAGTAAGTATGGCTAATGATACACCAACAACAAATAATGCTTTTCTCAGAATGCTATTTATGTCAGAAAAACATTGGCACCTGGGTGCACAGACACCTCCCTGGCAGGTACCTCCTCTTCAACATGGAACTTGTTGCTAGAGGGCCAGTTCTAGGTACCACTGTGCTCACCTTCTGTGAAATCCCTTCTGAGAACTGCTACAATCAATTTTATGGCTGAGGTGTTATTAGTAATATTCCTTTTGGTGAGCTTCACATTCCAACTCCATACACTTCAGAAACATTTGATTTGGGTATAAATGTAATAAATTTATGTATTTTCTACATGCAATGAAGTTGTCTTAATATATTTTTATACTGAAGTACATGAGCGGGTACAACTAAATTTCTGTAATCAATGGTTGTGAACACATTAGATCAAATTTGGAGAAAGATACATTTCTGCAAGAAAGTGAATTGAGTGCTTTTGTATGTTTATGTATGATGCTGTTGTTTCATCTGAGTCAATTTAGGACTAAGGCCTGGCATGTGCCAATGTCCAGAGGTCGTGGCTGGGCTTGAATTTTGCATTTCCAATTAGGAGTGGAAGAAATTGCATCCTGTTTCTTTCTCATTTTCTCAACCTATACGTGCACTGTTGGTGACACCATTTTGGGTGGTCTTAGACAAAATCACCCCTTGAGGCCATTTGTTGTCTAATGACATCTTTCTTATGATGAATGTGGACCAAAGAGATTTCAAGCCAAAATAAAACCCAGAGTGGCTCTTTGCCAGCTCCTGTAGATGCAAAAGTTGAATATGCATTTTCCACAGAAGAGCAAGTTTTATTCCAGGTAATAGTTGCTTTTTCTTGCAACGACCACCACACTGAAAAAACAAATTTCTCAGGATGCACCATTGTACTCTTCTAGTAGGAGCAGACTTTTGCCTGATCTGCTTCTGGAACACCTAGGTTCTCAATGGGGAGTGATGCATTCCCTCCCCAGTGTTGGACCACAGCCTCAGCCAAACAATGCAGTATATAAATCAGGCATGTGTTTACTGTTCTTTGAGAAAAAAAAAAAAAAGACTACCCAAACACATTGTGAGAAATAAAGAAGTCATTGGGGAAAAAGCTAAATAATTTTGCTTGTAGAAAAACAGTCATAACAAATGTTGGCTTATGTTTCAACCTTGAACTTAAAATAGTCATGGTTTTGAAATGATTCTTTTTGTTAACCAGAGGCCAAGTAAAAAATATGATTCTGTGGCTTCCTTTAAATTTCAGAAGGTTTCTGGGGAACTAATAAAAATCATCTCTGAATTGATATGTGCAAGTTCACGGAGAAGTATGTGTAAAAGTGGTGTTGCTCACAGCAATGGGTATCATCCCCATTCTCTTTAAAAGTTTCATGTTCTTAACAGGCAGAATGAGCATGCAGAAACAAGCAGCTCTGAGCATCATGTACATCATGGGTGACCTGAGTAAGGGGACAATGTTCATATCTGTGGCCATTTGGCTTTGACTATGTCCCCAAGGCCAGTGCTGGGGGTAGTCCCCTGCTTGGTGCTGTTGGGAGAGAGTAGAACCTTGAACAGTTGGACCCTGGTGAAGGTCTTAGGTCATTACGGGAACATGTCTTCAAATTAATGGCAGGACCTAAACCTTCTTTCTTTCTTTCTCTCTTTCACTTCCAGGATATGAGGTGAGTGGTTTTGCTGTGATGTGCCACTGTGGTGTGCCCCCACTGGGCCCAGGTACCAGTCAAGAGGACTGCTCCTAGCTGAAGGTAGCTGCCCTTCCCCAGGTAACCTGTGGCTGGCCCGTGCCTCCAACAGGGATGTGGCAGCCTCCCCTCCAGCCTCCCTGCAAGGCCAACAGGGCAGTGCTGTAGCCCAGATCCAGAACCCTCTGTGAGTCTCTACAGCACTGGGTTTTACCCAAAAACCCACCCTCCCGGTCCCCGTTCCCCAGAGGTTGTCCTGAGGCTCAGGCCCCCAGCACAGCCCCTGCACCCAGGCCCAGCTCTTTCTCTGGGGAGGCCAATGCGGACAGTCACCTGTAGCTGAGCTCTTTCCTGTGCTCCTGTAAGCACTCTCTCAGCCCGTTGTACCCCTGTCCAGGGCTCAGCATGGCTCTTGGCCTACATGGGCACCCTTACTTGTCTAGGTCAATATTCCCTCTGCCATGGATGATTTTCATTTTCATGCTTCTTTCTTTTGCTTTCTCCTCCTTCATCTTTTCTTTGGGCCTCCCTGATATGGCAATTCCGAAACTCAAGTGGGTATTAAGTCCTTCAGAGAAGGGAACTGTTGATACATAGAGATCATCAGAACTACCAATCCCCTTTCTTCCTGCATTTGGCTGGAGTCTCATGCCTGCTCTGTAGAGAGAGCTTGGGCCACTTGAGACCTTCAATTACCTAGGAATTTGCATTACAATTTGATAGAAAAATTATAAGCACAGAAATTACTTTAAAAATTTTCCTGTTCTGCCACTATTTACAATGTGCATAAATTTCAATCTAACAGTTTCATTCTTAGGCTATTTTACGAAAAAAAAAGAGTATTCAATGTGCATAAGAGTCAGATAAAAATGTTTATTGCAGCACTGTTTACATGGTAGAACCATCCCTAAGATATACGTTCTACTGAAAAATTCGTCACAGAACATCGCAACAGAAATTATGAACCAAATTGTATAAAATAAGAATGTACATTATATAATTGAATATTTATACACCCATGGTCCAAAACACTTGCATGTTAAATATATAAACAAAGATTTGGGTAAAATTAATAAATAAACTTGGTTAGTTTAAATGAAAAGAGTAGAATTTGGATAGTCTGATAAAAGGAAATTTTATTATTTATGTTATATGCTTACATATTCCTTGAATGCTTTTTTTCCTACAAAGAAAATATATTTATACAGTATTTCTTATATGAAAAATACCTTAGAAATCTAGTCATAGTGAAAAAAGTAAAAGGAAAAATCTCACTATCTTTAATGAGATGTCCATCTCAAATATCACCACTTCCAACAGCTTACCTCTCCCTCCTTTAATTCCTCTGTACCTGAGTGTGTATCTTTCTTATGGTATTTAATCAATTAAAACATTTACTAAGACTCTACTGAGAGTCAGTTGTGTCCCTACCTCAGGGAATTTATGGATAAGAGAAAGAAATGCATTTAACAGTAAAGAAGCGAGCACAATGCCAGCGTTCAGCAAGCGTGAACCAAGTGTTATGGATGTCAAGGAGGTAGAATTCCAAGACAAACCTGAGATTCCTGTTTGGTTTGCTCCTGGCCTTGGCCAGTGGGGATCATAGGCAGGAGGTGGAGATTGAGAGGAAGGGCTCAGGTATTCCTTCTCCAACTCCTCTCTGCTCAGCCACCCTGCTGGTGCGTCTGTCCCAAGTTCAGGGCACTAATCTGAGCCTATTACACATTTTCACCTCAGTTAGTCCACATAACCTACAGTGGAGTGGAAATTACTGTTACTCCCATTCATAAGATGAGGTTAAGTTAATTATTGGGAGTCATGAAGAGAAAAAAATGGAGTTCACATTCTAACTCAGTCAAACCAGGAGCCCAGATCATAGCCACTATCATTTTCTGGACTTAGCCTTACCCAGAATCATCAATCACTTAATGGAGGAAATACAAGCTTCAGCCTTGACTATGCTCCCTGAGTTATTTAAACACTGTGTCATCAATGTTGGATTGGTCCCTTGTCACAGGAGGAAAGAGATCATAGTATTGGCATATTTTAAAACTTACTTACTGTTGCAATACACCAGGAAATTTGTGAGAGGGCTCTGTTTTATTCTATTTCCAACTTGTATATCCTTCAGTGGAATATATTTGTATCCTAGCTTCTTACATGGTACTGAGAATTAGTGTGTGGTGACAAATTTCACTATAATTTCATTTGATCTAACTATATACAGCAATTTCAGGGGCTCATAAAACTTGTGGTGCTTATGACTGTGAATTGGGAATTTCTAATTATTTTGATGGAAAGAGTTTCTAATTTCAAACAAAATTAAAAGAAAAATGGTAATATGAAATTTGGTTCTTGAATTCAAGTTCTCTATCTTTAAGGTCCATAACTGTTTTTTTAGAAAATTAATACAGGTATCTTCCCTCTTGTTGGCAGTGCTTAACAATTTGTGTTATCTGTTGAAGCTAATTTTCAAAATATTATGCTCTAATAATTGAATTTGTGATATGTATTTGAAAACAACTCCCAATTTTGTGGTTTGGATATGGGTCAAAGGCCTGTTAATTATTCATGAACGATGAAAGTGTGAACTGACCTTCTCTGGGCCAACTGGTGATTAAAACAAGCAAGCAGAAAAAGGTTGGGCTCTCCTGGAATGAACTTCTGTCTGCTCATTACCCAGATGCCATCTCTCATGAGAACAAAATTAGGAGTCACTACTTTCACTTAGGAACCTACACTATAATGTTGGGCATGACTGACAGTGAGAATAAAAGAAGAAAGTATCACTTATATCACAAGGTCCCTAGTCTCCTGGGGAAGACAATGGGGCATATTATCTGAGTGCCACGGAGAGGAGAGAGCGTACATACAGGGAAAAAAATGCTCAGGAGCTACAGGGTGAGATCTAATGAAAAAAGTCTGACACCTGTGTGGCATATGAATAGATCAGTAGGAGTTTTACATTAACTAAAATAAATGTGTTTGACACAGAGGTAACAGCCTATGCAGAGCCAGAGAGCAGGTATGATCCATTTGGGGAATGGTTAGGATTTCTTCATGACTGGTCTATGGATTGTAAGGGAAGAGGTGCAGAGTCATATGACTGCACAGTCCTGCATCAGAGTAGGAAGAATTTTGCATTAGGCTATTTGAAATTCATCCTGGAAAGCACCTGGGAACCTTTGGAGAATGTTAAGTGCTACATGAGTACTTGCAACTGCTTCATGATAAAAACACTGAAACTGGGAATAAATTAGAACTTCCTCAACTTAATAAAAGACCTAAGAAAAGGATCACACATAAGAGTGAATCCTTCCCCCTAAAGTCAGGAAGAGGACAGGATGTCCACTCTTCACCATTTTTATTTAACATTGTGCTAGAAGAACTGGCCAGGGAAATTAGGCAAGAAAAATAAATAAAAGCTATCTAGATTGGAGAGGAAGTAAATCAATCTCTAATTACACATGACATTATCTTCTATGCAGAAAATGGTACAAGATAAGTGAATTCAACAAGGTTGCAGGATACAAGAAAAGTACAAAGCAAATCAATGGTATTTCTTTATGCTAGCAATGAATTATCCAGAAGAGAAATTTGGGAACATAATTTCATTTACCATGATATCAAAACTATTACTTAAGAATACATGAAACAAAAGAAACACCAAATTTGTACATTCAAAACTACCAAATATCATTGAAAAAAATTAAAGAAGTATAAATGAATGAAAAGACATTTCATGTTCCTGTATTGGAAAACCTATCACTTCTAAAATAGCAAAATCCAGGTGACATTTTTGGAGAAATTCAGATCAAAGAGCAAAAGACTCAGAATGGTCAAAATCATCTTTCAAAAGGAGGACAAATTTGGAGATTCAAAAGTTACTGCAAAGCAACAGTAAGCAATAGTAGATTATGCAGTACTAACATAATAGGAATGTAGAACAATGAAGAAGAAAGGAGACACGGCATAAACCAAACATTTATGGGCAATTGATTTTTAACAAGAATGCTGAAATCATACAATGGAAAAAAGCATCTTTTCAATAAATGATCATAGAACAATCAAATAGCCACAATCAAAACAAGGAAGCTGGACTTCATCTGTGGCCATGTACAAAAATTAACTTAAAATGGATCAAAATCTAAAGTAGTTAAAACTATCAAACCCTTAGAAGAAAATGGAGAAGTAAACCTTGTTTTTTATCTTTGACTTGGTAATAGTTTCTTAGATGTGACTCTTAAAACAGAATTTGCAGGTTAAAAAATAAAATGAGCATAATCAAAATTTAAAATGTTATGCTTCAAGTGATGCTCTCCAAAAAGTGAAAAGAACACCCAAGAATGCGAGAAGACTGTTTTCACATCAGATGATAAAGATCTGACATCCAGATATATAAACAACTCTTACAACCAAGCAATGCAGAGATAAGCCAATTCTTAAAATAGCCAAATAACTTAAATAGATATTTCTCCAAAGGAACTATATAAATAGTTGATAAACCCAGAAAAAGATGCTCACTATGATTAGCCATTAGAAAAATGGAAGTTAAAACCATAATGAAATGCATTTTTATTTACATAATGTATGGCTATAATCTAGAAAAACCAGACACATCAACATTTATGAGCAGCATAATTCAGAATGGCCAAGCTGTAGAACCAACCTAGTTGTCCGTCAATAGAGGAACTGATAAAGAAAATATGATACATACATACAGTGGGATGTCACTCAGCCATAAAAAAGAATGAAATCATGGCATTTGCCAGTAAATGGACAGAACTAGAGACCATCATGCTGGGGGAGATAAGCCAGACCCAGAAAGTCAAAGGTTGAATGTTTTCTCTGATATGTGAAAGCCAGACCAAAATAAGGGAGGAAAAAGAAAAGAAATGGGGGATGAGATTCTATCAAAATACAAGAAAGATCCATGGACTAGAGAAAGGGTATTAAAGGGGAGGGAGGAAGGGAGGGATAAGGGAATAGCAGAGGAATGAATCTGACCTCACTTTCCTGTGTACATATATGAATCTACCACAGTGACTCGACATCAGGTACAGCCACAAGACACTAATTTAAAAAAAAGAAAGCAAATAAGTAAAGAGCAGAAGATCAGAAAAGTAGAGGGAATAGAACTAGGGGTGGGAGGAGGAGGAGAGGGAAAATGCAAGTTCTGGGGGGCTGGGGATGTGGCTCAAGCATTAGCGAGCTCGTCTGGCATGCGTGCGGCCTGGGTTCGATCCTCAGCACCACATACAAAGATGTTGTGTCCACCGAAAATTAAAAAATGAATATTAAAAAATTCTCACTCTCTCTCTCATTCTCACTCTCTCTTTAAAAAGGAAAGAAAAAAAACGAAAATGCAAGTTCTAGGGACTGAATCAGAGAAAATTATATTCCATGCTTTTATAATTATGTCAAAATGAATCCTAATGTTATTGTAACTAAAAATACAACTTAAACAAAAAGACAGACAAGTACCAACGGTTGATGAGTATGCAGAAAAATGAGACCCTCATCCACTGGTAATAGAAATGCAAACTGGAGCACCTGCTTTGGGAACAGCAGGTTGTCCTCAGGAAAACACAGGAGCCACGTGCCAACTGCCCCACCTAGCACGCACCCCAGAGACTGAAAACAGGCTGACATCAAAACAGAGTATGCCAACCGCAGCTCAATCGACAGTCGTAATAAAGGAAGTGTTCCATGTCCACAACCAATGAATCAATAAAGAAAATGTGGTCTATTCACACACAGGGGTTGGATTCAGCCATGAAGGAGTGGGGGCCAGCATGGGTTGCAATACACCTAGAAAACATCATCCCACGGGGAAGGAGCCAGACACCAAACACTGCCCATTGCATGATAAGATCTAGATGAAATTTTTGGAATGGGTAAGACCATAACACAGCAGATTATCAGTGGTTAGGAACCAGGGGACAGGGAGGTAAGGAATAACTGCTCATTGACTTGTGGTTTCTTTTCAGGGTGACAACATTCTGGAATCACATAGTGACCATTCTCCAGTCTTGTAAAGTATAAAAACCACCCAGTTGCACACTGTGAAAGATTAACTTTATGGTGATGGGCTATCTCAATCGAGGAACACATTGTGTCAATTCCACAGGAGTGGTACTGACTTGTAAAGGAGCCATGTGAAGTATGTGCTGATGGACAGTAAAATCAAATGCACAGTAAGTCTGCTTAATGACAAATTATAGAAAGCCATAATTCACCAAGTTCACGTAGGAATTTAAATTAATTATAAGTAGACTAGATAGGAAAACAGAAAATTAGATTATTTATGTGTATGGCAATAAGTATAGCATTTTAAATCATTTTCTCTGAAAAAGGTATCACGATGTGTAATTACTAAGGTGATATCTAAATATAGTGTTGCCAAAAAATCACTTGCTAAAGGTCATTCACAATGACACTGAGCAAATACTTTAAGATTCCAGTGAAGAACTGTGATTCTTGCAATGATTTCAAGTTAATATAAAATTTTAAAAGGCATTAATCATCTCTGCTTTGTAGCACAGAGTGTAATCATGTTAAGCTCTGACTTGTTCTCCAGCGTATTGGGTACCTAAAATTAATGAAAAGAATCTTTGTCTTTCATCTCTCAGTTAGAACACATATTTTAAAAGTTGGTTGTATTTCATCCAAACTTATTTAGCTAAAGATAGTGATCAATTTTTACTTCATTTAACATGAATATGACATAAAATGAAAACTTGGTAAAGTTTTTCAGGAACTATTTCATTCCTGGTCTCCTTCGTTCCTTTCAAAACTGCTCTATTTGAGGTATGTGTGTATGTGTGTGTCCCACCATACCGAGGTATGCATACAAATTATCAAGTGCATGTTTGTTGGTGTATTTTCAAACAATTACCAATTAATCATTCCAGTTATCATATATTTCAGAAGAAAGAAAATAAAATTTTAACCAGGATATGACTAAAAAGAAAACAAAAAGATGCCTATTTTTAGGCTATATGATGCTATTAGCTTAATCAGAGAATATTTCTGTGTTGAAATTCACACATAGGCTTGACTCAAGCTGTGGAATATATATTATAGTTAAGCTTAATGCTCTTGGTGGTGAAAGGTGCATCTTTTTGACCTATGCTAAGCAGCCCTGAGAGGCACGAATCCAATTGCTCTGGCTTAAATCTAATTTCAATACCAATGTCTTGCTTCATGAAGGAGGGAGAACAAATGAGCAGTCCCCATCTCACCGGGCTTTGGTCCTTTGCAGAGTGAATTCAGTAATCCATCTACCGTATTCACCCAGGTGTCTGCCAGATTTGCAAGTCTCCACATCATTTTGAGCTCCTGGGGATGGCATAAATGCTTTCAGTTAGGTCTTTCTTTCCTTGGTGACATCCTCACAGTTCAGGAATCACAATCATAACTGCATGACAGATGGTTTTTAACCTAGTCATTTCACTTTCCTACAAAAAATAAAGAACACAGCCATGCTGCCTTCAGAGGGCCACTGCAGCCTAGACACTAGCCTAACTGGAACAGCAAGAACCCACTGACATTGGACTTCCTTAGGGCTCTTCATCAGACCCTCTCATTTCTCACCTTGGCCATGTGAAGAGCAGGAAGACATGACCCAGGCCACAGTGGTGGAGCCAGGACAGAGCCTGGGCTCCTGGTATATGCTCCCCAACTGTCCTGCCAGAGCAGGGTCCCAAGTGTGTGGCATATCTGTAGCCATCCTCTTAAGTGTGCTGACAAGAACACCAGGAAGCTTCCCCTCTTTCCTGAAGGTGTTCCTGATATTTGAATTTACTTTGTAACAACCTGCGCCTAACTTAAGGAAAGAGATACTTCTCTCACTGTCATGGCAACTAACAAAATCAACTGTTCTCATCTCTCCCTAAACACTTCTAGACTCTGGCAATAAGCAGGCTTCATAGTCACATAATTGTCATCTCAATGTGAACACAGCTTTGACCTCTCTTTTCTTAGTTTAAATAATAGCGCACAGATACTTTCTAGCAAAAGAATTTTTTACAAAAATTTATATATAAATTCCATATTTCTCTTCTTCAGTGGCTGCCTGTATTTTAATATTCTACCATTCCCGAAATAACTTAGCTATTTTTATATATGGACACTAAGTTGCTTACATTTTTCCGTTTAAAAAATAGTATTGCTATTAATATATTTTGGAACTTTCAATTTTTTCATTATTGCTTGGGCCAATACCCAGATATGCAGTTAAGCAGATGACACTATTTATAGTTTTTATTGTTCTTGATTCTTATTATCACATTGCTTCCCTGAAGGACCCTACCAATTAAAATGCCAATGATAACACAAAACCATACCTTTTACTGCATCTTCACCAATAACGGAATTATTATTGAAGATTTTTAAGATAGTTCTGATGTTTTAATTTATACTTATTTGTTTTGTGTTTCATATTTGCCAGATAAGGTTGGTTGTTTTTCTGTATGTTTTATGTATTAAAGTTTCATTATCTCTTAAATATCATTACCTCTTTCTTGATCCAGTCATAATTATATATTTATTTTAATATCATGTTAGATTTTCTTTTAAATTTCATTGACTAATTAAATATTTGGCAAATGGTGCACCTATCTGGTCCTGTGCTAAGGTGTAAGATTTTACAGCCCCTTTCCCCAAAGAGCAAGCATGGCTTATGGAATATAGAGTATGATTAGGAATTGGGGAAGGGACAGTTGTCACCACTGCTTAGGAAGCTCCTTTCTGGGCAAGCAAGCTAGATGCTGCCTACCTGCAGGAACAGTGGGGTGTGCCTAAGAGCACAGTGCCCAAAAGTGGGCACACAGACAGCCCCCTGGCCTTCTCCTTTGTTCTTTGACAAATTGAGTCACACACAGTCTAAGGAGAAGAGTCTTGTCTCTGCAGGTGTTTGTAGGTGTTTGCTGCTCTTAGGGGCTTCGTACCCCAACACTGACTAAGATCCTTGTGCTGCAGAGGAACCCTGGGTGTGCTCATCCACAGCCAGGGCAGGCAGAGAGACTTCAGGCTTGCATACACAGGACCTCTTCAAGAGTCCCGAGAGGACTCAGTCATGTCAATGGAAGTCTCTGGGCACAGTGTGGAACGAGGTAGCCATCAGCAAGCTCCGTCTTCTTTTCTTACTGCATCTTCTTTCTACTGAGATGACGGTTCTCCGTGGGATGCCAACCCTGGTGGAAGGTGGCCACCTGTTATACTTGAGAATGAGGGTGTTAGGGTCTGTAAACAAGTAAGGATGGCACCTGGCATTTTGCCAGAGGGAGTGGTTTGTGAAGTAACGCCAGTGAGCCATTAAGTGTGGAGATTCCTTATTGGTTGACTGCTGTATCTAGTTTATGTTATTTAAGATAAGCTGTGTGGAATGTATATATACCCCTCTGTCCTAAAATAATTGGCTCCCAATCCTGCTGTATCAATGTACACAAGTTGCTCATCACCCCCCAGTTATTTTGCTGCAGCAGAGGGGATGAGGGACGGTCTTGAACTGGGAGCTGCTTCACACACACTTCAGGTGCACTTCTGTCCTGGGAGTTCCTCCCGAGCTAGTAGCAAGAAGCTGTGTTCAGCCCGTTGAACGTTCCCCGTCTCATAGGCCAGGACAACATGCCCAGGTGAGAAGCACTGACACGCTAGTGGTGGAGTGGAAATCAAGCTCTTCTCCTTGCTGAGATATTGACTTCACATGGCAACTATTTCTGCCTTCTTCCATTTCTCAATGAATAAAGTTAAATGACTGACAACTGAAAATGTGTTCACCATATCCTCAGGTGCTTGGAAGACTTGACAGTTCTCTGAATGGCCATACATCACAGGAGAGGAAAGAGTAGTTGTTTGTTAAGGGGCCTGGTCTTAATCAAAATTTCATTTAATTGATGAAAGTTTGAAAAGTTTTCAAAATGAAAGTTCTTGGGAAGGAGAACAGAACAAAGATAGCTTGATTATTCAACATGAACAGAGAGAAAAAGAACAACAAATGCAATAATTATATGTTTGGATAATTTTAAGAAGAAAAAAACAAGTATAATTGAAAAAACATAAAAATGTTTTTTTTAAAATTGGAAATTCATATGAGAAATTTGGATAATAATAAGGCATAATTATCCACCAATTTCATTAGTCTTGAAGATACATATATTTTATGGCTTGGACCTGGAATGCCCCCCACCCAGGTCTGATGTTGAAAGCGTGGTCCCCCAAGTCCCAAGGTGCAGAGGTGGGGCTTTTCAACAGTGGTTGGCTCAGGAGGGCTCTGACTTCATCAGTGGATGAATCCACTGGTAGCTGAATGGACTCCAGGGATGTGGGACCTCCTTGGAGGACGTGGTCACTGTTGGTGTGCTCTGGAAGGGCTTATCTTCTCCCCACTCCCGTCTCCCTCTGTTTCCCAGCTGCCCTGCCCAGGTCTCTGCTGCCTATTCTTGCACTGTGATATTCTGCCTCACCTCAGACCAGACAGAACAATGGAGCTGGCCTTCCATGGAAGGAGTCCTCTGAAACCATGACCTTTTCTAAGTTGTTGTTGTTGGGTGCCAATATCAGAGTGACAAAAATCTGACACGTGTGTGTGTGTGTGTGTGTGTGTGTACATGTATTTTTTTTTCAGTGCTGGGGAGTGAGCCTCATTCATGGTAGGTTCATGCTCTCGCACTGAAATACATCCTGGCCCTTTTTAGTTAATCAATCAATTAATTAATTTTATTTATTTTATTTTTTTTAAAGAGTGAGAAAGAATGAGAGAGAGGAAGAGATAGAGAGAATTTTTTTTAATATTTATTTTTTGGTATTTGGCAGACACAACATCTTTGTCTGTATGTGGTGCTGAGGATCGAACCCGGGGCCGCACGCATGCCAGGCGAGCGCTCTACCGCTTGAGCCACATCCCCAGCCCCTAATTAATTTTAATATAGAATCTTGCTATGTTTCCCAGACTGGTTTCAAACTTGCAATCCTCCTGCCTCAGACCCCTAAGGAGATGCGATCACAGACATGAGCAGCCATGCCTGGCCACCCCTTATATTTTACCTAGTGTCTGAGATGGGATTTTTATGAGCAGGAGAGTTCGATAACTTTAATATTAATCAGACGTCTGGTAACTTTGTTACATATAGGACTACACATATGAAGTCCTCTGCCAACCTCACTTCCTCCCCACCATGTGAGGACACATGCCAGCCAGGAAGGGAGAGTGGCCCCAGAAACCGAATCTGATCAGACTTCACTGTGAACTTTCCAGCCTTCAGAACCATGAGAAAATTTTTAGAAGCAAAACTGAAGGAAGGTATTTAGAAGACAGTGTTCATCACTGCACGTGACAGAGAAGTCACACTGCACACGGGCACTAAGCTCCAGCAAGCTGGCGGGGTGCTCCTGGAGGCACCCCTGTGAGCATGGCTAGTCACATAACACCTGCACGTCTTGTCACCATGGGAAAGGAACATTCCTCTTTGTTGAGTCCCATAAGTGAAAACTCAGGTGATGGAGATGAGCTGAACCTTCCCTATGAATGTCTCTTTAGCTGGGACCCCATAGGGCCTTCAACGGGCAAAGAGCCAGGGACGTGCCTCTCAGCCTTATTTGAAGAACGTTTATACAGTAACATGAGCAGCAAGAAATCTGTTCTGCTCCAGCTGGAAGAGTCACGCTGAGCTGGTCTATTTAATAACCACTGGCTAAATATTTACAACAATGAGTTGCTTTTGTTTTAAAGCTGAGAGTCAAGATATTTAGAAACTAAGATGGGTTTGTTTCCAGTGGTTACATTCAAGAGTTACATTCTTGCCTTGAGGGAGAGATAACCTTATATGGTATAACATTTTGTTCTCCTTTTTTATTATTTTATAGGGAGAGGTCCCGATTGATTGTGAAATTATGGAGTCCTTCTTTGCTAAAGTTTGCCAGAAATTCAAGGAATTCTTTCATGGTTAACTTGCTTAACTCTAAACTATTAGCTGTTCCCTCTAATATGTACTACTGATTACAAATCTTGAACTAGTGAGCAATCATGTTAGGGCAGCACTGTGGTGCTGTTATGTCCTACTAGCTTAATCAGATTTTATAAGACTGTGATTTGGTTCTATTCAATCCAATAGAAAAAAATGTAAAACTGGGTCTAATCATGTAATACTTCTGGGTTTTTTTGTATTTTTTTGTTTGCTTGATTTTTTTTTTTTCATACTGGGGATTGAACCCGGGGGCATTGAGCCACTGAGCCTCACCCCGAGCCCTTTTATATATTTTATTTAGAGGCAGGGTCGCACTGAGTTAGTTGCTCAGGCCTCGCTAAATTGCTGAGGCTCGCTTTGAACTTGTAATCATCTGGACTCATCCTCCCCAGCCCCTGGGATTACAGGCATGTGCCACCATGCCCTGGTAACAACTTCAACTACTTCCTACTCCTTCTCCTCCTTCTCTTCTCCTCTTCCTCTCCCCCACCCTCCTCTTCCTCCCCCTTCTTAGTTGTCTTCTTCTCTCTCATGATTTAACTTCTTAAAATGAGATTTTACAGTAAGAAGCACACACTGAAGAGAATATCAAGAAAAAAGAGGCTGGGTTCCTTCAAACAGTCTACCCCACGGGACTAGATGGCCATGTGCCTTGGAGCACAGTCACCACATGCTACAGAGACTGGGCCCTGCACTGGCCTTGACTTTCTGGCTCCCCGCTGGCTTCCCTGCACCCAACCGCATCTTCCTGCCTGATCCTCCAACAGGAAGCTCCCCTTCCTCCTCAGGGAACTTGGGCCTGAGCTGGCCCATGACATCTCTCTTCATGGCACCCCAAGTAGCTGGCGCCTTCAAGTGAGCAGCCTGTGTGAGTGCTTATGTGTGTGTGTATGTCCGTGTGTGTGTGTGTGTATGAGTGCTCGTGTGTGTGAGTGTGTGTGTGAGTGCTCCTGTGTGTGTGAGTGCTCGTGTATATGAGTGTGTGTGTGTGTGTGTGTGTGTGTGTGTGTGTGTGTGTGTGTGTGTTCGTGTGTATGTAGGAAGACATTACCTGGAGGACTGCACAAATCCAGAGCACACAGTATGGCCATGTGGGACTGTCATTATTAGTGATCTCTGCTGATGAACAGAAGCTCTTTTATTTCTGTGTTCTTCACTTTGTAATCTCTCTTTCTAGTCAGGGTTTTGTGTTTGGCATTTCATAGACTCACCCTGCCCAGTGCTGTAGACCTAATGTCTCTGTCCCTACCCCCTGCAGAGTGACAGTATCAGGAGATGGAGCCTGTGGGAGGTGACCAGCTCGTGAGCGCAGAGTCCCATGGATGGGATTAGTGCCTTCATAAAGAGGCCACAGAGAGCTCTCTGGGGCCTTTCACGTGAATAGGCAGTGTCTGTGACTCAGGAAGGAGGGTGAGCAAGGGGCAGAATCTGCCAGAGCCTCAACTTTGGGCTTCTCAGCCTCCAAGGATGATGGTTTCTCAGCCATCCAGGCAAGTCAGCTCTGAGCAGCCCAAGCCAACCAAGACAGCCTGAGTGATGTTGGTATTCTTATGTTGCATTCTCAGCTCCTCTTTGGCCATTTGCAATTGTCCAGGAGATAATTTTTATATCGGTGCTTTTATCGCTGCTGTGAGGTAGAATTCAAGACCCTAGGCAGTGGGAATAGCCCGCAGGGCTCCTGATGTCAGGACTTGTCTGATGAGGAGAGGGCTGGACTGGGAATGGAGGGAGAACAGCACACGGGGCAGTCAGGCCCTGTAGATCCCAGGCCCCGGATAAGCTACTCAACTTCACTCAAAACACTTGAGAATCTACTAGAGGGTTGGGAAGAGGAGACTGTTTAAATAAGATTTGTGTTTCCAACAGTCACTGGCCACAGTGAGAATCACGACAAAAAGTGCCAAAGTTGGTGCCAAAGTGGACCAGCTGGGCGGATGCTCTCTTGTCCAGGCGGGAGATTTTGGAACCTGGGCTTGGGGTCTTACAGTGAAGGTAGTGCAGCGTGGACAGATGTGAGTGGCTTGGACATTAAAGCTAAAGGATTTTCTGATAGATCTGGTGTGGGTTGGAGGACAATATACCCAACATGATTCGAAATGATGACACTTATAGAGGTAGTAGACACTTGGTTAAAGTTGTATCAGCTCAGTAAGTCTCTGCTCCAGACTGTGCAATTCCAGAAGCAGTCCCTCCCACCGGCTTGTACTAATAAAACGTTACCTTCTATTTGCTAATGACTTCCATGAGTTAATGTGTAAGCTCATTGTGGTGGTTTGGATCTTAAATGCCCCTCAAAGGTCCACGCGCTGAAGGTTGGACACCAGCCTCTGGTGCTATTGGAGTGTGTGAAGCCTTCAGAGGTGGGACTTGCTGGAAGCTCAGCCACTGTGGCGTGTCCTCGAAGGGGGTGCTGGGACTTGGCTCCTCCTACGCTTTGCTTCCCAGCCATCATGATTTTCTGCCTGGCCATCAGCCAAAGCCATGGGTCCAAGTACCTATGGACCAAAACCTCTGAAACCACAAGTCAAGCTAAACTTTTTGGTACTCTGTCATGCGACAGAAAGCTGACTGACATCTTCACTTCTCATTTCTTCAACTGATTGTAATGAATAATTTTTAGTTATTGACCAAGCTCCAGCATCCCCAGAGGAGAGGTTGAACCATGACCCCCACTCCATTTTTCAGCTAAGAAGTAGCAAATGTAACATTTTATTTGGTGGTGAAGTTGGATCTTCAACTAATCCTTTGAGTATATTTTTTGGCTTCTTTCACACATCTCGTGCAACTTCTATAACATCCATATCAATGACTGAACACAAAGGTCCCTCTTAAAATGTTTGCTAATTGGTTTGTAAAGTGGGACACACCTGCTGAGTCTGGGCAGAAGAGACTTTAGTCTTTCTTCCATTCCACCGATTACCCAGGAGGCAAATCCTGGAATTCTATTTCTTCTACTTAATTGCTTTATCTGTTTTTAATTAAGTTTATCTAGAAATACTTAACTTTTAAACCTAAATTTACTTTATAATTAAAGCATATGGACATGCCCTGGTATTGTATCTCCTTGATAGTTTTTCTGAATCTCTTTGTTTGAATTCTCTTTATGGAATAAGTGTGAACTGAATCACAAATAATAGAGAACAAACTGCTGGTTCTTAAAATGCTGAACTTAAAAATGCAACAGAAAGAACCTGTCAGCAGCCATTAGTGCTGAGCCCAGATGGTCAGAGGAGCTGGACCGTCACCTGATGTTATTAATCTCTTAAGGGAAATGGTTAATGGTGAGATGGAGTCTTTAGAAATGTACCCCAAATTTGTTATTTTTCCAGCAAATTAATGTGATTAATTCCAACTGGATTAATTTGAGCACATTATCCTTGTTTATCTAATGAGAAAGAGTAGGTACAATGAGTCCTAGCATGGGAAGTGAACACCACAAGACAGAACCCTCATATTTAACAGGAACTCAAGCAACAGCCATTTAAAACCATCAACAATCCTCTTGGGGCAGGAATCACAATCAGCTTTATGACTAGGCCTGGGATCATTGCTTTATGACTTTAAGCTCTGGTACTTATTCTGGTGTAATGTTTACTACTGTCCTTAATTATATGTGTAGTTTACACTCACTGGGTGCTTGTGGAAGGGACTGTGCTGAATGCTTTGTTATATTCAGTGTCCTATTTAATTTTTCCTAACAATCTGCAAGTTAGGTGAATTAATTAAAATTTTGATGATAAGTAAGACAAATGGACTTTGCTAACTTCAGCAAAATAAAGAATGTATTAAAATCGGAGGCTGGAACCAGGGCAGTTAACAGTGTTGTCCCTGAATCCAACAAGTGCCAGGGTTTGCTCAGTCGTCATGAGATCTGTCCAAGGTTCACGTTCTTGGGAGGGTCTGTTTGGCCTGCCTTGGATCTTGTTCCTTCCCTTCGCCCAGGTGTTTCAGTCTGTCCAGGCCTTATTCATGGGCTTTGAAGGTGAAACGAAGACAGGTGACTTTTCCTATGACCAACCTGGTATTTACAGAGATAGTACAGTGTGCCAGAGATAAATTAAACAAAGTAGGAGAGTCCATTCTACCTCCCAGATTTCCAGACACGGTAGAGAAAATAAGAGAGGAATCCTAGGTAACACACAAAGGTAAAGTGGAGGGCAGGTGGGTCCTGCCTGTGGGTCCCTGAGGAGCTGGATCCACGTCACTCCTGACGGTGAGTCCTGTAGGCTAAAAGGAAAGGGAAAGCTGGGGGCCCATAATGTGCACGTCCAACTTCTGCCCCGGAGAAAGGGCTCGCCACCCCTGTCCTTGGGTCAGTCTGTGAAGGAAATGCTGATTCCAAGAGAAAGCAGACCGATATGGGAGGACCCTGGGGGAAGGGAAGCAATAGGATTGGGTAGTGTCATGAATGGGGAGAGGGTGAGCCTTCCATCAGGGTGGAGAGAAAGAGGTGATAAAATACCTCTCCTCCCTCGAACACTGTTTTTAGCCACTAAGAAAATCATTTCTACTTCTCCTGCCTCAGAATCCTGTGATGACTGTCCCTGGGACAGGTATCTTCAGAAGGGAAGTCAGAGCGGTACTGAGGCCTGGTGGGGTGGGACTTGACAGAGACGGGTGACACCTGCCAGTCACAGTATCTTACTCTCTGCTGTGTCTCTTCCTGACTTCCAGTGTTGGTGCATTGCTCTCTAAGGATTATTTGTGACCAATTCTGCCTTTTCCCAAGCACTTAGGGGCCAGCAGCTGTTGGTCACCTGGTGGCAGTGAATGGTGACCCTGGCTTTCTGTTGACTGCATCTTTCCTCCCTGGGAAATGACTGTTTTTTTCTCTCTCAGCTTGTTGATCCACACAGACAAGAGTCTGATCTTCAGATCTTCCCTTGTGTTTGTTCCTGACAGAGTGCTGCTAGCCTTTGAGTGATCTATGCTCACAGGCTAAGTTAACTGGAAGCTTATTAAGTAAATCTACTTTGAATATAAAAGAAAAACTGGAAAAACCTATGTCATCTGAGACAAAGGCTATCATTATTATTAACTAATCATGCATCTCTCACTCAAGGTGAAACCCAAACCACTACATTATGAAGTCTAAGCAATACCATCAGCTGACGTCTATGCCAAGGTGAAGGCCATTACTCCACTGAGGCTGCTTGTCAGGCAGAAATGATGGATGTGAGAAGACACAATGTACACAGTGTCTGCATCGCAGGAGGAGGTTAGTGGGTGTGACTACCTCCACTACTTTTCAGAGTCATACAGACCATGAAGACATATCTGTGCCTTTTATTTTCTTGATGGCACTGCTGTAACACATTGTCACAAGCACGGTGGTGACAGAAGGCTGTTGTATCCCAGGTCTGGAGGCCAGACTCTGCCATCAGTATGGCTGGGAAGAATCAACGTGCGGGCAGAGCTGTGTTCCCTCTAGAGCTCTGGGGGAGAGTCCAACTCCTGCCTCTCCCAGTTCTGCAGGCTGTGGTGTTCTTTAGTTGGTGGCCTCGGCTCTCCAACCTCCAAGGCCAGTGTCTTCAAGGCTCCCTCTGCGCTGTCCTCATGGCCCCTCTAATGTTTGAAACCTCCCTCTGTCTCTCTTTTTTAAGGACACTAGTGACTATATGGGTTCCACCCATGTAATCCAGAATAATCACCCCATCTCGGGGTTCTTTACCCAACCACGTGCACCGTTAGTTTAACATACATTTAATTGAATCACATTGCATTGTATTTAATAGGACCCCTTTTTCTTAGTCACTTACGGTCAAATTCACAAGTTCCAGGGGTCAAGATATGGGATATGTCTTCCAGCATGCACTAGGAACTGCATAAAATACTCCATCGCTAAATATCTGAATTAAGCCTCTTTCCACTGCCTTCCTGGCTCCCAGGAAGTACTCTGCCTCATGCTCACACACCCTCTTGATATATAGACATGGTATTTGTATGTGTTTTCTTAGCACTGTTCCTAGTGATCATCTAACAAGAGTGTTTTTAAGCAACATAGTTGGGAAGAAGATGCCACATGTGTTAGAATAGACCCAGATATGGATCTTAAATTTTGATCCATGATGTGAACTAGCAAGCAACAGGGAGAGTTTCTTTTAATATCTATCATTCTCTAAATCTACACATTTTTTCCAGTCATTTCTCTGATGAATAAGTGAGGAAAACACTGAGGACTTCCATGACTTGAAAGAGAGCAGTTTCACAATTCAAAGTTTAAGTTACATAATCAACATGCTGTGAACGCCACCAGGAATATCTTCAGAACAGAGGTTTTCATAGTTGGAGAAACAATGTGGTTATCTCAGAAAAGGTATCCTGAGCATGTGCTGCACTAGCATAAGTGGCGGGGAACACTACATAGTCATCTCCTGGTGCCAGAGACAATAGTAATTTTCCCTCCATGTAGAACTGTTCACAATCAGATGATGACCTTGTCATGACTTAGTAGTCAGGGGAAAGTTGTAGCCATATTTTCCTGGAAAACTTCAAACCAACTACAAAATATAAGTGAATAAGCTGATGGACTAGCAAAAAATCACAATAGCAATGAAAGAACCTCAAGTTCTTCAGCACTGGGCCTGATACCCTCATTCTCATGGTCTCTGCCAAACATATAACGAACAACTCCAGGTGCCATGCATTCTGCTAGCCTCTAATCTACCAAAGGACTGACAAGAAAACATAATGGGTGTAGGTTGAAATAAGTAACTAGGCTCTGAAGATATTGAAATAAATAAAATATTAAGTGAACTAAATGATATCTTTTTTATCAAAAATAATGTGATAATATAAAAAATAAGGTGAGTAATACAGATAAATTAGGGGTAGTGTTGACAAAAAAAAGGGAAAGAAAACTCAGAAGAAAACTGCTGCACATCTGAACAGAAAAAGCTTTCCAGTGTTGAGAGGCAACTGAACTTAGTGTGCGGTATTTTCAAGTGACAAGTAGTCTAATCAATAAACCATACGTTCCCTTTATCAGGAGAAGTTTGAAAGGAAGTTTATATTAATTCCTGCATCAGACTGCACAGCATAAGCCAAGATGCAGAGACCTTGTGTGCAATTGAAATACCCATTAAATTACTACCTGAAGGCATGGACTAGCTCAGCCATGGAGCGCTGGCCTAGCATGCAGGAGACCGTGGGTCAATCCCCAGTGCAAAGAAAAAACAAATTGCTATCTGAAGAAAAGCAGGTGAAAAGTCGCTCTAGAGAGCAGGTCTGAGTCACCAGATGAACTGATACACAACACGTATGACTCACCCCTATTTCAGGCTCTGAGAGTGACCAGACAGGCACCCCAGAATCCTACCAAGTGAAATGCTCCTCAGCACTAGAAGAGCATTTACATCCACATCACCAGGGACCCCAACTGTGTTGTGAGCTGTCTCAATTAGTGTTGATAGAGTTGGAGCACCCTCCAACCTCCAAGCACAAAATCCGCAGGAGGAGCCGAGTGGCTCTCCTAGGTCCAGCTGCTTGAACTCTGGGTGAGAACTTACTGTCACTGGTTCTGCTGGCTTGAGCCTTTCTTCCCCCTTGGGAACCCAGTTTCTTTCTGCATGACTCAGAGACAAGGTCAAATCTGCTAAAGGCACAGAAGTGACAGCTGACTGTGAGGAAGGAGTCCAAGAAAACACAGAACAGAAAACCACAGCTGTCCAGAGAAAACTGGCCCCGGGCATTTCAGAAATCCCCTGGGCAGGCTGGATGGCAGCACTTCACACAAGGGTCACAGGAGCAGCCTGAGTCATCAAGAAAATGTCAACCTGTGTTCCAGTGTTCCCCTGTTGACCACGACGTGGGAGTTTTCATAAGCTGACTTAGACTAGGAAGTCTTGTCAATCATGGGAAGGTCAAGCCTCACCCTCAAACCTCACTAGTCAGAGCCTGTGTTTCCTTATAACCCTGGTATCAAGCTTTCAAAAACAGATACCTGTGGAGTACTCCCAGGTGAAGTCTGCATCCCTAGGAAGCTAAAAGAGCTTTCGATGAGATCCACAGTGCCCTAGTTCCAAAGACTACATCCACCATATTATCTGGAACTCACCAAAGCATTTTTAAATCAGCTTAGCGTTCCAGTGTATTTAATAATGACAACAGAAATAATAGCCGTCGATACATTATAAGTTAAGCACTATGTTGATTTCCTTGTAGAGTTTGTTCGATTGACTTTCTTGGAACCCTAAAATATAGACATTATCATAAACCTCAGTGCATTGAAGAAAAATGATTTTTGCCAGGTAGTCCTTGGGCTCACTGCAGAGAGGAGCAGAGGCTGGTCCTACAGATACTGTGAATCTCTGACTTGGTTTTCTATGTCATTATATCAGTTTTGAGTGTGTCTCTAAGTAATATTTCCTTTATAAAATGTGATTGCCATCTCCTAAAATAAGTTGATTCAGAAAATATGTATCTGCAGTTTCAAAGTGAAGTTGAATTTTGTGATGAAAAATATTTAGGAAATTTAAAAAAAAACAGAAGAGAAAAATACATTTAGAATTTTAAAGTACACTTTTATCCAGAAGAAAACAATCATTGATGTGTGATTACATGAATTTCATGAAGTGTCACCAAACCTGTAAAATTTCATGTGGTTTATTAAGTTGCTTTGTTCAATAATAGTCATATTTTTAAAAAAATTGCTAATTGGTGGAATGAAGAGTCTAAATCAGGAAATATGTGAACTACTGGGGAAATAGATTTTCATATTAATTACTTTCAAGTGAATATAATACATATGCACAGTAGGAACACAGTGTTATACTATTTTTAATAAGATGTTCTGAAGTAAAGATTCCATGTTTTAAAGTTCTCTTTCAAAGAAAAAGTTTACAGATTATTGGAGATAGATATGCTTGCAAAGTAGTTTAAAGTTGAAATTAATAGTTTAACTTCTTAGGTGCCCTGCAACTCAATTTCTTCTGCTTCTTTGCTTAGCAAATTCTTATTCAGAGATCTGTCCAATCCAGATTAAATTATCATGTATTATTAATTAGTAGAACCTGATGTTTTATGTTTTACAATTCCTTAGGTCATTATAGGTCTCTTGTTTAATAGACGGTACTGTGTCTGTGCTTTTGAATGTCAAAAAAACAGAGAAGGAGGGTCAAAGAAAGGATCCAGAATTACCTGAACATTTTGTGTTTGTTTGAAGGCTAAAGAAAATTTCAGTGAATGTAATAGCAGAAAATTGCCCACTGATGATTCAGGCTCCTGTTAAGCTTGGTATTTTCAGGAAAATGCAGTTACCTTAGCAACTGGCATATCACATGGGACATGCTGCTGCATGCTGAATGTCTCCAAGTCAAAAGCTTTTCCCTCTGGAAGCAAACACACCACAAATGGGAAAATAAACAAACCAACATCTTCCACATAATGAATTATGTGACTCATCTCCCTGACAGGTAGAAAAAAAATTTTCTATTTATACCAGTTTTTCTTTGGTACAATCCTGTCAAAATGGCAATATGTATGTTTCATGGATGAGAAAAAAATTAATTGGATATCATAATTGTAAAAATAATAAATCTTCAGTTGGCTTAATATTATATTGACTGAATATTATATTGACTGAATCTATATGACTGAGTAATCTTTTGGGGGATATTATAGGTAAGATACTCTTAAATTTTTGAGTGGCACATTATTATCATTAAATACCAAGAAATACAAGCATTTTTTATTGTGGTGGAAGTAACTCCAAAGTTGCAATATAATAGTGTTAGCTTTTTGCAAGTCAAAAACAGCCTGTTTGAGTGAAATGTGAAATCAAACTGATTGCTATCTGCTTAATCATAGAGACTTAAATCTCACTAATTCAAAGAAAAACAAGTGCCTTAATTTACTTTCATCTTCCATTGTAGATCTTAGGAGAAACAGATACTGGCCATCAGCTCTCCTGGTAGGAGAATTCTCAGCAACGACAGGAAAAAGTGACTGGTTTTGCAAAGTTTATGTTCTAGTTGAGAGAGACGGACAATAAAAAAGACATGAAATAAATAAGCCACATCACAGTAATGACATGAGGAATATGGAACAGAACTCCTCTTCCTCCACCTCGTTCTCTTGTTTTCCCTTTTGGACACTCAAGTTCTAAAACTGTGAGATGGCTCACAGCAAGGTCCAGGCAGGAGCTCAGCCACATGGGGCAGATCATGGGCGCCCCAGCAGGGTGAGAGCACCTGAGCAGGAAGGGTGGCAGAGATGGGACCCAGGCAGGATCCTGGGAGAGGTGGTGCATGAGAGAGAGCCCAGTGAGAACAATGGAAGCCAGGGTACTCGCCCTTGGATAAGGGAGCTGTGTGTTCAGAAAATTAGAAAGCTGGGATGCATCTTGAATGGTTTGACCAGAATGGAAAACTTTCCCAGTGTCTGTGTAGATGACTATATAAATATAAACATGTAGAACTATATTTTAATAATTCACAAAATAGAGGCTGGGATTGTGGCTCAGTGGTAGAGAGCTCGCCTAGCATGTGTGAGACACTGGGTTTGGGCCTCAGCACCACATATAAATAAATAAATAATAAAAATTCACAAAACATCTAATATACATAAACATACTAAAATTGTTACAATTCTGTATTGTTGCATATGTTAGAATGCTACATTGCTATATATAATTATATACCACATAATTGTGTATTTTATATGTATTCTCTGGCTCTTTCCACTGAGCAGGTTCAAGCATTAATACTCCAATATCAGTGAGCACATCTGCAACCTCCACCCCACATCTTGGCTTCTAAATGCTATTTTCTACAAAAAGCAAACAGCCTTCTTGAACAGAGGGCTGATTCCAGGGCCAAGGAAGGGAAAGAATAAGATGGGCCCAGATCCTGATTGTTCCAGAAGTAAAGGAGACACTCAGAAGATGTGGGGAGTGGGTCAGTAGAATGGAGGGTGGGACCTGAGGGGAAAGGCAGACGCTAGACTGAAATGTTTGTCCCTAGAAACAGCCAAGGAGGGTCCCCAAGGCAGAGGTGACTGTGGCATCTTGAGGCTGGTAGTTTGGCTGAGTGCTGCTTCCAGTGCTCCCTGAGCTACAGCAAAGACATGGAGGCTGCTCTGAGTGTTCATGCAGAAAGGCAGCTGAGTCTGGGTCCCTCTCTGAGGTGTGTGGGAGTTTACAGAAGGTGCCACAGCTGCGGGATCCATGTAGGGTGAACCAAAATGCCAGGAGGCTCCAGGACCAGAAAAGGGGAATCCAGACAAGGAGCTGGCAGAAGTCAGGGTTTTATAGGTGAGTTGAGGGTAGGGTTCATGCACATTGGAGAGAGCAGCTTCTGGGAGACCAGGCAGGAAAGTGACATTAGGGACAGGCACAGGAGAGAAGCCTGGATTAGCCAGGTTTCTTCCTGATGTTTTGACATCTGGGCTCTTAGAGAATCTGCCCCTCCAAAGTCTAGCCAATTTCTCGAGGTGGTAAAGCTTCTACTTGCCTGTAGTGTGCCTTTCATAGGCACACCAAGGAATCTGTTGGGTTTAGACATGAAAGGCTCAGGTGTAAGACAATGCGAGAAAGTTGAGAGGTGAAATGACTGGGTTATAAGAGCTTCAACCTAATCATGCAATAGTCCACTGGGAAGAGGTAAGGGGGTAATGTAGGCAGTAGTTGCAGCTGGATGAGTTGGGTCACTGGGCGCACACCTGGGGGGTACATATTCTTTGAGCTGAGCTTAGCCTATCTCTGCTTCCTGGTGGCCAGGTCTTGAGCCACTCCCCTCCATGACACCTCTTTCACCATGGTGTTCTGCCTTACCTAGGGTACAGAGCAGTGAAGTCAGGGCCCTCTATGGACTGAGACCTCTGAAACTGTGAGACCGAAATAAACTTTTCCTTCTCTAAAATTGTTTTTGTCAGGTCTTTTGGTCATAGCAATGAAAAAGCTGACCAAAATATAGTCCAAAACCTCCATCTCAACCATGCCTCTAGGGCTATTACCTTCAAGACACATCATGCCCTGGTCACATCATGCAGGTGCCAGATAACTGGACTCAGACTTGCAGTCATCGCCTGCATTCCTAATTCAAACTAGCCAGCCCTAAACTTGCTTAGCCTGCCTGGCTCCTTTCTTCAGCATGATCCAGACTCTTCTGCATGCTTTTCCCCTGAGACCCTCATGCCTCTCCCCCAGCCACCTGTGTAGAGGACAGACAAAGAGATATTTGAAGATATCTCTGTATGAATGAAAGAGCAGGACAGAGATTGATAGAAATGTTTGCAAATCATATAAAAATGTTCTATACCATATGAAACAATCCAAACCCAAATGTTAGAAAATTAAAATAAAATAGAAAGCAGTGGCAAAATACTTTGAAAAGAGATATCATTAAGAAAGTCATACACACATCAAATAATCACATGAAAATTTACTTATCATAGTCAAATTATTATCATAATAAAATTTGAGACTACAAGAGGACACAATAGCATAGCAGTTGAAGGGCTAATTCTTAAATGTCTGACTGTACAAAATGTTGGTGAGAAAGTGTAGGAAATAAAACACTTCTGCACCATTAGTGGCTTGGTACAATCCCTCTGAGAGCAGAAAATCCAGCCACTTAAAATTAAAACCTACTTCTAGCTTATGACATAGGCTTGTATTCCTTTGTATATTCTTATAATATCTTTCAAGAGACATTCACATTTGCTTTACATTTACTAACTGAAAATCACAACATAGATATCCACGAATAGCTCAGTGATCAACTTGCCTTGGTACACTCCTACAATGGAATACTATACAGAAAAACACACGCAAAGGTCACTGACACAAACAAAAACATGGTCTTTCTCTCAAAATCATGATTGTTGAAGGAAGACAAAAAGACCACTTTGTTTATACTCATTTTCATACATTTTAAAAAGTATTGACACATCTGTAGTCATAGAGATCAGATGCACAGCACCCTGGGGATGTGGAGGTGTAGCGTTGGACAAAGATGGAGGGCAGGCCACAGGAAGGAGCATGAGGAATTGTTTACTTGATATAACTGCACAACCATGGAATATAACTTGAGCCAATTCAGTTCACAGTATTTTTCTTTTCTTATACTCCTTCTCTCCTATGATCCCTTTCCTGTATTTTATTGATGTTTCTTTGGTTTATTTATCATTTTTAGTACCTTGTGGATTTTAATGAAAGTGATATTCACTGTGGAGTATTAATATGTGTACATAGTAAGTTTGGTCAGAATCATTCCACTGTTCTTCTCTCATTCCTCTTCCCTCCCCTCAATCCTCATCCTCTGTTTCACTGATGTCTCTTCTATTTTCATGGAACACTCTCCAACACACAATTTTTCTTTTCTTCTCTTTTCTCCTTACTTTGGTTCAGCTTGTGAACCAAATTTTGGTTCAACTTTTTTCACTTAGCAAGATGACCTCTAGTTCCAACCATTTACTGAAAATGCCATAGTTTCATTCTTATTTATGGCTGAGTAATAATCCATAGCATGTATAAAGTGTGTGTGAGTGTGTGTGTGTGTGTGTGTGTGTGTGTGTGTGTGTATATACACACACACATATATCACATTTCCTTATCAATTGATTTGTTCACAGGCACCTAGGTTGGTTCCATAGCTCACTGATGGTAGTAGTCCTATAAATATGTTGTGCTTGAACCCTGCAGTATGCTGATTTTAGTTCCTTTGGTTATACATCAAAGAGTGGGAGAGCTGGTTGATATGGTTGTTCCTTCCAAGTTTTTTTAGGAAGCTCTATACTTCTTCCAGAAAAGATGCACTAATTAGCAATCCCATCAACAAATTATATATCTGTTTACTGTGTCTTTAAAAAATTAGGGGCAGTAGAGTTTGGACCAAAGGATATCACTTAAGAATACAGACATTGTGTTTGTTAGTTGGCATTCCTCTAGTGTCTTCCCACAGACTTCCATAAAGGTGGCTGCTACATTTACTTTTCCCTGGGACCAGATTCTTGTGCAATTTTGGGGTCCACATATTGCCACCCACACATGCCACTTCTTTCTCTACCATTTAGTCAAAGAACTAGAAAGTTGCATGAACAGAGACAGATGAACTAGAAAAAGAGGATTGAATGCGCATCACTGGGGAAAGGGGATGGCTACTGAGGAAAACAGGTGAGGAAAAGGAAGCCCCTGTCACTAGCAGAGGACACCCTAACCAGGTACAAGGCCAGGGAAAATGGACCAGAGCTTCCATCAGCCAAGGTAGCTGACAAGCCAGGAGGGTCAAGCTGAGAATCCACAAAGTTCTCCTCTGTGCTTCACACTGGTCTGCCTTAGATCCACCCTGGTTGCAAGTGGGGTCCAGAATCAGACCTAGATGCTGATGTGGTTATGCTAAACCCATAGTTCCCTCCACCTTTAGGAGCCCCAGTTCCCATGAACCCCACTGGGCCAGGAATTGTGCTAGCAAAGATTGAAGTGCTTTCTCTGGAGCTTGTCATCCTGCTGGCATGTCCCAAGTCCGACCTATTAGCTATGCCCATGTGCATAACACCTGGGTTGTCAGGTTGTGGGCTAGTATGCAAAATGGCTTCCAGTGATGTGGTACCCACAGGTCCTGGCTGCATTGTGCTGTCACTCAGCTGTTACCTGCAAGAAAGCTTTTGCCCACAGCAGGGGCTGGGCTTCTGTGTTGCACAAAGAGAAAGAGTTGTGCAGTCAGTCACTGCCACCAGCAGCCCTAGTTGTAATCCTTAGTATGTATAATGTGTGTGTGTGCGGGGGGGGGGGGAGCTGATGGGTGGTTTCAGCACTACTAGGATGCTGGAGAGTAGAGCTGGGTCCCTGCACCAGCTATACACGTCAACTTGTAGATGAAGGGAGAGAGGCAATGCTGCCACTGGGTGGGAGGTTCCATAACCAGCGAGCAACCTATTGAATGGGCTGTAGTTGTTCTGGGAGACAAGAAGGGACTGGAAGATGACAGCCTTGGATAGATGGGTGGAATCCATAGCACCATCGATGACAGACTTATGTTGATCATATATAGTCTCTGTCATCTAGGAATGCGTCCACTGCATGATCCATAACTTGGAATAACATGAGCAGAGAGGGGTGTTGTAGAGAGGCTCTCCTTAGTTCCTCATGATGGTTTTCAGATGTGGGTTTAAGAGTGATGTGTGGAACAAAGGAGTATACTTTATACTTTCCATAGGATCTGGGAAAGGAGACCCTAAAAGTAGGTGGTCTGGTAGAGAATGGTCCATTTTCCACCTGCCTATGATGCATAGAATTATGAACCTGGGGGCATGGCAAGAGCTGCTTATTTAAGCCTGGGACAATTATTACAATCACTGCTATAGAAGAGGGTATAGTGTCCATGGCAGGGATCTCAGATGGACAGTTGGCTGCTGCATCAGGTGTACAGATGCTTTGGCTCTAGAGGTGACAGATTTCCTTGCCAGAGTTAGAAGGCTGGCCAATGCTAACAGGTTTGCTGGTGGAAGGGATTAAAGAAGATCTGGGAATGAAAAAAGAGAAGGAGGAAAATCCACACACTTGATGGTTGGGGATTTCATTCTCAGGAGGCAGGTTGAAGGGAAAGACTCCAGGATATGAGATATGGGGAGGAGGGAAATGCGGTGTGTGGCAGCTCTTGCCAAGTGAGTAGAGCGTTGATACTCACCAGCAAGGGCACCCACACTGGGACTGGGCCTCAAGAGATCAAGAGGGTAGCAGGAGAAGACAAAGACAACCTCTCCCTCAATAATTGGTTTGAGGGAAGGTAGGCAGACAGGATCAGGGGAAGAAGCCTGGTTTGCCCATTGGTGGTGGCAAGAATAGCTGGGACCTGGGAGGCATCAGTGGGTGGAACCATGGATCTAAAGTCCCTGCAGGGGCCACAAGTGGGGAGAAAGAATTCAGAGTGGTGGTGTAGGCCATTGCAGTCTGTCTTACCCACCAAGGCCTCCATGTCATCCTCCATGATACTGCTCTTTCTGGAGACCGAAACTTCTTCTGCAGGGTCCTAAGTCTTCCTCCATAGGAACATTGAGGTGGCAGCTCACCTCAATGCCACTGGCAGTGGTAGCTACAGGGTCATTTGTGGGGGCCTGTTTCTATTGGGAGGCTTCCTGCTAGCAGCAATGAGTGGAAGATATCTCACTAATGGGTTAGTTGAAGACTTTCCCCTCCACCCCTCTCCAGATTCCTAGGAGCCTAGAAAACAGGGCAGAAGGTCTTCATCCAAACCTTACTTTACCCACTTCTCTGGAGGCACGGAGCAGACTGGGGCTGCTCAGGGAGAACTGCTGCCTCTGCGTCAGGCTGCACCAAAGTCAGCACACCTGCAACAGAGCTGTGCTACCTGGGGCAGCATGGCTGTCAGAGAAGTTTGCCAATGTCTTGGCTTGGCACTGAATCACGAGCCACTCACAGCTTTGTAGATTCAAACAGCAATTCTTTATTCCCGAACTCACACCGGCCTCTACAAACATGTTCTGGGGAAATCTAAAATCTGCCCGCACAATTCACCTACTCCAGGAAGCTTTTTCCCAAATCCCATTTGAATCTCATGAGAAATCAACAGGAACAAGCAGCAGGAACACCCTAATCCCAGCAGCAATAATCTTCAACCTCCAACTTCCCTAAAACCCCTATTGTCTTAAACCGGGAATGCCCTAAACCCAAATTATCTTAAACCCGGATACTTCCTAAAACCTGCAGGATACACCCTAATCCTGGATCCACCCTGGTCATTGAGCAGGGTCACCTTTCTCAAACACACATTCAAGACCACAACAAATTTCCAAGGCAAGTCCATTTAACATGGGGTACACTGGCAAGGAAGTTTCGATGTGTCATTCCTACTTGGCAATGGCCCTCAGCAGAAGTTCACTGGAGGCACCTGGTCCCTCTCTTGTATGGTGTTTCTTTCTTCAGACCCAGGAGTAGCCTCCACACAGCAAGACACTCCTGAGTCTCTAGAGGCTTGGAGGGTGCTACTCCTCCATTGTTAGGGACACCATTTCCAAATTGTCCTGCATTTCTATTTGTTGTTTTCTTCCTCTTCCTCAATTCTCCTCCTCCTCTTGCAAGTTTCTGTCCTGTGCCACCACAGCCACTTCCACTGCTGCTGCCATCAGTTCCTCTGGTTTTCTTGGGCCCTCACCTCTTTGCTTTCCCAAGGAAAATGGAGGTATGTGACCTAGAATCCTGAGCTGCACAGCATGATGGACCTGCTTCAGTGGTGAAGGCAGGACAAAAGGTCTAGGCTTGGGAGGAGGTTTCTGAGGTTCTGGAGGGTCAGAAACTTCGCTTGTTACCAGTGGACAGTTCATGCTTTTCCCTGTGGTCCCCAATAGGAGGGTGGTGGGAGGATCCACATAGAAAAGTGCACCGCTTGCAGGAGAGGGCCTCTGTAGCAGCCAGATGAGCAATGCATAAAATGACAGGTTTCTTGGAGAAGTGGTAGATGCTGGGGCATCAGGGTGATCCTGCCTAGGAGCTGGAGGCTGGCAGGTCGGGCCAATGGGCGGGCAATAGCTGAGAGGGCCTGTTGGTCCGAGACAGCACTTGTTGAGGAGAGTGCCCTTTCAGAGCACTTGGTGGTGGTGGTGGGGGGGTCTATTCTAGAGAGGAGTGAAGAGATGGAGGCAGCTGGGCTAGGACACCGCCAACTTCCATTGCCCAAATGCACATTGAGTCCAGTTCTTTGGACGAATGGCTAGAACAGGGGACAGGAAAGGGCTTGCAGGAATCTGGTGGGGAAGAATGGTTGGTGAAGAGAAAGTCTCCAGGGCAAAAGGCTAGGCCCACTCTTCACTGATGGCCTGCACTTCTTAGTTACTGGGGACTCTCCACTTCCTCGCAGGTGTGTGGCACCATGGGGGCTACCATATGCCAACTGTGGGACTGCAGCCTGATCCCACAGTGATCTTCAGTCTTGGCTGCCGGTTCCAAAAGCTCCTGATGCCAGGCCAGGGCGCTGTTTTGGGCACCAAATGCATATGTGTCGCCAGCCCTCTCCTCAGGGGCATCAAGAGAGATACGAAAGACATTTAGTGGTTACTAGGACATGGAAGAGTGGTGCGGGTGCTGCTGAAAGCCCAACCTCATGGCAACTCAGATCCTGCCACACCCCTCCAGCGACACCTCCAGGTCTTGGATTCTACCTTACATCTAGGGGCATCTTCCTACAAGGCGACAGCCTGAACCGCTGCCCCTGGGCTTCTGAGGAGAGGGAGCCATTCCCTCATTTAAGGGCATGCTGCCACCAGCCCCACCCCTCCCTGCAGATTCCATTCACTTCCTTGAATTTTTTTAAGAGCATAGGAAGCCCCACATCTTCTCTGAGGTCAGTCAGATACCTATAGTGGCCCTGCCAGGCCTTGGATTCAGAATGCTTTCTGTCATCAGTAATATTCTCCACTTGTCTTTTGGAGGCAAAGTAATGTTCAGCTCATGATAGGTGATTCTTCTGATACTTGGGCTTTGTAGAAGTGATCATGTTGAGGTCAAATTTGTGAAGGCAAAATATTTCCAAAAGCCACCTTGATTACCAAATTAGAAAAATATTTTATTAATGAAAATTTATACCTGGCAGACTATTTTGGGATGGTGAGTAACTGCTCTGCTGCTGGAATGTTAGAGAGGTGCTCTTGGTCCCTTCACCCACTGTGCCTACCACATGAAAGTCAAGGGGGCTTATGTCATGCCACTGGATGGCAGATCCCTAGATCCATGATGCACATTAGAGCATGGGCCAGAGTTGCTCTGGGAGGCAGTAGAAGACTGGAAGACTGCTTGTACAGTGGGTGGGTACCCACAGCATCATCTGCAGCAGGCTTGGGAGATGCACAGATGTGGAGGAGAAGGGGCAGTCTGAATGATGGTGCAGGCTCCCACAGTCAGATTATTACCCTGCAAGGCCTCCACTTCATCCTCTGAGATCCAGCTCTTCTTCATATTCAGAACCTTCTTCTGCAGGGTGCCTTGATTTTCTTCCATAGAAACACAATAATGCTTAGGAGGTGGTGGCCCTCTCCACCATAACACAGCAGCCTTGGTGCCATGGCATGGGCCTATTCCATTTTGTGGCCTCCTTCTAGCAGCTATACCTGGACAACAGCTCCCCAATCAGCCTGATGAAAGATTTTCAGCAGCACTACTTTTCTGCTCCTAGGAGCCTTGAGGGTGGGACAGATTTTCTTCTTTCAGGCATTTCTTTCCCCACTTTCATGGCAGCGTGGAGCAGCCTGGGGTTGGCTCAGGGAGTACTGCTGCCTCTGTATCAGCCTGAGAAAGAGTAGACCAACCAGCAGCAGGACTGTGCCAACTGGGGACAGCATGGCCATCCAAGGAGTAAGTAGCTCATGGGAGAAACGTGGGCCCCTACTTTTTTTTTTCTTGCATAGCATAGCATTTAATGTTTTCGATCTTAAAAATGTTTTATTAGTGCATTATAGTTATTCACAATAATTAATAATAGTGGGGCTCATTTTGACAAAAATCATACACGCATGGAGAATAATTTGCTCCACTTTAGTCCTCAGTGCTTACTCTATCTGTCCCTCCTCCCTCCCTCTGTTCCACTTCCCCTCCTCTACTTGTATTCAACATATTTATTATATTAAATGGTGCTTTGTAGGCATATACAAAGGTGAAATTCATCATGGTATATTCATATGTGAACATGGCATAATTCAGTCAATTTCATTTGACTGTTGCTTCTTTTCCTGTCTTTCTCCCTCATCCTCTATTTCCTTCTTCTACTCCACTGATCTCCCTTCAATTTTCTTTCTTATTTGATATTTTTAGATACCCATGACAGTAGTGTATATTTTGATGTATTATACATACATGGAGTGCAACCCATTCCAATTTGGATACGATTCTTTTGGTGGTACATGATGTGAAGTTACAGTGGTCATGTACTCCAATATAAGCACAGGCAAATAAATCCAATTCATTCTACTGTCTTTCCTATACCAACCCTCTCCCTTCCCTTCATTTCTTTTTTCCTTAATCCAATCAACCCCTATACTTTCCTTTCCTACCCTCTCTTTTCATGGGTTAGCATCCACATATCTGAGAGAAAACATTTGGCATTTTGGGTTTTTTTTAATTGGCTTATTTCACTTAACATGATATTTTCCACTTCCATCCATTTGCTGGAAAATGCCACAATTTCATTCTTCTTTTGGCCGAGTATATTCTATTGTGTATATATACCATATTTTCTTTATCCATTCATCTGATGAAGGTACCAGGTTTGGTTCGTTAGCTTAGCAATTGTGAATTGAGCAGCTGTAAACATTGATATGGCTGTATCACTGCAGTATGCTGATTTCAACTCCTTTGGGTATAACCTAAGTAGTTGGATAACTGGGTCAAATGATGGTTCCATCCCAAGTTTTCTGAGGAATATCCTTATTGTTTTCCAGAGTGGTTACACCAATTTGCACTCTCACCAGCAATGTGAGTGAACCTTATTCTCCACATTTTCGCCAACTTTTAATGTTGCTTGTGTTCTTGATAATTGCCATTCTGAATAGAGTGAGATTAAATCTCAGTTTAGTTTTAATTTCTCTGACTAATAGTTATTGAAAATTACTTTATATATCCTTCATATATTTGTTGACCATTTGTATTTCTACATCTGTGAAGGGCTTTTGTTTTGTTTGTGTACTGAATGATCCAGGACTCTTACATACATTCATATTTGTTTCTCTTTCCTCATTTCTAGCCTTTTTTTTCATTTTTCTTTTTTTTCCCCCTGAAGATGTAATTTTTCCGTGTTCTGTATTTTCAGGGTTAGCAATTCTGATTAGCTGATTTTGATTTTGTTTTATGTATCGACTTTGCCACTACTCTGTCTCCCTTATCTCCTATTCTCTTTTTTTCTATTTCTGACACCAATATTTCAATCTCTCTTTCCTCCTTTAAATTATTCTGTTTTCTCTTCATTTTCTCATTAACAACATATCCTAAGTACCACTGTGTCTGCCCTATCCACCCTTTGAAATTGCAAACAGTTTTTGACTCTCTTTTCTCTCCTTCTTTCCTCATACTCAACTCTATCTTTAATATTTGTTAAAACTAATTGAGATACATAACAACTACACCTACCATCAATGTCATAGCAATAATTAATATGGTGGAAACCATAGACAACACCTATTATTTGATTTTAAGCCACATATAATGCATAATTATTTGTGGTTTTTACTAATGGAAATTGCTCATCCCACTATCTACATATTGAACCAATTAACATTAGCTAGCCAAATAGGACCTAAGGATTTAGTCTACTGCTACATAATGTTTACATACATTACTATTATGATTGGGATCCCTCCACTCCAATCTGTGAGGTACTAATGACATAGAGGAACACTATAAACTCATAAGGTAAAAACTCTACAGCATCAGACCCATCCAGATAGATGGGTAGACTGTTTCAATAAGGAGATAGAGATCCTGAAGAAGAATGAGTCAGAAATCCTCAAAAGGAAAGAATGAATAAGCCAACAATATAAAAAAGCAAGGGAACAAATGATCCCAAATAACACAGAAACTGTGGACAATAGACTCCATTGACACCACAGTGGAAGAAATGTCAGAGATGGACTTCATAAAATTCATGGTTAAGCTAATCTACCAGGTAAAAGATGGCATAAGAAATGAAATCAGAGAGAAAATTCAAGAAGTAGTAGACTATTTCAATAAGGAGATAGAGATCCTGAAGAAGAATGAGTCAGAAATCCTCATAAAGGAAAGAATTAATAAGCCAAATTAAAAATTCAATGGAGAGTATCACCAACACACTAGATAGAGTTTCAGGCAATGAAGACCTGGGTCCTCTCTTACAAGGTCTTCATTCCTTTGTCTTAAGAATTGGATTCATGGCAATTAAGTCTCCCTGCATCTCCAGAGGCTTAAATGGTGATACTCTTTACTTTTTGCCCAGCCCATCTGTCTCTCTGTGATCCTCCTCCTGCTCCTCACCCACCATGATTCCTCTGGCTGCACTTGGGCCCTCTCCTCTCCCTTTTCATTACTCAAGGGAAAGGGAGGTGACTGGTTATCATAGATTTTTCAATTTGGAATACCTGTTCAGGAATGGACTTCCATAAATGAGATACTTGTGAATCTGAAGAAGCAGCAGCAGATTGGATGAGCCAATTTAGGTGTCAGTGCCAAGTGACAGAGAGTTTATAGTCATAACTGAAAAGGCCAAGACACATTAGCCAAGGTCATTGGGAGAGAAGGGTGAAGATCTGCCCCCTCCCCACCAGCACATGCATATTTTCATGAGAGATGATATTCTGCTGATAGAACTGGGGAATAAGTTTAGGCAAAAAGCTATAGAAAGTACAACAGAATGGCTCTTTTGGATCTGGGACACTTGTGCTGAAGATATACTCCTACTAGAGCAAACAGAGTAAGAGCACATCAGTCACCACCTGCCCTACATTAAGCTGTATATATTAAACTGTAAATGAGGACACTTCCATCTCTTTATTTTTCTTGGTGATAGCTTCCTGAAACTATGCTTGGGACAATGTGGCAGAGTCCCAATATGGCACCCTGTGATGGAAACCCATGGAAGAACTCCAAGACCTAAGGCAGTTATGGATGAAGCAGGCCCTTCATGCAGCAATCTGCACTGGTCCTGATAATTAACCATTCACAGCAGAACTGAAGGACCACTCTTCAAGCATCTATGAGGCAGTGTCATAGATGTCTATAGTCATTCCTGAGCCTTTTACTGGCCACTTCATATTTCTCAAGCTACACTAGAAGGCAAAGGAAATACAAGAGGTCCAATGAGGAAAAGAAGGTCAATATGCTTCCACTGAAGGAGTGCAACAATGGTCTTTGTTTTTCCACAAGTGTATTTAAATAACCTGATCCTATTTTATGTGATTGTAGTGGCAGCTGTGACTTGGACATAAACTGAATGAGTACTGAAGTTTTATTATGTTGATCATGTGGCTTTAACTTCTGTGTCACTATGCCACCAGCTCAAAGAGTGTAGGCACACTTCCAAGACAAAGGATGGGGTGTAAACTCCTACAAGTTGGAAAGGCTTGGGGTCTGTCTCTCTGGCGTTCAGGGGTTATTTGTTTGTGTCCTGCTGTTGTACATAAATGTTCTAAATTCCCAAATATACCTTCCTGGATATTGAGAATCTGACATCACTGTACTCCATAATTTAGGATTAATCTTAAAGACATTGTGTGACTTAATAAAAGCTTTGTCTTATGGGACTGGGAATTGGAACATCTCAAGTGCTTTTCTAAACAAACTCATTGTACAGGCATGGGGAATGGCCAGCATCTTTTTGGGGAGTTGTTCTTCCTGCTGAGGAGGGTGTAAGCCACCTGAGAAATTAAAGTGTAGAATAGTTAGTGAAGTACAAAAGACAAAGAATCAGAAATATGTTTTCAAAAGTGGAGCCCTGATAGGTTTAGTCCACACAGGTGTTAGAGCTACACAAAGAAAATGGCTCCAGTGGGGGGGGGGTACATCAAAGGCAGGAATAAAGTTTCAAGGGCAGAGTCTTGCTTTATGTTGCCCTGCAGTTCATCAGGTTGATTGGCATCTTGGCAGGTAACACCCATCTCAGGTGCCATGTGGGACATGGAAGAGAAGGATAGAAATTCACAATATCTCTGGGAAGTCTTACACAAAGGAAATGTCCACTGGAAGTTCCCAAACACCAGATGTTACTATCCACTAGACTGTAATGCAGACAAAGTCCACACATAGCCCTCAGATGGCTTGCGACATAGAGGAAATACATGCCTTGGGTATATTAGCACAAGAACATCCCTATAATATTTTTTTTTTTACTCCTGCCCTGATGGGTTTGAATGAGTCCTATGGAAATGTAAGGGCAATAAATGAGTTCAATTTTGGCCTTGGTCACAGCTCTGAAAGAGGTCAAAAATAAGGGATGCTTTTATAATTATGTCAAAATGAATCCTACTATTATGTATAACTAAAAAGAACTAATTAAAAGATAATTGATATCTCCACTTTGAGCAATACAATAACTAATGTAATAATTCATTTTCACTCTGATGTCTATGTACATCCTCTCAAACCAAATTCACTATATTTGAGTTTCAGATTAAATATTAATTCCTCAGTGATTCTTTCTTTGAACTCCTTGTCTTTATTGGACACTTCATTCTATTCCTCTATTTTCTCACTGTATATTTATTTATTTCCTCTTTTATTTATTTCTACATCACTATTAGACTAACTGCAGATAAGTCAATTCCATAACCACAAGGCCAGTTTCCCTTTGGCTATTACTTCTAAACTCTCAGATTTCCCAAGAGATGGACAATAAAATTGAAACAAAGCCAAATGTAAATACGTGTGCAGAGTATCCTTCTGGAGTTCCCTTAAATATGTGGCATAAATTTCAAGAATTACATAAAATTCATTCAGAAGGAAATAAATGTTTCAGAGAGGATAAACTGAATAATGAAAAAGAATCTCAAAGAGAAAAGTACTCAAAACCCAGGGGAAGGCATCAGTGATCGATTTGAAACCTCTGTTAAAAAAATAAAAAAGGTGAAAATTCTGGTCTTGAAAAAAGAAGAGACAATACTATGGAGGAGTGGGATTTTGAGACATTATAACCAGCTAGTTAGTCAATAAGTGAATGAAATGGAGAATTTTGTTAACTGCCTATGAATCCAAGCATATAGGGAGAAAGAACAGGTTTTAATTTATTTCCATAGAACCATAGTATAAAATCAATATTGCTCTTCATCTATTTGGAATAGCATAGTTAGTGAGCTCCTTGTACTTACATATTTGTACCTGGTATATTTGAACTTATTCTGGAACAGTTTTTTTTTTTTAAGATTTCCATTAGATTATAATGGATTAGACTTAAGTGCAAAAAGTCTCAACTGATATTTTACTTAAGTCTTTACAAATGACTTTAATCATGTTAAAAATTGATTCTTTACTGGAACCAGTAGAGTTGATTTTTCATTTCACATAGAGAAAAAAACTGATTAATTTTGTATAATTTTATACAAAGTATTGCAATTTAAAAAGGTCAGAATAGACAAAAGATCATATCAATATATAACACCAGTAAAGTAAGAACATCATCCAATATTGTTATAAAGTTCTACCCAAATCCCATTCAGACACAGTTATGAAACCTATGTCTAAATGTTCCCACAGAGGAGACTCTGTATGAATAATATGTTAATAGTTACGGTGTCCTTGGTGTTGTGAATTATTTTGAGATACTTTGAAATCAGCTTGACTTTTTGAATTTCATTTTCCCACATAATACTTTTCCTCTACTGAGTACAAATAAGGCTATCTCCTCTTTGACCAAAAAGATGGACTAAATGTGGCTCTCAAAGTCAGATACACAAAGAAGTTATATTAAACACATTATTGAAAGGTTGCTTCCATAAAATCCAGGAAAGTAAAAGTAAATTGGTTTTCTATAAATAACATACTTAAACTTGAAGGAACATGAGTTTTAATGCACTTGTTTTTAAAGATATTTGTAACTACTTTAACACTGTAGGAAAAATAAATGATATAAGTTAATGACAGGTGGACACATGAGCACACACTTTCCTTTTTACTTTGGGCTCCAACATGATTTTGCTGGGTCTGGCCTGTCCCTGTAACAGGGGTCTACTTCATGCTTTGAGTATAAACTTTGCTGCTCAACCACAAGCAGTTTATTGTAAAACGTTTTCTTTTTCATTTTCTTCTTGTTTTGCCTCTCACACTCCATATCAGCAGGATAAACAGACCAAAATTGTTCCTGTCCTGTACTAAATTATGCTGTCCTTCACTGTCCAGGAGGAAGGGAGGAAGGGAGGAAGGGAGGGAGGGAGGGAGGAACTCTATACCTGAGGTCCAGAGCAATGAGTCACTCAAGGACACCTGATGGACACTAATGATTTATATCTACTGATAATATCTGGATTCCTCACCCTTGTGTTCCTCTTCTAAAAGCTCTCTATTACTCCAGGCAGAGAAAATCACAACCTCTGGGGCAGCAGTCCCAAGTTCCTCCTTTGCTAGCAAGTCAAGAAAACCTTTTTTTCTTTTTCTCAAATCCTTGTGCTTGTTATTTGATTGGCAATGGAGATAAAGACCAAGCTTTTGATATCATCCCAACTCATTGACCACAGGTCCTGTAATTTTGTAATTTCTGCATATGTTGGTCCCTTTCTGAATCTGTGTCAAGAGTTTTCCTAAAGACACAGAGATTTTGATATGTTGTGTCTATGTTCTAATTTACCTCTAAGAATTTTTTAATCTCTTCCTTGATGTCTTCTGTAACATATAGTTCATTCAGTAGCATATTGTTCAGTCTCCAGGTGATGGGGAAATTTTAATTTTTCATTTTGTCATTGATTTCCAATTTCATTCCATTATCATCTGATAAAATGCATGGTAATATCTATACTCCTTTGTATTTGCTAAGAGTTTCCCTGTGGCATTATATATGGTCTATTTTAGAAAAGGATCCATGTGCTGCTGAGAAGAAAGTGTATCCTCTTGATACAGGTTGAAATATTATATATATATATATATATATATATATATATATATATATATATATCAGTTAAGTCTAAGTTATTGATCGTGTTATTGAGCTCTGTAGTTTCTTTATTCAACTTTTGTTTGGAAGATCTATCCATATTGAATTTGTAAAAAACAAATAAACAAAAAAACACAGCATGTTGATTTCTGCCTTTTAACCCCTGCAATGATTGATATTTCTGTAAAATAAGTTTTCATAAAATTTTATGTCAGGAAGAAAAGTGTAACTCAATATGGAACATTCAAAGAAATGAGATCTTCTCTGCAGGCTGTCAACAAATATCAGGGAAAAGCCAAGCAAACCCCCTCCTCTACCAACTTCCTTTCTCTTCCATCGATGCTGCATATAGGAGATTTTTTTCCTCCAGTGAGCTCCCCTCAATTCATTCCCCAGCTGCAATGAATGGCGCCCTTCCTGAGGGAAACAGGCTCTCTGTCCTTGAAACTGCCAAGGTGGGTTCATGTTCCCCCTGCTGGCAGCCAGGGCACAGCACAGAAAGCTCAGAGATCACTGTTGAGTTGTTCCCAGCTGCCCCCTGTTGGATCTCCACTAAATGGTTGGACATTGATACACAGGTGTTTAATGTCACAATTTTATAAAGTGCAAGGGGAAATGCATCAAAGCAAGTATCCTGTGTTTTAGTGAATAGAAGCAGTGAAAGAGGGCATCCCTGTCTAGTTCCAGTTTGTAGAGGGAGTGTCTTTAATTATTCTCTATTTAGAATGATGATGGCCTGAGGCTTAGCATAGATAGCCTTTATGATGATGAGATACACCCCTCTATCCCTAGTTTTTCTAGTGTTTTGAACATAAAGGGTGCTATATTTTGTCAAATGCTTTTTCTGCATCTATTGAGATGATCATATGATTCTTATCTTTGAGTCTATTGATGTGATGAATTACATTTATTGATTTCCTTATGTTGAACCAACCTTGAACCCCTGGGATGAATCCCACTTGATCATGGTGCACGATCCTTTTGCTATGTTTTTGTATTCAATTTGCCAGAATTTTATTGAGAATTTTTGCATCTATGTTCATTAGAGATATTGGTCTGAAGTTTTCTTTCTTTGATATGTCTTTGTCTGGTTTTGGGATCAGGGTGATATTGGCCTCATAGAATGAGTTTGGAAGTGCTACTCTTTTTCTATTTCCTAAAATAAATTGTAGAGTATTGGTATTAGTTCTTCTTTAAAGGTCTTGTAGAACTCAGCTGTGTATCTATCTGGTCCTGGATTTTTCTTGGTTGGTAAGCTTCTGATGGTGTCTTCTATTTCGTCACTTGGTCTGTTTAAATTGTGTATATCTTCCTGATTCAATCTGGGCAAATTTCATGAGTTAAGAAATTTGTCAATGCCTTTAATGTCTTCTATTTTATTGGATATAAGTTTTTAAAATAATTTCTTGGTATTTCTGTAGTATCTGCTGTGATATTAACTTTTTCATCATGTATGCTGGATATTTGAGTTTTCTCTCTCCTTCATTAGTGTAGCTACTAAAAAGTTTCTTCTCAGCAAAAGAAACAATCTGTTAGGTGAACAGAGAGCCTACATCCTTGGAACAAATTTTTACCCCTCATATATCAGATAGAGCACTAATCTCTAGGGTATATAAAGAACTCAAAAAGCTAAACACACACACACACACACACACACACACACACACACACACACACAAATTAACCCAATCAACAAATGGGCCAAAAACCTGAACAAACACTTCTCAGAAGAGAATATACAATAAATAAAAAAAATATGAAAAAATGTTCATCATCTCTAGCAATTAGAGAAATGCAAATCAAAACTACTCTAAGATATCATCTCACTCCAGTCAGAATGGCAGCTATTATGAAGACAAACTACAGTAGTATTGGCAACGATGTAGGGAAAAAGGTACACTCATACACTGCTGATGGGACTGTAAATTGGTGCAGCAATATGGAAAGTAGTATGGAGATTCCTTGGAAATCTGGGAATGGAACTACCATTTTATCCACCTATCCCTCTCCTTGGTCTATACCAAAAGACTTAAAAACAGCATACTACAGGACACAGCCACATCTAAACATAAAAATCTATGTTTATAGCAGCACAATTCACAATAGCTAAACTGTAGAGCCAACCTAGATGCCCTTCAGTGGATGAGTGGATTAAAAAAATGTGGCATATATACACAATGGAATATTACTCAGCAATAAAAGTGAATAAAATCATGACATTTGCAGGTAAATGGATGACATTGGAGAAGATAATGCTAAGTGAAGTTAGCCAATCCCCCCCAAAATGCTGAATGTTTTCTCTGATATAAGCAGGCTGACTCTTAGTGGGGTAGGGAGGGGGAGCATGGGAGGAATAGATGAATTCTAGATAGGGCAGAGGGGTGGGAGGGAAAGGGAGGGGGCAGGAGATTAGCAAGGATGGTGGAATGTGATAGATGTCATTCTCTAAAATGCATGTGTGAAGACACAAATTGATGTCAATATACTTTATATTCAACCAGAAATGTGAAAAACTCTGATGTGTATATGTAATAAGAATGCATTCCGCTGTCATTTATACTTAAAAAACAATAAAAACATTAAAACAAATATTTAAAATTTTTAAAAAGAAAAAAATTGTAATGCATTCCACTTTCATTGATTTTCTTTTAAAACAATCAATAAAAAATAAATGAGCACTCTTTGCTATTGCTCCTTTGACTTTTTTTGCATGGGTCTATGTGTGAAGTCTGTATTCTTTTCTATTTATTGATGCACTATCATTTCCTTATGCTCACCCTGAATTCTTGGGGCTTTATAATAAGCACTGGAATGAGAAGGTATTATTTCTTTAAATATGTTATTCAGGATTGTGTAGGCTATTCTACGTTTTGAATATTTTGTGAAAATCTATAAAAGAGGTTAATGAAAGTCTGATTTGGAATGTTGTATTGACCAAGTGAAGATGAATTGGCATCTTAAAAATATTTAGTTTATAAATAATGAAAAAGGTGATCTGTTCATTTATTTAGATTTTATTTCCTTCCCACAATATTTCACAGCTTTTGGTGGATATACTTTTGTACATAGTGTGCTATATTTATACCTGTTCCATTTCTTAGTAATTTTGTAAATGGCATTTTTTAAAGATTTAAAATGAGTTGTTTATTGCAGGTGTAAGGAAACTCAGTGACCTTATGTCTTGACATGGTAGGTCGTTTTCTGTTAGCTCCATCTACCATCACTAATAATAGCAAAAGCAATTCTAAGCAGGAAGTGTGAATCTGGAGGTATAGCAATTCTAAGCAGGAAGTGTGAACCAGAGTTCAAACTGTACTACAAAGCAATAGTAACAAAAACAGCATGGTACTGGTACCAAAACAGGCAGGTGGACCAATGGTACAGAATAGAGGACACAGAAACCAATCCACAAAATTACAACTTTCTTATATTTGATAAAGGGGCTAAAAATATGCAATGGAGTAAGGATAGCATCTTCAACAAATGGTGCTGGGAAAACTGGAAATCCATATGCAACAAAATGAAACGGAATCCCTTTCTCTCCCCATGCACAAAAGTTAACTCAAAATGGATCAAGGAGCTAGATATCAAATCAGAGACACTGTGTGTGATAGAAGAAAAAGTTGGCTACGATCTACATACTGTGAGGTCCGGCTCCATATTCCTTAATAGGATGCCCATAGCCCAAGAGTTAATTACAAGAATAAACAAATGGGACTTACTTAAACTAAAAAGTTTTTTTCTCAGCAAGAGAAACAATAAAAGAGGTAAATAGAGAGCCTACATCCTGGGAAAAAATTTTTACCCCTCACACTTCAGATAGAGCCCTAATATCCAGAATATACAAAGAACTCAAAAAATTAAACAATAAGATAACAAATAACCCAATCAACAAATGGGCCAAGGACCTGAACAGACACTTCTCAGAGGAGGACATAAAATCAATCAACAAGTACATAAAAAAATGCTCACCATCTCTAGCAAATAGAGAAATGCAAATCAAAACCACCCTAAGATACCATCTCACTACAGTAAGATGGGCAGCCATTATGAAGTCAAACAACAATAAGTGCTGGCGAGGATGTGGGGAAAAGGGTACACTTGTACACTGCTGGTGGGACTGCAAATTGGTGAGGCCAATTTGGAAAGCAGTATGGAGATTCCTGTGAAAGCTGGGAATGGATCCACCATTTGACCCAGCTGTCGCCCTTCTCAGACTATTCCCTGAGGATCTTAAAAGAGCGTACTATAGGGATACTGCCACATCAATGATCATAGCGGCACAATTCACAATAGCTAGTCTGTGGAACCAACCTAGATGCCCTTCAATAGATGAATGGATAAAAAAAAATGTGGCATCTATACACAATGGAGTATTACGCACTAAAAAATTGACAAACTTGTAGAATTTGCAGTGAAATGGATGGCATTAGAGCAGATTATGCTAAGCAAAGCTAGCCAATCCTTAAAAAACAAATGCCAAATGTCTTCTTTGATATAAAGAGAGCAACTAAGAACAGAACAGAGAAGAAGAGCATGAGGAAAAGATTAACATTAAACAAAGACGACTTGTGGGAGAGAAAGGGAGAGAGAAGGGAAAGCATATGGAAATGGTAGGAGACCTTCAATGTTACACAAAATTACATATAAGAAGTTGTGAGGGGAAAGGGGGAGGGAAACAAGGGAGAGAATTGAACAACAGCAGAGGAGGTAGAGAGGGAAGATGGGAGGAGAGGGGAGGGGGTATAGTAGAGGATAGGAAAGGTAGCAGAATACAACAGTCACTAATATGCCATTATGTAAAAATGTGAATGTGTAACCAATGTGATTCTGCAATTTGTATTTGGGGTAAAAATGGGAGTTCATAACCCAATTGAGTCAAATGTATGAAAAATGGTATATCATGAGCTTTGTAATGTTTTGAACAACCAATAAAAAAAAAAGAGTAGCTCAGATGGGGATCCACACCTTGCCTTGACCTTTATCCCAAAAGACTTGCCCCTGAGGTAGAAAATATCCTGTCCTTCAGGGGTAGTTGTCCTGGTTTTCCCAGCACCAAGTAACATACTGTATGCACTCAATTAAAGTTAATTTTGCATGAGTCAATGAAGGAGTAATCCAATAATATTTCTGAAGCATCCTTAGCATCAATATGTAGCCTGTGCTTCATGACGCTTTCCTTACACAATCTCTCTTACTTGCAGGTTACCTGGCAGAATTCCTTATCTTTATTCACCAGATCCACATTTTAGAGTTGTAGTTAGTTTTGCATTCACTCACACAAGCATTTATACTGTAACCACTATTTGCCAACCACTGTTTCACAGCAGCTCCACCATAGAGCTACACTCACAACCCAGCAGAAAGCATTTCTGGAAGGAGTGAGACGATGGACTGAATCCTCTCCTAAAAGGGACAAAATTGGGCTACTTCAATTATTTTTTTCTACTTGGTCTCATGGCTTTTCAATTACAAAAGCCATGCATACTCTTTGTAAAAAAAAAAAAAGACACATAGTTCACAGAGGTTTATCAATTAAGTCTAAATTCCTCAGAGAACTGAGAAGAGTTCCCTTATTTTGACTTTCCAAAAGTATAAGTATGTTAATATATACCTATAATTGTTTCAAAAACATGGAAATGCATATCTCCTTAACAGATATTAAATTCAGCACAATGGCCTATGGGCAGAGAAATGAAGGAGGTTCTCATTCTCTATTTTTTGTTTGTTTGTTGACATTGAGGACCTTACATGTGTATACTTAAAATCTGATTAAAATGAGAGATATGCAGTGATATTTTATAAACTAACCAGTGCACAATATGATAGTTAACACCCAGTGAGATGAATAGTAAGTACTAGTTTTCCCCTCCAAACTCATGAAAGAATAGAGTTTGAAACCTAGCTTGAATATCCAACAAATTACCTGGGGATTGCCATTAGGAAAAATTCAGACTTCCTCCCTCTATCAATATGTCAAGAAGAAAGCACTTTCTCCTGACCCTACCCACGAGCACATTGGTCTAATGCATCATCCATAGTGTCTCACACAATCGTCCAACCCAGCCAGGCTCTCCACCATCCCCAAGTCCTCACCTGTGGTGTCCTCATGCAGGCCAATGTCAAAAGCCAGCTTATCAGTTAAAGACCACCAGGTGGAGAGGCAGCACAGATACTAAATCACAGAACCAGAAGTGATTGCTCAGCATTTATTGTCACGGTGGAGTCCTATTCTGACAACTAATTTGATCTCTCTCTCTCTCTCTCTCTCTCTCTCTCTCTCTCTCTCTCTCTCTCTCTCTCTCTCTGCTGCTTAGCCTTTTTCTAAAAATCTGGATCCCTCTGAACAAAGCTCAGATATTTATTGGCTGAGGCAAAACAGCCCTAGCACAGCATTCATTAGGAGCAATATTTAAAGGAAATGTGTAATTTTTCCCCATAAAAGACTAAGGAAATGTGTCACAACAAGACAAGTAACTGCAGATGTGTTTCTACATCTCTCACTTCATGTGATATATTCATGATCCCCAGCTAGAGCACAATGTGATCTGACAGTGAGAACTGGATCCCAAGCAGAAATTGAAAAACTATTCAATTTTATGTTCTACTTCTGTTTTCCCTTCATTTTTTTAACTCTCTGAAATCCATCCAGAATTACTTGGATTTGGTGTGCAGGATGAAGTTTGATTGTGCCTGTGTTTCCCTAGGAGGAATTGGTTTCTCTCCAGACTATCATCGCCTCCAACCCTTAGGTTTTCCTAACTGTATGTTCATGAAGTTTTGGGTCATTTTTCAGACCAACTCTCAGCACCTTGTTATGTGCTATAAGGAAGAGGACACAAAATAAATGTGGTATGAGCTTGCAGTACACCACCATCTGCACAAAGCACACTCAGAGCCAATAATTATGGGGACATGTGAAGAGGACACAGAGAAAGTTCTGGGGATTAGGAAAGTCCAGGACCCTCTCCAAGAGCTCTGGACAATTAAGGCAAAGGCTAGAAAATTCTCATTATGGAGCAGGGTCCATCCAGCTAAATGGTGGGTAGGGAGTGTGTGAAGGCAGGAGATGAACTGATTGGGGGGGACTTCAGCACCATTGATGTGTCATCTGTGTGAGCTGGAGACTTGGAATTGGCCTGCTGACTATGATGCACTGGCTCTCATGGTAATAGAAGAGGCTTCAAGGGTCTCCAAACCTGTACTGAGTAAGCACAGGACTCTGTATCTGACCTGGAAACAGGCAACCCACAGGAATCCCTGAAGTTCAAAGGCTTCAGATATGAACTGTGTTAAATGTTTGTTTTTATTACAGAAAAAGTAACAACTTTACATTACTCAGACTTTCCAGACAAAAACAATGTGGTGCCTGATGAAATCTTCTACAAATTTCCTCAACAATATTACAGTCCTCAGCACTGCAGTTATTAACAGACAAATTGTCTTCTAAGTTTCACAGTAACATTGAGGTAGATATAGATGCTATAATTATCCTACTAACTTCATTAAGTTCCATGGAAGCATGGACTTGGCATATTCACTCTGTACTCCACACCGTATAGTGCCTAGCACACAGATGTTGATCAAGCAAAGTGATTAAAGGACCCAAAGAAATTTCCAGACAAAATTAAAAGTTTAAAAACCCCAAAAAAGTATCCCATGCTGTGTGGTGACAAAGTATGCCTGAACCTAGACCTCAGCATCAACATGCAGAGTAGACTCAACTCTAAGACACCCTTAACACCAAAATGTGAGGAGTAACCTCAGCTTAGCCACCACTGAGGAGATAGTGGCTGGGTCAACAGATACCAGTGACCAGTTTTGTTCATGGTGAACTGGGATTCTTTTTCATAGTTTTAACTAATTTGTGCTTGGGCATAAATTTTAATGCAATTCATGTAAAGATACCAAAGCAATTCTTCACAAAACTAGAAAAAGCAACCAAGACATTCATGTGAAAAAATAAGAGATGCAGAATAGCCAAAGCAATACTTAGCATGAAGAGTGAAGTAAGACATATCATAATAGTATAGCTTAAACTGTACTACAGAGCCATGATAACAAAAACAGCATTGTATTCCCACACTGACAATGAATGAATGGGCTGGGTAGTGGCTCAATGGCAAAGGGGGCAAAGCGCTTGCCTCGAATTTCCAAAGCGGTGGGTGAAAAATAAATGAACGCCAGCAAAAAGGAAATAAAAAAACTTTATCAATATATGAATTCTTATTCAAAAACATCTGCTCTGCATTTTTCAGGATATCTGTCAGATGATCCCTCATCCTTTACCTCTTCAAAACAATTTTTCCCCAAAGTTGGGAGTCATGGAACGTGTCTTAGTCATCTCTCTTCTGAACCTATGCAAGAGGTGTCTTGGATGTGTAGGATGTAATCTTGCTGAGGATCAAGGTCTGATCTGGGGCCAGCTTGGGAAGCATTGCTGGTGATATCACATAATAAGAACTTGTTAAAATTCAAATGCATGCATGAACAAATAATATAGAACCAAAAGATATTATGATTAAAGGTGAAGAAGAAGCAAATAGGGCTGGGTGTGAGGCACTGGCTTAGATTCTCAGTACCAGATACAAACAAATGAATAAAATAAAGTTCCAGAGACACCTTACAGAGCTCAGGCTCTTCCCAGATGCACTGCAGCTGGGGCCCAGTGTAGCCTGATTTCATCCTGCCACCAGCGGGATGCTCAGGCCCAGCCCAGGACTGCTTTCACTCACCTGCCACAAGCAGACCTGCCAGAGCTCATGTACAGTCCAGATCTGACCCCACCGACCTACACAGGCGGCCAGACACAGGGTGGGCTTGCATGCATCCCTCAACCAGGAGAACTGCACCTAACTCAGGTCCAGCCCAGGACCACCTTCACACACCAGCACACACGCACTGAAGCTCAGGATCTGCCCAGATCAGCCTTACCAACCTCCATGGAGTGTGGGAAAAGGTAGGTCTGGATCCATCCCAACATTGGCCGACCCTCCCTGGAACTGAGACTCAGGCCAGGACTGCCTCTTCCCACTGGCAAACCACTGTAGGAGCTCAGATCCAGTCCAGATCCATCCTTCTCCTCCACGGGAGAAGGGGCCCAGGGTAGCCTGAATCCATCCACTCATGGTGAGACTGGCGCCAAAGCTCAGGTCATGCCCAGGTCTGCCTCCACCCACCAGAAGCTCCCTCCAGAGCTCAGGTTTGGACCAGGACAGACTTCCACAGACAGACACTCCCCAGTGGCCAATCACAGCCTAGATCAGCCTTGACGACCTGAATGGTAGCTGGAGCCCAGAGTAGTCCCCAGTCTTTCCTGCCACCAGCAGATCCCCCCCCCAGATTCTAAGGCTCCCCCCAGATAAGCCTTGCAGATGTGCACAGGAGCCTGGGCACAAGGTAGCCCTGGGAATATATGGCCACCACCAGACCTTCACCTGAGCTCAGGTTCGCCCCAGGACTGACTCAGCCCACAGCAGGCCCCTACCAGAGCTCATACACATCCCAGATCGGCCTTGCTGACCTGCAAAGGACCCACAGCAAGGAGAGGCCTGGTTCCACACCACCACCTGCAAAACCCCACCAGAGCTCCAGCTCTGCCCAGATCAAACTCGATGACCTGGCAGGAGATGGAACTCCACCCCAGGGTAGCCCAAGTTCATCCAGTCACCATGAGACTGACACCCAAGCTTAGGCTCCGCCTAGGACTAACTCTGCCCCCTGGCAGTCAGACTTAGAAGTTCATCCCCAGCCCAGATCAGCCTCTCCCATAGTTGTGGGAGCCTGGCCCAAAGCAGGCCTGGGACCAACTGCCAAAAACAGGCCCCAAGCAGTGTTCAGGCTAGACATAGGACAGCCTCTGCCTACAAGCAGAAACCTGCCAGAGCTCATCCATGGCCCAGATTGACCTCACTGACCTGCTCCAGAGCCCAGCATGGGGAGACCCAGTTCCATGCCGCCATCTGCAGAACCCCACCAGAGCTCCAGCTCTGCCCAGATCTAACTTGACAACATGGCAGGAGACGGAGCCCAAGCCCAGGGTAGTCCAAGTCCATTCAGGCACCAAGAGACTGGCACCTGAGCTCAGACTCCAACCACAACTGACTCTGCCCACTGACAGACAGTAGCAGAAATTCTGCCCCAGTCCAGATCAGCCTCACTGACAGGCACGGGAGCCTGGCCAAGGTAGTCTTGGGACCAACTGCCACAAGCAGACCCCTAACAGAGCTCAATCTGGCCCAAAGTAGGCCTGGGATCAACTGCCACAAGCAGGCCCCAAGCAGAGCTCAGGCCAGACACAGGACCACCTTCTCCCAAAGGCAGAGCCCTGCTAGAGCTCATCCATGGCCAAGATCAGCCTAGCTGACAGGCACAGGAGCCCGGGCAAGGGGAGGCTGAGTTCCATCCTGCTACCTGAAGAACCCCACCAGAACTCTAGCTCTGCCCAGATCCAACTGGAGGACCTGGCAGGAGACAGAGCCTGAGCCCAAATTCATTCAGTCACCATGAGACTGGCACCAGAGCTCAGACTGACTCCGCCCACTAACAGTTGCTAAAGTTAAGCCCCAACCCAGATCAGCCTTGCTGACAGATGCAGAAGCCTGGCCCAAGGTAGGCCTGGGACCAATGCCCCCAGTAGGCCCCCAGTAGACCTCAGGCCAGACACAAGACAGCCTCCAACTATAGGCAGACCCCTGTCCGAGCTAACATGTGGCTCAGATCTGCCTTGATGACTTGTGCAAGAGCCCTGGCAAGGGTAGGCTGGGTTCCATCCCTCCCCCGGCTGACCTTGGCTCTGCTGAAGTCCTCCTGGCTTGCCTGCACAGGAGACACATGGAAGGGTAAGCCTGGCTCCTTCCTCCACCAGCAACCCCCCGCTGGAGCTCAGGCTCCTCCAAGATCTTGAGGATGTGAACAGGAGAGCTAGCAAGGATAGGACTGGTTGCATCCTGCCACAGGCAGTACCCCAACTCCTCCAGCTCTGCCCAGTTCTGCCTCACTGACCTCAGGGTAGCGCGAGTCCATCCAGTCAACCAGGAGACTGGTACTGGTGCCTAGGTTCGGCCCAGGACTGCCTCCGTCCACCAGCAACTACCACTGGAGCTCAGATTTCTCCAGGACGAAGTCTGTCTACTGGAAGACACCCGCCAACCTCAAAAACCTGAGCAAAGCCCGAGCCCAGTGTTGGCCCGGTTCCTTCCCGCCACCGACAGACCCCCGCTGGAGCTCAAGCTCTGCCCAGATCTGCCTCGCCCACTTGCACAGGAGCCCAAGCACAGGGTAGCCCTGGGTCCATACTGCCACAGTGGAACCCCCCCATACCAGCCTGCAGGCTCTGCCAGGAATGCCTGTACCCACCCGCAGACCCTGCTGGGGATCAGGCTTGACCTAGGACTGCCTCCACTCACTAGCAGCTCCCGCTGGAATTCAGGCATCGCCCAGAACCAGCTCTACCCACTACCAGACACCCATGGGGTGTCAGACCAGACCCAGACCAGCATCCAGGACCTGAGCAGGAGCAGGAGCAAAGGGTAAACCCTGGTACTTCCCGCCACCTGCAGACTCCAGCCAGAGCTCAGGCTCCGCCCAGATTCACCTTGCCAGCATGCATGGGATCCCCGGCCCAGGGTAGCCCCGGATCCATACACCCGCCATCATAAGACCCTCACCAGAGCTCAAGCTCAACCCAGGCCTGCCTCCACCCACTGGCAGCTCCCACCAGAACTCAGGCTCAGCCCAGGACCACCTGGGCCCACCGCCAGACACCCATGGGGGGGCTCAGTCCATCAGCACAACAGCCTCAATGACCTGAACGGGAGCCAGAATGCAGGGTAAGCCCTGGTCCTTCCCGCCACTGGGAGACCCCGGCCAGAGCTCAGGATGGGTCCAGATCTACCTTGCCAATGTGCACAGGAGCCCGGGCACAGGGTAGGCCCGAGTTCATCCTGCTACCGCCAGGCCACCAGAGCTCAGGCTAGGCCCAAGACTGACTCCACCCACTGGCAGATCCCCTCCAGAGGTCATACATGGCCCAGATCCACCTCAGCAACCTCTGCAGAAGCTGGAACCCACATTAGGCTAGGTTCCATCCCGCCAGCCAGCAGACCTAAACAGGAATTCAAGCTCTACCCACATAGGCCTTGCCATCATGCAAGGGAGCCTAGGCACAGCGTAGCACTGGTACATCCCCGCCAGCTCCAGACCCCTCACTGGAGCTCAGGCTCAGCCCAGGACTGAATCCGCCCAGCAGCAAACCCCTCCAGAACTCAGGCTCAGCCGAGATCATACTGCCTGACCTGCAAGTGAGGTGAGGCGCAGGATAGCCTGGGTGCTTCCAGTCACACAAGACTCCCTCAGGAGCTCAGGCTCCACCCAGTACTGACTCCGCCCACTGTCAGACCCCTCCAGAGCTCAGGCCCAGCCCAGGACTGATTCAGCCCACTGGTAGACACCTGCCAGAGTCCAGCCCTAGCCCAGGTTAGCCTCGCTGACAAGCATGGGAGCCTGGCCCAAGGTAGGCCTGGGACCATCCTGCTACTGGCCAATCCCCACCAGATCTCAGGATAGACCCAGGACCACCTCCGCCCATAGTCAGACACCTTCAGGAGCTCAGGCTCAGCTCAGATCAGCCTAGTCCACCTGTGTGGGATCCCGGGCAAGGGTAGGCACAGCAGCCAGGCCAGTAGAGAGCCCAGGAGAGAGACCTCCAATGGCCTGGGGCCTCAGGAAAGGAGTCTTAGAGGACAAGAGGCTGAGTCACAGGGAAGGCCAGGGAGGCAGAGGCAGGTGGAGGGTCAGCAGCAGGCACCACCCAGCACAAGCACAAGCTGACCTGCAGACCAGGGCACCAGGTGGGCAGGACAGGGAGACCTGCCCAGCCAGAGGCAGACAGAAAAGAAACTTAAGGAAGGTGCCCAGAGGAAAATCAGTGGAAATTCTCCTCAGTTCTGGCCAGAAGGCTCCATCCTCCAAATCCACGAACACAACTGTCATCACTAGATCCAGCACATCAAGGACACCGGCAGCAAGCCACAGAGCACAACAGCCCAGCTTCTGAGTGAACAGTCGGGGGGCGGGGGTTCACCCTAACACACAAATTACTGTGAAGTTCATGAAATGATGACTCAGTTCCTGGCCATGGGGAAAAGGCAAATCAAAACCCCTGGTGACATAGGAGACATTTCACATCACCCAAGAACGGCCAGCTCAAAAAGCTAGGCAGGGCCAGGATGTGGGGCAGCTGGACAGCACATGCCCGCCTTGACATGCCTTGCACACTGACATGAGCCTTGTGCACACACACTGGGACAAGAGTGCTCCTGAAGCTAAGATGACGCACTCGATGGTCCAGCACCAGACATCCAAGAGCCACGGGCATACCTTCCCAGACCACAGGCAACACAGGAGTCCCCAGCAGCTTCCTCCACAACAACCCAAAGATGAAACCCAAAGACAGAGACCACAGGATCATCCATCAATAACCAGGGGAAGGGACAGACCACGGCATACTGACCAGGTGAAAGTTCACCTGGCAACAACAAAGGCATGATCCTCGGTCATGCCAAATCCCAACACAGGATGTGCGCCCTGACACTGAGAGCACCCCCAACCCGTCCATCTGGAACTCTAGGCCACGGAGGGAGAGCGGAGCTCCAGCAGAAACAGGAGATGGACTGAAAAGCCTCCACCTGACCTGAGGTGTGGCCCTGCACCGGTCCAAGTCACTGAACGTGCTCAAGTCACTGAACGTGCTCATGATCCTGTGCATTTCTCTGACATTTCTACCTCCGTTCAATTACGGAGTTTTGAGATGACCGTCAGAGCGAAAGCCACGCATCATGGAGCAGTGGACATCAGCTCATGCCTTACCATGCAGGTCGCACTGGCCTCGTTCACATGCCACGGCCATGTGCACACAGTGTCCTTGGTCACCTGAAGCCTGATGCTCCACTCTGCAGCCCGGTTCTTTGCAAGGGGCAGCAGAGGGCGCACCAGGCACGGGGTGCCCTCTATAAGCACCACGCGGCCACTCACCGCCCCCCCCCCCCCCCCCGGTTATAAATGATGCAGTTGTGCAAGATCCACTTGGCGTCAGCTAGGAAGGCCTCTGTGCAGCCGTACATTTTCTTTTTAGTGTTCTAAGAACAGAAGCCACGGGGCACAGAAAGAAGTGGCTCCACACCCAGCAGAACCACTTGCTCCTCACCCCATCCTCTCACCACCACTCACCAAATTGATTAAGGCTCATCCACTCATTTCCCATGATCCTGGGAGATCTATGAACCAATTTTTAAAAATTCACCACTGAATTCATCACAGGAACTTGAATTTTGTCATCTTAACGCAGCTGTCATTTGTTAAGAGGTTCCTTCCTAGAAGAGGCTGATTTCTCTATTTGTATTTATTATAAAGACAGGTCTCACATGAGCCTCCTGAAAACTCAAAGAAGCACACATCACTATCCCCACTTCACACAAGCTATGCCAACAGTATGAAAAATGTATCCTCTTCTTCTTTGGTGGGACTATTAGGGAAGAACCCAGGGGCACTCTACCACTCAGCCACATCCCCAGTCCTTTTATTCAGTTTTTATATCATTTTGAGTCTGGGTCTCACTAAGTTGCTGAGGCTGGCCTTGAATTTGCAATCCTCCTACCTCAGCCACCTGAGTCACTGGGATGTCAGGTGTGCACCAACATACCCAGCAATATGTCCTCTTCATAGATACTTTTCATTACCCATATTGATATCAGCACCATGGTGGTGTGCATGATCTAAAGTGTTACAAGTATAATTTTCACCATGGAATTTTAGCATGAACTTGGAAAAACACCTTCAGGCATTAACAAAATAGCCTTATCGTCTGAGAAGCCGATTCTAAGAAACCACGTCCTTATTGCCAATCTGGAGGTTTCCTAGTGACTTAAATGTTCTCTTCTTCCTTCCTGCTGCTCTCATTAGCACCTCCAAAAGAAAGAGAAGAGGACATAAGGCGCAAATTGATCAAATCACTAATTCCTAGAAGTATGGCTCTTTCAAGTAGAAGCTGGAATCACTCCCAGAAGAGCAGGGAGCACATCTCCCAGGACACCCTCATCCTCTGGAAGGACGTCACAGAGGAAACAAAGTGAGAGGACCAAGAGTTCTTCTCTCCAAATAAAACTGATCTAACTTGGAAGTGAGGAGCTGCCTTGGCATCTCCACACCTGGGGCCAACACAGGAGGCTCTGAGACAGAGGCCAGCATTTTCCAGTGTACAAAGGTCCATGGGGTGGATAATATATTCTGTGTAGTCGGGATACTGTTCCAAGGAAATGGGCTTCTGGAATGCATTTGTCTGTAAGAGAAAAGGTACACATGCACAGGCCAGGAAGACCATGCTCCAACCAACATGGGATCGAGAAGCTGAAGAGAACCTCTCTGAAACTGCCAGGAGGAGGCCATAGGCAGCTCCACTGGCCACCATCCCAGGCTGCCTGGATGTTGATAATCCTGGGCCCAGATGAACTGGTTGGGGTTTTGTTATTTGCTTTACTATCAACATACACCCAAGTAGCAGGTTCTGTCCCCTTCCAGTGAGGCTGAGAGTCCCAACACACCAGGGGTCACTTTAGAGCTAGGCCACACCTAGAGGAACTCATCACCACCTAAAGATGACACATCAGAAAAAGTCTTTTGGGTGCCAACAGATGTTTCTGATACGATGGGAAATTTAGACAGTGAGATTTTGTTCCTGTTTTCAGAGGTCAAATTGCCTTCAGTACAAGAAGTGTGCAAAAAGTCTTTACCTTCACCCATTTGCTTAAGCTCTAACTTGACTCAGCTCAAGATGGCTGGGTAGTATTTATTTAGCATTTTTTTTTAAATCCAAAGATTTAATTAAATACCAAATTATACTCAAGCAAAGAATTGGGACAGATTTCCTTTTGCAATCACCTGTGTTCACTTCAATACAGAATGAAAGTTTGACCACTGTAAATTTAAAAATGCTCCAGAGCAGGGGTATGGCTCATGGGAAAGGCACTTGCCTAGCATGTGCCAGGCCCTGAGTTCCAGAATAGAGATTTCAACAAAATCGGTGACTTTACACCAAACAGGGTGAGAAAGTAAAAGCTTTTTTCTATGTGTCCTTTGGTTTAAAACTTGACAGAGTTGACAAATCTAAATACTCTTTTTGTAAATAGTCATCACGTTCAATCACTCCACAGTAAAAAAAAAAAAAGAAAAAAGAAAAAAAGAAATTAAAAGATTTTTTCTTTTCTTGTGGTTCCAAGGATTGAACCCAGGGCCTCACACATACTAGGCAAGCTCCTTCCCTGGCCCAAGATTTTTTGTTTTTTAACTAAACTAAAGCTACTAGCACAGTTTTGCTTCCATCAATTGAGATTTAATTCAAGAGATAAATAGGTAACTAATTCAATATCTAATTGGCACATCTTAAATTTTTTCATCATAACAAATTTCAGAATATCTCAAAGCAAAACTTTTATTTGTTTAAAGAAACAAAACCATAGTGGTCACTAAAAGCAGTGAGATACTTGGCTACTTGACTTAGAAAGCAAATCATAAAGGAGGGACCCATCCTTAAGCTTCTTTAGATTCATCTGGAGGGAGACAGAGTCATAATATGTCCATTGTGTCATCATATTATTTTTGACAGAAGACATTCCTCTGCCATTTTCCTGAAAACTATCATAAGAATAACAGACACACCTAGGGTATGGCAGGCACTCCCAGCAGGGTGCCATGTGAAGGCACAGCCAAGCCTGGCAGCCTTGCTGTCATACAGTTTCCAAAAGTAGCAAAGGCTATTCAGCAGAACTCATTTCACAATTGACGGAACTAACCAGATTCTCACCCATTATGGAAATCCCCCTGGTTCCACACTAGACCTCAGTTATAAATAAACAGGGATGTCCTCCTCTCCCTGAAGCAGAATTCCATCCAGGCTGAGGGAAGGAGCACACAGCCCTCAGGGCCAAGGGACTGTGAAGTTCTACTTCTCAACCCATCCGGACTTTAAGGCCCCACTGACTACTGAACCTCATGCTATTTCCTGACTAATCTCCTTGGGGACACGGAGAGTTCACTACAGAGAACTCACTGAATGGCACCGTACCTGATGTTTACTTGACAGATTTAAAATGGGAACACACAAGACAAGTCCAAAGAGCCCGGAGAGGGATTTGAAAAGCAAAGCCAATGAGCAACTCGGAAAGCTGCTAACAGAACTAAACGGAGTCTTATCTTCATTTACGCTTACACCAGTGGACCAATCCTCTTACCCCTGGCTGTTTCATTTTTTTAATGGCAAACTTGAGCAGGTAGGAGAGCTGTTCAATGGTGAGCATTGTCGTGGCTTTGCTCTGGGTCTCAATGCACTCTGCTACTGTAATCTTCTATGAGTCAAAAATCATACACACACATCTGGTTAGAAAAAAGAAAATCACAGAGCTATGGGTTTTTCTCCTTCTATTTTTTCTTTTCTTTTCTTTTTTTAACATACACATAAAAAGAGATTTCCATCTAAATGTTAATAGATGTTTCCCTTGGCAAGGACTCCAATCTACCAGACCAAAATATACTGATTCTGTGGGTAGACATTAGAAAGCAACCAGCCCACTGACTACCTTACAAGGAAGTGTCTCCAGCTCAGACAGATGACAGGATCTGGGGAAGGTTGGGGGAGATGGGAATCTGGAAAAGCATCCTTATCCCAACCTCGGTTCTCAAGAAGGGGATGTGAATGGGAAGGTCACTGATGCATTTGGGGGGGGGATCTCCTCCCAAGATGAACTTTCATCAGCTGCTTATCTCGAGCCTCTTGAGACCAGAGATATTGTGCAGGAACATGGCCCAGCACTGTCTGATGGCAAGAGACAGGGCTCCCTGCAGGAAGAACATGGGAGTGGGAGTAGACTAATAATTAATAGGACTCCATTGTTCATCAGCACTGATATGAACTCACTTGGGATTCATGGGCACATTTCCAAAGGGCAGAATCTACCTGTCTGTCCACAAAGGCAAGAGATGTCATTTCACATGGGAAAGTCCCATCAAAGAGGAGACAGAAATCATGGAAAGTAGATTCTGCAATGGGACTGTGATATCATATCTTGGGGATTCAGAAGGCCCATGTCTCAGCAACAACAAAAATAGCATCTGCTCCTAAGTCATGCAATGTTCCTCAGCCATCTGTAAAAGGAGCATGGATAATTTTTCTTGGATAATTTGGACTGTTTCCACTCTTCACTTCTTTGGGAACTCTCAGATGTGTCTGGTTGGTTGTTGAGGAGAAGGACCACCCAAGAGTCACTAGGAAGTTAGAAAGGCTGCATGATGCACGCATCTCATCCCTGGGCTACCAGAGCCTGAATAGCAAGTCTTTCCAGCAGCCTACCTTACCAGGCAACCCTGGAAGAAAATCAGGCTGTGGATCATGCACGCAGAAGTCCTGATTGTTTGAATTGCAGTTTGTTTGTGGGCTCCACCCAAGGAGAACACTCGGGTTACATGCCCAACTGTCCCTCACTCCCTCACCCCCTGCTCCTACTTCCCGACTGGCACTGCCTGGAAGTGCTATATGAAGCCCTTAGGAAACCTTTGTTGCATAGGAACTGAGGAACGGAAGCTCACCCTGAGGCCAGGGTAAATCAGCTGGAGAATGAGGATAAAATCCTTTTGCTAGACAAAGAGATGCCAGAAGAATCTTCCTCTTAGAGGACCACTACTTGTTCTGCAATGGGATAAAACAAGTGGGAACAGTCGCTTAGGACCAAAGAACACTGGTGGAGGGTCCAGGTCTTGTTCTAGGTGTAGCAGAACAAGATCTGGCTCCAAACACAGGCGGGCATGGGTGGGCAACACCCAGCCCATCTCTGTCTCCGTGGAAGAGTGACCAAGGGAACCAGCAGCCACCTTCCAGCCATTTCAGAGGCAGAGTGCCATCCCAGGGTCTTCACCAGACCAACTCGATGCCTGATTGCTTTTCACCTATTTTCTATTTTCCTCCTTTCCCTGCACAGAAGTAGCTGCAGGGACACTATCTGTGACTTGTTTTCTTTTTCCACAGAAAACATCTGGGCAGCCCCTCCAGGGCTCCCCAGACACATCTTCATGTGCAATCTGAGGCCAACGTGCCTTGGGATCCAAGAGACATTCTACACCAAATTACTTTCAGATGATTCTCTTGTTTTTAGCATTTGAAAGAGCCTCCTAGTCCAGAGTTGCCAAGAACAGATGCTGCCAAAGAATGCTGCAAGTCCAGGGACTGGATAGCTTCAAGCAGCTCTTGGCTACCCACGAAGTCTACGCTGCTTTCACTGTCCCCCTGCTCTGCCCAGGCTGCACCTTTGCCCAGAAGGTTCCCACAGAGGGAGGCAGGGCCCACCTCCATCAGGTACTTCTCAAATCTCAGGGGGGGGGCCTTTCAGGCCTGGACATTTAAAATGGAACGCCCTGTGGCTCCTGAACTCCCTACTCCCCCTCTTCAATTTGCACCTTTCTTCAAACTCAATATTTCTAACTTTATTTTCACTTTTGTCCTTTTCTGTTAAAAGGAAAGTGATCTGTGCCTACTTTTCTGAGCACTATCCCATCTCTGTTAGAAATATTTGTTGTATGAAAGAAAGACTCAGATGGCACAGCCACCACCCATAACACAGGGCCCAAACTGGGCATCCCAGGTCGGCGGCACACCCAAGAGAAGCTGTGCAAGAGTGTTTCAGACCATGTGAACTGTTAGCAGTTCAAAAGTTATCATGTAAGACGTGCATTCCAGAAGAAGAAAGGTAGTAGCAGATGTCAAAATGATTCAAAGACTGAAGAAGAACCCAGACAATATTCCATGTGATCATTTCTCCAAGAGCTGCAGGACCACAGCCAGGGACAGATGCTGGACCAAAAGAGGGGTGGCCAGGACAGAAAGGGTGGGAGGCAAGAAATATCTTTTTTTCCCCTTATCTGGATTATTAGAAAGTTTGTAAGTCAAAGGAAGAGAAGAGAGAGGAAACAAAGCAGGTAATGTATTCATTCGTTGGGAACTAACCTCACATTCAGGACAAAACCAGTCCCCCTCTGGTTCCAATGTCAGTCTCAGACACTTAGCGTGATAAACCCAGGGACAGAGCTCACAGCAAAGGACTTGGCCTTCCCAGTGACAAACCCAGCAATAGAAATCAATCTGTCCATTCTGTGGTATAACATCAACAGGGTCTGTGGTGAGTGGCTGCTTCATACAGTAAAACGGACCATGTCTTAGTTATGACTGAAATGTAGGCAAGAAAGACAGATTTGGTTTCAAAACAAATGTGCATTCTCAACAGGAATTTGAACAAGTACATCAATAACAACACAAGAAAATCACAGCATTTCACATCTGCTAAACAGTCGAGCTAGCTGCAATTCCTCTACTGTCCACAACATTAGCAGGTCATTGGATAATTATGAGGGTCTTTCTCCCTCCCATTTTAAAAGGCCACAGATTGAACACTAGTGTCTCAGAGTCACCATGCGGCCCTGGCATATGTAGGTACAAATTTTAACTACCACTAAACAGCCGCATGACCTTGGACGGGTCTCCCCACCTCTGGGCCTCAGTTTTCTCATCTGTAAAATGAAGGTGAGATACCTAACATCACGGGATTATTGGGCTGTGTTCAAATGAGAGGATAGAATGTATGGAATTAACACAGTGCTACCATCACCAATGTCATCCCCACGGTTAAGAGCACAACGGACACAAGTTCTTGGTAGTGGGGAGGGAACCCACCTATATGGCAGGCAATAGCTCTACCACTGAGCTACGTCCCCAGCCCAATATAAAGTATTTTAAAGGTCTTCTTAAATTCCCACCCTGGGGCCAAGTGTGCTCCACCAGGAGGATCCCAAGTTCAAAGCCAGCCTCAGCAACTTAGCGAGGCCCTAAGAAACTCATGGAGACCCTGTCTCTAAAGAAAATATTAAAAATGGCTGGGGATGGTGTGGCTCAGTTAAACATCCCTGGATTCAATCCCCAATACCAAAAATATAATAATATTTTTTTTCTTTTAAATTCCCCCTGGGGATACAGCTCAGTAGCAGAGCTGTATCCCCAGGGGTAGTAGTTCAGCCTTCAGGAGGCCCTGGGTCTGATAAGTACCACCATAGAAGAAAAAAAACAGAAAAACAGAAAGCTTCCCTCTAAAAGTCCTGAACTCCGAATATATGAAAAACAGAAAAAAAGTGCCTGCACTTAAACTTGGCTCAGCTCTTGATAATAACAGGTCTCCATCAAAAATGGAAATGCATGGTTTGCTTTTCTTACAAGGCCAGAATGGCTTTCTTTCAGAACACTGGAACACAGAAAAAAACCAACGGGGTGGGGGGAGAAATGGACATAAGTCAAAAGTCAGAAAACTGTTAATCCCACCCCCCACACACACCAGAGATGGAAGGGATGAGCAGAGCTGACTGCTTGTGACCCTATAGGGAGGGATGTGGAGTACGCTGAAGGCTGACATTAGCTCAGCCTGACACTAGCTCAGCTCAGTGTCTGCAGGGAAGATTCTACTCAGCCTGGGGTTGCTGGATTCTGCTAAGTGCTTTAGTCTAAATCTTTGTGTCTCCCTCAAAAGTCCCAAGTTGGTATCTTCCAGAAGGCAGGGCCTCTGAGCACTGATGAATGGGCCTTATCCAGGAGGATACCAGAGGCCCTCACCCTCTACCACAGGACACCCTCTATCACACCTCTATCACAGAACACAACTGTGATGGCACTTGATCTCGACTTCCAGCCTCCAGAAATTCCTGCTGTTGGTAGGTCACCCAGCCCATGGTGCTTTGTCATAGCCAATCAAACAGCTAAGACAATTAGTGTTTATAAGAACCCAGAAATGCAAGCTTTTATTTGAAATCTCATGATCCTCAGAGGTTGGTGACTGACAGAAATCATGACATATTGGTCAAAACAACATATGGGGAAGGGGAGGGAAAGGAAAAGTAGGTATCCAGGGACTGAGGCTGGGGCTCAGCGGTAGAGCTCTCATCTAGCATGTGCGAGGCCCTGGGACCACATAAAAATAAGTAAATGAAATAATGGTATTGTGTCCAAGTACTTCTAAAAAAAATTTTTTTAAAAGTAGGTATCCAGTATCATTTCTTATAAATTCCCTATGAGGAAAACAGAGATTGCACATGAAGAATATTGGCCCTACTCTGCCAGCATTTAAAAAAAAATGCTGTTCGGAATGACAGGGTCAAAGGTCAGGGACATCTTCCAGTTTCAGTGAAGGTCACTCCATCTTTGCTAACAAAAGTCTCTGGGCCTTTGTGCCTTGGAGTTTTGGATCAGAAATGAAAACGTGCAATGGACCGTAGGATGTTTTAGTCCAAAACCCTATTTTAGGACATAAACTGAAGCTCAAAGAGAAAGCCACTGATGTGGCCACCTGGTGATTCCCCCAGCTGCCATGAACTGGAAAGATCCCGTGTCTAAGAGGAGCACCTCCCATATCTGTGGATACTGGAGAGGACAGGAAGTGTGCTCAGGCCCTGTGTCCCCCGACCTGGCCCTGCTGTGTCCATGGCCGAGTGCCTTCTGCATCCACAAGTTCCCACCCTGTGGCAACATAGCCCTGAACACTCACTCAGGCTGTTCTGTCTGTAGAGCCAGGATCTGAGTCTGCTGGTCCAAAGCAGGGGACACCAACTTACAGACACATCAGTTGGTCATGAGGTTTCTGTGCCACAGAAATGGTCTTCACACAGGGTAAGAAGGCAAAGCAGCAAATACCCGAGTGGATTAGCTTCCAGAGGAAAGAACTGTGAGCAAATCCTTAGAAAACAGTAGGGACTCCCACAGTGAGTGTACATGGGTGTGCATGGGTGTGCATGGGCAGAGGGAGGAGACAGGAAAGGACAGCTTCTGGCCAGGAAGGACATCTGCTCTCAGGACTCCCTGGGAACTGGAAAGGGAGTGTTGGCTCAGGAAGCCAAACTGGTGGTTTAATTAAGGGCTGAGGGTTATCTGACCACCATTTTCTTTCTGATAGCTCTGAGGTGGCTCCAGGGCAACTGTAGCGGGTCCTCACCAGCTTCTGGGACAGAAGGAGCAATTCAATCTCTGTGTTTTCAACTGTAAAATGGTGATGCACATGGCCCTTCCTGGCACAAACATTCAGACTGACATAAATGTTTGCAACGGCAGGTGACATGGGGCAAATGCTGCTTTGGTATCATCATGAACGCTTTTTATTTCCCCAAGTAGTTTTTCCAAGTGCCCCTGAAAACACACGTGGGACCCCCCAGTTGCTCCTCCTTCAATGGGATCCCTAACTGACAAGGCAGCTACCAGCCACAGGCAGCCACATCACTTTAAATAGAATGAAAAAACCAAGTTGCTCCCTGACACTGGTCGATTTCGAGGGCTCATGAGCCACACGTGACTGGGTTGACACCAGACGTCAGGGTCTAGGATACATGTCAAATCATTCTCTGGCGATGGAGCCCAGCTGCACTTTTTGTTTCTGCTCTTTCCCTGTCCTTTAGTCCCGTGAGTTTCCATGACAGCCCTGGGGCCTGAGCAGCAGTGCCAGGATACCCAATTCCATGAAAGAGGAAACCAGACCCATGGAGGTCCACGTGCCCATAGTCACAGAGCCAAGGGCAGAGTTGGCAGTTCACTCTACAATTTTGAGAATGAAAATAGATTTGCGCTGGACACACGCCTCTCCCAGGCCCGGGCACTTAACGTGGCTAGGGCTCTTCCCCTGAAGGCAGCAATATCGTCTAATTCAACCTTCCATCCCCAGGGCCCACTCCAGTGCCTGATAATGCACAGAACAGATGAGCTGGTCACCAGGAACTGCTGCTCAAGAACCACTCAAGGCCCCTTGACCGCACAGTCCACAAAGGGGTGGACACTTCTGCCAGTGAGCCCACAGTGCTCTCACGTTCCCTATTTGGAATGTCTAAGCTGCACCAGAGAATTTTAAAGCCAGAAGGTTCCCTAGATGAGACCCAGGATGGTGAAAAGGTTTTCCCAAGCCTCTGACAATCCTGTCAGCCAAGGGGATGGGGAGCCTGTGCTCAGGGGAAGGAGAGGTGACCCTTGAGCCATGCCTCTATGAGGGGCCATACTCTTCATTTTACAGATGAGAAAACGAGACCACCAGGGAGCTGTGTCACCCAGCACTGGTCAGCAGGGGAAATCCTCAGGCCACCCGGGAAAACAGTCCTAAGAGTATGGAAACATGAAGCCAAGGAGAAGCCCCAGCCCCTCAAGAGCTATATCCTCATCTCCTCTGAATCACTGCTCTGTCTCCAAACAGATCTGAGAACCCGCTAGAAACCTCACACAGGCCCCTCTGAGCTGCTCTTTCTACACATGCAAATGACAGGCAGCACCAGAGCAGCCTGCTAAACAGATGCTAACCCAGCTCTGAGGAACAGAGCACTGTTGCCCACTGGCAGCCTGCTGCACGGCCTTACCTGCTCCTTGCTGTTGCTCAGTAAGCCAGGCTTCTTTTTCTTTTTAATTGGGCTTGTTGAGGTGTCCTGCAGCAAGTGGCCATTGGAAGAATGTGGGGGGCTGGGGGAACTTTCTTTTCTGGGATATTCTGTCTGCAGAGTCAGGATCTGAAAGAGACACATAGGACCACACATTCTTAAGCACCAGGGTAGCCAGGATCCCATAGGAGGGTGAGTGTGATGTGATACATTTTTCCCCAAACTAAAGGTCATTTGAAAGTATACTCCTCCTCCTAGAATATACTTGCCCCCCTTTTTATTGTCCAAGGTCAAGGATGTGCATGACTATTTTTTTTGGGGGGGTACTATGGATTTAACCCAGGAGCACTCTGCCATTGAGCTACATCCCCAACCCTTTTTAAAAATTTTATCTTGAGACAGGGTCTTCCCAGGCTGACCTTGACCTTGTGATCCTCCTGCCTCAGCCTCCCAATGAGCTGGGATTACAGGCATGAACCACCACACTCCACTCCTACGTGATATTTTTATGAAATCTTGGTTGGTTGCCAAAACAAAAAAGTTCAGGGCCCACAGGCCGTGATGACATGAGATAAATTTGAGCAACAATCCCACGTTGGGGTGAGAATGAGTCTCCACCTTGCACACTCATCACTGTTCCCAACTGTGTCCCTGTTGACAAGGCTGCAACCAAGCTCCTAGGAGGCGTCACATAGGCGCCTGCTGCTGTTCACATGCCCAAGAACTTCTTTTCCACACCCACAAAAATGGCCAATCAGGAAACGATGAAAGGCAGGTCACCAAGGCCACACACCAGGGCAACGACAGCACCTTTCTCTGTGCAGAAAAGGATAGCTGCTGTGTATGCTCACAGATGACAAAACAGAACGGGTAAAAAGAATGACATTGCCCATCGGAAAGTTCTCCCAGCTTTCAGCAGTGGGCACTCTGAGACCTTCCTCCCAAGAAATCAATACAAATTACATTCTTATTGATTCTCGCCTGAAAAGTACCAGCCCCCATCTTACCAGACGCCCCTCATTTCTAGCCTCCCTCCCAGTCAGAATTTCAGTGTATCCTTCTACCACCATCCATTCAGTCTTCACCTGCAAGGACCAGAGTCCATCCCGTGCCCCAAGGTGGCCTCCTGGGTTATGGACAATAGTGGCACAGTTTGGCACAGCTGGCATCCTGAAGAGCAGAAGCTACAGACACAGGAGAGTGGAGAGTGCATCCTGCACACCAGGGCTGGGGCAAGATGTAAGATATGGGAAGATGACAATCCCCAAAAATGTTCCTCCTGCAGCTCAGCACGGGGCAAGTCTCAGCACGCAAATCACCCTGCACCACATCTCCTGCCTTCAGGGTCCAACACCACTATATGCAAGGCCTCCAAGTGTCTCCCTTTGGTTTGGGAAGGCAGGCAACCTCTAGCAAGTGCACAAGGCCTGACAATGAGTGGACACTCCTGCCTCACCACCAGGCATCCAGAAAGTTCAGAACCAATGATCAGCAGAGGAAATTCAATACTAACCACAGGTGTCCTGAGGATGAAGAGCCCAGGGTCTGGGGAAGCATCCCACAGACACCAATTGGAGGCCCAGAAAGCCCAAAGGGTTGCCCCCAAGGCACAGGAGCTAGTTAGTGAGAAAGATAAAAGACAGAACCTGGGGCAGGCTCTGGGAATAGGGACCATCCCCAGGGAAAACGGCTTTCCCAGAAAGGTCCGCTCCACTGTCTGACGGGAAAACTCACTTTCTCCACACTGCCTGGCTCCACAGACCCCTCCTGGAGCAGAGCAGGAACAAGAGGATACCACTCAGGCACTGTGTGTTGTGCCCAGACCTGGACAACTTATGTGTCCACGAAGAGCCAGTCCTCAGACACAATGGAATGCTCCAGCCCTTTGAAAAAACAGGCAGCCAGGTGCCGTGACCCACACCTGTCATCCCCAGTGACTCAGGAGGCTGAGGCAGGAGGATGGCAAGTTCGAGACCAGCTTCCACAACTTAGTGAGACCCTGTCTCCAAGTAAAAATTTTAAAAGGCCGGGGATGTTCGAGACCCTAGCATGTTCCCTAGCACTGCAAAACAGAAAGGATTCAAAGGGCACCTCCCCATGAACTGAGATTGCCAAGCTTCGGTGCCACATTGTAAAAGCAACAGGTATCCAGCACATTAAGGGACCCATAAGGATGTGATTATACATCGGTGCTTGTGCATCCTCAGAAGACTCCCATATGAACACAAAAGTACAACAGGACTCTAAATGGGGACAGGTGGGCGCCTTGGAAGAAGATGTGTAGGGAGCGGAGAGAGATTATTTTTCACTGTACACCTCTGTGTATTGTATTCACTATGTGCCTGAATGACTTTATCAAAATAAGGGAAATTAAAAGTATTTACAAAGTTCAGTTACACATTTAAAAGAAAGAAAGAAAGTCCCTGATGAATGAAGAAGGAGGCCCAATTCAGGATAAAAACATCCCAGGTGGATAAATTTGGGACTGGATTGAGAACCACAGAAGGCACTTGGGATTTGCGCTATGTGACTCTAGTACACCCCCAAATTCTGCTCAAGTGTCAGAGTATAAATGTTTAAGGAAGGTGTTTTGAGCCAGGAGTGGTGGTGCACACCTGTTATCCCATTGACTCAGGAGGCTGAGGCAGGAGGATCACAAGTTCAAAGTTAGGCTCCAAACTTTGCAAGATCTTGTCTCAAAAAATATAAAGGAGCCAGGCCCGGTTGCACACGCATATAATCCTAGCGGCTCAGGAGGCTGAGACAGGAGAATCGAGAGCTCAAAGCCAGCCTCAACAATGGTGAGGTGAGGCGCTAAGAAACTCAGTAAAAACCTGTCTCTAAATAAAACAGGGATGAGCATGTGGCTCAGTGGTCAAGTGCCCCCCAAGTTCAATCCCCAGAACCAAAATAAATAAATAAATAAAAAAGATTAAAAGGGCTGGGGTACAGCTCAGTGGCAAAGCACCCCTGGGTTCCATCCCAGCCACACAAAACACATACATAGAGAGCAAAAAGGCAAAGGCTTTGCTTGGTGTGTTTTCAAGTGCATTGTGAGAGAAGAAAAGCTCACCAGTGGGAGAGGGAGTGAAAGTTTTCAATGTTTCTCAAGAGGATTTTGGAAGGGAAGGCTCATCCTCACTGCAAGGACCACCTCAGCACTCTGCCACTCATTTCCGTCAGTCCCCAGACACACAGGGTCTGGTGATCAGACTAGCTCAGCCAGTGCTCAGATGGCTGCTGGGGCCGGAGCAGTGCCAGCTCCCCCTGGCACCCTGTTATCTCTGTGACTGAGGTCCCCTGGGGTGATGGCAACCAGCAGAAGTAGCAGCAGAATCACCTGAGAATACACTAGAAATGACAATTTTGGGGCCCTGCTCTGGATCTACAGGATTAGAAACACTGGGGCAGGGCCCAGCCATTCTCTTCAATGGCCTTCCAGGAGATGCTCTGGGTGGTGTGTGTGGGGGGTACTGTGAGGTCTCGGGCCTGGGGAGGCATCTCCTCCACCTCCCATCACCCTGCGGGGGCTGGTATGGGGCTCCACAAACAGAGCCAGGCAAGGTGACCAGGCCGGAAAATGAGGCTACATAAAAAAGAACCCTAGGAAGTGTCTTTCCCTTTCAGGGCCTCAGTGCCTGGTCTGCAAAGTGGGAAAGGAAGAAAGAAAGGGACCCAAGTAGAAGCTCTTCCCTGGAGTACACCACCAACACAAGGCACGTCCTGCACACAGACACTACTCCCTGGTCTGAGCTGCCACAGCCTACTCAGGCTTCTCAGAGGTGTCCTAGAGATCAAGACCACAGGGCCAGAAGATCTCAAAGTCCCTCTGGGACTTCAAAATCCTTTAATTCCATGGGAAAGATTCAGAAAAACACTAGAAATCAATATTCCCATCAACCATTTAGAGCGCCCAACGCAAGTTTGCCCAAGTCCACCAGGATACCAAGAGGAAACTGGGGTCCTGAACTGTGGAAGGACAGGTCTGGCCCAGGGTCACCACACTGAAGAGTATTCCAAACTTTCCAGTCTCAGCAAAACATATAAACCCCAATTGTGGGCTGGGGTTGTAGCTCAAGTGTTAGAGTGCTTGCCTAGTTTATGCAAGGCCCTGGGTTCAATCCCCAGCACCATATAAAACTAAACCAACAAAATAAAGGTATTGTATTCAGGGACAACTAAAGATATTTTTTTAAACATAAATAAATGATTTTAAAAAATTGTCTGTGTTTACAAAGGCCCCGATTCCCCCCAGAGTTAATGAGAGTTGAGTGGCTATATCTAAGGGGCAGAAATTTAATAGCCTCCAATCAGCAGACACATAAGAGCAGGGCCTTCTGTGAAGCCTTTGAGGTAGAAACCTCAGGAAACATCCGCTGGACCCCACACCCTTCAGAGGTCGGAGATGGCGGTCAGCTCTGACGCAAGCCCTTAGCTGAGACCAGGCCTCTGCTGGTGACAAGATGGTGGTAGAAATCTGGCTGTTGTCATAGTAATGAAGCCGCCACGGGGAGCTTTTCCAAAAGGCTGAGTAAATTTCTTTTTTCTCCTTTAATGATTTAATTCTGACGAGGCCATATTGCTAAGCACATTTCATCCACGAACTTGAAAGGATGACAAACCGTCACTTGGACTGTGGCATGGGGAAGGGTTCACCTTTGATCTGAAGGGTTTCTTGGTTCTCTTTCGGTTTGGGTTTTTCTGGCCACCTCTCTGGGTTAGGGAGACTGGTGACTCTATGGGGCTAGCCCACCAGCAACCCTGGGCCCCCACCCGCCCTCCGTGTAGGTCTGGCCTGTGAGGGATCATCTGGGTGAACTGGGCCAGGTAGGGGTAGGGTAATGACTCTGGGATACACATTCAAACTGATTGGTTCGGGCCCTCTATGCCTATGTGACAAGCTGCACAGGGCCCTAGGCTATTAATCAACTAAATGGCTAGTAGGGCATTGTCTTAACTGCCTAAGGAATTTCAGGTTCTGGGTATAGCAGAGGAACTTAACAATACCAGGTCCTTCACTTTTTAACTCAGGCTTTGCAACTTAGAAACTTTACCCTTTCACTTTGTCACATGCAATAAGCACAAGGCACCATTTAAAATGCTTCCCTGTGGTTCCCTCCAGGTCATTTGTCCAAGACAGCACAGCTGCTGAGTGACAGGCTAGGAATTGAACCCAGGCAGTTGTGCTGGCTCTGAGGCCCATGCTGCCAACCCTGGCACCAAAGGACCTTGCCCCAGCAGGGCCTCATCCTTGGCTCCAAGCATGAGGACTTCCTAAGTTAGGGCCCAGGGTTGAACACATGGCTCTTATTTTGCTTTTGTTTTTGTTTTTTCCCCAACAGCTGTGGGGACAGGGAAGGTCCCACAAGGTGTTGCGGGAACTGGGCAAAGGTGGCACACCATTCTCTCCAACGACAGTCGCCCAGGAGCACATTCACCTTCAAATCTTCCAACGGTGGCATCAGAACCTGCCTGGTGTTACAAAAGAGGCTGGGGGCTCCAGGGTCACCTCCCCTCACTTTCCTGTCTCCACCAAGGCCTCCCGGACAGACCACACCAGGCACCTCATCCCCACCCATGCCCAGGGCCTGACTCAGCACTGGATGCTCTCCTGGGTCTCAGAAATGACACATATTACAGGGAATCGTTGCCTCCCTCCAGGGGAAGGGCTGAAGCTCCAAGTCCCAGGCCTCCTGTTTCTGTGGGTGTTAACATCTGCACAAGCCTGCTGGGGCCTGCATGCAAGATAACTGGGAAAAGCATGTCCACCACTGCATGTCCACCACTGCAGCAGGGTACCCTGGGCAAACTGGAACAACTAGTCATCCTACAGAGTAGAGGCACCAGGTCATAGATGACAAAGACAGGCGGTCAGGAAACTGCTCTCTGGCAATAACAGCCTCCAGCACATAGTTCTGCTCTCCCCAGCAGTGTGACTGTGAGGAAGCGATTCAGCCTCTCTAGGCTGTTCTGTAAGACAGAGATAAGGGGCAGAGTCACCAAAGAAGGAGATGAGTTGATTTTGCTCAGCTTTCAGGAGAAGACTGGGCACAAAGTGAGCTCAATTAAGGAAATATCTCAATCATTGCTCCTTCTCTTCCTCCTCTTCCTCCTCCTCCCCACCACCACCCTGCCCCCAAAGCAGAGCATGCCTTCTCCAAAACACATGTTAAATCAAACAGTTTAAAGTTATCAAAGACACCAGTCTATGTGGAATGTGGAATGAGCCAGGATGGATTTCTGCATTTCAATCAGACCATAAAAATGCAGAATTTCTGGGTAACAGCAGCAGAAGAGGTCAGAGAAGGCCGCACCAAGGCTCAGACAGCTCTCAGTGACCACGGCCCTTGCACAGGCCCTCGCACAGCCTGCCTCAAACGGGACCACCCGCACCTGTCCTTCCAGAAGCAGCGAGTCGGAGCATGGCTGCCCTCCTGGGACATGGAGCAGGGACCCAACCAGCCTCCCACTTCAGGAACCTTGGGGCCTCCACGAGGAGCAACTACTAATAAAAAAAAAAAGGCCCAGAATTTCCTCCTGGCAGAGAGCAGGAATCAGGGCAAAGGATGGGGGCAGGAAGTGAAACTGTCCTTAGAGAAAAGAATGTTGAGCCTCCAGAAGCATATGAGTCCCCACAGACCTGGGGCAGACTCAGCCTCAGAGCCACAGGAACCCATGGGGAACATGGTGCCCACCCCCCTGGGCCTGCCAGGTCAGAGGACAGCAGCCTCCTCCATGGCCCTGGTGGATCCTCCAGGACGCCCTCGGTGACAGGAGCTTCCCACCCAGAACCGGGAGATGGGGTGAAAGGGAAAACAAGGCAGTGGGATAAGAGGGTCACTTCCCCAGCAACTTGGGCACCGCGACCTAAAGTGAGCACAGGAATCAGGGAGGGCACGCTTACCCACCATGGAGGAAGCCTGGTTTCTTTGAGGGCCTGGCCTGTCCTTTTCCAAAGACACAGAGTCTTACTTTGCAGATATTCCTGCTTCCAGCTCCTCGGCAGCCTCTCCCAGGGGGAGGAGGAAGAAGCAGAGGACAGGCTAAGAGTCACCAGTTACCAGGCCAGCCCTGGTCCTGGACATATTAGGTCACCTGATGGGGCAAGGACACCACCACCTCTCTGCAACCAGGCCATCTGGGGCAGAGGCTTGCCTTCATGTCCCTGAGCCTTCACCTCTGATTTATCACTCTCGACAGCAGCACAGCCAAGTTGCAAGTCCTCAGTGCACTGCACCAAAGAGCCATTTATTCAGGTGAAGGTGAATAAACACAAGGAGTCTGAGTTGTTCTGCAGGCCAGGAGTGAGGAGGGGAAGGGCACAGCGGGCAGTGCCTTGTATTTTCAATGTGCTTTCAGTTGTCTTAATAATTGCTTCAAATTGCCTTTGAGTTCTGATGCGCTTCCTGGAAGGGAGAAGCCCATCCTGGTGCGGGAGGAATGACCCTGCCCCTGCACAGCCTCCCCCACTCCACACTCCACAGGGCAAAATGGGATCAAAGGGCAGTATGAATGCAAGAGTTGGACCTGCTTCTGCCCAGGGATGGGGGCTGGTTTACAAATGGCTTCTGTATTCAGCTCAGCAGCCTGAGCAACCTCACTTCTCCTTGGAGCTGGATCGAGGCCCCGGGGGAGGAAGAGGCAAGAGCACAGGCCAGGCATCTCCTGCTGGAGAACCAACTTGGTGCAATTTATCAAGAGACAGAGCCCAACTTGCTTCAGGAAAGGACTGACCCCCCCACCCTCAGAGGCCAGGCCTCGAGGCCACTCCAACATGGCACAGAGGGGCCAGCCACCTCAGCCAGACCACACAGGCAATGAGGAGGAACCGTTTGCCTCAGGCCATCCCAAGGCTGTGGCTCTGCTGGCAGAGACCCATCTGCCTGATTCACGTGGCTGCAGGACTCCGTGCCCACCCCCACTGTGCAGCCGGGCTTCTGGGAAGCTCAGGTGCCCCACACTTTCAAACGGGGCAGTGCAAGCCATGGCGGCTCGAAGGCCTGTTCAGACACAAAAAGGCAATTCTGTGGCGGCTGCAGCTGAAGCCCAGAAGTGGTTCTGTGAGAAGAAAAGGGAAGAAAGGCTCCTCAGAAAGGAGGTGATGAAGGCCGAGGAGCCGCTGGGAACCGGGCAGCATTCCGCAGGCCTCTGGAAAGTCCCCTTAATGAAGACAAGAGCATGCTGACCAGGAAGAAGGGACAGCACTCCACAGCGAACTCAGGGAACCCATCTGGGGAAGGGAAGATTTCAGATGCAGAACATGGCCTACATTTCATGGAGCCGAGGGAGGGAGGGAGGGAGGGAGGGAGGGAGGGAGGCTTCCCATCCCTGGGACACCAGTGGGGCGATGCTGAGATGCCCTTCCTACCTCCTACAGGCAAGGCGCGCTCAGAGCAGGCACCAGGGCAGCCACTGCAGTGTGGCCATGGGAGCCCAAGACAGGATGCACAGCAGTGTCCACCCACGGGGAATGTGACGCAGACAGAGCATCACGGGTCAGCCACATGGTGGGATGCAGAGACACATCTGTGTGCTATCAGGGCATAAAGCCCTCAGAAACCAGGCAGCCACAAGACCTAGGTGCAGGAGGGGTGAGGCACGCACTGGGTTTGCCAAAACCTAGGACACTCAGTAAGTGCTGGGCCCTTGAATGCTCCGACACTTTAAGTGGTGAATGGGGACAACAGATTGATGGAACACTCAGGACATGCCAGGTGCTCCTACCCTGTATCCCCAGGATCCAGTATACAGCAGGAGCTCAGGGCAGTTCTCCCCCAACCGCACATCCATCTAGGGCCACCTTTAAGGGACTCAGATGTTTAAAACAGTGTGGAGCAGAGGTCATCAACTGGTTCCCCCCAGCAGAAACATCTGAAGATAATTTTGGTAATTGCCAAACCCTTCAGAAACCCCATTTTATTGATACGGTAGACAAAGAGAGGGGCTGCTACTGGCCTGTGGTGGACAGAGACCAGGGACTCTGCCAAACACCTCACAGGACGGCCCCAGGACAGACTGATCAGGTCCATAATGTCCACTGTGCTGAGAAGCTCTGTATCAAGGACCTTCCAGTGAGCCTGCAGGAGGCATAACCCTGAGTAAACATGCCACCTGCTGCTGCAAATGGCCTGGGCTGAGGACATTTCACCCAGCGTTTCACCTGCATTTCAAAGGGAAGAAAACAATGGCAACAGTCACTCACAGATAGTCACTGAGCAACTTCCAGATATCCAGGCCACCAGCATCAGGGGAGGGCCTGCCCTCCAGGGAGGACAGCCAGAAACAAACAGCTGCCTCCTGCTGAACACTTACTGGGGGGGGGGTGGATTTTCTAAATAAGAATCAACTTATTTCCAGCTCACCACAATTTTGCAAGACAGTAGGTTTTCAGAAACCCCACTTTATTGATACAGTAACTGAGGCCCAGAGGAAAAGAGCCCCATGGTAACATGGCTAGTAAATTGAAAATGACTGACTGCATTCTAGACAAAAAAAAAGAAAGAAATTTAAAAAGAAACATCAGGAATGTGTGATTATGTATGGGAGGAAGGTATAGCAAGGGAAGTACTTCTCTATTTTCTTTTTGTACAGGGCTCATACAATAAGTTACTGCTTATTGAGAAGCTACTTTAAGAATCCTCCACCTCCCAGGGTGCAGGGAGTGTGGGGTCTCAGGCCTAATCCCAGGAAATCAGGAGGCTCAGGCAGGAGGACTGCAAGTTGGAGGCCAGCCCGGGCAACTTAGCAAGACCCTGTCTCAAAATAAGAACAGGGATAGAGGGCTTGCCTGAAACATGCAAGACCCTGGATTTGATCCCCAGTGCTGGGAAGGAAGGCAGAGAGTGAGGGAGGCAGGTTAGGATGACAGGTCGGGTGCCTGGCACCTAAAAGGTGCTCAGCAAAGGGTGCTCCTGCCCCTCCATCACTTCTGCCCATTCATTCTAACCTTCTTGGCTGCCATTTTCCAATCCCATTACTATCCAACCACCGGCTGGTCTGCTTGCCTCAACAAGACCAGGAAGGGTGAATCCTGCTCCAGTCCTCCTCTGAGAGCCTCTTATCAAGACCTACAGCACCACCAGTGTGCAGCCCTGTACCCCTCTGTTCTTCATTCACTCAACTCCAAGCTCAGTGGCCCCCTTTCTGCTGCTCAAACAAGCCATTTGCACATGGAGGCACCTTTATCTAGAATGTTCTTTGCAATCTTTTCCATACTGGCCAACTTCGGCTTTGGGCTCAAATATCAGCTCCCCAGAGAAGTCTTCCCTGACCACCCTGGACTCAGCCTCCTCATTGCAGTATCCAGAAGTTGTGGCGTATTCCCTGGGTCGCCGTCCCTCACTGAGGACTATTGAGTTATTTTCTGCCAGGCGCTCGGGAGGCCGAGGCAGGAGGATTATAAATTCAAAGCCAGTCTTAGCAATTTAGTGAGGCCCAGAGCAACTCAGTGAGACCCCGTCTCTAAGTAAAATACCACAAAGGGCTGGGAATTGGGCTCAGTGGTTCAACACCCACAGGTCCAATCTCTGGGACCAAAAATAAAATAAATAAGTAAAATAAGTGATTCTCCTCCTTTGCCAGTTCACTGGCTGACTGTCTCCTCCTGACTGTGACTTCCATCTCAGCATGTCTGTCCTTTGCTGCAGTCCACAGCTGGGCACACAACCTGGCCAGGTGCCCCCAAACACATCTGGATGATGAGGTTAGGACCAGAGGGGCACCAGCCACCTGGACACTCTAGGTTGTCTTCCCCAGCATTCAGGAATGTCTTCAGCAAATCCAGTAGAGCAGGAATGTGGAGTCAATAGCCCAAAGGGGACCTGAAAACAGGAAATTCCCCTCTCCACAGGCTCAGGGCCATTCGGGCCCATTTCCCCCTAAAAGAAAGGGATTAAGGGAGGATTTATACCCTGAATGTGTCAGGGCTGTGCTCAGACACACCACTAGAAGACCAAAGTGGGGGACTTGGGAGGCTTCCTGGTCCCCACTTCCCACTCATCCTACTCTTGGGGAGAGCTATTGTTCTGGAGAATCAGGGGCAGTAAAAAAGAGAAGTGACTTTCCCTGGGGAAAACAAACTCCCTGCCAGGAGACCCCAGGCACTGGAGGCCCCAGCCTCTTTATCCTTTGTCTTAGGGGCCTTTTAAGCTTGAACCTCTCTGTGGGGACACCTCCCCAGGTCCTCAGCCACTGGGATTCTCAGTTCTGCACCTGCATGGTGATGCCTCCTGTAGCCAGGACAAGGCCAAAGCTGCCTTTCAAGCCTGTCACCCCATCTCAGCCCCGCGAGGAGTCAACCTTCCTGCCTCTGCTCAGCCTCCTCAGCCTCTGCTGGGCCTCCTCAGCCTGGCGAAGCATCTGTGGCCCCAGACTTGGTCCAGATTTCACAGATGCCCACCTACCCTACCACACAGTCCCTTGCTCTTCATAGCCTACTGTTTTTGGCCCCACAAAAATAGCCACTGGTTTGAAAGATGGTCCCCAAAAACTAAAGTGCCACAAAGGGAATTAGGCTCACTGGGGAGGAGGAGGTGACAAACCAGGTCAGCCTGGTAAGGAAGGAGAGCCCTACTAGAGTAACAAGGGAACCAGTGATCCAGGATGGCTACCACTGGCACTCAGGCCAGGGCAACCCCAGCAAGGCCTGGGCCAGAGGTGGCCAACAGAATCCCTCACAGCTGGACATCACTATTCTAAAATTTTTAAATTATCAGCTGGGCACAGTGGCACAGGCCTGTGATCCCAGAGACTCAGGTGGCTGACGGAGGCCGGCCTCAGCATCTTGGCAAGAGTCTCAGCAACTTATTGAGAAAAAAAGGGTTGGGGACCTGGCTCAGCAGTCAGGTACCCCTGGATTAGACCCCCAGTACCCCAGATAAATAATTAATTGATTTGATTTTTAAAAATTGGCAGAAAGTAGGACTAGGGGTGTTGCTCAGTGATACAACACCAGCCTAGCATGTGTGAGATCCTGGGGTTCAATCCTCAGCACCACAAAAGAAAACAAGAAAGAAAGAAAAGTAGAAACTAAATTTTAAAAACCAGATGTGAAGTCACCAAATCAGGCCCTGCAGGGTCCCCATTCCACACAGACCACTTGCCAAGGCTGCCCCTCAGGTGGTACTATCGACTCCCTGGTGGCCAGTCTCCACTGTTAACCGCTCACAGGGCAGGGAGAAGATGCAGCCAAGAGGTCAATGAGAAAAAGTGAAGGCCAGAGAAGTGGGACTGGGGGACATGGAGTGGGGGTTCAGGTTCAGCCTCCTAGTATCTGAACAGGTTTTTCTATACATGGGGCGGGGAGTCCAGATACAAGCACACCATTGATAACAATGGTCACCTGCCAAAAGAGGGGTCTTCACTTTTTCTCTGAGCAGTGTGACTTGTTTCAAGGAGATCTACACTGATTTTATTGTAATTGGTAAAGGAAGACACCCTTCATTGAAAAAGGCATATACTCAGCAACTACTATGAAGTGACCACCCCACAGTCAAGAGATGCAAGGGCTGGACCCTGGGGTGCAGGGACTGGAAGCAGGCCTAGCCCCCTGGGTGCAGGGACAGGAAACACACCCAAAGCATGGAAGGAGGCAAGGAGAGGGCAGCTGGCTCTCTCCACACCCCCTAAGGAACCTCGATGCCGGGGTCTGGCAAAAGGCAGTTGCTCAGGACCTGGGCAAGAAATGCCAACTTTGGAAGATAGGAAGAGAGATCTCATCAAGGAAAATGTCAACTCAACACAAGGTGGAGTATTCACCCGGCAATGGGCCAGGCTGTGTACATCCCCTCCAAGTCCAGCTCAGTTCACAATGAGCCCATTCACCTCTGGAGCCACAGAGGAGGGCAGCCGTGCAGCGCTTGCTATAATGGAGGCCCTGATCTGGGTCTCTTCTGCATCTGTGCTGTCCACTATGGCGGCCTCCAGCCCCGCTGTGCTGCTGTGCACTTGAAGTGGGGCTAGGACTGGTCAGGAAAGAGGTATGGTTTTGCAAACTGTGAATCAAACACACACTGCCATCCTGTGGCTGCCATATTGGGCAGTAGGAGCTTGATACAAAGACCCAGAACAGGCCACAGGCTGGCAGGCAAGCCCCTCCCCCATTGGCCTGGAGGGTTTGGAAAGTGAACTCAAGGACTAGAGAGGTGGACATGGCCTTGCCTTTCAATCCTCCTTTAGTCTAGGTTGAAACTTCTCAGACCTTCAGTGAGTCTAAGAATTTCTGATCAAAACAGATTCCCTTCCTGAACCATTTAATCACTTTCAAGAGTGATATTGTATGAATCAAGGGCTCAGGAGGGAGGGCCTGGGTCTCCAGGGATATGGAAGACAAGGGGAAGTTGTCCTCAGAGAGAGGAAGCTGGAAGGAGCTGAAGGGCAGCTCAGTAAGGGCGCAATCACAGGACCACAGGCAGCCAATCTGCAGAGCCCTGCGGGGCATCCCCAACCCAACAAGGAGTCTGCCTCTGCACCACCCAATCCGCAACAGTCCTCAGACACAAAGCAGGACACACACCTGGATTTATGTGTTAGAAAGAGCCCAGCAGAAACAGTATGTCAAGAAGGAAAGCAATCAGAGGGAAGGGGCCATGTCTAACAGTCCCATGTCCCTGGAGGAAAAAGAGAAGACACAAGGTATAGCACACAGGACAGACACCTGAGCCAGGGAAGTATTTCCAGTCACTGAATTATGCTAGAAATCAAGCCAAAATGATCAAAGTTCCATCCATCAGATAGACAAAGTTCAGTCATTCATTCAAAATAAAGATTCATTGCGCACCACCTACAACAGGCACAGTACTAGTTAAGAGGATGAACCAAAACAACAGGCAGAACTCTTCCTCTCCTAGAGCTTTAAATGGTGGGGTGGGGAGGGGCGTCAAGGAGAGAAAGGGGAGGAGAAAACTTCCAACTCCACAATGCTTCTGGTCCCAAGTATTTCAGACAAAGAACACTCAACCTGTAACATTAACCAAAACTTCAAGTGAAAAAATGTCAGGATCTCTAAAAGCTCTCGGAGGCCCTTGGGGTTTACTCAAAGCATTGGGAGGGAGAAAGAGATGGGGCTTCTTTTTAAGGCTGAAAAGGGTCTATTTCTGACCATAGTCCCTCAGAGTAGTAATAGTCCCACAAACAAGTTCCAGGGTCAGGCTTCAAACGTGGAGCAGGTGCAGGGTTTCTGCAAGTGAATCCCAAAGCTAAATTAAGTCACCCAGGCATCACCAACGGGGCTCTGTGCAGGGAGGGTGGACCACGTCCCAGCTTCTAGTCAGGCATCTTCCAAGTTCCAGGATAGTTCAGATCTTGTTGGGAGAGGAACAATCTGGTGGTTATCTAACTCACAAATACACTCTAGTGCACAGTTCACAGATGTTGCTACTTGGAGAAGTAAAAACAAAAAGGCAAAGTAGACTTGAAATCACAGATGCTCATTTCTTCAAAGAAAAAAATTCTCAGCACTTCTACACAAAGTGTTTAAGGTTTCATTTTCTTAAAAGAGTTTCCTTGAAAAATGACAGAAGGTCTCTATATCGGAGCCATCCTCATAAACAATCCCTCTGTGAGAATCTTAATTCACATACAACAATGAAAATGAGGATCCTGTACTAATTAATGTCTGGGGCTGGTTAGCAAATTGCTATAATTGTATATTCTCTAGCATCCTGTCTCCGAATACATCTCCTACCCAGGCAGATCTCAGCAACAATAGTACTGTGCAGGATTTTAATATCTCGGGCTTCTGCTGTATCTGTGCCTCCTTTCCAAGTGGCTCATTCCCTTGTGCCGGTGACATTGCACAGACATTTTAAAAAAAAATATTTTCAGCTTTGTCAGCCTGGCAAACGCATACCACAATCAGTGCTGTGAATGCAGGCATGGCTGGATGATGAATGGCAGAACCGTGCCTCCTGTACAGAGACAGGATTCAACCCATGCCCATAACTCCTCAAGCTTCTAGAGCCAGACCTTCCAGGGGCTTGTCTTGACTCACACATAGGGTGCCCAAAGTCCTGCAAGAACTCTGCTGTGACCAATCCAACACAGAGAATGCAAACTGACAGTCCTCGGCCACTTCCGTCTCAAGATATGTTTCATTGAATTCATCCACAGTCTTTGAAAAGCTGTTGTACCTAGACTACATCTCTCCTCTCTCTTTTACCACATTTCTAAACCAGGTAGGCCATATCCCTAGGGGTCAACAATGAAATGGAAGCACCCCCGTTCACAGAAGCCCCAAGAATCCCACATGCCCCTAACTAACTACTTGCTGGGCCCTACACGTATTTAACTCAGAACCCTTGGATATGGTCCATGGTTAAGTGAAAGGCTTAAAGCCAAAGATAAAGTCTGACCACAGCGCTCTTGTCAGCTCATAGGAGCCTCGATTTCCTTCACTGCAAAATGGGGACAGCATACCTACACCAAAGCCTTTGTCATAGAACCAAATGTGGTCATCTGAAATTTTTTTGTGAGCCCAGTAAGTACTCACAAAACACGAGTCCCGCAAACACCAGATGACACTTCCTTGGACAGGAATGTCCAGTGTCATCTTGAAAACCTGAAAGCTTTGTCTTCTGAGAAGTTAACACTCTGAAAAATGCCAAGGCTTGCATAATGGGAAGGGTGACATGGTTAACAGGTGAGCTCACTGGGCAGAGGGCACAGATGGAAATCCAGTCAGATAACCTAGAAGGTGTAAGGAGCAGACATCGGAGAAGGAGGAAAGGATTCTGAGCCAATCACCAGTGTCCAAGGTTCCCAAGTAGAGCACGGCCCAGGCCTGTTTTCTGTCAGCAGAGTACTGCTGCCAGCTTCCCCACATGCCAAGGGGAAGATTCTATGGTCTTTTCTGCTTCTTTTGAGAACTCTCTCTTTCCTGGAGGGGATGGAGTTGGTGGGTCCCTTCCCTAACCAAAGGACAGACACATGACACATAGACTCAGTTTGTTCCTGAGAGGCACAGAGTGATTCCACTCCCCAGAGCCACCTGGACCACTGGCCTTCCTGGGAGCCTGCTGACCATCTTCCTATCCAAATGAACGAGAGCTGGCTTCCATGGCTCATAACCAAAGAACACAGATGGGATGTATCATGTAGAACCAAAGCACTGACTTTCCCAAACAGAAAAGCAGGCTGGAGGAGTAGCCAGTGTTCATTGAGTCAGGAGCCCTGTGTTGCGGACTCGGAGGTAACTGGAGCTAAAGAGAGATCAGGCTCCACAGCTGTCCTATTCCACTTTTACAAATATCCCACTGGCTAAGCATGGTGGTGCACACCTGAAGTCCCCACTGCTCAGGAAGCTGAGGGAAGGGATCCCAAGTTCAAAGCCAGCCTCAGCCACCTAGTGTAGCACAGCTCTAAGCAGCTCAGTGAGACCCTGTCTCTAAATAAAATACCAACAGCTGGCAATGAGGCTTGGTTGGTAAGCACCCCTGGGTTCAATCCCTGGTACCAAAAAAACAAATGACACCTTTGTGCACACAGACTTGGGTTCTTGAAGTCTTAGCAACCCAGTCAAGCCCAGGTCACTACACGTGTCACTACCTCACCTGGTGCCAGTGGATCTGTGAGAAAGGTGTCCTGGACACAAAAGCCACCACCACAGCCACCCTCCCCAAGAAAGAGCATTCAGCTACACCCAAGGACAGCCTCCAAGAAACACCCAGTAAAAAGGAAGGTTGCTCTCAAAACAAGGTGAGCCCCTCCAGGGACTCCCCATCCAAGCAAGGTACAGAGCACCTGGGAGCTCATCCCAAACAGTGGCAGAGCAGCTCTCTCCCACTGCCTTGGGGGCCCCAGGACAGGCAGGTGCAGGGTGGTGCCCGGGACTGAGGTCTAGACAGAGATCCCAAGCCCTCTGTGGGGCCACCCTTCATGATCCTTCCCTGTTGAGCAGGGGTCAGTGTGGATACCGTTTTCCCATCTCCCTGCACATCCTCTTCCCAGAGGCTGAAGATGCAGGGAGAGCAGAACAGTGAGGAGAACCTGCCCCGGTGGCCCACCTGGACACGTCCACCTCTGCAAGCCTGTTCCAACCGTGGCCAGCCCCTCAGCCCTCACCACAGCCCAGCTCCACTCTGAGCACTCTACAGGTGGGCAACTTCACCTCAGCACTAACCCTATATCCTTGTCATCCCCAGGTGGGGAAACCGAGCAACAAAGAATAAATACTGAACTAGGGAGGAGGCAACCCAGAACTAGGGAATCTGGCTGGAGGAGTTTGGCTTTTGAAACCTCTGTGGTTCCTGACCCCTGAAGGGAGAGGAGGAGTAAGCATGGAGGCCCAGGCCCTTCTAAAAAAGGTATCCACATTCTGGCACAAAAACCAACAAATACAGTATGAGAGCAATATCAGAGCGATCAAGGAAACATCTGGATGCTGACTATGCTTGATTATCTTGACCTGAGTCATAGCCCCGAGTGTTCACTTGGTCACTCATCAAGCTGTATGTCACAGATCATGTTAACTGTGCATCAGGACATGGTACACCAAGGGCAGACAGCAGGAACCACCTTTCTCACTGCTGAAGGGGGAGATTTCCACTAAGGGGATGAGGCTAGAGCTGATCCGTGCAGGAATAGGAAAGCATGGAGTCAAGTGCAGGATCTCATGGTCTCACATTTAGCTAGTACAGATGGATACATGCAGGAGTATGGACATACAGGTGCCTATGCCCTGGTGACCACACAGGTAAATGTTTCCCTGCTGTCAATCAGAGAACCTAGAAGCACAGACACCCAGGAATCGTGAGCATGCCCAGCACATAGATCTTGATTTTTTTTCTTTTTGGTGCTGGGATTGAACCCAGGGCCTTGTGCATGTGAGGCAAGCACTCTACCAACTGAGCTATGTCCCCAGCCCCAGATCTTGATTTCTAATACCATTCTCCAATTAAGGAAGCCTGAGGAGATAAGACAACCAAGTATGGTGGATGGGAGCCTGGAACAGAAAGGGGCCTCAGTGGCTAAACTAAGGAAATCTGAACACAGCAAAGGCTTTGTTGGTAATGACATGCCACTCCAACTCAGATTCTGACAAATGCTTTGTACCCAGAATGCTAGGAGCGGGGTGGGGTGGGTGCACAGGCTGGGTGATGTGGGAATTCTCAGCACTGTCTCCACAACTTTCCTGGAAATCTAAAGTGACTCTAAAATGCAAAAAGCTTATTTCAAAAAACAACAGAAAATGAAGGAATGACTCTTTCAAACCAGGCGACCAAGAAAAGTCACCCTCGGGGATGGATCCAAGCAACAAGACACAGGCAGCCAGGTCCTAGGGCAGCGTGTTCCAGACAGAGGGCACACAAGCCCCAAGGAAGGCACAGAAGGAGGCCAGAGAGCTAGAGTGGAGTTGGGAGAAATGGCTCAAGGAGAACAGGATGTCACAAGAGGAAGGGAGCAAGGCCGTCCCAGGAGGCAGGGCATAGGGACTTCAGACTGGAATGAAGGGTGCTGGCAGGTCAGTGGAGGGGCCAACAAAAAAGAGACGCTTTTTAACATCCTCCTAGCTCCAGCAGGGAGAGGCCATGATTACCTGAAGCAGTCACTCAGGCAGAAGAGGGGCTGCCACCTGATGACGAGTCAGGAGCATCCAGGCATGAGATGAAGAGAAGAGGTCTCCACGCTTACAGGACCAGAAGAGGCATCTCCACAGGCAGATGGGGACTTAGCAGGGCAATGCCCTGGTCTAGATGGTGATCCCTGACTGTCACGTGAGGGTCCATGGGCCACTGCAGGCACATCCAGGATGGAGGGACCTCTTTGGAGCCAGTCTCAGTTCAGTCCTGCTGTGCTGCTGACCACCCAGGAGACCCCACCATCTGGAGCCTCAGGTTCCTCATCTGCAAGGGGAAATGACAGCTCCCACCTCAGAAGGAGACTGGTGGCTGAGCACAAAAGTGCTCGCCTAGAACCCCAGCCTCCGGGGAAGCTGAGGCAGGAGGATCACAAGCTCAAACATAACAAGACCCTGTCTCAAAAAGAAAAAAAATCAGCTGGGCGCAGTGGCACACACCTGAAATCCCAACAGCTTGGGAGGCTGAGGCAAGAGGATCACGAGTTCAAAGCCAGCTTCAGCAACTTAATGAGACCCTAAGCAACTCAGGGAGACTCTGTCTCCAAATAAAATATTAAAAAGGGCTGGAGAATGTGGCTTACTATTTGCGTACCCCTGATTTAATCCCTGAAACAAAAAAATAATAATTAATTAATTAGAAACCAAAGGGATTGCAGTGAGGCTCAGTGGCAAAGCACCTGCCTAACGTGCACAAGCCCTGCACCACAAAGACAAAGATTAGAGGAATTCATCAAGAGAAGGCCCCAGGTATGGGCCAAGCCTTCATAAGCACTTCATAGACACAGTGCCAGTTTTATAGCTGTGGGGGAAGAAGGAGCCTTAGTTTCAAACTCAGGACCTCTTTCACAATAAGAAAACAGCAGGTCAGACACAGACAGCAAGCAGCAGAGCAAGGACAAAGGCCACCACACTTCTCTAGACTCACTGCACCCAGCTACAAGCAGGCGAGGGGCACAACTGTCTCTAAACACGGCTCTGGGAAGGCACTTCCTCTGTATGAGGCACTCCGTGACTCTCCCCAACAATGGAACCTGATGGCCCTGCACAGGAAGGAGTTTCAAACTCTCCCTACTCCCCAGCACAGGCCACCCCCAGCCAGCCCAGCCTTGCTGGTGATCTGAGCCTCAGATGGGCACAAAATTCCATGCTGACCTGTCATCACAGTCCCTAGGGAAGCTGAGGCAGGAGGATCACCAAGTTCAAGGCCAGCATGGGCAGCTTAGCAAATACCCTGTCCCAAAATAAAAAGAGCTGGGGTGCAGCTCAGTGGTCAAGTGCTTGTCTATCATGCACAAGGCCCTGGTCACACCCCAGTACTGCAAAAAATGAGTAAATAAGTGTATGTGTATGTATATGTGTGTGTGTATGTGTGTGTGTCTCTCTCTCTCTGTGTGTGTGTGTGTGTGTGTGTGTGTGTGTGAGAGAGAGAGAGAGAGAGAGAGAGAGACAGACAGACAGACAGACAGACATGCTGCTTTATACAAATCCTCAAATCATTTTTTTTTTGGTTGTTGTTGTTTCAGGAGCCTTTAGGGAGTCACTTGTGATCCTCTGGCCAGATGAGAATGTCCTTCTGGAATAATCTGTAAGCGCCCTCTCTACAGCCCCTCCGCACCTCCCTGCACGCAGAGCAGGCACTCAGGGAGGTGCTAAAGGAATAAAACACTGGTACAGCTATTAAGTTTAGGGACAAGCATTTTCATCAACCAGACATGAAAAGGACTCAACAGCTCACTTCTAAAAGCACAATGAGGAAGAAGTGAGGTCCTGCTCCCTCTGCAGAGGCCTGTGAGTCTCACAGACTAGCCCAGGAGTACCAATCCCTCAGCCATGGGTAGCGGGAAAAGTCCGCTCACACCCTGAGCAAACAAACTGGATGTGCCCTAATGTGCCATGATTTGCTCTAAATGCAAACACTGCCCCCAGCATTCCAGAAAGCCCAGATCTTCCTTCTCATCTCTGACCCAAGACCACCGTTTCCCAAGGCACCAGGCCAACTTCATCCCACTTCTGAGATCCCAAAGAAACCTGTTGCTAAAATCAGGAAGCCAGCAGCAGCTGCCCATCTCCAGGCCCAACACATGCCCAAAACCTAATGTCGGGACAATTCCTGACAATTAGGTACACCTAAGCATACATGCAGGGGAAAGATAATGAGAAGATTTCTCCAGAAGTTAGGTTCAGCCATTAAAGGATCCACATCTCACAATTCACGGACTGTTGCAATGCCAGCTTAGAGGGCCACCCTTCACGGCTCCCCAACAATAAAAAGAAACCCCATTCCTTCCTTTGTGCAGAAATAGATAATGCAAGAATTTTACTCACCTTTGAAGCCAGTAGAAATATCCATGCCCTCTATCCCCTCCTGTTCAGTTTTCATTTCCTCTTCAGCCAAGCTGAAATAGAGTAAATTATGTTCATGTTTAGAAGGGATAGAACCTGCCTGGGGGCAGCCGCTGAGAAGCCTAGCCACAGCCCATCGGTAAGAAAAGCCCCCATCCTTCTCCACCATAGGGGAAAGAACAAACCTGATTTCACAGTATTAAGATTCCTAAAGGACTCCTTTAAAACACTAGATGGTTCTTTAAGTCAAATTACTATTTCAGTTGTCATGCTATTGGGTATGCAAAAAGTAAATCTTTTTGGATACACAATTACAACCTACTCCTTTGGGCTCATGAGAACCCAGCCTTCAAATAAACAAGCTTCTCACTGCCAGCACTGGGTTCAAAGTCAGACAACTGGAAGGGTTGGCAGAGTTCCCAGAGTTCTCATCTCTAAACTCTGCAGTAAGTTTTTCCCAGACGGCTAAAATCTTACAATTCTCTGATGAGGCAGGAACACAAGGAGGGGGAAAAATGATACAAGTTAAATTACAAAGTAGTAAAATATGCCCAGACCAACTAGAAGAAGAAAGAGCTGGTTGCAAAACAATTCCAACAATCAGCATCAACTCCACAAATTAGGGGTCTATGCACCCCCCACCCCCCATGGTGCATCCTTGTAGAGCAGGCTTGGCTCCCTCTGGATTATCCCTTTAATTATCCTCCCCCACAAAAGTGGAATGAGGAAAGACCCTGCCAAGAGTCAGGGATAGGGAGAGAAGGAAGGTAAGCAAGCACCCTTAGCTGGAAAGTCTTCCAGAACCTTCTCTCCCTCTCTGCTGGAACTTGGGCCATTCCAGATCCTCCCCCATACCACCTCCCAAGCCAAACCCAGGGAAGAAGTGAAGTCCTGAGTTTATAGGTGTGAAGAAGGGCTTGAGGCGCTAGAACTTTCCACTCAGCCACCACTCAGAATGTGATTCCATCAGACCACAATTCCACAAGGAGCAAGAGGTGCATCGCCAACTGACAGGGCTGGAGTTTTGCATTGGGAAGACTCAAGCCAGGGCAGGAAGAAGGCTAGAGAAGAACATCCTGTCTCTGTAGGGCTGTCTGAGACAGTGACAAAGCAAAAAAAAAAGAGTCCAGAAAGGCAGCCTGGGCCTGGAACCCCAGTGTAGGATGGAGAAGTGTTTAGAAGAGCCCCAGGTTTGCTGGGAGGAGAGTTCAGGATGGGCAGCAGGCAGAAAGGAAAAGATGATAGCCAAGCCAGGGCGAGGATGGCACTGGCTCAGTGTCAGCCGGTAGGTAGGTGACCATGATGGGGAGGGCCAGCCTGGCAGGCTCAGGCTGCAGAGTTGGCGTGGCCACCGCCTGCTTATTTGCCTGTAAGGAGAGTGTGGGGGGGCAGCCCCAGTGCAGCAACCTGAGGCCAAGGGTGAATCCTTACTTGTTTGCGCATTTTAAGAACAACTTGGGGCCTCCAAACAGGCTGGTTTCAGGTCTCTGCTGCAGGGTGGGGAAGGCCCCCTTGAATTTATCTTTCTTTTCAGGGTCAACCAGAGGCAAAATAAGATCCAGGGCTGACTAATGTTTGGCTGCCTCTGCCAGAGGACAGAAGGGGAGAGAAGGCCGAAGAAACAAAGAAGGTCACCCATTGGAAGTGGCTGGTCCTTCTAAAACCCACCCCTGCCTGTAGGTTTTGCTAGATCACTGTTACCCAGCTTTCTAAAGAGTGACTCAGTCTTCTACTTCTGAGATCTCTACTGGCTCTTCCAGGGAAAGAAAAGGGGGATGTTTTGTTTAAAATAAAAGGGGTTACAAGAAAGAAAGGAAAATAACTATTGTTTTCATCCCTAACTTATAACCAAGAGGCCACTATGCCTAAATGCCTACATAGGAGCCAAATAAAAATAGCTATTGCTATTTTTTTGAGTCTTACAATTAAAAAGAATCTTGATTAATTTAACACTAAGAAAGAGATCTCTGCTGTTTATTCTCCAATTCTTGTCTTCCATTCTTAGGAATGGGAAATTAAAGTAACGAAAATGAAAAACTGAACAGACCTGTTTATTTCCTAAGCTTGCTGAACCTCACAGGGGCCCTAAGCAGGAGGCAGAGTTTAGTGGAGGATTTCAAAATCTTTTCATTAAATATAGTACTTGTTCAAAAGTATCCCAGGTCTCCTAGGATTACAACTACTCAGTAAATATTAAACGATCAATCAACTGTTAACTTCTTCTCTTCTTTCTCCCTCCCATGGATAGAATGCAAGGGTTTCTTGAAGTCTGCTCTCAGAAACTCACTGGTTTTAACTCTCTCTTTGTTTTGGATGGTCTCATCTACTGAGATGTGTCAAAATGCAAAAGACCCTTCTGAAACCCATGTGTAAATACCAACTACTGTTATTTACCCTGGGGTTTCTTTGGATGAGTTTTTGTTTGGTTGGTTGGTTTTGTTTGTTTTTGTCCTTGTTATCCTTCTACACATAAATATGAAATTGAGAAAATTTATCATCTCATATGATTCTTATTAAATTAAATGCATTTTTAGGGAACTTTATTTAGTCAGAACAACAGGAAAAAATTATTTGCTTGAAATAAAACTATAATAGATAAAATTGATGGTTTCCATTCTAAAATCAATATTTATTTCAAAATAAAATTGGGTGAATTGTATTTTGCAACATGTTATATTTTATGAATTACACACACACACACACACACACACACACACACACACACAAACAAACACACAATTTTCTAAAAGAGAAAAATCAGGTCAGTGTTGGCATTTTTCCCCCTTAGGATCAGAGAGTATGTATACACTTCATGTGCTACATAAAATCATAGCGGTGTATTTATTCTTTGTTTTGTCTTTTTTATTTGTTTTATGATTCTATAAAAAGGTAAGAAATATTTGTAACAAGCAAGCTATTCAAAAACAAGCAGATGTTAAATATGGTTCTAGGGCCACATTTAAGCTCAATCTTAAATTAGAAGCTACTATGTACCTTAAAATAAGCAGATGAGCATGAAAATTCAGAGGAAGATGGGATATGTGGAAAAGACAAGATTTTACTTTTTGTTATTCTGCTATTAATAAGTAAATCAATAAAGAAGAATATTTACTATAAGCATCTACATTTTTTGCCATCAAGAGTATATCCTAAATGATCCACAGCTTATATACATATTGGGGTGAGCAGCCTCTAAAGTGGCCTCTAGGGATACTTACTTACTGTATTCGACATCATAGGTTGTTCCTTTTCCTGGACTGTGGAATACATTTATCGATACACTCCTGAAACATAGAATATGGCAAAAGAGACATAGTACATAGACATAGTCCACATAGACATATGGCAGAAGTACATCAGTTCTGAAACTAGGATATGCAGAGACCATGACTTTCATTATGGATGTATTTTCTTATTTCCTCTATCAGTTCCTTTGATCTGGGACAACCAGTTGTGATGTTCTAAACATACCCTATAGAAAGGCCTTTTGGTGAGCAACCGTACTTTTAGACAATAAGAATTTGTTTTGCCAAAACACAGGTTTGTGAGCATGGCAATGGATGTTTATCCAGTCAAGTCTTGAGATGACCACAGCACCATGCTAATTAGTTTTGGGTTTCAACTTGACTGAGCCATGATACCTACCTTACATACATGGTCACCCATTATTCTGGCTGTTTCTGAGAAGATTTTTTTTGTCATTGTTTGTTTTGTTTGTTTGTTTGTCGTTTTTTGATGATGTCAACATTATACTCTGTGGACTTTGAGTAAAGATTATCCTCCATATTGCAGATGAGCCTTATCCAATCAGTTGAAGGCCTTGCTAGAACACAGGCTGCTCTCCCTAAGAAAGGAAAAATTTCACCAGTAGACTTCCTTTGAACTCAGACTACATCATTTTCCTAGTCTATACCTGCTTTGTCCATCAGAATTTGAACTTGTCAAAATTTATAATCATGTTAGCCAATTTCTTAAAGTGAATTTTCTCTCTCTTTATTAACATACACACAATGAGCCCTCCATATATGCAGGTTCTGCATCAGTGGATTGAACCAAATGCGGATGGAAAATGTAGTTAAGGTTCTGTTGACTACAATACACATAAAGACATATTTTCCTTGTTATTATTCTCTAATACATTATAGCCATTGTTTACATAGCATCAGATATTATAAGTTACCTAGAGAGAGTCTGAAGCAAAAAACAAGCACTTTGACATGTGTGTTTTTTTTAAATACTATATTGTGAATGAATGGATTTCAGTAAATTAATAGTTAAAAATACATACTAGTTTATGATGCCTTATCACTCATTGTTATAGAAATCTTTAGCTATAAGAAATTTTGTTAGTGTACATCATATTGTGATTTAATAGAATTTTGATAAAATATACAATAATAATGGTGAAGTCTCTCATTGAGTCTATATCAGTGTATAAAACAAACAAGTCATATATGATTTCCTCAATTCTAAGTATCCTATCTTTTGAGAAACTATATGGACAATGCAAATTAAAATCATCATGCTGATACTAGTAGCAGCAGCAGAAGCACAGAAAAGATGGAAACAACAAACTGGGAGATTTTGTCATTCTAGTTATAATTTCCCCAACATCATTTAAAAGTACCTAACACAATATGAATAGCGAATTTAAGGAGCAATCTATTCTCATGCTGAATGTGCATGATGTTATTGTATAAAATGGAAACAATTGAAATGCATCTAAAATGTATTATTGAACATTAGTTAAAAATGCCATTGATTGATCTGTATCTTACCATGTTTGTCCCTAGCAAATACCGTCTCAGTGTGCAAGGCATATGGGAAAAAAGAAAAAGAAATCAAGTAAAATCCATATAACAATAACAAATATTTTTCATAAAAAATCTCAATGTCTTTTTGAAACAATATGAAAAAATGTTCCCTGTCACATAAAGAAAAACAACCGTTCTAGGATATTACATATTTTTAGTCATTGAATATGCCAAGTGTTCTGTGGCAAACTGCCACATATATCGTTTTTCTCTCACAGCTGTAAATTACGTCTCATTTATTCTACATTTCTACCTAGTTAATAGTAATTTGTTGAAAAAATATTTCTTCATGAGCTGACTAGTGAAATATTTGAAGAAATACAGATCTCAGAATTGTGGAAGAAAGCAATACATAATGACTAGAAACATATTTAATCCATTGCAGGTTCATCCATTGAGTATTCATAGCTAAATAAACTATTGGAACATAGTTGAAACTGTAGGATGCATGTCATTGTTGAAGTTGGTGGCCCTTTGAGGGTACATCTTATATCTTTTGCATTTCAGATGCTACAAGGTGAGTGGTTTTCCTGTGCCACATTCTTCTGCCATGATGTTCTGCCTCAACTTAGAACAAAGAAATGCAATTTTATGACCATGAACTATAAGCTCTGAAATCAATAGCTAAAATAAATTTTTTCTCCCCCCTTAACTATTTTCTCTGTTATTTTGAAACAGTGGCATGGCTTTGAATAGCTAATACTCTGTTCATTTGGGAGAGGTTTGAATTAATCATTATGAAAGCTGAAATTACCTAGAATTTTAAAAATAAACTTTTGTCATCAAGGAAAAGTTACTGAATTTTATGTGCTTCTATTTAATAATCATGTAATTGAAAAAATACATCAAAATTTTTCTATAATCTTCACTAAAATATAATCTATTAGTACACATATTTACTTACTTATTTATATTTCTGTACCATGGGTTGAATTCAGGGGCACTTGATTAAAGGTTTTAATCACAGTACGTTTTGTAATACAGAGCTATATACATACAAGAGAACAAAATTAATTTGAAACAATAGGACATAATGACATTAAACAGGAGTTTTGCAAGTTCAAGAGCAGCCTCAGCAATTCTGTGAGATCCTTTCTCAAAAATGGTTCCATCTGTTTCACTTAAATAAAATGTTGAGTATCTAGCTTGGTGGAAGTGAACCCCTGGGTTCAATCTCCAGTGTTAGAAAGAAATGAATTAAAAATAAATAAAAAATAATCAATTAGTTGAACATGTATATTTTCAAGATAATATATTAAAGGTTGTTTTTATTATTTAGGTGGAACAAACAAAAGGATAATGTTATTTTGTACTAATCCTATTATTATACAACTCATAGAATTTATTTGGCAATTTTTAAATTACTAAGAAATTGGAATACTAGTTTAATTATTTATCTGTGTGTTAATAACTAGTTGGCAAGTAGTTGTATCTAGTGTATAGTGGGCATGGTTTGGCCACCATTCTTTGAAAATATCAATAATTTAACCATAAATATGGCTTAAGAATCTTAATCTGGAGACTTAATGAGGCTGGGGTGTGAGTGGCATATACCGAAGTATGAAAATAATAACGAGGACTTTGCAAAATGCTTTTTTCTCTCTCTTTCTCTTGTTAATATGGGAATCTATCTATATGTCTACCCATTTATTTTGAGACATGTTTTATTGGAGATTGAAAAGGCAACTTTATATTATAGCTTTTTATATGACAAAGGAGAAAACAGTCACCTTGTCCTCTATGAAGGACCCAAAGATGTGTGTTCTCTCAAGTCAAGTAATCAAGATTTGAACCATTTTCTCTATGGGGACTGAGACAATTTACTTATTTTTATTTTCTGTTCCTTTTTCTCTATCTAAAAGGTAGAAGTAAATATAGCAGCTTGTTTACAGTATTTTTCATTATTTTTAAATAAATGATGTGAAGACAGCTGACATGTAGACAGTGCCCATCAAAAATAACAGTGACTCTTGCCACTGTCATCCATCTTGTGGTCCTTTGTCGTCATATTACAACAGTGCTGTAGGATCAGAGAGATTTAATCCCTCAGAGTATCATTGATTCTCTGTGATCTAAATTGTGACAGCTAATCTTTCTGGGTTTGGTTTGTCATAATTAGTTGGTGGTGAATAGTTGGTTCCTTTCCTGCACATGTTTGAAAAATTATGTGCATTGTTCATACACTGTTGGGTGACATTCTTGGAACACAACCAACTGCAGCTATTTGAATTATTATTACTAACAGCCTTCCAAATTGTCTCCATGACACCTAGCTCCTGTAGCTTTTCCTATTATTTTAATTTACATCAGAATTTTTTTTAAAAAAATGAATTTACTCTTGTCACATTACTTTAGATGTACCTTTAGGATAAAAATACAAACCAAAATAAACTAACATAAATATAATGAATTCCTTTTGTTTTTCAATAAGCTAAACATATTATAGAAGTTCTCTAAAATAGTCCTTCCAGTGATTCTTCAGTATATGTAATTGTTTTCCCAATTTTTACTGCTGAAGAGACTGTCAGAAGTAAGATGAATCATGTTCTAGTGGCATCATCTTCTTTTTTATATTGAGACTTAATGAAGAATCTGTCAGTGATTTTCTCCTCCTTGCAACTTAGAAATTAACATGCTTTAATGCACTGAAAATAAATACTAAAAATAAAAGAAATGTCATGTTACACATCTTTGTTAAGGGAATAATATAGTAAAAATCATAAATATCAACAGTCAGATATAAGGTAAATAAATTTAATGTCTGCATCAGTATTTCTGGGAATAATTTGAAAAAGTGATCTAAGGTATTTGAAAAACAAACTACAACACTTCACTGAAATAAATAGTACTGTTCTTGTTTTGGAAAAAAATAAACAATCAGGATATGTTGAATTTAAAAAATTAAGTTATAACATTAAGCTACAAAGGATAATACTTAAATAGTTCAAATTTAACAAAAACATTTGTACAGGATGCATAAGTATGATCAAGTATAACTAATCATAATAGAGATGCATGAAAAATTAAAGTGAGTAGTTCTACAAAATATTTAACTCTATCATGATACTATAGTAAAACATTATAGTGTGGACACAAGGTTGCAGATCTATTATATGAGAATAACAATGGAGAACTAGAAAATTTCTAATTCTTTTGAAAATGAATCTGATAAATTAATTGTAGATCTTGAAATTTTTATACTATTTATTCTATTTCTAGAAATCTTGCCAGAAGTTACAGAAAAAAATGTGTGATATTTTATAGATAATCACATGCATTGTAAGTTAAAAAGTAGAACACATTGCATGTTCATCTTCTTACAGGTGTGACATTAAGCACTTTGCAGCAGAGGAAGAAGCTTTAGGTAAATTCTTCTCTGTGACATTATCACCTGTATATTTAGTAGAACTGCATGAGCATCACAATAAAGTTTAGAATCAATGCACCATTAATGAAGGCTGACAATAATTTTTATGTAATTTTTTATCTGCCATCATTAGAAATGTAATTAATATAAAATTTTTCTACAATAAATATAACATTAGCATTTCAACTGTTTTTGCAGAAATATGATTCCTGTGTCATCACAGTGAAAACTTTAATAAATTTTGTATATTCTTAAAATATTTATTGTAAATATTATGCTAATTCATAATAAATAAGAAATCAGTCTACTTTATATTTTCTCGTAAAAATGGCATTTTGAACAAGAATTGCACATTTATATCTACTTCCATTTTATTTTCAGATGTGCATCTATAAGAAAACTGGTTCTTTTTTTGAAAAGTAAAAATAAAATACTTTTTGGTTAGCTACAAAGTAGATTATGCAATTTTCAAAGAACACTGTGAAGTATGTACACATTAAATACATTTAATATATATATATATATATATATATATATATATATACATGTATGCAATATAAAGCAATGTTTTGTTGTTTTAGGACAGAAGTATTTAGGGAGTTCTTTCAGATTTTGTTACACTAAATTCTAAACCAGCAAACTGAAATAGATATATTTCTCTCAATACAACATTAACTAATAGAAATAAAGAAAACTATGATTTTTTAAATTAATTTAACAACTACCTCTTGTTTTAAAAATAGTGAGGTGCTAAAATTAGAATTCAAATTCATATATATTTTTTCAAATATTTGAGCTCTTTTAATTTTTGCATGAGTGCAAAATAACAATAAAAATACCTAAATCCACACCCTACAAGACAAAATTTTCACAATAACTTATTACATACCTATTCTGTCCCAGTTCCATGGTAACTCCTGGCAATGACTAAACATGTTTCTAGTAGTATTAGTAATAGTAGGTAAATGTTAATGTTTTTAAACATCAAAATTATTTTTTCAATTTATAATCTTATTATGGTTTATTTATTATTATTTCTGCCCACGTGTGGTTAAGAGTTATGTGACAGAGGAGCCATGAATTGGACTATGTAATTTTCCTGGAAGTTACATAACACAATACCATAAACTGTGTAGCTAACAACAGACATTTATTCTCTCAAAATTCTAGCAGTCAGAATCTGAAATCAAGGTGTGAGAAAGGCTGTGCTCCTTCTGAGACTCTAGATAAAATCCATCCTTTCCTCTTCCTAGTTTTGGTGATAACTCATAATCCTCAGCTTTCAGCTGCCTCACTCCAATCTGCTTTTGTTCTCACAGGTCCTTCCCTTCTCATTATCTTGTAATATATAAGTCCTTCAAGCATATTGGTTAAGGGGCAACATTAATTCCCTCATTTTTACTGCGAGTGATAAAAAAATTATTATTTTATCATCTTAGCCAGTTTTTATAGACAGATTAATTTTGTTCAAAATATAATTTAAAATAAACAACTTACAAGAGTAACAGGCTTATTGCATATTTTATTTTACAGTCCCAAGCACTATTAAGTATCTAATTTTGTAATGCCATATGATAATTCTTAAGTTAGATATATACATAGTTGTTTTGTATTAAAATATGATGGCATTTTCAATCTATAATTTTCAGTTAGGAATAAATTAATTTAAAAGATACTTAAGAAAAATCAAATAGTAATTCCTTTAAAATAACATCTTAGCCTTTTTAAGTGTGTAATAGAGTAATATTAACAATTAACATGGTTGGAACAACCTAGGTGCCCTTCAACAGATGAATCAATAAAGAAAGTATGGTATCTATACACAATGGAATATTAACCATCCTCAAGAAGAATGAACATATGGCATTTGCTTGTTAATTTATAGAATGGAAGCTGTCATTCTAAGTGATATAAACCAGTCTCAAAAAAACCCAAGGCCAAATGTTCTCTCTGAGGTGTGGATGCTAACCCATAATGAAGGAGGGGAAATATAGAAGTTCACTGAATTGGACAAAAGGGAATGAAGGGAGAGGTAGGAATTGAAAGACAGTAGAATGAATTGCACATGATTTTTCAATGCACATATGAAAACATGACGAGTGAACCTGCACAAGAATGGGATAAAAATTGTAATGGTTTGCACTCCATATATGTATAATATGTTAAAATACATCCTAGGGTCATGTGTATGTAGAAAACAAAATTTAAAAAAAAGAAATAATTTTATATGGGTTTTGTATTTAAATTAACATATTTTATGTTGTTAGTGATAAAAAGTATAATGTTTTCTGATAAATAAAGAGAACCTGTATTTGCATATTTTTCTTTCCCAGAATGATTGTTAGACAAAGATGACAAAAATATGCACCTGAGAAAAGACAGCCTCTTCAACAAATGGTTCTGGGAAAACTGGAAATCTATATGCAACATAATAAAATTAAACCCCTATCTCTCACCGCACATCCAATGTGGATCAAGGACAGAGAAACTAAACCAAAGACTCTTCATTTAATAAAACAAAAATTAGGCCCTAATCTTCATCATGTGGGATTAGACTCCAACTTCCTTAATAAGACTCCTGTGGCACAAAAAATTAAAATCAAGAAAAACTCAAACTAAAAAGTTTCTCCTCAGCAAAAGAAACAATCTGTGTGGTAAATACAGAGCATACATCTTGACAGCAAATTTTTACCCCTCATATATCATATAGAGCACTAATCTCTGGGATATATAAAGAACTCATAAAGATAAGCACCAAAAACAAAACAAACAAACAAACAAAAACAAATAACCCAATCAATAAATGTCCAAGGACCTGAACAGACACTTCTCAGAAGAGGATTATAAAGTCAATCAACAAATATGTGAAAAAAATATTCATTATCTCTACAAATTAGAGTAATGCAAATAAAAACTACTTAAAGATGTCATCTCACTCCAATCAAAATGGCAACTATTATGAAGACAAACAACAATAAGTTTGGTGAGGATGTGGGGACAAAGGTACACTCATTCATAGCTGGTGGGACTGCACGTGCAGCTGGTATGAAAAGCAGTGTGGAGATTACTTGGAAAACTGTGAATTAAACCAGCATTTGACCCAGCTATCCCTCTTCTTGGTCTATACGCAAAGGACTTACAAAAAACATATTACAGGGAAAAAGCCACACCAGTGTTTATAGCAGCACAATTCACAATAGCTAAACTGTGGAGACAACCTACATGCCCTTCAGTAGATCAATGGATAAAAAAGTGGCATATATACCCAATGGAATATTACTGAGCAATAAAAGAAAATAAAATTATGACATTTCAGGTAAATGGATGGAGTTGGAGAAGAAAATTCTAAGTGAAGTTATCCAATTCCAAAAAGACAAAACCTATTTTTTGGGTGTTTACAGGAAGCATGGGAGAAATAGATGAGCTCTGCATAGGGCAGAGGGATGGAAGGCAAAAGAGGGAGAAGGTGGATATAAATGATGGTGGAATTTGAAAGACATTATTATCCAAAGTACATGTATAAAGACATGAATTGGTGTGAACATACTTTATATATATACAGTGATATGAAAAATTGTGCTTATGTGTGTAATAAGAATTGTAATGCATTTCACTGTCTTGTATTTTAAAAATAAGTTAAATTAAATTAAAAAAAAGAATTGAATGTAGGGACTCAAGATTTTATATGTACACCTGTTCTCATACTAGCATTTTAAAAAAAACCTCTGATGGAAAAACCTCAATGTCCCCAAACACATGCAATTATAAAAAGAAACATGGCATTGGCATACCATAGAATATTATTCAGATTGGAACAATAACAAAAATGTTTCAGGAGTAATTCACGAACCTTTCAAACATTATTGCAAGTGACCTGTAGGTCATGAATTATCCAATGTTGTAAGACTTTAATGTAGAAGGTAAAATTGAGGGTAGAAACTCATACAGACAGAAAATAGAATGACATTTACCAGGAGCTGAGATAGGTGTCAGTGATATTTTGAAAAAAAAAAAAGTCAATGGAATGGATGATGAATATTTCACAATAGTAAAAATGTGCTTTCTGCTTCTTATCTGCATTCTTAGAAAGCATCTAAAGGTTCAACCAAAAAAAATAACACCAAAACTTTAGTGGGTGGCAACTTAAATATGTATAATGTTTCAAAATTATATATACATATACACACACACACACTCACACACACAAGTAAATAAATGATGTTGGTATTTAAAAAAAAAGAAACAAAGAAAAGGATCAAAATGGTATATTTTCTATTTTGTGCACCTTATCATAACAAGAAGTACACCTTAACCTTTTTTATATGTTAAGTGTAATATGCCCAGAGCAGAAGGAAAAAACACCAGAAGTTCTCTTTTATTTGTTAAAAAGCAATAAGTAAATATAGTAGAACAGGATGGAATAGTGATCACAAGAGACCGGGAGGAGATTGAAAGAGTTCATTGAGGAGCACAAAGACCAAAATGGAGGAATCACTCCTGATACTTTTATGGCACAGTTGGGTCATTACTGTTGAAAATAACATAAAATGTGTTTCAAAATATAATTTGCACCTGGCAGGTGGCACATGCCTCTAATCCCCCTGACTTCACAGACTGAAGCAGGAAGATCTTCAGTTCAAAATCAGCCTCAGTAACCCTGTCTTTAAGTAAAATAACAAAAAGGGCTGGAGTTGTGACTCAGTGGCTAAGTACAACTAAGTTCTAACTCCAGAACCAATAAATAAATAAATAAACAAATAAATAAATTTGCAATACATAAAGATAATTAACATTTAAAGAGATGAAAATACTTATTACTATAATTACTACCACTCCTATATATGTACTGAATTATCATAATGTACCCCATAAAATGAATATATAAAATATATATTAAAGAGTTTCCAGTAACTTTATAAACAGCTGTGAAAAACTTCTCTAAAATAAATAGAATTTTATCTGTCATGATTCTAAAGATGTCAACATATAATTTGTATACTTTCTGAAAATTTTAAAGCATTTTAGTGGATTGGGTTCAAATCTTTTTTTCTTTTCTTTTCTTTTTTGCCCACAAATTATACCAGTGATGATTAACCATTGATCAACACCCTCAATCCTTTATTTATTTATTTATTTCTTGAAACAGGGTCTCAGTAAGTTGCTTAGGTTCTTCCTAGGTTGTTAGTGAAAGGGCTCAAACTTTTGATTCTCCTGCCTCAATCTCCAAGTAACTGAGATTACAGGTATGTGCCACATTGCGATGTATTCAAAGAAGGAGGAGGACTTCTTGTTATGCATTCAATTAAACCTCAGTCTATGCTGCTCATACTTTCAAGGGTATGTTGCCTTATGTAGCAACAGTTTCTCCATTTTCTGGGTTTATGTTTCACAAGAGATCAAAATGTAAAACTCATATGATAGAGAAATATATGAAAAATGTCTGGCCTTAATAATTCATGCCATAAAAATTATGGATTTTTAGTATGATTTTAATAAGAAAAAAATATTAAAGTTGCATTTCTAAAGAGATGCCTGTATTTTATGTCACTGAAAATATCAAAAAATGTACTGTGAGAAATGTTGAAATATTATATATATCTTATATATTACTGTCTCAAAATATTGTTCCTTTTGTGTGGTAATTTTAGATTTAAAATTATGATGTAATAAGCAACTGAAAACTGAGAACTGGTTCAGGTAACTTGTAGAAAAGTTGTACAAGTTTATCTTCTAAATAAATAAATAATCAAAATACACAATAATAATTCCTCAATGATCATGTCCAATCAGTTGAAATGGTGGGATGCTGTGCCACAAGAGTTACAGTGAATGACAAGTATAGAAGAGAAGAAAACATGAAAAGACCCTTCACAAAATAATCTCCAGAAAGAGCATGAAAACATCAGTAAAGATATTAAACAGCAGCTGTCAAATGGGAAATAAAATTAAAATTAATACTAGATTCCTCAAGCCACTAATAAATGGCACACACTCACACAGAACCCAATAGTAACAAATACTGATTGGTTGTGGAGCAGAGGAATTCTTTTTGATTGTTGCTTGGATGCCAACATAGTCTTCTGGGAAAGAAGCACTGTATTTTTTACCCTTAATAAAGTTAATATATGATGCAGTGATCACACTTCCACATTTTATCCCCATTATCTGTAAACTGATGCCTACAGAAATGGTGTATATACTACCAAACCTTGATCCTTCTCACTGATGCCAATTTAATAAGGAGGACATGGTTTTGGAAAAAAGGCAAAACAGGCATATTATTGCTTTGCTAGTAAAGAAGAAGCACAGAGGACTCCAGTTGTAGATGCTTTGATTCTGCTCATCCGAGGGAATAGAATCTTTTTTGTGTGTGGGGTGTGTGTGTGTGTGTGTGTGTGTGTGTGTGTGTGTGTGTGTGTGTGCATGCACGTGAAGGGGGATTGAACTCACAGGCATTAAATCACTGAACAACATTCCCAGTATTATTTTAATTTTTTATTAAGATACAGAGTCTCACTGTATTGCTTAGCACCTTGGTTTTGCTGAGGCTGGCTTTGAACTCAATCCTCCTGCCTCAGCTTCCTGAGCAACTGGAATTATAGGTATGCGTCAGCATTCCTGGTAGAACAAAGAATATTTTCAAAATAAGCTATTCAAAGACTGCCTGCCAGGTACTCCCTGTAAAGAAGAGAAACTGTTCACATGTTAATTTGGAAGATATCTATTCCTTAGTTCTCCTGGGGCCATCTTTGAAGTCTGAATTATTTCGTTCCTCTGGTGGATGTGCTCTCAAAGCTGTCTGATTCATGGATAGGAAGTTCCCATCATAACAGAATTTTTTTTCACTGTTCTGGGTAAATTAACACCTCAAAAACAGTTTTTCTTTTTAAGATTCATTACCTGAGAATGAAAAAGGAGCTTCTTTTACCCCTCTTTTCCCCCTAACCTTTTGAACCATTACAATGGAGCCCAATTAGTCTTTGAAATATAAATATCCCTGTGAATATCTCTGGCCCAAAGACAAAGACTTTGTTACAATAAAAACACACTTTTTAAAATACAGTTCCCACTTGAAAAAAATTTACAAAGTATATTATATCATTGCAATAATAGATTGCTCAAAAATCTTGTTAAAAACTAGTAAAGAGGTGTTCAGCATCTGATACATTGATCTCTTTCAGGCTCATGGTAAAATAAGATAGAGCAACAGGAAATAGGAAGCTTAACTACATTGTACTCTTTTGTATTTTTTTTGCTCATAGTCATAAAACAATTATGGTGAATATTTGTAGAGAAGCTTAATTAAGATTTTCTGTGTAGAAGGGGATTTCATTAGAATAAGATGTAAAGGGTATTTCTTTATTTCAATTAATACAACATTTCTGAGAAGGAGACAGCATGGAGTAAACTAAGGCTACAGATTTTCATGGTTGGACAAAAGTACAGCCTCTGATAAAATGTGGATGTTTTTTTCTCTTCCTGAATCACAGTTCCTGATATTTCTTTCAATGAAATTCTATTAGAAAAATATTGATGCTTTTCATTTTTTGTCTATTAATATGTGCATGCTCATATCAAAACTACTCAGTAGTCTTCAGGAGTATTGCAAGTCTGTGGGAACCTTGGGTAACTTAGTGAGACTTTGTGAACAAAAGAGGAAGGAAATGTATCTCATTGGTGGACCACCTTAAGGTTCTCTTTCCTATACCAAAACTACTACAACAAAAACCTGAACAACAGAAATCCAACAAATAACATGAAAGAGTACTTTATGAACAAGAAAATGCCTTCATTATGTTAAAAATAAAAATGTTGGGCACCATGTGAAACAATTGGAAGCTACCCACACTTCTGTTAAATATATAAAATGGCATAGTAGGTATAGGAATAAAATTGATGATTGCTAAAGTTTTAAACATAGAATTACCAAATGACTTACCAACTTCATTCCTACCTATATTTCTAAATGAACTGAAAACAGATGTTAAAACACTTGAACATGAATATCAATGGCATCACTATGTCCACTAGGAAATATACGAAAATCCAAATTTCCATCAAGAATGATAAACAAATGAGTCTATGTATTTATATGTATCCATGTCTGAGTAAGCACATATACATATAAATATATTGATATAAATATACACATATATCTATATCTATATATCTATATCTATCTCTCTCTCTCTCTCTCTCTCTCTATATATATATATATATATATATATATATATATATTATATATATATATATACAAAAAACACACACAGACATTAAAAAGTAGAAATATATATGCCAATCAAAATTCATCATGAAACATATATCATACACAGACCCAAATATATTTATTTTACTGAACATGGATTATGTATCATGTTGTTCAAGTAGGAAGCTCACCTGTAGGATAAATTTTCAGTTCCAACAGTATTTATGAGGAGTGATCTCTTCTCACAATTTGTATCTGCCAAGTCAGCCACCTCACAAGAATGTACATGGGATGCCAGGTAGGATTCTATATGTGCATGTAAAAATTCATGTGCAGAATAGGCTACAGAGAATGGGAGGCAGGAATTCACATATTTGTTAACTTTAAAAACACATGGAGAGCTATTTCTATTAAATTGGACTAGATTTATTACACGTACCCTTTATAATACAAAAGGCAAGTCCAACTATACACCATGACTGTTCTCAACTGCTTGTATTTCTATTCTGTTTGAGTTATTTTTCTCAATCATATTAGAATTCCTAGTCAGAGTCTAGTAGGGTATGGGTTAGTGTCAGGGATTCAGTATTTCAAATGGAAAATAGGTAAATGAATCTAATGTGCATGCAAATATGTGCTACACAAAAATCTTCCCACTCTCTTCCAGAACAATGCCTTGACATTACCTTGGCCCCAAGTAAGACACAATTCGAGGAGAAGACTTAGAAAAGCTGTGAATACATATGTGGAATGGAAAATGCTCAGGAGTTCACAACCTTGGATGTGGTAGAGGAGTTTCCATAAGTAAGGGACAGGGTAAACACTCCACAAACATGGAGCTCTCTGGCCTAAAGACTTCTTGAGAGACTGCCTCTGAGGTTGGGCACTTGAAATATATGTTGTTGTCAGGAGCTTTAGCTTCCTTTGTAGTGAGACCATCAAAGCTGGGTCTGCATCTAAGTGACCTGGAGGACATGGTTTCTGATTTTTCAATGAACATGAGGCAGAAGTGCTGAATTCTCTCTTTGTAGGTAAACTGTGGCCACTGGTGGCTAAGTGTCTCCCCGTTTGGACTGTGAAGCCATTTGGTCATTCTCCACTTTTCATTGTGTTTCTGGGAATTTGGTATTTGGTTCATGAAATACAAGGAGTTCAACTGGGGCACAGTTCTGGAGGGAGTTCTGTCACGTGTGGTGGGTCAGGGTCCTAGGAGAATGCACCAACCATGCTTCTGTCCCACAGAGCTTGCCCCCTTGACCATAGCAAGCTGATTCTGAACACTGCCCTGAAATCTCTCCATATAACAAGATGCCCTTACATATAACGGTCTGCTGGATGCACCATGTCAGTCTCAAGCCATTTGGAAGACAATGACAGATCCACATGGCCCCACCACAGATGTTTTATCACACACCTGCACATCACTGCTCTGGGCCCACTACTCAGCAGGCCTCAACATACTGGCATCTCTGTTCTACACCATTTTCATGAAACCCAGTCAATCAAGGCACTGTCTGGTACACTCATGATCAGCAACAGGACATCCAAAGGTTCTCCAGTGCCACCTGGTCATGGGAACTTCAAAAATTTCATGGTATTTATTAGCCATTTTTAAAGAATGAAGTTGGAGCCACTGTGGGTTTCCATTCATTCAGGAACCATTAAATGGTGAGGAAGCTCATTTCAATGAAATCGCTGGAGAACTATCACAAACAAGGCTTCCCAAGAGTGGCCAAAAGGTCACATGGAGCCAGGCCCATTGACGTCTACAATATGAGGTCCATGTGTGTTTTGACTCTCAACTATGGCTGCCAGGTCTTTAAGAATAAAATCATGTGATATCCTGGCTGAGATTCCCAGTGCTCTGTGGAAAGCCACCCTGGGCCAGGATCTCAGTTTCCAAGGGCGACTCTCATGCGTGGCCTTCTAAAATCCCAACACAATTCATGGCGATACTTTTGTGAGGTCAGTTCAGTAACAAAACTTTACATATCTTATTGATAACAGGTAAATAAATCCCCAATATATTTTTTATCATACAACTTCCGAACACCAGCTTGACATAATGCTCTTTCAAACTTTCTACCTTATAGACTTGTATACCTGGAAGATATGAGCACATTAATAGCATCACAATTACATTGATGTTTCTACATTAACCAAGTTTAGCTTTTAAAGAAATGGCAGTACAGTGCTCTAAAATAACAGTTCTTATTTAAACAGTTGTTTAATTTTTATGGTTGCTTGCTCTAGAAAAAAGTAAAACTTAATAAACACAATGTTATGGGTAAACTTATGTCTTAAGAAATTTTTGTCTCTTTAACACATGACTGATTTTTACATTCTTATACAGACTTTAGTACAAACTTATACAGACCTTAGTAAATCAATCAGATATCTAACAAAAGTACTCATGAATGAGTAATCCCATATCAAATTTACTTTACTTATTTATCAAAATATTAGACAAATGTATTGAACAGTGTAAACCATTTTTTGTTGAAGGAAAAGTCCTAGAACCAAGGCATATTAGACATTTTATAGACATTAATATTTTATGAGTTTTTTGAACACCTAAAAAAACTTGTAAGCTTAAATTTAAAGACATTTATTTTTATCTGTTTATCCAATTTAAATTGAACCATTTAAATCACATGAATTAAAGATCTTTGGATCCATTTTTTAAATTTGTTTTTATGAGCGCTCCTTATATATGTTAATTTGTATATCATATATATGATATACAGACATATGTATATATAGACATACAACACATAACAAAAGTGTGCACACATAACAATAGTAAAGGCCTTAGTAACTTTTTGCAGGTGAAATCTCCATTGCAATGTTTAAAAAACTCCACAGTTTGTCAAAGATAGGACTGATCAGAAAAACATTAACCTAGGTCTGTAGGGTCAAAATCATGAGCTCAAAAAAATACAGAATCTAAGGAAAAAAAGAGTCCTAGTAAAAATGACTGGCCAGTAATTAGTAAATACCATACAATTTACTTCTTTTTTTCCCTTAGGTCTCAGATCAGTCTCCTACTGAGCTTGCAGGCTTCTTTCATTTGCATTTCAACATAAGTCCTGGCTGAGGTGTGGAAGGAGCAGGGAAAAACTGCTATTCTGAGCAGACACCTCAGGCCTAAGGCATTTTAACTATAAGTCATAATTTTCAGGTTCGAATGTTGAAAATTATGATACAAGTTTAAGATACAATTCACAAAATTTTATATCTTTACATCTTGTTTTGTCAACAGATACCATACTATGATTTACTATCTTTGTCCAAATTAATGCACTGGTACACACAGTAACATTTTCCCAGGCTACCCAATTCAAAATTGGTGAAAAAAAGACTGAATGATTGGGAAGTTACTGGCCAACTTGGAAGTAGAGTTCTTTGGTTTTCCATCCTAAGTATTTAAGTTCTCTGGCATGAATTATCTGAAATCATAAACTAAACAATTACCTAAACCCAACTTTTAACTACAGCATTTTGCAATGCATCAAAAACCCATTGAGATACCAGATTGTTACAATAAAACATCATCTTTTAGACACACATTCAGCCAAGATCATTCCCAAGAAACAATTTATAATATCAACACACTATTGCACATGTCTTAAAGGGTCAGAAACAAAGACACAGGACAGACAGAGAGGAGCTCCAGACTATGGCTGACAGACAGAAACCTTTAAAACAGAGCAGATAAGAGAAAAATCTCCTACACCAGTGGCATCATAGATGCCCCCACAAGGGAACCAGATGTTTTCACAGAGGGGCAACCTGAAATATGAAATCAAGGGTCTCCATGGCGACTTTACTGCATTGTCTCCTTTTTCTTTTTCTCTATTCAAGAAGATAGAGGTGGCATAATCCTTACAGTGCAGGGAAAGAAGGAGGGAATTTCCGAAGCAACAGGGCTTCGGCAGCTGCTGGGAGTCCCTCAGTCCCTCCTATTACTTACAGGATTCCACCCCATGCACACTCCATCTCCTAACATTTCAGTAGTCAGCTCTCAAAATGTTCCGGGGGGGGGGGTGGGTGGTATCAAAATTTGTAACTGAAAGTTCGGTTCCTGACCTTAGAGCCAATTAATGCCAATTTAATAATGAGGACAGGGTTTTGAGAAAAAGAAAAAGGGAGTTTTATTGCTTTGCTAACAAAGGAGAAACACCGGGGACTCTGCCCAAAGGTTGTGACTCTCTTGATCTGGAGGGACAAGGGGTTTTAAAGGAGTCTCACTTGTTAACCTGGGAGATACTCAGTTCTTAGGTCCCCAGCAGGCATTGCCCTCTGCACTGGAGGTGCTTCAAACAGCCAGCTAGGGGCTTCTCTCCTCCTGCTTAACAAAGGGGGGTAAAGTTCATCACAGTTCCTTAAAACACAGTCCAAAGGGGTATCACGCTGACTTGCTTTATTACCCATTTTCACGTCCAATATCCTTAAGTTATTACCACTGAAATCACACAACAAAACGCACAAAAACAAACAAACAAAAAAACATATAGAACACAGAACAAAAACAAGAAAACAGAAACCCGGCACCGAAACAGAAAAACAGAGGAGCAATGCAACATCTTGCCAAAGCTCCGAGGTAGGAGTGCGTGCGTGCCCATCGGCACCTCTCTACCCTTCCAGAGGAATTCCCTACAGAACAGAACAGAAGACAGAACGATTTCTCGTTACTGTCCAGACAGGAGTATATGTGAGCCTCGCCAGGCCACCTCTCTGTCATCAGAAGAGATCTCCCTTAACCAGATATCAGATGTTATAAAGGCGCCACTTACCTATGGAGGCCTCCTCCACGAGGTGCTTGCTAATAGTTTTAGTGTGGCAGTTCACTGAAGGGTTCCAGGGACCGAAGGCTCACTCCGAGGCCTTGGAACGTCTCAAGTTGTGCACCCCCTAGAGTGGCTCTCCAGCCTGGAGCCCTGGAGCGAAGGCCAGCTTCAGAATTTCCAGCAGTCTGGTCTTGTGGTCTGGTCAGGCCGGGTCATCTCGCTGGGGCCTCCAAAATGTTAGACCAGGACGCAAGAAAAGACCACTGACTCCAATTAAAATCAAATTAAAGCAAGCTTATTATTTCAACCGGCCAGACTGCCTTTTCCTCCCAAAATGGCAGGAACAAGACAGCAGCCCCTGCTTTCCTATAGCCCAGCTTTATAGCCCAGAAAGTTACACAAAAGGGGTGGGGTTACAGATAACAGAACTCTGACAAGCAGTTTACATTTTTTGCTGGCCCCAACATCAGAATTTATGAGGACCATTAGAGCCTCAGAGAGGGTCGTTGTCTGGCCAGGGAAGGCCAATATTTATGAGGTGTCACTAAAGTTTCAGAGAGGGCTGCTATCTGGTCAGATAGCCAGGCATGGGTGAGTTCAGGGCACGGGCAGGCATTACAAGCAGGTTTAGAATTTGCAGTAATTTATAGTAAAGCTGAAATTAGCTTTTCATGGCTTTGTGGCAAGATGGCTCCCAATTTAATAAAAGATCAGGTTGGGTTTATCACAGACCAAGACAGTGTCCACAATAAGCTCCCTTACCCCTTATTTGCCTAATGTCAGGGAGGCCTGGACACCCTTCCTGTGAACCAGGAGTGATCAAATAGGCCTGCCTTTAATACTGCTCTGCTTCTCCAATTTGAGGCCTACTGACTCTGGGCTATAGATTCTCTGTGTGAATTGGAGTCATGAGAAAACCCAAGCACCTATGGGCTAGCCTCTGCAGGGCTTTGAAGAACTCATTTGACCCAAAGGATCCCTATTCTCACTTGATGGAGGTCAGGGACCTTACAGAGGAAGGACAGAGACTTCATCCACAATGACTGCTCTTTTTGCCCTTTTGGCTTTGGATGCACACATGGGATCTTTCTTTAATCCATCAGGTGCTGAGAATCTAAGCCACAGCCTCACACAGGGCCAAGAGGCTGATTCAGACACATCCCTTTGCAAAGCAATTAAGCAAAAAGCAACAGGTGATGCCCATTCATTTCCATTTGAAAACTGTTTCCTTTAGGCTTCACAAAGGGGTGGCCTGAGGCAAAGAACTTCCTGACATTCAGGGCAACAGAACAATAGGTAAGCAAAAGGCCCAAAGCCTGGTTTCTTTACTGAGACTTTACTGGTCACATTGATATCTGAGTTTTCTGAGATGCTCGCCATTCCCTTCAGCTATCCAGTACATGGCCATGTCACAGAGCTTGGAGTTGGTACATATTTGGACACAAAACCATGAGCCTATTCTGGAGTGTGGCAGAATTCAGGAAGAAAACAGGAACTTAGGAAGATAGTAGGTGTTGCCCATCGATAAGGCAAGCTGTAGTCCATTCATAAATTGGGCAGGATGAATGCTGGGAAGCTTTCTACTAGACAGGACACATACATTGATGCATTCTCTTCTCAAATATCTACAACCACGGACACAGTTGGATACATAGACATAGAAACACTTGCCTTGTCAAACGACTTACTAGAAACAGTCCACTCCAAACCAAACAAACAGTCTTTCCTACCTTTTCTCACAACATGAGACAAAACCACAAACTCACACCCACACCCACAAAGGCACCTCCTTCCCCCAAGTAGGTCTGTGACTATTCGGAGTGTCGTCTGACTGCTGGGCCATACTCTGTTCCCCCGAAATGGCCTGTCCTGAACATAGATTTATGTATAGTGTTGTTCATCTAGGAAGCTCACCCATAAGTTGAAATTTCAGTTTCAACTGCGTTCAGGAGGAATGATCTCTTCTCACAATTTGTATCTCCCAAGATGAAATAGAAGACATCATCAGAAGACTACCAACCATGAAACGACCAGGACAGGATGGATACAAAGCCGAGTTCTACAAGACTTTAAAGAAGAACTAACACCAATACTCTTCAATTTGTTTCAGAAAATAGAAAAAGAGGCAGCACTTGCAAACTCATTCTGAGGCCAATATCACTCTGATTCTAAAATCAGGCAATGATACACCAAAGAAAGAAAACTTCAGACCAATATCTCTATTGAACATAGATGCAAAAATTTTCAATAAAATTTTTGCAAATCGAACACAAACATATCAAAAAGATCATGCATCACAAATAAGTGGGATTCATCCCAGGGATGCAAGGTTGGTTCAACAGACTGAAATTAATAAATGTAATTCAACAGATCAATAGACTCTAAGAATCACATGATCATCTCAATAGATGCAGAAAAAGCATTTGACAAAATACAGCACCCTTTCATGTTGAAAACACTAGAAAAACTAGGGATAACAGGAACATATCTCAATATTGTAAAGGCTATCTATGCTAAGCCTCAAGCCAACAACATTCTAAATGGAAAAAAAAATTAAAGGAATTCCCTCCAGAAACAGGAACAAGACAGGTATGCCTTCTTTCACCACTTCTATTCAACATAGTTCTTGAAACATAGGCTAAAGCGATTAGAGAGAAGAAAGAAATTAAAGGATTATGTACAGGAAAAGAAAAACTTAAATTAGCAGTATTTGCTGATGACATTATTCTATACCTAGAAGACCCATAAAGCTCCACCACAAAACTTCTGGAATGAGTAAATGGATTCAGCAAAGTAGCAGAATATAAAATCAACACCCATAAATCAAAGGCATTTCTTTATATCAGTGACAAATCCTCAGAAAGGGAAGTGAGGGAAACTGCCCCATTTACAATAGCCTCAAAAAATAAATAAATAAATAAAATACTTGTGTATCAACTTAATGAAGAGGTGAAAGATCTATACAATGAAAACTACAAAACCCTAAACAAAGAAATCAAAGAAGACCTAAGAATATGGAAAGGCCTATTTTGCTCTTGTATAGGCAGAATTAATATTATCAAAATGACCATACTACCAAAAGCACTATAGAGATTTAATGCAATTCTGATCAAAATCCCAATGACACTCCTCTTAGAAATAGAAAAAGCAATCATTAATTTTTTATGAAAAAATAAGAGACCCAAAATAGGTAATGCAATCCTTAGCAGGAAGACTGAAGCAGGTGGCATTGCAATACCAGATCTTAAACTATACTAAAGAGTAATAGTAACAAAAACAGCATGGTAATGGCACCAAAATAGACTGGTAGAACAATGGGACAGAATAGAGGACACAGAGACTATCCCACAAAATTAAAATTATTTTAGATAAAGGTGACAAAATCAAGCATTGGAGAAAAGATACCATCTTCAGCAAACGGTGCTAGGAAAACTGGAAATCCATATGTAACAAAATGAAATTAAACCCCTGTCACTCACCATGCACAAAATTCAACTCAAAGTGAATCAAGAACCTAGGAATTAAACAAGAGATTCTGTGTCTAACAGAAGAAAATGTAGGCCCTAATATTTATCATGTTGGATTAGGCCTCAATTTCCTTAGTAAGACTACTATGGCACAAGAATTAAAACCAATCAATAAATGGGATGGAATCAAACAAAAAAGTTTCTTTTCAGAAAGAAAAAACAATTTGTGAGAAGAATAGAGAGCCTTCAACCTGGGAGCAAATTTTTACCCCTCACAGCAGAGAGAGCACTAATCTCTAGGATATATAAAGAACTCAAAATGCTAAGCACACACAAACATACACACAAAAATAATAATAATAATAATAAATAAATAAATAAAAATAACCCAATCAATAAGGACCTAAACAGACATTTCCCAGAAGAGGATATACAATCGACCAACAAATATATGAAAACATGTTCATCATCTCTAGCACTTAGAGAAATGCAAAAGGTAGTATCATAAGAGACACTGTAGAAATACAAAGGATAATTGGGAATTGTTTTGAAAACTTATACTACTCTAAGATATCATATCACTCCAGTCAGAATGGCAGCTATTATGAAGATAAACAACAATAAGTGTTGCTGAAAATGTGGGGGAAAATTCACACTCATAGATTGCTTGTAGATCTGCAAATTGGTTCAGCCAATATGAAAAGCAGTATGGAGATTCCTTGGAAATCTGGGAACGGAACCACCATTTGAACCAGCCAACCTCTCCTCAGTCTATACTTAAAAGACTTAAAAACAGCATTCTACAGGGACACAGCCACATCAAAGTTTATAGCAGCAAAATTCACAATATCTTAACTGTGGAGCCAACCTAGATGCCCTTCAGTGGATGAATGGATAAAAAAATGTGGCAAATATACACAATAGAATTTTACTCAGCAATAAAAGAGAATAAAATCATGGCATTTGCAGGTAAATGGATGGATTTGGAGAAGATAATGTTAATTGAATTTAGTAAATCTTCCCCCTAAAAAAATGCCCAGTGTTTTTTTCTGAAATACGGAGGTTTACTCACAGTGAAGTAGGGAGGGGGAGCATGGGAGGAATAGATAAATTCTAGACAGGGCACAGGGGTGAGAGGGAAAGGGAGGGGGCAGCGGATTACCAAGGACAGTGGAATGTGATAGATATCATTACCCAAAGTCCATGAATGAAGACACGAATTGGTGTCAACATAATTTATATACAACCAGAGATATAAACAATTGTGCTGTATACGTGTAATAATAATTGTAATGCATTCCATTGTCATTTATTTTTTTAAAAAAATTAAGGAAAAAAAAAGAATGGCAACCAAGATAACAAATAATGTCAGCTGGGGTTGTGTCTCAGCAGTAGTGCTTGTCTAGCTCCTGCAAGGCACTGGGTTCAATACTGAGCACCCATAAAAATACATAAATAAAATACAGGTATTGGGTGCAACTACCAAAAAAAGAAGAAGTAAAAGACAAATAATGTTGCCAAGCATGGTGGCAAATGCCTGTTATCCCAGTGGCTCAGGAGGCTGATGAAGGAGGATCACAAGTAAAAAGCCAGCTTGAGCAAAAGCAAGGCACTCAACAATGCAGTGAGAACCTATCTCTAAAAAATACAAAATAGGGATGGGGATGTGGTCAAGTTCAATCCCCATTAGACCCCCCACCCTAACTGCAAATAAAATAATGCCTAAATAGGAACCTATGTGGGTGAAGAAACAAGAATACTCCTCTAGCCCTTTGTTATGTGAAAACAACAAATAGATTTTCCCGAGGCATTACAATGACAGGAAATAGATGCAGTACATGATTCCTTCCACTGGGGAGACATGCTACAATGGGAGTGGTCAGTCAGATGTTTATGGACTTTGGGACATCAAATGCCACCCACCAGCTCTCCTGCAACCACTCTCTCTACATCTCCAATAACTCCAGAAGAGTGCTACCACCACCCATCTTACAACCTGATCAACATTGAAGATCATACCCAGGGGGAGACTGGACACAAGATTTTACCCATATGCCCTAATACACAGGATATAATATCATAATAATCCCCATATATATATTTACAGGGTGGCTACAGACTTTTCTTTTTGGGAGAAAAGGAATAGGAGGTGTCAAAGGTATTCCTAAAGGAAATCATCCCCAGTTTGGCTTCCAAAGATCTCTACAAGGTGACAATGGTCAAGATTTCAGGGCACAATTTACCCAGCGAGTAGCAAAAGCACTGGAGATATAGTATTCTCTACATTCCAATAAGCACCATTTTCTTCCAGCAATATAAAAAGGGCCAATCATTCCCTTAAGAGGACTTCAGATAAGTTGTCAGGCAACATCCACAACTGAATAAATTTGTAACCCATTGGCCTTAAGAAAGTTAGAAATACTCTAAAAGTTAATCTGATGTTACTTCTGTATGAGCTATCAGCAAATATAATCATAAACCCAAAAGTGAATCAGATTCTGCACTACCTGATTGATCTGGGATGAGTTCAGGCCACAGTCCAAGAATGAGAAAATGCCTGTTGGTCATGCTCAGTAAATCCCATAGAGATCCACAAGAAAGGAAAGCCAGGAGACCAAGTTCTTATTGAGACCTGGAAAGATATGACGCCATCAAAACAGCTACAATCTAGATTGAAGGTACCTTACACCATCATTTTAGCTCCCTCTATGGCCATAAAGGTACTCAGCATAACAAGTTGATCAATCTCTCTTGGGAAAAAACCCTCCCTCAGGATCCTAAAGATATTCAAAGCTCACACACAGCTTCACAGAATTCATCCTATGCCCTGTGAACTTCCTGAAGACCTCTACTCACTGTTCTGGCATTATAACTCCTCAAAATTATGTAATTCATAATTATTAAGTGATGTTTGCTTGCTTTCTTTGCTACTTCACTTCTGCCTTATTACAACTTCTACAAGTATGAGCAGTGACTAAAGCCTTTAATTTCTCCTCTTCTTGGCTGTGCCCTTCTGAAACCAGGCCAAAAGTAGTTTTTACTGAGTCTCTGAAAACAATGAGTTGAGAAACAACTTTTCAACTTCCTCTCAAGTTATTAAAGTTCCCAAATGAAGCTACAGAAAAAAAAATTCTCTCAACATTCCTTTCTCTTATGGAGCAATATTCCATATCCCATCACTAACTTTAACATCCCAGATATGGTGTGTGTGTGTGTGTGTGTGTGTGTGTGTGTGTGTGTGTGTGTGTGTGTTTCTCACAGCCATCTTCCCAGTCCCTTCCTTGCACCCAGCCCTCACATTCTTATGGATGAGCCCACTGGCCCTTTCTAAGGCAGTGTACTCTCACTTCAGTAACTCCCCCCTGCTGCCTACTGGGTGCCTCCTCCAATTCTCTGTTCCTAACAAGAACCTGTAACTACAATCTGGCAAGAACACCGTTTCATGACTAGAAGTCCAAAACAACTATATAAATAGAAGGAAGAAAAATAGCTGGCTGTGCTAAAGCATACCAGTAATATCAATCTATTCAACAACTGAGGCAGAAAAATTAAAAGTTATAGGCCACCCTGGATCCCTTAACCAGACCCTGTCTCAAAATAAAATTTACAAAAGACCCCAGATATAGTTCTGTGGTTGGTATAATTATGTCTAGCATGTGTAAGGCCATGGGAACAACCCTTAATACTGAAAAAGAAAAAGAAAAAAGAACACAAAGGAATAAAATAAAGACAACAAATTGGAAAACACACAGCTACTATATTTAATCATCAGAGATTAAAATCTTTTCCCCAAAAAATGAAAAACAGAAAAGATACATATTTTCGCTAGCTCTTTTTAACATACTAGAAGTTCTAACCAGATCAATCAGAAATAAATAGAGATAAAGGGCATACTAAGAGGAAAAGAAGATGTATAATTACCTTTGACTATAAGCTGATATAAATTCATATCTCAAGAACCTTAAGATCCCAAGAAAATAATTAGCAGAATGAATAAATGCAGTAAAGTTGCTGATACATAACCCACCCACACATAAGCTATGTTTGTATGTACTAAATTAATAATATGGGGAAAATCAAGAAAACAATTCAATCTATCATATCAAATAAAATATAATACTAGACCCTACGTAACCAAGGAGACCAAGGATTTATAAGCTGAAAATTACATAACAATGAAGGAGACATAGAATGACACCAAAAAGTGAAAGACATCAAATACCATGGGCAAGAACACTTAAATGTGTTAACACAAATTTGTCTTTGTAGTGTCAACACTACCCACAGCATCTATAGTTTCATTGCTATCCCTAAGAAAATCATAACTTCTTTTTTTTATTAATACCATATTCATATTATAGTTTCATATTATATTTTATTTTTTCTTTTTAGCTCTACATGACAGGAAAGTATATTTTGACATATTTATACAACTACAGACTACATCTTATTTTAATTAGAATCCCAGTTTTGTGGTTGTACATGAAGTGAAGATTCTTGGTTGCAAAAATTTTAAAATCCATCCTGAAATTAATGTGAAATATAAAAGCTACCAACTACCAAAACAATTTTGAACAAGAACAACATTGAAGATCTGACACTTTATAATTTCAATATTCTCTGCTGAAAAGCTACAGTCATAACAAATGGTGTAAAAATGAAAGACAGAAATGTAGGTTTATAAAAAAGAGTAGAAAATCCAGAAACAAACAAAACAACCCTCAGTTCTGGGGCTGTAGCTCTGTGGCAAAGCACTTGCCTAGGATATGTGAAGTACTGGGTTTTATCCTTAGCACCACATAAAAATAAACAAATAAAATAAAGGCATGTTGTCCATCTACAACTATAAAAAAATGTTGTTTTTTAAAAAACATAAGTTCTCAAGTGATTTTTCACAACACCATTCCATAGAAATGGACAGTCTTCTCAACAAATGCTGTTAAGAAAACTGGATAGATCGCCACACACTAAACAAGAAAGTTGGACCCTTATCTGACACCATAGAAAAAAATTAACTCGACATGGATAGAAAACCTAAATGTAAGACCTTCAATTATAAAACTTGTAACACACAACAGAGACAATGGATTTCACAGTGAGTTTTTGGACAGAACACCGAAAACACAGGCACCAAAAGAAAGAACAAACTACATCAAGCCTGAAAACATGATTCATCAAGGGACACAAACATCAGTGAAAAGTCAATACCCTGAATGGAAGAAAACACTTGAAAATCACATTTCTGATAAGTTAAGATCTGTGATATAAAAAGCCCTTATAGCTCAACAATAAGGAACAACAACCCAATATTAAAACAGGCAAAGTTCTTCCACAGATGTTTCTCCAAAGAAGATATGCAAATAGCTCAGGACACATGGGAAAATGTTCAACATCAATAATCCGTGGAGAAATCAAAATCACAATGAGATCCAGCTTCACACACATCATGAATGTTACCATCAAAGAAACAGAAAACACCAGTGCTCCTGAGAATGTGAAGGAACCAGAACTCTCATGCACTATGGGTTAGAATGCAAGTGGTGCAGACTCTATGGAAAACTGATTGGTGGTTCCTCAAATTATCAAAAGTAGATTTACATGATCCTTCAATTCTACTTCTCATCAAACACCTGTAAAACATTACAAGAATGAGTTTGGAGAGATATTTATCACACACAATCACTCCAGTTTTGTTTATTATACTCAAGGGTCCATTGAGGAAGAATTTTTAAAAATTTTTTAGCTGTGCATTATAGTTATACATATGCATGGAATATAGTTTGTTCCAATTCAGTCTCTAGAACTTGCCCATTCCCTCCCCTGATACCTAGCTGTGTTTCCTTTCTTCTTGTCTTCTGATCTTCCTTCCATGCACATATAGTTTTCTTAACTAGTGCTTTACAGACATACATAAAGATGTCATTCACTATGGTCTCTTCATATAAGTGCATTGAATAGTTTGGTCAAATTAATTCCACTACTTCAGCCTTTTCTTAACCCAAGGAAGAATATTTTACATGTAGCATATGATGGAATATTATTTGGTCTGAAAAACGAAGGAAATTCTGGCCTATGCTAGAACAGGGATGAAACTTGAGGATGCTAACTAAAGGAATATATACTGTATGATACTACTTATATGAGGTACAGCACACAGAGAGATTGAAATAAAATAGAGAGGAGAACAGTGGTTTCATAGGGCATGAGGAAAATTAACAATTATAGTCTAATAAATAAGCTTCAGTTTGGCAAGATGAAAAAATTTCTATGGCTGCATGCTGGTATCAGAAAAATGGCAAAATACATGAAATGAACACTACTGATGTGCCTTCCCAAGTAGTTAACTTGGTAAAATTTTTCTGTATTTGATCACATATAAAAAATTAAATTCCTTTTATTTATTTCAACATAAATGAAAATCAAAGAAGTTCTCCACTAGTAGAACTGATCAGTAAGAAATGTGAAAGGATTGTTCAGGTTGAAAGGATGAATCACTCACTCAGTCCTGCCAAGAAATGATCAATAACAATGATGGGAGCTCCGCAGGAAAATTTAAAGCCAGTATCATTGTACATTTAGTTTTTTTTTCTTTTATTTTTTATTTGTTTTAATTAGTTACAAATAACAGTACAATGATCTTGACATATCATACATTTGAATCAGATGGGATATAATTTCTCATTTTTCTGACTGTACATTTTGCAGAATTGCATTGTTCATGCAGTCATGTATATACCCACAGCAATAATAATGTCTATTTTATTCTGCTGTTCTTCCATTCCCCCTTCCCCTCCCTTCCCCTCCCATTACTTCTCTCTACCCAATCTAATGTGACCCACTTCTTTTTTTTTCCCTCACATCGTCATACCTGTATTCTATATAACAAAGGGAGTCTCCTTCCCTCTTCCATGCAATTCCCCTTCTCCCTCCCTTTCCCTCCCACCTCTCTTCCCTATTAGAGGTAATTATTTTTTCTCATGCTCTTCATTCCTACCCTGTTTTGAGTCACCTCCCATATATCAGAGAAGACATTCAGTATTTATTTATTTATTTATTTATTTATTTATTTATTTATTTATTTTGTGTGTGTGGGGGGAATTGGCTAACTTCACTTAGCATAATCTGCTCTAATGCCATCCATTTCCTTGCAAATTCCATGATCTTGTTATTTTTAGTGCTGAGTAATATTCTATGATGTATGAATGCCACTTTTTTATCCATTCATCCATTGAAGGGCATCTAGGTTGGCTTCACAGTCTAGCTATTGTGAATTGTGCTGCTATAAACATTGATGTGGCTATGTCCCTGTAGTATGCCATTTTTAGGTCTTTTGAGTCTGAGAAGAAGAATAGCTGGGTCAAATGGTGGTTCCATTCTCAGTTTTCCAAGGAACCTCCATACTGCTTTCCAAATTAGCTGCACCAATTTGCAGTCCCACCAGCAATGTATCCCCCTCCCCTCACCAGCACTTGTTGACTTCATAATGGCTGCCCTTCTTACTGGAGTTAGATGGTATCTTAAGAGTAGTTTTAATATGCATTTCTCTGATTGCTAGTGATAGTGAGCATTTGTTCATGTATTTGTTGAATGATTTTATATTCTTCTGATAAGTGTCTGTTCAGGTCCTTGGCCCATTTGTTGATTGGGTTATTTGTTTTTTGTTAACTTTTTGAGTTCTTTGTATACCCTAGAGATTAGAGTTCTATCTGATGTGTGAGGGGTAAAAATTTGTTCCCAGGATGTAGGATCCCTATTCACTTCACATATTATTTCTCTTGCTGAGAAAAAACGTTTTAGTTTGAATTCATCCCATTTGTTGATTCTTGGTTTTAATTCTTGTGCTATAGGTGTCTTATTAAGGAACTTGGGCCTAATCTCACGTGATAGAGATTATGGCCTACTTTTTCTTCTATTAAATACAGAGTCTCTGGTTTGATTCCTAGATCCTTGATTCATTTTGAGTAAACTTTTGTGCATGGTGAGAGATAGGGATTCAATTTCATTTTGTTGCATATGGATTTCCAGTTCTCCCAGCACCGTTTGTTGAAGATGCTATCATTTCTCCATTGCATGCTTTTAGCACCTTTGTCTAGTATAAGGTAGTTGTAATTTTGTGGGCTGGTTTCTGTGTCCTCTATTCTGTACCATTGGTCTGCCTGCCTGTTTTGGTGCCAGTACCATGGTGTTTTTGTTACTATTGTTCTGTAGTATAGTTTAAGATCTGGTTTAGTGATACTATCTGTTTCACTCTTCCTGCTTAGAATTGCTTTAACTATTCTGGGTCTCTTATTTTTCCAGATTAATTTCATAAATGATTTTTCTATTTCTGTGAGGAATGCCATTAGGATTTTGATCAGAATCACGTTGAATCTGTAGAGTACATTTAGTTTTTAACTCCTCTCCTAATGTGACTGAGGTGCAACTGTGTAATAATTATAGAGCTCATGGGTTTGCCAGTGAATGTACACCAAGAGCTCAGGCATGTGCACATATGGGCCTCCAACAGACCCAGGCTGGGAGGGGCCTGTGGGGACTTATACTTAGGGTCATGGCCTTTGTCTTGGCAGAAGGAAAAACCCAAGGGAGGAAACAACAGGTGGATACACATAAACAACTCTCTCAGCAATAGTCCCTGGATTTATAAATTTCCCAATGACTTTCTTCCTGAGTCAGTACCTTTGAACCATCCGTAAGAGGAATGGCCATACCACACATCTTAGAGGAAAAGCTACCCCAACCACTCCAGAGGGATCACCCCTCACTGGCTTCCATCCACCAGCCCAGGATCCTGGAAGCTAGCACCACTCAAGCACAAGAGGCACATCCACCCACCAACAACTAATGTAGCCAGATATTAGATAAGGACGAGAAAACATAAATCACTCTTGGAGCTCCAGATCAACAGGAACAAGGGTCAGTGCACATGGAAAAGGTTTGCCATTATCACTAATGTGCTCCTGCCACCCCTTATAGCCACAGACACACACATGCCACCTAACCACAGAGATCACCCAGGTACTGATGGACATGCAGCTACAATATATATTTTTCCAAATATAGGCTTATACATTCCCATATACTCTACACTCCCTAAAATATGTGCACATGATATCACCAAACACTGAGTTTCCATACACAGACACACAGACACACACACACACACACACACACACACACACACACACACACACACAACCTACCTGTTAACAAAAGTTACACAAAGTATTAAATTTTCTGGAAAAATCACACAGACTTGATTCTCAAGAGAAATAAACACTCAATAAACATAAGTAATATTGCTTCATCCCCAACATACACAAAAATCCCTTAAAACCTTCCCAAGATTGAATACAACCAGGTACAACTTAATTATAAAAATGTAACATCCATAACCCTAAAGGACATAGGCTCAACTACCAACATACACACATAAACATGACTCTACATCCCCCAAATCATTTGATCTGCAAACACCTACTCCCAAACACACATAAATTGTCCTAGGCCTTCTCCAAATGTACACATCAATGATGTCAACTACAATCTAGCTATCAGCATTTCCCAAATACAAATGTAACACATGTGTGGCCCAAATACATATATTTTACCACTGCGCTCTCTAATCTCACATTTTCCCAATCAAACAAACAAACAAATAAAATACATATATTCACAAAAACATTCCATTCAAACACTCCTCTTAATAACTAACCACAAGTCCCACCATGCAATAATTACCATATATACTGTCAGTACCCAAGCCTCCTCACTCATATTTTCATATAAACATAACTCCTATATTCCCACTGTGGAAACAAACACCAGCTACCTCCAGCTCAAGAATGTATACATAGCCACCACATATCCTAAGTGCATTCACAGCCCTAGATTACAGGAGCTTGAGAACACAGATGTCTGTCTTAATCTACATATCCACAGTACTCTCACAGACCCAAAAGCACATGCAGCCACTCAGTCACTATGAACAGGTGTGTACAGGACTGTTCATATCTCCTAATGTACACAGTCACAAGCACACAACACAGCGGAACTCTGAAAATCCTCAATTGCATAAACTTCCTAACCGCCAGAATGCTTGACTGTACACCCAGAGTAACTCATGCCCAAATCTAAAACAAATACACACCAAAACCCAATTAAATCACAATCAATGGTCTTTCTTTCAAAGTCTCATATTCCAGTCACCTCCAAGAAACACTTAAACTAGATATGAAGTAGGACGGAAGAGGGTGAATACCAGAGGAATTTTCAGGAAGCAGGTTTATTGGCTGCAGTTGACTGAACCAGAATATGGTTCATGCCTAAAACATCTGGAAATATACTTTGGAAATATTTTGAACTTTATATCCCATGGCAGGTTGGGGCTTGAAGGTTCACTTGACAAGTGCTTTTCATTCCATTATTTAGTCCAGACACAGGTTTCACAAGTTTTTACTAAGAAAACAGAGACAATATCTTTTGTACAACAATTTTACAGATTTTAACTTTACCACATCTTTTGTGCATAAATCTAGTATTTACAATAGTATACTACCAACCACAGGTAGACATGCTGATCTGACAAGAGGAAAAACTCAATTAGGCAAGCATCTTTTGGATGAGGGTATTTGGTGTGCTTCAGATACACATATCCTCATACCCCAGAAAAACACACACCAGTCACTATCATGCAAAATGCAATCACAAAAACTCTATCTCAATAACTGCATAGACTCAGACCAAACAAATATAATTATTAATATATGAAACCAATTTCTATTCTCAAATGAAAACATATATAGTCACCTGTAGATTGAAAACATGCACATACGCAGAATGCCTCAGAATTTGAAGTTCAGCAACAAATCTCAGATATACACAGACACTGCTAACTCCTACATACTCACAAAGGATACCCCTCCATTCCCAAGAACAGCAAGATCACCATAAACCCTAAATAAGAACATAAACAGCAGTCCCTCTTAAGACATTATCAACAGAATCTGTACAGAATCCATGGGCCACATACACACAAATCCTAACACCCCAAAAGACACCTTGATCCCATTCTCTCCAAATCTCTGTACAACCCAATAGACCCCTTGATCCCATTCTCTCCAAATCTCTGTACACCAAAGACTATGTCCCTAAATTCTCACCTAGGCAATGTGAACATACACATACATGCTAAGATCTGAAAATGTCCAAATCCAACACTGAGTGGTAAGACAACATCCTAGCTCTTCTCAAATGCAGACTCACATGTTCACAATATGCCACAATGCCAATAACACCTACATAACCAGAAATAACACCCCAAACACATCCTACCAGAAAGGCATTGACCCAAGAAATCACTCAGACATAATTTTTACACACAACAATCAAACACTTACACATAAGATAATTCAGGATGCCCTGTTTCATGTTCTTTCATACCTCTACACATGAAACACAAAAGAACACAAAGTCCTAGTGATAGAAGCCCAAGTTCACAAACACACAGGATAGGATACCCCATACACAGTCTGGACACAGACACATCCAATTAGCAATTTGCTCAATGCTATTGATATTCTAACATTGCAGATAAAAGAGGAGGGATGAAAATTCATATTCCAGGCACACACCTTGGTGTTGAAAATATAAGAGAATAGAAGAGTGCAAAGTAGAGAGCACAATCCCTCCTATGAAAAAAATGTTCTTAACATTCACTCAATGAGTGCTCAATATGAAGAAAACATTTCAAGTAGAAAGAGAGCCTTCTCAGGTAAATATTCTTCAGAGGAAGCTACTCTGGGACACTTAAGGGGTACCTAAAGGAGAGGATCATCCCAAATAGACCCTTTTGAGTACACACTGTCAGCCCAAACAGATGTCTCCTAGCTGGGAGGCCACACCATTGTGCGATGTGTGTTCCCATGCCAGGCCCAGGCTTGTTCACTTGGGGTCCCTTCAGCCACATCTACTTCTATTTCTGAACGGGGTCTACAGTGCTCTCACACAAGAGGTCGTGGGCATCCATATATGACTTAATTATAAACTGGGTACATTACTATCATGTTTGTTCCTCAAAAGTTGAGTGAAGGAAGTATCAGCTATTTCCTGGTACTTAGAAACATTGGAGATGGGTTTGATTAGAGGATGTGGACAGAAGCTGTCCTAATCACTTTCCAACACTGTGACACTTTACCTGAGATCAATACCTTCAAAGAACCAGAGATTTATTTTGGCTCATGATTTCAGAGGTTAAATTCTATGTTTGCTTGGGCCTCTAGCCTCTGGACATGTGGCAAGGCAGAACATCTGGAAGAGACTACATTCTGCTCACCTCATGAGAGCTGGGAAGCAAAGAGAAACAGAAGAGAAAACAGAATAGAGACAAATGCACAGAGATCCCAGTATCCCTTTAGGCACACATCCCCAATGAATTAATTTTATCAACTGAGTCCCACTTTTTAAAAGCTTCCCACACCTCCCAATAGTGCCATCAGGTGGGAAACACAGGTAAAATGGTGAATCTTTGGGGGAAACTAAAGATCAATACCAGAATATCTACCCCTTGTCCCCAAAAGCTCATATCTGTCTCATAAGAAAAAAAAAAGCATTCAGTCCATCTAAAAGAGCCCACCAATCTCAATGGTGCCTGCCTTTCTCAATAGTCCTCATACCAAGTCTCCTCTGAGACTCAAGGGAACACAGTGATGATGAACCCTAAATTAAAAGTTATTTTTTCCTCTACTCTCTTCTTTTGGATTTACAAACATAGCGTTCTTTCTCCCCACACTCTCACTCTATCATATTGACTAACCATAGAGTTAGTTAAAAGTACTAACCCTTGTACTGAGCACTTCTCCTTGATAGGTCATAGAAAATGTCCAAATGAAAAGACATGGGCAGAAGTGTAGAGCAGATTCTGACTAGAAGGGAAACCAGATGCTCACATCTTCAGAATGCAAGCATCGAAACAATCACATTATCTTAGATTTACAGATACAGATGGCTCAATGTCCACTGGACTCAGATAAGACCCACACAACACCAGATCCTCTAAAGGACATTCTGTCAACTCTAGTGAACTGCCCTTGGACCCACCTTCCCAAGACTGAGAGAACAATACTGAGAGAACAAGTGTATAATACACTGTATACATTTCACTCAACAGCACTAAGCAAGATGAAACCGGGAGCTAGGCATTAATTTCTGACAAAAAGTATTATTTAAAAATGAAGCCTTTCTTCTCTTACCTCTCTGCCTCTTCATTACTGGCTGTCTCAGGCAGAGCAAAGCAGCACAAACATTTTATAGTTGTTGTGATGTGTCCTGATGCCCCACTCACAATGCATGCGCAATCTGTAAGATATAAACACATGGTTGCCTGAATATATTTACTTCACACAGATGCCTGTTCATAAAAAAGTGGTATACACACACACACACACACACACACACACACACACACACAATAGAAGTATTCTAGTAAATAATCTAGAGGTAGGTAAGAAAGCCTTAACTTTTAGTGCACAAAGTATATCTATCTCAAGACTAACTTCTTGAGATAGATATACTTTGTACACTAACTAATCTGATGCTTCTGAACACCAAACTGAAAGGGATGAGCAGCATCAGCTACCATAGCTGGTTATTGGAAGCTCCAGCACACAAAGAATATGTGCACAAAATTTACCTGCCCCAGGGTACTAACTTGAATTCTAATCCCAAATACACAAACAAAACTTCATTAACACCTCTAGACAAAAATACACCTCATGGCTTCTGATCAGATGAACATCAGATATCTCCATCCCAAACGCACAGAAACACCACCTGTTAGTACATGAATTTTTGGAGAAAAATACACTATTCAAACTAAATGTTCAAGCACATTCCTACAAGTATTCATACAGGTACAACATCAGTTGGACACATACCTGTACAACAAATACACTGCTCATATATACCCTGTGAATATCTTACAGGCAAAGACCCTGGAAAACCAAAAATATACAACCAGTCATCTCTTGAACTACACAACAGACCCACATGAAATCCCACAGTTCTAAAATACAAACATTCCATAACATCCAAATATATTTTCAAGCACACAATAAACCTCTCACATCTGCCAGAGTACACATCACAAGAGCCCAATGAATTCAAAACACACTCAGCCACCAACAATTTATACTTCTCAAATGCATGAGACTAAACATAATTATATATCAGAACCACAAATTCTACGAACATCACCAAAATCATCAAGAATTAAATGCCACAATAAACACAAAACACAATTCCTGAAAATCCTGTATACAAAGATTCTAAATACACACATCCACAAATCCATGAACATACACCTAATCACTTGGGTGCCTACATACACACAAAACACAAAAATGCTAGTCTTGCATGCAATCACACAGAGAGTTCAATACCACAACACATAAAAAATGCATACATTAATCTCTATCTATGGATCAATATATAGATAATTTCTGAACAGGAAAGAAAAGAGAGGCACATAAATATATCCAAATCATGAATATAGAGTGTCTTTAAAACATTACACAGTATTCCACATCTCCAGAATGCAACCTGCCAACCTGACCAGCCAAACATTCCTATCCACACCTAGAAATGGTACAGCATTCTTCAAAGAAATACACTTTGAATATTCCTAGCAACGTCATTCCTAATGAAGAAATTTATAGAATTCAACCATCCATCTACAAATCCACAAACCAATTTACATGCCTGAGACAAAAAAAAAATATCTCAAGAATATCATCTAAAATACACATAAGCTCACTTACAAAATCCAAATTATTATGGGCGAGTAAAACACATTTTGTTTTTGCTCAAATGCTAACAAATAGCTGTATCATGTATCCCTAAAACATATATACAAAATTCTCATAATCCCCATATATATGCACAATGTCACCTCTTCATCACATACCAGTTACAAATAACTTTCTACTTGAGGAAGTTACAAATAAATTCCTCACCTCCCAGTTACAAATAACTTTCTAATTCATACATATATGGCCCCAGAAAGCAGACATCAACTGCCATGTCCCTTAAGCACACAAACTAATTGACACCTAAATATTCTCCTTCTTACAACTATTACTGGTACATGCAACACAAATACACCCACACACACCTGAGCTGTGGTAGTTAATACAAACTGAAGACACAAATAACTCTCCATAGGCATCTAATTTCTACGTAGTTACCCATTACATGAAAATATGCAAATATATGCCAAAGGCGCCGGGCATCGTGGACTTTGCTTGGGAGACCTGGGCTGGCTCTCAAATGAGAGTCTGGGTCGGGATGGCCTGTGGCATGGCTAAGAGCTCTGCAGGACCCGGCACCAACTGGAGCCCTAATTAATGTTTGCTTTATGATGTTCCAGGGAATGATTGCTCGATGAGATACTGAAAATAGGATTTATAAAAAGCTCATGTTCAATTTAAAGAGCAGCACAGCAGATGCGCAGCAGCAGCGTAGCCTGCTAGAAGCCACTGTCGCCTTCCTGAGTCTGGGTTTGTAATATTCCATTAGCTGTAGAGAGTGCCCTGGAGCCCCACCTGAGCCTCCTGGAGAACACAGGTCAGGGAGCCCTTCAGGTGGCACTCACCTGAGATATGGTCATCAGGAGGCTGAAGGCCGCTCAGCAGCCTCTGGTTACAAGGCAGCAGGGCTTGCTGGGTGGGACAGAGAGACCCCTGGATTCAGGTCTGGATGCCAGAGTGAGGACTAGAGTGTCACCTGCCGAAGGAGCTGGTAGCCAAGCCCAGGGCAGAGAGGGGGCTCCTGTTCCCTGAGGATTTCTGTATAAATGTTCTGCTGTCGAGATTGCAAACCCCAGACTTAGACTGTGCCTCGTGACTTGGGGATCAGAGGGCCAGAGTGGATCCGTGGGCTGGAGTGTCTGGAGCATTGACAGGGGCTCCTTCTGCAGCTCCAGGGCTGCCCATCACCTGCCTTTTCCAGTGGCCCCCCATGGTCCTCGCTTATGGCTGCTGCCTCCCCTGGAGGCCTTGGTGGCCTCTCCTCCTGCTACTTCTCCTGTTCTGACTCGCCTGCCCTTTCTATCTCCAGGGAGCCTTGTGACCACTGGGCCCACCTTGTCTTCCATAGACCCTCAGTTCAAGGTTAGTTGCTTCAAGGTCAGCCGGTTCAAGGTCAGCCGGTTTCTAACCTTAATTCCTTTTGCATCCTGAAGCCCCCCATAGTGGAGCCGGACAACCTCCTGGGTTCTGAGGCTTATGATGTAGATATTTGGGGCTCATTGTTCTGCTGACCATGATGCCAATGTTCTGCCTCAGAACAATGATGCTCTTTAGGATACTTGCTTTTCTATTTATCTTTTAATTTTGAAGAGAAGATGAACAGAAGGAGCCGGGACCTGCCAACCTGGGGTTTGGTCACTGCTCAGTCCTGGTCTGCGCTGCTTAGCCTCTGGGCTTCAGGTGGCTGCTCCTTCAACAAGAACCAAGTCCTTTGTCCTGTCTGCCCCGCAGTGTCACCTGGGGGTGGGGGACAGATTAAAGACAAGGAAATGCTTCCAAAGTGCAAATGCCCTGAGATGAGCTGTGATTGTGCCCCAGTTTAGTGGGTTGATCCCAAACCTAAGTCCAAGCCACACCCCTCAGGAGCACGTCCGGGTCCCTGGAATGCTCTTGCCACCTGCCCCTCCACATCCCAGGACCAGCACAGAGTTGTTGGAACAATGACCTTGGAGGAGAACTGGCTTCACCCATAGCTCATGCTTTGGTGTGGCTGGGGACACCAGCCTGCATATTTCCAGGCTTTCAGCCACTCGGCCTCTGTCCCTTTGCCTCTGACTTGGTCTGAAAATCGAGTCCAGGAGACGTCTGTTGGTGAGTTGGCAGGAGCACCCAGGAACCCCACTGGGATACAGAATGTGCCAGCACTTGACATCCCTCCTGCCCCCCATCCCGGCACACAGTAGACTGATTTCTCAAAACCGAATTCTGTTCCTCGGCTCCAGAAGGTCATGGAACCAGGAGTTCCCTCTGGCCCCTGGCTGCTGTCCCCCTACCATGTCGAGCTCCATCTGTGCCTTTTGCTCTGTCCTTCATGCCACCGATAGTCCTCCCTGGTGTGACTGTGCCCTCCTCTGCCCTCCTCCTGATGGGCCCTGGGGAGGTTTCCCATTTTGGGTAGTTAGAAATAAAAACATAATGGATATTTTTGTTTTAAAAAAGAACAGAGAGCAGGGAGTGTTTGGGTTCCCTGTGTGACACTCACGTTCCCTGGCTCCTGAAAGGGCCACCAGCAGTCCCTATAGGGGAACAATGAGCACGGGTGCTGTGCCTGCCCGGCAGCCGCTGTGCCCAAAGCGAGCCCCCACACTCTGGCCTGCAGCTTGACCCAGGCCGGCCTGTGCCCAACACCCTGTCCTTCTGCTGCCCACAGCTTCCTGCACCCTGCTGGGATGAGGGAGCAGCCTTCAGGGACCCATCTGCACGTCAGACAGCCAAGTGTCACAGAACCCAGCGCTGCAGCTGTGACCACCTCCATCCCAACCTGTCTCCTTCCCATAGCTGTGGGGCCTTGATTTGATGTTTGTTTATATATTTATGAGCCCCAGAATTGCTGCTCCTGGCATGCTGTTTACTGAACAATACAGCAGTAATTGTGGGATAATTGTGCCAAGATAAGGGTTCAGTCAGTGTCTATGCAGTAACTTGATAATAAAAACCAGGGTTTATGGCTGCTCCTACTGGGGAGATTTATTGCCTTAATATTATATTATGCAACTAATCATTTCCTGTTCAGAGCGGCTTGGGATGGGCACTGAGACCCTAAGCCAGCAGGTGGTTCTCAGGGAGTAGGAAGGAAGAGAAATGCTGTTCTGCCCTGCGCAGACCTTATTAAATACATGGCAGGCCTAGGCCGTGCTTAATTTGACTGCAGCTTCGCCATCCACAGAGAGAACCCTCATTCTCACCCTGGAATTTGCTTGTGTCTCCTGGTTTCTGAGTACTAGACTGGCCAGGGCAAGGTGTCAGGAACAGGGATGGCACTGACCCTCAACCTGGGTGCAAAGGGAGGGAACTAACTTTCAGGGTAATGTTGTGTCATTGATTTAAAACACCAAGGGCCTACTGGGTGTGAACAGATCTACCTGGGTCTGCAGACAAATTAGGGACACAAGAAAGTCCCTGTTCCCTTCATGCTTACATGGGACTATCAGATCCTTGGGGAGGGAGGACAGGGCCCCATATTCTACATAGAAAGCCTTCTAAATTCATGTAAGGAAATAAATAAATAATAAATAAATCCAGTTTTCATATTTCAAACCACAGAGTGGATGCTGTGATTTCTTGGTCCCTGAGAACAGTCGGGGGGAGTGATCCTCAAGCTGAAGCCACTGCACAGTTCCTGTTGTGACGAGGTCCTCGGATCCCACTCATCACAAAGGAGCACCGAGGGCTGCCAGAGTGTGTTATTCCCCTGAACAGGCAGCTTCATAAGGCAGGTCCACAACCAAGCCCAGGGGATACGTTAAGAGGTGGTTCCAGGGACAGGCTCCATCTGCACGTGTGCAGGAGTGACCTCCAGCACAGAGGTGGCATGTGGCATCTGTTTAGTGCTCTGCTGAGGCCTGGACCCATCTCTGGGCTGCATAGAGCTCCATCATAAGGAGCCCAGGAATGGACGGAGCCAGCCCTCCTGGGGACATGTCCCTGGGGAGCCATTGGGCCTCCCTGAGCTGCCTTTTGTGCTCATTGCAGATTCGTCCGTAAGCTCAACCAGATGCCTTGCTGGCGCGGAGGGCTTGTGCACATCTGAAACCTCAGTAGATCTCTGCGTTTGGCGCTCCTCCAAAAAGGCCATTCCAGTTCATGCTGCCAACACCAGAGAAGTGTTTTCCGACCACCTCTGCAGAGGGTAGATGACAGGGGCCCTCTCAGGGTGACTCTGTGGCAAGGTCTGGGCCCCCCACCTTGCCACACCTTCAGGAGCCTGCAGCTTCCTCTTCTGCAGATGGCACATTGCCATCCTGGGCTGGCCCTGAGGACATGGAGAACACAGCCACCACTTGCCCTCCCATGTCGTATCCAAGAGCCACATGGAGTGTTTGGAAAGTGACTTGGAGAAACGCTGTTGTAACAACTTGGTGCCATCCTGCAGATGGCCAGAGCTCGCAGCATCTTTCAAGATCAGTGACATCCCTGCAGGTGCTGGCTGTGGTCTGTCCCCTGCTGTCCTTGACATCCTCTCTGAAGGAGGCAAGGCAGAGGCCAGGAGAGGGCAGCTCCCTGGCGCACCACGCACGTGCGGTCCCCTGCCTGCTCTCCACTGAGCTCACAGAGGGGTCCTGGCGCCCACCACTGTCCACTGCAGGGAACACTGGGCCATCTGCACTCAGGTAGGGGCCACTGTGCCAAGGCTCCAGGACGTTGACACTGGGGGGCTACAGCACTCCAGTGTGCAGAGCCGGGGGGTGGGGAGCAGGATGGAAAGCAGAAGGCTGTGAGTCTCTCCTCTGCCTGGCCACAGACAGCGCCTGCCCTGTGGTGGGTGCAGCACCGTGCTCGGGAATGCCCTGTCAGCAGGGGAGCAGGGCCTGGCTTCTCTGCACGGCACATCTACGCAGCCAAAGCTGTGCTTCTGTGGCTGGGCCTGTCTGCTGAGGTAAGGAGAAAGTGACTCTGGAAACCGCAGCATAAAGAATGACTCCTAGCGTGAGCCTCGGTTTTGGATTTTCCTTGATCACAATGTATTAAAATTGATCTATTTTCGCCTCTGAACCACGTCCCACAGGCTCAGGCCACACTGGGCACTCTGGAATCCCTCCCCAGCCAGGGTCAGGCTGCGTGTGGGTGAGGAGAGCAGCACCCACCTCCAGAGAGAATGTCAAGGACAGCAGGGGACAGACCACAGCAGGCACCTGCAGAGATGTCCAGCTGAGCTGGGATTGTGGCTCAGCAGTAGAGCACTCACCTAGCATGTGCAAGACCCTGGGTTTGATTCTCAGCAACACATAAAAATAAAAAAACAAAAATAAAGGTATTGTGTTCAATTACAACTAAAAAATAAATTATTTTTTAAAATGCACTCTATTGTCATGTTTATTTAAAATAATAATAATAAGAAGAATAAGAAGAATAAGAATAAGAAGAAGAAGAAGAAGAAGAAGAAGAAGGAGGAGGAGGAGGAGGAGGAGGAGGAGGAGGAGGAGGAGGAGGAGGAGAATAGATTGGGGATTTTTATTTCAATGTTCTTTAAACTTAAATTCTAAATCAACCTCAATGGTCTATCTCTAACTTTCATACTATTCTTCTTCTTCCTTATGAATAACCCAGGGGAGAGTTAAGACTGTCTTTTTAAAAGCCTCAAATTATAAAGCAGTACTATGATCATTAGATTAATAGCTGACATTTTCTAAAGGTTTACTAAGTGCCAGGCATGGTGTGAAGAATGGGACAGTCACTTCAACCTCACCACACGTCTATGTAATGGGACACTCATAGTCATTCCAATTTGCTTGGAAATCGAGGCTTAGGCAACTCTGAGGCAGAGACAGCTCTGAGAAGAACAGGATTTCAATTTGGGAAGTCTTAACTTTTGCATGTATTAGAATGTTAGAATCGGTTGTGCCCCTTGTGGAGGTGTTTAAAAACTGAAGGGAAGGAAAGTATCTGATCCCACGGAAAGTTGGATTCCCCCAAGCCCCGGGGAGTGGATGAGTCCAATGAAGTTCCCATACCCCACTCCCACCTGAGCCCCGCTGGTTGACAAGAGTTTCGATGGAGTGAGCATTTGGGTCCCTTGGGACTGAGTGCCAAGCTTCCTATTGTTAAAAGATGGTATGGAGTCCCCAGAGCCAGTCTGGCATGGAACAGAAAGAAGAGGAGACTCCAAAACTATATCCACCTCAATGAACTCAGGTTAGGGAGAAACAGAATAATCACCACAAACGGACACTATGGAGACCATTTTCCAGCCCTGGAGAGACAGGTGCCCCAAATAACTCTAATGAGACTTGGTTCCAAGGAGACTGTTGAGGTCTGAGTTAGAGGTAGTTTAATTTGGCAAACTAAAGAGGGGCTGGGAATGTGGCTCAGTGGTAGAGTGCTTGCCTCTCATGTGCTAAGGCCCCAGGTTCAATCCCCGAAATAAATGTGAGTCCCCTTGTAACTAAGAACCACTGAACAAATCCAATACTACAGATTTGAAGGTAGAGGAAAGGGATGGTAAAAAGACCTTATATTGGGCTGACGAACCAAAAACTAGAAAGTTTATGTTTCTTCTTTGAAGGAATAGAAGTTAGTGACCAGACAAACTGGTTTTGAAGGATTAAGGGGTAAAGCAATATAAAGAATCTAATTCAATCTTCATAATCATAGTAAGAGATTTCTTTAACACAGTTCTAAGAACTCATACCAAATCTGCTTTCTATTTCTGTGATGAACGATACTGGGATCAAGACCAAATATAGCTTATCTATTTACTCCAAAGTAGACCCACGCCTGGAAGATAAGACTGGGGACTATCTAAACAGAGTAGTATCAACATTTGCTTCAAGATTTCACCTCTTGACCACTGATCCAAATATTGTGCCTTTAAACTCAGCCTAGCTTTCGTCAGTTTGTGCCTTGCAAAACTTGCTTTATAATCACCTTCAAATCTGTAAGGATCTTTCCCCCCCTAAGACATTACTAAAAGCCTGAAGGTAGTCTCCCCACTGCAGTAAATTTTAAAACATAACTTTGCTTCATCAACAGATTTTTCTGGAGATCTTTGAGAGCTGTTGGCTGTCAGCAACACAAAGTAGATCAATTAATAACTTGTAGAAAATGAATATAATGTAGAGATAATGAGGCAATATTGAAGTAAATACCTGAAAATGAAAATGATTAAAAAAATGCCCTCCCTCTGATGAACACAGGGGACAGAGAAAACAAACAGGAAACTAGACTTCATGATGTTTTTCTGGATGAATTAGTTTTTTGTTTCATTTTTATTAGTCCATTTTTGTTCTACATAATGTTAGGGTTCATCTTGACATAATTATAAAAGTATAGAATAAAATTTGCTCCAATTCAGTCCCCAGAAATACCCTTTCCCTCTACTCCTCCTTCCCTCTGCTCCTTTTTTTTCTACTGATCTCTCTTCTATTTATTTAAACTTTTAAAAAATTAGTATATTATGTATGTACACAAAGGTGACTGTAGTGCATTTGTATATATACTGGGGAAAGTTTGGTCAGGTGCATTCCATTGTTTTTCCCTTTTTTCTGGACCAATAGTTTTTAAAAATTTGCCTGAGTATTCATCTGATAAAAGTATCAAACTGTTTAAATATTGCTAGCAGTAATGCATTGACTCTTAAGCCATTCTCACAAGAGAGCTAACACTCAACTTTTTGTATTTAGTCTAAAACAATACGATACTGAGTTAACAAAGCATTAGAAGTTACATCATTTCCTGTCACATGGACATAAAAGCCACAGCATAACAGTCATACTTTGCAGGCACTAAGATGAGGCAGAAAAAATGAAAACTATTTTCAGGGTCCACCCTTCATCTTTCCATAGGATTTCCTGGATAATGATTAAAATTATAAATTGATCTGCATAGGTTTGGCACTGGGTCTCTCTCCACCCTCCAACCACCCTTGCCAGCTCCAACACACATTCTCAGACAACACTTAGTTTTACCTTTCAACAACAACAACAACAACAACAACAACAACAAAATTACTAGAAAGAAGTCATTTTTCCTGCAGGGGAGACCTTGTTCCTGAGCCTCAATTATTTTTTACTCTTAAATCTTAGAGAGGAAATTACCTTCTCAGATTGGAAATTACTTTTTCATATTGGAAACCACCATTTCTGCCCAGATTCAGCTTGAGTTTACATGTGAAGCACTTTGCTATGAAGACAGTGTTCAGAGGGAGTATTTGGAAGATTGATCGGTGAATTTGGAGGTAGGTTATGGAAGTTATTTGAGTTAAATATAGATACATTCTTATTCAAAGAATAAATATATATTGTGAAACTTCTCTTAAAAGTACACATCTAGGGATACAGGTACAGTGCAGTGGTAGAGCATTTTCTAGAATGCATAAAGTCCTGTATTTGATCCCCAGCACTGAAATTAAAAAAAAAAAAGAGGTCCTTTGGAAAGTACACATCAAGATACATACAAATATACACTGGTCATGTTCAAAGGGTCTTTTTCTCCACAAAGACCATAATGCATGATAAATCTGGGTCCTCTATCCACAGACCTTACAACAAAAAGAAGGCATCCACTGAATGAAGCCTGTCACCCCTACATGTCAGAATCCAACCCCAGGATTGGTCAAGAAAAGCTTTTATGATGATGATGTGACACTAAAATGAAAACAAACAAAACCCCTTAACCCCTGGTTGAGGTTGAGGTTAGTAGAAATATTAACCAGGGTTCACTCAATAAACATCTTCTGAGCATCTCTAAAAGCCTGGCACAGTTCCAGGCACTAAGGGCAAGAGATGAATATAATCAAGTCTATGCCCTACAGAAACTTCCAGTCTAGCACTTGGCACATGGCACATAGAGGGCCATTGTAAATACTTGATAAAAAAATGAGTAGACAAGACGGTAAGTCCAAAATAAAATAAAATCACACTTGAGCAGCAGATGTTTCTAATTCCCTTAAAATACATTTTCAATGTCAATAAAAAGTAACTAAATTGGAAAAAATATACAATGATAGGAATATTGATGATACTACTTTAGGGAGAAAAGACAACATAAAACTATGTGCACAGTTGTGATGTTAAAAACAACAACAACAAAAATATATCTCCATAGGAGGAGGAAAGATTTTTAATAAAACAGTCTAGGATGATAATGCAATTTTATTTAGAATTAGAAATTATCTGCTTTACATTATCTATTTTTCCATATTTTTCATTTTTTCTATAGTATACATATTTTTTCTCATAGGTAGGATACCTATTTTTATTTTTATTATTTATTTTATTATTATTTAGAGGGTACTGGGGATTGAACCCAGGAATGCTTTATCACTAAGCTACATCCACAGCCCTTTTTAGGTTTTTGAGGCTGGCCTCAAACTTGTGATCCTCCCGCCTCAGCTTCCCAAGATGCTGGGATTCTAGGCATGCACAATTGCACTCAGCATAGAAATTTGATCTTTAGCCAAGAACAAAATCAGTAGTAATTTTGCATGTAAGAGCCCTTCAGAAAGTAAACTGGACTGACAAGCTAACTAGTTTCTATCAACTTATTCTTGATACTAAAAAACACTTTTATTTTTGCTTCTCAAGGCTTCTCTCTGGGTGGTGTGAGAGTTGCCCGACAATAGAAAAAAGTCCAGACGCATCAGCTACAGGAAGAAATCAGAAAAAAAACTGCTACAGCTGTGCCATCCAAGAACTCATGTGAGGCAGTCTGCACCTGGTACTAAAGAGCCCTTAAAATGACACATATCTGGAAAGGTCATTAAATCGACTCTTGATATTTTTATTCACCAGTTTCCAAAGTCATGAAACTTGTAATATGATATTTCATATTTAGTATCTATCAAAGGATATGGTCCTTAAAAATAAATGGTATCATAGAATAGGAACAAACAATGAGCATAGCTAATGATTTTTGATGTTTGCACAATTACATGATCCTAAACTTGTGCTATACATTTTACATGTTTTATTTCATTTAATTCTGAGTCCTAGGAAATTAGTACCATTATCACACTTAGGAGTAAATGGAAGAGATACTAAGGAATGCACCAGAAATCATAAAGCTAGGTGGAACCGGTGGTCTCTAACCCAGGTTTGACAGCATCCCGTATCCCTAAGGAGTACGCTTCTGAGTTATTGACTATTTTTCTTTCCCTGTGCCACCAAGAAATTGAGTGAAATATCTTACAGTTATGATAGGTAATATTTTTTTCCAAATGCTAGGAGGGGGCAAAGATGTAATTTTTTAAGTTTTAACAGCCTCTATTTAGACTTTTACCCATCTTCCCTTCTTTTTTTTCAAGAAAATAAAGCTTTAGAGCAGGAAACATTCTAAAATGATTTCTTGAAGCCCAGCATGGTGATGCACACCTGTATTCCCAGAGACTTGGGAGGCTGAGGCAGGAGGATTGCAATTTGGAGGGCAGCCTCAGCAACTCAGAAAGGCTCCAGTAACTTAGTGAGATCTTATCCAAAAATTAAAAAAATAAAATAAAGGGCTGGAGATGTAGCTCAGTGGTTAAGCATCCCTGAGTTTAATCTCCAGCATCAAAAATAAATAAATATATAAAGTTTCTTTAAATCTTAAAGAATCAGCCATTAAATCTTATTTGATCATTTCTATATCACATTTTGCCTCATACCTTATATTTAAAAAAAATACCCACCATATCATATTTGTTATTTCAACCAGTCTCAAAATGTTCAATAAAGAAAACCATGTAGACAGAATAATAACCCTTCTGACGAGTGTATTGCTTCAACTTTATATTTAGAATGTATTAGAAAGTAAGTAGTCACATACTCTTCTTGGGAACCATATGCACATATTTAAACCAGCTCAGTACTTCTTTTGTGGAAACATATCAACAGCTTGCAAGTGGGTAGAAAAGAATCTATTTCACTGAAAACCTCAAGTGAAATAATAGTGAAGGAGAGAGTGATTGTACAAGACAAACTGTATGTACACACTCAAGGAGCATGGCTCTCTTCTATTATGTGTGATACAGGTAAACTCCAAACTTGGAAGGTTAGGTTTGAATAAGATGTCACCTTCCTATTCAAAGTCATTAGAGAAAAAAGCAGTGCTTCTTAATCCTCAGGGATTATTACCAAAAAAAAAAATGAGGCTCCAATTTCAAATATTCTGCCTGCCCTGGCCTCCTGGAGATTTACACTTGAGAGACCTCTGACATGATTTTAATGTATGTGGCTCATGACTCATACTTTGAAAAACACTGCTGTGGATAAGTGTGAATCCAAGCATGGATTCGAGTTAGTCTAAATCTAAGTTTGAATCATGGCCCTTCTATGAATGGACAAGACAACTTAATTTCTTTCAGTCTCAGTTTCTCCATCTGTGAAATGGGAGGATACCAACTATCTTTTACAGCTGTTGCAAATTTTTAAAACATATAATATATTTTTATAAAAGTGTATTCTTAACCTGCTATGTTTATGAAGTCCCCAAATTTCATAAAAGCCTTATTAGTTATTCAAATAGTCCTCTCTACATTTCAAAATATTAGAACATCAGGAGAGACTATTGCCTAATTTGGTCTTAGTTGGTACAATATTTGTAACTGGTCTCGCTGGATCCCTTCATGCAGTGAATAAAATAAAACTCAAAGTACAGAGAACTAATTAATTGGTTATCACAGTATTGGCAGATGTTTTCTAACAAAAACATTCTATATAGCTATTTGATTTTTAAAGAATACACATATACTAATTGACTATAGCTTGCATTATAAATCAGGGTGGAAACATCTTTTGATATTAAAATCCAAGTTTCTAGAAGACCTGTGCTTTTGACTCTTTCATGGATCTCTGTTGTTTGCACAGTTAAGTGCACAGTCTTCAGGCACCACTATGGGAATTCTGACATGGTGAATGTACTCCTGTCCCACAGAGGAGATGGACATACAGAACACTGCAAGAGTGACAGCTGTCCCCCTCATGCCCCTCCCAGTCACTACCGGTCCCATCTACCTTATCACCACTTATTAGTTTCATCACTTTCAAATTTCAAGTAAATGAAACCATAAAAGTATTTGCTGTTTTCTGTCCAGATTTCCCTCTCATCTTAATGTCTTTATGTCTGAGATTCATCTATACATATTGTTTGTAGGAATAGTTTATTTTCTTTTTTTTAATCAACATAGAGTATTCTATCATATGCCTGGGTCACAAGGATCTATCTATAGACATTTGGGTTGTTTCAGTTGGGGGCTATGATACATAAAGTAACTGAATATTTTGTCCATGATTTGTAGCAAATGTGTACTTACAGCAGAATTGCTGGGTAGTAGGTTAGGCAAGTGTCTAGTTTTAGTTAACGTAACCCTCTAATTTTTTTTTTATACCAGCTATTGAACCCAGGGATGCTAAAACATGGAGCCACACCCCCGTTCCATTTTTGAGGAGTGGGGGTGGTGCTGAGAATTGAATTCAGGGGTACTTGACCACTAAAACACATCCCCAACCCTAGTTTTGTATTTTTATTTAGAAACAGAGTGTCACTGCATTGCTTAGAAGCTCACTTTTGCTGAGGTTGGCTTTGAACTCATGATCATCCTGACTCAGCCTCCTGAGCTGCTGGGATGTCAGGCTGTGCCACCACACCTTTACCTTTTATTTATTTATTTACTTTTAGAGACAGAGTTTCACTAAGTTGCTTAAGGCCTCACTAAGTTGCTGAGATTGCTCTTCAACTTTTGATCCTCCTGACTCAGCCTCCTGAGCCACTGGGATGTCAGGCATACACCCAGCTAACCCCTAAATTTTAATGCAATAATTTTATCAATTTATATTCCCACCAGCAGTGTATGGGTTTAGATCTTCCAACATTGTCAGATTAGCAATCTTGGTATTCTCTATCTTTTCCATTTTAGCTATGATGGAGCATCCGTAGTTATGATGTGTTTTAGTTTAGTTTTAGTTAGCATTTTTCTCATAATCAATGAAGTTAAACTTCTTTTCTTGTCTATACTGTGCTCTTAAATATCTTTTTTTAATGAAATTTTCAAGTATTTTTGCCTGTTTCTCATTTGAGCTACCTATCTTTCTTTCATTTTTATTTTTAATAAATGTTTTAGGGGAATATTTTAGACTTACAGATATACATGGCATCCCTCATGCACTTCTATTTAATGTTTTATATTATGGCACCATTGTTAAAATTTAAAAACCTACATTGATACATTACGAACCAAACTTCCAGCTTGATTTGGATTTTTCTCATTTTTCCACTACAATATTATTCTTTACTTCTGTAATTCAAATTAGAATATTGCATTGCACTTAGTCAATATTCCTTCTTAGTCTCCTCTGGTCAAGAACAACTTCTCAGTTTTTTTTTCTTTGTTTTTCTATGACCCTGATAATTTAAGAAAATATTCACACTAGCCAGATAGAATATCCCTGATAGAATTTATAGAATGTCCCTATTATGGTTTAGATATGAGGCAGACCCTGAAACTTCTTGTTAGAGTAGGAATGTTCAAAGGTAAAGTGATTAGATTATGAGGTCTGTGAACTAATTACTGAATTAATTCATTTGATGGATTAATCCATTTGATGGATTAATGATTCTAATGGACTAACTGGGTGGTAACTGTAGGCTGTAGGAAGTAGGTGATGGGGGTAGCATGCCTTTTGGGTCATATTTCTCTGGTGACTTACTTGTGGGTTCCTTCTCTTCCCACCCCTGTCCTTCCTGGCAGCCATGAGCTCAGGAACTTTCCTTTGCCCCTCTATTCTGCCTCACTTCACATCCAGAGCAATGGAGCCCACCGACCTTGGACTGAACCTCTGAAACTGTGAGCCTGTTATAAACTTTGTCTCCTCTTACTTGATCTTGAGTATTTTGGTCACAGCTATGTAAAACTGACTAACACAGCTCCTTAATTTGAATTTGATGGGAGTATGTGATTAGATGGGAATTACAGACTTTGTAAAGAACACCACACACAGCCTGAGGGCCCTTTTCATCTTATCCCATCAGGGTTACCGAATAGCCATATAACTCATCCTAATGATGTTAAGTTTTTGGTTAAGGTGATGTTTAATCAGGCTCCTGCTCCTCTGGAAAGTCATTATATTTCACTTTCCATACACTATTTCATGGAAGTGAGTCATTAAATCCAGTGAAAACTGGACATCATTACTTTTTGATCTATGGTTTTAATGAATTCAAGATATGGACCTCAAATTGGTCATATACATGTACTATTTATCTTCTGTATCATCAAAGAATATACTCCATATGATTTTAATCCTTCGACATTTGTCAACACTTGCTTGATGACCCAGCATATAGTTTTTATTTTAATAAATCTTCTATGTGTTCATAAAAAAGAATGTGGAATGTTTTGCATTGTTTTATACTGTATTATTTACCCCCACACATACACACATTTGCTCATTGTATTTCTCAAATATTATATGCTTTACTGAGTTTTTTTAAAAAACCTTTATTTGGGCTGGGGATGTGGCTCAAGTGGTAGCGCGCTTGCCTGGCATGCATGCGGCCCGGGTTCGATCCTCAGCACCACATACAGACAAAGATGCTGTGTCCGCCAAATACTGAAAAATAAATATTAAAGTTCTCTCTCTCTCCCTCTTTCTCATTCTCTCTCACTCTTTCTTTAAAAAAAATAAAAATAAAAATAAAAAACCTTTATTTTATTTGTTTATTTTTATGTGGTGCTGAGGATCAAACCCAGGGCCTCAAACGTGCTAGGTGAGCGCGCTATCATTGAGCCACAGCCCCACTTTACTGAACTTTTGACGAGAAAGATACGTTAAAAAAATCTCTTACTATGGAGCTGGGGACATAGCTCAGTGGCACAGTGCTTGCCTAGCATGTGTGAGGCCTTAGACTCCATTCCTAACAGTAACATAAAATGAAATTTAAAAAAATGACTCTCACTATAAATATTATGGATTTGTTTATTTCCCTTCTTATTTGTATCTGGACTTGGCTTTATTTTATACATTAAAATTTGTTGTTGTTGTTGTTGTTGATGGGCCTTTATTTTATTCATTTATTTTTATGGGGTACTGAGGATCGAACCTAGTGCCTCACAGATGCTAAGAAATCACTGTACCACTGAGCCACAACCCCAGGCCTTTATTTTATATTTAGGATATTTTATATTAACCTGTTCAGGGTTTATAGAGCTTCATGACTCTTCAGTCTGATATCCTTGGTCAGTTCCAAAAATTATTTTTCCAGTATATCTTCAACTATTTCTCCTGTTTTTTTTCCTCTCCCCTCCTCCTCTTCTTCTAGAACTTCAACTAAATATTAATTACCCTTACTACATTTTTATCAAGTTTTATATGCTATTATCTATATTTTTCCATTCATTTTTCTTCTCTGAACTTCAAATATATTATTTGCTACTTACCAACTTCCAGTTTCTCAGTTCTCTATTTTCATCTTCCTAATTCTATTCTGTTGTCTCATCTGCAGTTACATTTTGACTTCTTGTTTTTTTTCTACTATAAAATTTCCATTTAATGGTGTTTTTATGCATTCTAATGTTTGAATGACATTCTTTTGTTTTTAATCCACTTTCTTTAACTTACTGAAAAATTTATATATTTAAGTTTATATTTCTGTTAACCCCCAAATCTATACCAGCTATTTCTATTGCTCTTTTGTTTTGTTTTCTTCTTGTTAGCTTTTGTCGTTTGGTCCTGTTTCCTGGCACACATGGTCTTTTAGATTGAGCACTGACATTACACATGAGAGGTGGCAGAGATTCTAGATGATCTTTTATTTTTTCAGAGAAGATGTTATTCTCCTCTGCCTGAGAAACAGGAAACCCTGATAGAATCAGGGATTAAAATAATGAAAGTCTTTTATGGGGAGGGTATAGTGATTGAACCCAGGGATACTCACCACTGAGCCACATCCCCAGCCCTATTTTTTTTTGTATTTTTCTTAGAGTCAGAGTTTTCCTGAGTTGCTTAGTGCCCCACTATTTTGAGGGTGACTAAGGATCCTCCTGCCTTAACCTCCCAAGCCTCTAGGATTACAGGCATGAACCAACGTACCTGGCAAATGAAGCATATTGCTAAGACGTTGTGAAAGCTCATCTATTACTAATTTATCCCAACCATCAGCCATAACACTTCAGAAGTCTCATATAAAAGCCTGGAAATTTTACTTTTGGCAGGTTCTAAATTATATTTTTGTTTGTTTTTTCCGCAGACTGCCAAAAGCTCTGATAAGCTTTTTAGCCTCTTAACATTTTTTTTTCTGGATTTATTAGACTTTTACTCCATTAATGCATGGTTCAGGAATTAGCTAATGCCTTGAAGAGGAATTTTGTAAGGAATTTTAAGAGCACTCCTCTTCAGGATCTTGACTCCCTGTAAGTTCTGTCTTCTTCACTAGTCCTGAAGTTCAAATTTGATCTTTTTATCCTAGTGATATTGCTGCAAGTTCTAGATCTCTGCTTCCTGTTCAATCCTTGCCTGACTAATTACTCCATTTTTCAGAATAAAAATTTCACTTGATGAAAGAATATGCAGAATAAAAAGATTTAATTTATAGTACATATGCATATCTTAATATTAATACTTCTTCTGTTTACTTGCATATCTGACATACTATTTGTTAGAAACCAAAGAAACTTCTATTTTTTAAAAAATCAAGACTTGCTCATCTTTAAATAAATTCCAATGTGTACAAACTTATCATGTCATGCATGCAAATGTAAATATACATTTGAATACAAAAAGCCATTCACAAAAGTCAAATATTCTTCTACATATATAATTTTCATAATATCTTAGGGCTAGAAGAAACTTTAAGGATAATTAGAAATTATATATGGAAATAGATGGATAGATAGCTATCTTCTCTCAATAAAGACACAGAGCTCCCAAAAGTTATCTTAAGGTAACCTAAAAGATATATCCAACATCACAGGTAGATCTCAAATTCTCCAGACTCCCACTACAATACAATTTCTCCTTTACATACTCCCCAACACATAGTTTTCCTATGGCAAACTCCTGTTACTACAGCAACACATACCTCCTGCTTCTATACTCTAGTACATAAGAATTAAAGGATTTGACACCCTAAGATACCATCTCACTCCAGTAAGATTGGCAGCCACTATGAAGTCAAACAACAACAAGTGCTGGCGAGGATGTGGAGAAAAGGGTACTCTTGTACATTGCTGGTGGGACTGCAAATTTGTGCGGCCAATTTGGAAAGCAGTTTGGAGATTCCTGGGAAAGCTGGGAATGGAACCAACATTTGACCCTGCTATTGCCCTTCTCGGACTATTCCCTGAAGACCTTAAAAGAGCATGCTACAGGGATGCTGCCATATCGATGTTCATAGCAGCACAATTCACAATAGCTAGAATGTGGAACCAACCCAGATGCCCTTCAATAGATGAATGGATAAAAAAATGTGGCATCTATACACAATGGAGTACTAAGCAGCAATAAAAAATGACAAAATCATAGAATTTGCAGGGAAATGGATGGCACTAGAGCAGATTATGCTTAGTGAAGCTAGTAAATCCCTAAAAAACAAATACCAAATGTCTTCTTTGATATAATGAGAGCAACTATGAACAGAGCAGGGAGGAAGAGCAGGAAGAAAAGACTAACATTAAACAGAGACATGAGATGGGAGGGAAAGGGAGAGAAAAGGGAAATTGCATGGAAATGAAGGGAGACCCTCATTGCTATACAAAATTGCATATAAGAGGTTGTGAAGGGAATGGGAAAATAAACAAGGAGAGTAATGAATTACAGTAGATGGGGTAGAGAGAGAAGATGGGAGGGGAGGGGAGGGGGGATAGTAGGGGATAGGAAAGGTAGCAGAATACAACAATTACTAATTTGGCATTATGTAAAATTGTGGATGTGTAACCGATGTGATTCTGCAATCTGCATTTGGGGTAAAATTGGGAGTTCATAACCCACTTCAATCTAATGTATGAAATATGATATGTCAAGAACTTTGTAATGTTGTGAACAACCAATAAAAAAATTAAAATATTGAGCAACAAAAAAAAAGAATTAAAGGATTTGAAAACTCTTTCATACTAAGATCTAAAGGGCAATATATTTTTTTCTTCTGAATTTCATGTAATAGCCATTTAGATTTTTATTCACTAAGCATTTGCTAGGCTACCTATTAGGTAGCCCCCAAGGATTTGGAGATGCAGATGGTTCATTAGAATTCTTTGTTTATTTAAACTGGAAGAATTTACTGAGTACATGATTTATTAGTTAGCTGTAGCAGACACTTCTGGTGCCCTGAGTCATATCCACCTAGACTTACATTTGATTTTGACCTGGTTGGAATAGTAATTTATGATTTGCTTCAAATGATAAGATCTCATCTCTAGTTCCTACTGAATATCTTTACTTTCTGCCCAATGCCTGTCTTGGAGGCTTGAAAGAATTCTCTTAACCCATACATATATGGGGAGAAAGAACAGAGTCCCATCTTGTCCAATGGACAAGAGCTAACTGATATGCACTCCTGCCTCCCAGCCATTGTGCTGAAGATTGGGAGAGGGGGAAGTCTATGTGCTATTTAGTAAGTTCCAATAGAGTTGAACCTTATTCCCTTCAGCAAGTTAAAAAGTCAGACTTATGTTTCTCCTTTGTTCCTCTTCAATCTCATTCTTCGTGCTCTCTTATGACTACTTCCAAGACCAACTTTTGGAGGAACCCAAAAATATAAAGCTCCAATACTAAATTCTCCCATTTATAAAATATCCCTATTCCAAAGCCCTCTCTTCTTCAGTTTCACATGGGCCATTCCTCAGCTCCTGTTTCTGTGGCATGTCTTCCTAGACAGGAAAGGATAACTATAACAAATGTGTTCTATTATAGTGCCATCTAGTGGCAAGGATGAATCAAAGCTCATGACACTAAGTGGCCATGGTGTAAATATTAAACTTGAACACTGGCAAATTCACATTACATGAGATAGATAGATGTGTTCAACAGCAGGCAATCCTACTACAATTCCACTGAAGGTCAAAAAGATAAATGTTTGTAACAGGGTATTAAAAGGTTGGGATAATTTTATGATGTGTAGGTAACACAAGCTAAGACAATAATCAAATCTCATGCATGAAAAGGCAAAAGCTAATTGCCGACAAGGTCAGGTGGAGCTTTACCTCTGTTTTGATTTAGCTGAGCATGAAGCCATATTAAACACACAAAGTTGTTTCTCACAGTACAGAAATCAGCTCCAATAGCCACTACTAAAGAGATCTTTAGATACGAAAAGAGTCCTATCATGACTAGCAACTATTATTTAATGAGTACATACTATGTTCCCAGGCTCAGTGCTAAGCATTTTATTCATGTAAATTTATTTAATTTTTACTACAAACCTATTAGGTGGTTATCACTGATATCCTTACTATTTCAGATAAAAGCAAGACTTAAAAAAAATTGAAGTTCCCAAGGTCACATACTCAATACAAAGAAATGGGTTTCAAGTCAGGTCTATTTGGCTACAAAGTTGGTATTTTTTTAACCCAATACATAATTCATACAGCATCAGAGATCATAACTAATTTTATGCCAAGTATACTGTTAGTGATCAATGTTGTCTCTAATAAAACCTCTCCATTTTGCAGATGGAGGGCTGAAATAGGGCTGGTTATTCCTTTCCTTGGGTTATCTAGAAAGCAGTAGCTTGCATGAATTAAGTCTTTCTGCTCACTGGACTCCAGTCAAAACATATATTCTTTCTTTTGACTGACTACTGCCAGAAATTAATTTATATCCTCAAGAAAATAATCTGATTGCCTTATCTTAGATTGTATAGCAGAAAATGCTATTATTAGATAAGATATTCTACAGAACTATGAAAAATCTCTATTCCAGAGAATTTAACTTGATTCCATCTTCTGAAAGTTAGTCTCACAGGTTAGCTAAATTTTGGGTGAATCAGAACTTGATGATCAGCATATATCATCCTGGCTCTTCATCCTAACACAAGAATCAGGGACAAAATGTATTGACTACCACTGCTCATATGATTCTTATCATAATAAGAGCATCTCTACAGCTAGAGACATGTCTCTCCCCTCAAGAAAGAAGAAAAAAGCTTTTGTATTCTGTGGAGCAAACTTTAGCAAAACCTTAGAATATTTAATTTAATCTTTCTGAGACTTGTCTTTGCATTTTGAGTAAGAACAATACAACCAAGTTCAGAATTATAGGGAGGATTCATCTATATAAATAATCAAGGACGACACATGATACATAGTAAAACAATTTGCTTTTATTTTCTTCTTTTATTTAGTAAAGAATTTTGAATTTGCTTATGAAAATGATCTCAAAAATATTACCTCTTCCTCCTTCCTCTGATCATGTGAAGAAAAATCTTTATAGCAAGTTGAACGTTGTAAAGGACTTTCAAAATTAACACCTTTGAAATATTTGGGTTTGCCAATAGAGAACAATTTAGCAACATCTAAAAACTTAAAAATTCAAATACTATTTGATCTAGCAGTTCCATCTATGGGAATATAACCTACAGATAAGTAATATATGTACAAGGCTATTCATCACAGCATTAATTTCAAAAGTGAAGGAATTTTTTAAATCTAAATGTCCATCAATAGAGGATTGGTTACATAAATTATGGTATAAATTATGATGCACAGTAATCAATACAAGGGAAAATATACAATTAGACAAAATTCCAGGATATATATGTGTATATATATACACATGTATATACTTTTTCTTCAGTTGTAGATAAATGCAATATGTATATTTATTTTATGTGGTGCTGAGGATCTAACCCAGTGCCTAACACGTGCAAAGCAAGCGCTTCACCATTGAGCCACAACTCCAGCCCCCAGAATATATATATATTTTAAGTATGGAACTCTTCATGAATTTGCATGTCATCCTTGCACAGGGGCCATGCTAATCTTCTCTGTATTATTCCAATTTTAGTATATCTGCTGCTGATGCAAGCACCCATAATATATTTTAATGGAGAAAAGTAGAGTATAGAATATTATAGCCAGATATAGTAGCACACACCAGTAATCCCAGTGACTCGGGAGGCTGAGGCAAGAGGATCACAAGTTCAAAGCCAGCCTCAGCAACTTAGCAAGGCCCTAAGCAATTCAGTGAGACCCTGTCTTAAAATATAAAAAGTGAAAGGGATGTGGTCAATGGTAAAAACACTCCTGGGTTAAATCCTTGGTACTAAAAACAACACAAAACAAAAATCCAAAGAACATTATGTATAATATACTTCCTTAATATTCCAAAGGAGGAAAGATAAATATATATTAATATTACTTCCATATTCATAAAGAAATTAAAAGATAGGCAAAAAATGTGTGGTTCTGGCTGGAAGGCTGGATGAAACTGAATCTAAGGGTAAGATGGGTGGGGAGATTTTACTCTATTTCACATTTTTTTAAATGGCAAACTTTAATAGATGTTTGAAATGTTCAAATATATTTTAACTGGACTTTTATCTGCTTCCTTCCACTAATGCCCTTCGATCTCACAAAACTTCTAATAGACAAATGGATATATTGAGCCAGAATCTTCCAGATTTTTTTACATAAAGACCATTGTCCCATCTTGGAGACAGAGCTACTGCACCCATGTCTATTTATATTCTTTCAATTTTGGTCACTATTTTCATATTCTTATGCTTTTCCATCAGGACAACATGGTAGCCAATCACAGGTGGAGTGGTTGTACCATGGCTTTTAGCGAAACTAACAACACATGCCATGTGCCCTTCAGATTGTCTTCAGGCAAACTCATGAGACTTAATTGGACTGTGAATCACATTACTGAATTTTTTTTTGGATTCCAGGGATTGAACCCATAGACACTTTAACCACTGAGCCACATCCCCAGCCCTTTTAAAAATTTTATTTAGAGACAGGATCTGGCTAAGTTGCTTAGGGCCTCACTAAGTTGTTGAGGCTCAATTTGAACTTGTGATCCTCCTGCCTCAGCCTCCCAAGTCTCTGGAATTACAGGGATGTGCCTCCACACCCAGCTAAGAATGTCTATTTTAACTGTAACTTAAAGATCTTCCAGAAATAAATTATACACACACACACACACACACACACACACACACACACACACACATACATACAAAAAAATTCTATCAAACATTTAAGGAAAAAATAACAATGTGAAACTCACAAAATAGAAGAGGAGTGAACACTTCACAACTCTTTTTATCAGGCCAGGATTACTCTGATACAAAAACCTAGCAAAGGCATTTTGGGAAAAGAAAATACAGGCCAATATTCCTCATGCCTACAAATGCCAAAATCTTCAACAAAATATATATGGTCTCTGACCTAAGGATAGTTTGACTTAATATTTTTTTTATTTTGTGATGGTACAAAAAAGCCTATACATTCAGTAGAAACCATACTTAGAATTTTGGATTTTGATCTTTTCCTAGGATGGCAATATGCAGTATAATGCAATAGTCTTCTGTAATGTTGGGCAGCAGTAAGGAATCTCAGCTCCCAATCGGCCATATGATTATGAGGGGAGATATGGGACATTCTGCAGTGGACCATGTTACTAATCTGGGATTGTCAGTAGGTTAGAAACAGTAGATGCATTTTCAACTTACAATGGATTTATCAATATATGACCCCATCTGTATTAGTAAGTTGAATCTAGAAATACATAAAAAAATTCTATGCCAGGCATGATGGCTCACACCTGTAATCCTAGAGACTCTGGAGGCTGAGGCAGAAGAATTGCAAATTCAAGACCAGCCTCAGTAACTTAATGAGGCCCTAAGCAACTTAACAAGATCCTGTCTCAAAATCAAAAATAAATAAGGACTAAGGATGTAGTTCAGTTGAGTGCCCCTGGGTTCAATCCCTAGTACCAAAAGAGGGGGAGGGGATTCAATATTCAATTATTAATCCATTCAATCAATGTAGTTTACCACATTAACACAAATATAAATCCAATGATCATCACAACAAATATACAACAATTTTTTGGTATGAAAAACACTCAGAAAATTATGAATAGAAAGGAAACTCTTCAATTTGTAAAGGCTGTCTATGAAAAACATACACCTGTATTAATATGTTAAAATTCTTTTTTTAATAAAGGTATCTATGAAAAATGCAGCATGTATTAATATATTAACACTTTGTCTCTAAGATCAGGAAGAAGGCAATGGTTCTCCGGCTGCTTCTGTTAAAGCTAGTACAGAATGTCTTGGTACAATTAACCTACAAAAAGATATAAGCATAAAAGTTGAACAGGATAAAATAAAACTCTTAATTTACAGATGAGTTCACCATCTACTCTGAAAATCAAAAGCAATCCATTTTTTAGAAAACTAATTACTAAGTGAAGTTAGTAAGATTATATCGTACACGTCAATATAAAAAAATTAAGTATATTTCTGTATACTAGCAACAATCAGAAAATTATACTTTGAAATGCTATTTATAATAGCAACAAATATATAAATATTTAGAAATTAATTTAGAAAAAAATAAAAATCTTTACCTTGAAAACAGAATAACACTGCTAACAGAAATTTTTAAAAATACAAATAAATGGAGACAGAACTTCATGGATTGAAAGAAACAGTGACATTAAAATGTCAACTTTTCAAATGGATCTATAGATCAAATGCAAGCTCAATTTAATCTCATCAAGATTTTTTATACAAATTGACAAACTAATTCTAAAATTTACATGGAATTTCTAAGGTCTTAGAATAATCAAAACAACAGTTACAAAAAAGAAAACTAAATTGAAAAATTCATATCACCTGATTTCAAGATTTACTATAAACCTGCAGTAATTAAGAAAAAAGTAGCAAAATAATTCAAAAGAGAAAGAAGAATTCCTGCAACAAATTGTTCTGGACTAAATATATATTGTATAAAAAGTTAAATAAAAATCAACCCCTGCGGTGGGGGATATATCTCAGTTGGTAGAGTGCTTGCCTTGCATGCACAACACCTTGGGTTCAACCCCCAGCACTAAAAAAAAAAAAGAACTTAAACATGACCAGAAAATCATGACTCACATTATTAAAATTAACAAACTAATTTAAATTTTAAAATATTAACACTTCAAATGACCTTGGAGAGGAATTAAAATGGCAGATGACTGGATAAAAATATCTGATGAAGATATTGAATCAAAAATTTATAAATTGTCACTGAAATGCACACTTAAAATATTAAATCATACACTTTATGTTATACATGTTTCTTGCAATAAAAAGGTAAAATATATGAAGCACTTTTAAAACATCAATAAAAGGGCAAAATTTGCAAAAATTTGAACAGACATCTCACAAAAGAAGATATACAAATGGCCAATAAGTACATGAAATAGAGGCAGGACAGGCTGAGGACCTGGCCTTCAGGCCTGCCTCTGGACTAACCCTCCTGTTCTCTCTAGTCGGCCCCACAGACTTGACCTGTCCCCCTACCTGACCCTTCATGCTGCTGCCTGCTCTGACCTCATCTCCCCCAGGTCCCCACAATAACTGGACGAAAGTGCCCAAGGAGAACCCAGATTTGGTCTCCCAAGTGCCAGTCCCAGGGCATAGTCCCCCAGGCCCCTCTTCTCCACTGGGCAAAGACTGATGCTCTACCTTCACCTCCATGAACCACCCCCCACCGACTGACCGTTGTCATAATTTCTTAGACTGTTGGTTCTCCAGGTGTGGTCCTTGGACAACCGGCAGCGGCCGCAGCTGTGACCTTATTAGAAGTGCACATTCTCCTCTCCAGCCTCCTGAATTCAAATTCTGAGGGCAGGACCCAGCACCCTGTTTTAACAGACCCTTCAGGTCATTCAGTGGGTTTCAGAACCACTGGCTTAGGCCATGTAGAGAGGCCCAGGGAAAGTTCTGGCTAGATGCTGCAGGAAGAATCACCAGGTCACAGAGAGTGCTCCCGGGAGTGGACTGTGTTCTTGACCCTCCAGCCTGACCCTTGATCCTGCTGGTCCATTCCCTGGCACTGCCTCTTCCAGGTCTGCCTGGTCCTTTCCTGGCATGCAGTGGCTAGTTCCTGTACCACCAGGAGCCGAGATGGGCAGCGAGGTTCGCCTCCCCAGACCAAGAGTGGCAGGTGGCAGCCGGGCCTGAGTGTGCTTTGCTGCCAGGCACAGTTCTAAGTGCTTTGAGCTGGACTGTCTCCCTTGATGATCGCGATGCCATTACAAGGTAGGGACAGATGTCACCCCAACTGGACACATGAGAAGAGGAGGCGCAGTGTATGAAGTGATCTGCCCACGTTCGAGTCCATAACCCAAAGTCCAAATCCTCTGGGGCCTGCACCGTCACCAAGGCCTTGTCCTACTGCAGGGAAGACGCGTGCTGAGTTAATCAGCCGCAGAAACTGCAGGTGCAGGGACACCATTTACCCACTTAGCGCAAACTTGTAATAACTCCGTGGATGCCCCGGACTTCCAGGAATGAATGAGCGCCCCCAGCGGCCATGCCGGCCCCATGGTGGGATCACATGCGAACCAGACACTACGTGTGTCCAAGTCTGAACTGCTCAGGTCCATTTTAAAAAATGAAAGCGGGGGCTTGCGTGGCCCACAGCAGCCCACCAACAGATTAACTTGGCCCAGGGTGCTTTTAAAATTTGGCAAACCAAAAGAGGGGACCCCGTAGTCTGCATTCCCAGGGAGCCACTTGCCCTGAGCTGCTGCAGTCCCTCACTCCCAGTGTCCCCTGGCACCTCCACACAGCTCCCTTTCACCGTGGGGTGGTCATCGGTGAGCAGATGAGCTCAGTGGTGGATACCTGCTGAGGGTTGAGACTAAAGTTCTTGAAAACAAAGTTCCAGACTTGATGTCCCTGAAGCAGTAATCCTCCCCCACAAGGTGACAGAAGTGCTGCGTGCTGTGTGCCACACCTCCAGCAGCAGCAGCAGCAGTGTGCTGACACTTTAGTGGTTGGGACATGAAGGGACATTTGTCCACTTGGCAGAGAGTGGAGGTGTCCCATGGGCCAGCCTCATGCTGGGTGCTGGATCTTGGCAGGAACTAGCTGGGCAAGGCCCCAAGCAGCTCTAGACTTGGGTACCCTGGGTGAGGATTCCTGGAATTGACCTTTTTTTTTTTTAATTTTTTATTTTTTTTATTGGTTGTTCACAACATTACAAAGCTCTTGACATATCATATTTCATACATTAGATTGAAGTGGGTTATGAACTCCCAATTTTACCCCAAATGCAGATTGCAGAATCACGTTGGTTACACATCCACAATTTTACATAATGCCCAATTAGTAATTGTTGTGACCTTTTGAGGAGGTGGAAAGAATAAGGAGCGTCCGGGGATGGGGGGAAGCACCAAGAAACAGACTTGGAAAAGCCCCTGGGGCCCCCTGACAGGCGCCGCCCTGGCAGCACTCTGCAATCATCCTGCAAGCCGGTGAAGCTTCTGTCCATAACATCCGTGGGCACGGCAGAGTCCACCAGGAAGCCATGCTGCTGCAGGTGTGGCCTCTCTGAGGCCCCCTGTGAAAGCCACTCACTTTTTACTTAGCGCTGTTTTCAGCCCCTGCCCACTTAGATGCCCTGGGACTCAACGCAGAGCAGCACCTGAACTGTGATCCCCATCACTTCCCAGGGCGTTGGAGGAGGACCTGGGTTGTCTGTTGCTGTCTCTGTGTGGAGATCGGGGGACTGAACCTGGCCCAGCAGGGCACTCCAGCCCCAGCCCCAGCCCACTTCAGCCCCAGCCCCACTCCAGCCCCAGCCCCATCACCTCCTGCCTCCTGAGCCTTCCCCAAGCCTCTGCGCCCAGGGCGCTCCCACACTGTCCCCTCCAGAACCTCCTTCCTCCACCTGCTGGGGTCAAAAGGTGGCCCCAAACTCTGCAGCTCCATCCCCCTCCCCCACCAGCCACCATCTCCAGAAGTCCCCCCTCTGTCCTGCTCTGTGCCAGTGGCCTGGGCCGTCTGCAGCCTCCCAGCACAAGGCCTTTTGCCCATGTCCTGTCAGGTTCCTTGCCTGATCTGGGTGCTGCTCTCGTAGTGTCCCTGTGTCCCACCCCAGGTCACCTGGTGGCCATGACCGCAGCCTTGCTCTACCACACCCCGCCACCCTCTCCAGCCACCATCACTCTGCCCCATCTCAGGGATCTCGGTCACTCCAGTGGTAGCACCTTGGCTCTGGTGCTGGCAGCCACTGCCGCTCCTCCTGACTCATTTCTAGCACTGCCCACCCCCTGGAGCCTCCCCAGGAGGTCTGCCATGCCACTTCAGGCAGTACCCCCGACAGTCTCACTTGAAGCCCCACTAGCTGAGCCAACTCCGTGCTGAGGTGAGAGAAAAGAACAAACTGCTTGGCTGCTCTTGTCCAGTGAGACGCTGGTGCTGCCTAGAAATCATGTGACCGACTCTCCTGAGTGGCCTTAGGTGGCCCTGGGTGGCCGTGGAGCCCATTACCTTGGTAGGTTTGAGGCCCTGCAGGTTGGCCTTCTAGAAGAACCTCCTCATGGAAATCACCACGGCCAGTGCTCAGAGCCACCAAGGCCAGAAAACTGGAGGGCTTGGACCCCGACACCTGTCCCACCTGGAGGAGGACCCAGATCCTCCCCATGCAGAACACTCAGCCAAGGTCTTGAGGCATCACACGGCTCTGAGGTCCAGGTTTCTGCTGGCCCCACGGAGCCACAGTCACCTGAGTATGTGCAGCCCAAAGCCCACTGCCCAGGGCCAGGGCATCTCTCCTGGAGTCCGGTCCATACCATCATGAGACTCAGGAATCTGGACACACACATATGTGTTTATTAAAGATCACAGGGACACCCCTGTCACTTGGGACTTAGTATGCAGAATGTCCCACTAGCAGCTGGCTCTCCCCTGCATACTGTCTATGCCCCAGGGACCTGTACATCTCTTGCTCTGTGTCCCCAAGTCAAAAGGCAGATGCTGTCAGGGTTTAAACTCAACACATAAAAATCAGTAGCCTTTCCATACAGTAGCAGCATCTGTCCCCTGTCCCCAAACTGAGAAAATGATTCCATATATGAGTGTCATAAAATATATATAAGATTGGCTTCTTATGTGTCACTTATGATTAATACTACACAACTGCATATATGGGATGATGTGTGTATACGTATTCACAAACTCACATCCGGTGAGAGGTTAACACCAAAATAAAAAAGACTCATGCAACTCAATAGCAAAAGGCAGTGCAGCTTGAAAATGGGCCAAGGACCTAAATAGACACTTCTCAAAAGAAGTCACGCCAAGGAGCATGTGAAAAGTACACATTGGTGCTCAGCATCACTGGTCACCGGGAGGCGGGACTTAACCACAGGGAGATGGCACTCCTGGCTGTCAGGGCGGCTGTTACCAGAAGGCCAAGAAGACCAGAGACACTGCTCAGCATGTGGAGAAAGGGGACCCTGCCAGGCCACTGTGGGGATGCCAACTCGCACAGCCAGCAAGAGAAACAGCCTGTCCGTCCCCCAGATCTACAGACGGTGCACGTGACCCGGCGGTCTCACTCTTTGGCGCACGGCCAAAGGAAATGAAACCAGGATTTCCAAGGGACATGGGCACTCCTGTGCTTGTCGCACTATTCAGGACAGCCAGGATACGTGGTCAGCCCAGGCAGCCGTCCATGGATGACCACACAACGCAACAGCTCATCTGCACAGTAGAATGTTATTCAGCCTTGAAAAAGATGGTGCCTGTCACTATGACACACAGAGGAACCTGGCAGCTGTGATACCAAGAGAGCAAGGCCAAGGCACCACGCGCTCACTCCCAGGCGCATCTGAGAAAGCAGGGCTTGCAGAAGCAGAGTAGAGTGGCGGGTGCACACGGGGTAAGGGAGGGGACATGGGACACGGGGTGGGGGGAGCAGGTTTCTTCTGAAACAGAAGGGGAGAGAGGCCACCACTGTAAAGGCCACGTAAAGGGTGGGGGCAGGGCCGCACCAGCACCAAGAATCCCAGAGCCCTGGCAAGGTCTGAAAGTGGGAGCCTGTGGACAGACACTGAGAAGTGACCACATGGCGTCCTCCCTACGGTGGCGGTGACACCCCAGGCACTTCCAGGTCCTCGCTCCTCCTGCTGTCCTCCCGGGTTCTGCCTGTGCTCACACGCCAGCCCCACAAGCAGACGCTGGGCGCGGCCCCGGGGGACAGTTCACAATGACCGATTGTCGCCACTTCTGAATCTCTGCACACATAAGACCAGACGTGACCAGAGGAGGAGAAATATGGACCCTGCTGACAACGGACCCGGAGGAGAATACTGAACACCTAACATCTCAGAACAGTGGCACTGAATAAAACAGTCACTTGAATACTCTTTCCATAAAATGCTGGCGTTGGCTAATTAAAACCTCCGTCTTGACCTCTGGTTCTAAGAGATAATCTTGAACATTCAAAAACAACTGAAAAGATGCAAGCTGATTTTTAAGTGATAGTAGTTGAAAGTGTACAAGACACAGTGGAGGCATGTTCAGATCTTGGGTCCTCTGAGCAGCCCTGGAGCCGGGGCTCAGCCTGCTTTTCTGGAAAGGGTGGGACAGTTTATCTCAGCCGAGTGGGCCGGGCTTTGTCATGGCTACTGTTCAGGGACAGCTGCTGACGGCAGGCAGGCCAGTCCACCCTCTGAGCCACCATAAGACTGCAAGGGCAGGTGGTGAGCCCGATTGGCCCACAGGCCACCGTTTCCTGGTGGATTGGGTTACCTTCCCCTGATGAAGGAGGGTGGTGAGCGTCTTGGGCGCCCCACGGCCGTGTTCTAGCCGGGGAACCGTCTGTGGGGTCTTCCGCCCTCCCTCTGTGTGGTTTACTCTCTTCCTCTGGAGGTTCTGATGGCTGGTGCTGCAGCCTGGACTCGGTTCCTGTCCCACGCATGGTTTTCGAACACCTCCCCCAGGCTTCAGCCTCTCTCTCTGCTGTCTTCAGGAACCCTCCACCTAGCAAGTTCTCAGTGCTCATGAGGCCCGACTGGTCTCTCTCGCCTCATGCAACCTGCTGCTGGAGTCAGGCCCAGGAACTATTTCCCAGCCCGAAACGCAGAGACTGCTCTCCCTCTCTCTGATTTTCGTAGTCTCTCTTTCATGTTTAAGCCTATGATCACTTTGGATGGCAGGGGTGAGGCTTAGGCAGCAGTCTATTTGTTGGCTCAGGGATATCCATCCTTGCCCTCCTGGAACATTTGTTGAAAGACTGTCCTATGCCACTTAATGGCTTTTGCACGTTTGTCAAAAATCAATTAAGCAGGGCTGGGAATACAGCTCAGCGGTAGGGAGCTTGCCTACTATGCCTGAGGTCTTTCGTTCAACATCCAGCACCACAAGAAAGAACAACTACAAAAAAATTTTAAATAAAGCAGAAAGGTTGAGGGACCCAGAGAACATTTGGTGCCATCAGTAATGCTGAGTGCATTTTTAAAGAAATCAATTAAGTGTGTTAACATGGAACTCTTTCTGGGTCTTCTATTCTGTTCCATTGATCCCCGTTTATCCTTCTGCCAATACCACACTTTCCTGCATACTGTAATGATAGAAAAAGGCAATATGGGGTAGAGTAAACCCTCCCACTTTATTCTTTGTTTATTGTAGCTATTTGAGGGCCAGAGCTTTTCCATATAAATTTTAGAATATACCTCTGTCTACAAAATATACTCAGGATTTTGATAGAAATTGCATTAAATCAAGGATAGGAGCATAGTCCAGGGGTGGAGCACTTGTTTAGCATGCACAAAGCTCTGGGTTCAATCCCTACACTGAAAAATAAAAGGTATTACTATAGATTAAATCAGGGGAAAATTGACATCTTTATTATGCTAAATTTTCTGATCCATGAATTTGGGATGCCTTTCCATTAATTCAGGTCTTTTACAAAATGTCTTTCATTAATATTTTGTAGTCTTCCGTATATAGATTCTGCTCATTTTTATTAATTATGTACTTAAGTATGTCATCTTTGTAATGATTATAAATGATATTGTATTTTAAAATGGGTTATGTGTATGCATCGTTAGTATATAAAAATGTGGTTTTGATGAATTGATCTTGTATCCTGTGATCTTACTGAGCTCACTTATTGATTCTAGAAGTTTTTGTGGATCCTTGAGATTTCCTACATAGACAATCATATTATCTGACAAGATGGGGTATTTTAATTTCTTCCTTTACTGTGTATATGCCTTTTATTTCTTTTCCTTGCCTTATTGCAATGGCTAAAGTTTCTAATACTATGCTGAATAAGAGTGGTGAGAGCAGACACCCTTGTATTATTCCTAATCCTTGGCAAAAAAAATAAAAAGCAAAAAGGTCAATTGGTCTAGTCTTAAAACCCTCAAAACTGTGAGCCAAAATAAATCTTTCCTCTTTTAAAGTTGATTATCTCAGTATTTTATTACAGCAGTGGAAAATTATTTTTACCAAATGTTCAATGTGAAGAGGTCAGATCAACTGTATGCTATTTGTATGTGTGTATGTGTGTGCTTTTTTTTGGCCAAGTCAAGATTTAACTATTGATCAAAACAATGAGAGTGTATGGTGTCACCATTTTACTCTGGCTGAACAAATATTTGGGGCAGTATTGGGCTGCTCAATCACTGTGCACCACCCTAGGTTGAATGGGTGTCAAGAACTCACACCAACTGCTTGTTTTTTCTCCTTGAGTAAGTTCCTGATTAAATACCTATTCTAGCAGTTTGGATGTGTAAACCTTTAACAACGACTGGAAATATGTTATTTTCAAGTATATACAGAACATTTACAGCAAAGGCCATAGCTTTGGGTCATCAAGCAAATGTCCACACATTTCAAAGGATCAAAAACAGAATAAGTGTTCTGACCACAATGCATTTAATAATGTTTTAAAAGTAATTAGAAAAACTCCATGCACCTGAGAACTAAGACATATACTTTTAAATAAACCAGGAAACAAAGAAATAATCATAGAGTGTATTTGACCTAAATGTATGACAGTAATGCCACATGTCAAAACTCATGACCATCCTAAAACTCCTATGGAAATTCAGGGGACTCTACATAACCAAAATAATGTTGAAAAACAATAAAGCTGGAGACCTCAGATTTCTCACATGCAAACTTAGCAGAAGGAAAATAGTGGTTGACACAAAGACACACAGGTGGACCAATGGCTGGATGGACAGCCCAGAAATGAGCCCACACAAGACCCAACACTTGACAGGGGTGGAGATGGCGAGTTCACACGATGTACATCTCACCACCATTTTGAGAAAACACCTCTGGGCCACAGTGTTGAGTTATGTTTTCTGGGAGCAGACCCTGGACTAGCCTTGGCACCTGTGGAAGAGCAGGCCCAGAGCAGGACTGGGCGCAGGGAGCAGCTGCCTGTGACCCCTGTGACACAGGCCAGTGGGGCCTCTGGCGTCGCTGTGAGGAGCTGGGCTGCTGCTGCCTTGGGAGGGTCGTACTGGTCTGGGCAGCCCTCCGTGGCCACAGCAGGTCATGAAGAGGCCTGTCACCATGGCCTGCTTCCTGGGAGCCATGTCAGTAAATTCTCCTGGAGAAGGATCCGGGCATAGCATCTCTGTGTCCCCAACAGTCCACCTCCTGATCCCCTGATGCTCACTGTGTCCCTTCCCCTCGTCCATTCCAGAGCCTGCCCCTCCTCAGCCACCCTCCTGAAGGCCTGGCGGCCACCTGGGGGAAATGGACAGCCCATGACCCCTTCACAATTCAGGCTGGATTTCTCTTGGTCAACAGTCACAGTGGAGCCAGAGGGCAGCAGAAGTCACTCATGTGAGTCACCGGGTGCCCCATGTTACCTCCGTCCCCTGGAGAAGCAGGGTCAATTGGCCACACCAGGATGCCTGGGTCCAAAGTGCCCAGGCAGCAGCTTAAGTCAGGGCTCAGTAGGATGCTGCTGGACCCCCGTGACAATGGCTGCAGGGCCTGCATGGTGGAGTAGTGGCAGTCAGGGACACAGGGTCTCCCAGATCCACTGAGATGGTCTAAGGACTGCTCTGCCTCCATCCGGGGCTCCCAGAGCCCTAGTGTCCATCCACAGGGACACTGTCTCGCAGGCCTTTGATTCCCCACGTGTGTGGCATTCTGGCACACGGTGCCCTGCCTGCCTCCCACGGTGCTGGCACATCTTCCCACCCTCAGACACTCCTCAAGCCCACGCAGCTGGTGGCCCCCCAGTGCAGCTGGTGCTGGACGCCCAGCCGCCCTCACGTCAAGGGGCCTCCTGGTGACAAGATGGGCGACTCTCTCTGCTGTCCTAAGGGTTGCATGTGATCCCCTGTGTCACCTCCTATTCAGAATGTGTCTGCCTCTGAGAACCACCTCTGGCCCCTCCAGGGCAGAGCGGCATTGCCATCCATGGGTGCCAAGTGGCCTCCCAGAGGGGCAGGGCCCAGCAGGGGCTGGCTTTAAGCTCTGTTGATGGGTGTCCAGCCCTGAGGAATGGAGCTGCTCCCTAAGGCCCCTGCCTTCTCTCACTGAGGCCACTCTGGTCACACACCTGCTGTGCCAGGCCAGGGTCATCAACCATCAAGGCTGGCTGGTGTCACTCGGCCAAGGGATTTTGTCCTCTTGGCCATTTGGTGAGTTATAAGGTCCTCATGCCTTGTGCCCTCAAAGGAGATTGTCCCCAGGCCCCTCCCCAGGCCACCTGGTCCTCCACCTTCAGAGCCTCAGCCCTTTCAGGCCCCTGAACAGGGGGCCAGCCAGGTCACTTGCCAGATCCACGGGTCACATGTGTCCTAACTTGGGCCACTTTCCCCCACTGCAAACCATGAGGACCATTGTCCAAAGCTCCGTCCACCAGGAGGACTGTCTTCTCCTGAGGCTGCAGCTCCTCTGCCACTCCAAGCTCAGGGTCTCTGCATGTGGGCCGAGGGAGGGACCCTGGTGTGCTGCATTTCTCCACACTAACAACAACAAGCTACATAAAAAAGAAAAGAAATAAAACCTATTTACAATACCTTAAAAAAAGGATAAAATACTTAGGAAGGAATTTAACAAAGGAGATAAAATATCTTTACACTGAAAAATGTAAAACAAATAAATGGAAAAATACCCTATGTTCATGGATTGGAAGAATTGATGTCGTTAAAACATCCATAATACCCAGAGTGAGATAGAGATTCAATGTGGTCCACATTGAAACACCAGGGCTGCGTTTATGGATTTATTTCATTACTGGGGATTGAGCCCCAGGCACTCGACCACTGAACTATATCCCAGCCCTTTTTATTTTTTATAAAATAAAACTTGCGATCCTCCTGCCTCAGCCTCCTGAGTCCCTGGGGTTACAGGCACATGCCACTGTGCCAGGCTGTCCAATGTCCTGAGACTTGTATGGAACTGCAAAAGACCCTGAATAACCAAAATGAATCCTGAGAAAGAAGAGCAAGACTGGGACGTCGTGTTCCCTGATTTCAAACAACTGTCAAGCTGTCGGGGTGAAAGCAGCGTGAAACAGATCAACAGGACAAAGGAGAGCCGGGAAAAAAACCCACACACGTGGTGGAACAATCTGCGACAAGGGTGACAGGAAGAGAGGACAGGAAAGGGCAGTCTCTTCCATAAGGGATCTGGAGAATGCAGGTGTCCACACGCGGCAGACAGAAGCCAACCCAGGTGGGACTGGGAGCCAGAAAATGCCTCCAAGAAGACAAAGGAAGGGCTTGGGGGCCTGGCCTGGGCAGTGAGTTTTGGATTTGGCCCCAAAGCACCAAAAGGAAAGCAAAACTAGACGGATGTCTCTGCCCAGAGAAGCCTCTGTGCAGCGGAGAGAGCCATCCGGAGGCCAGGGGCCCCGGGAGTGGAGAGCAAGCCTGGGTGCCGGTGACCTCACTAGGGCAGCTGGGGGCTGGGAGCCACGCAGCTCTGTAGCTAAATAATCCAGTGGCCTTGTGAAGCCAGCCCAGGACCTGAGTAGGTATTTCCTACAAGAGGGGACCAGCAGGTGAACGAGGTCAGTCTAAGCCTCACTGACCAGAGAAACGCAAACCAAACCACAGGAGAGAACCAGTGCGGGGGCTGTGACAAGGACATTCTCACACACCTGCCTGTGGGAACATCACTTATTCTGGTCATTGTGGAAGACAGGATGGAGTTGTGCCAAAAAATAAAAAAATACTTAAAGGAAATGAAATTAGTCCATGGTAGGGCAGCTTCCTGTGTTCCGAGCAGCACTGTTGACCCAGACAGGACACAGAGGCCACTGAGGCTCCTCAGGGATAAGGTGGTGCATAGGCGGAGTAGAGCACTGACCATTCTTAGAGAAGGAGCAAATCCTGTTCTCTGCTCCTGGGCTTGAGATGTGACTGCCCTTCCCACATGTACTCCTGCCACTGCCACCTGGCATCCTCATCAGAGGCCCAAGCCTATGGAGCCACCTGGTCTTGGACTTGAACCTCCAAAGCTGTGAGCTAATATGGAACACGCCTCTTTATTTAGTTAGTTGCCTCAGGCATTTTGTCATAGTAACACACACCCCCGCCAGTACAGAACACTGGCACTGGGGGCTGGAGCACTGGAGGGGCCTTGGGGAGCAGCTGCAGGAGGAGGTGGGGTAGTTCAGTGGAGCAGGTCACACCTAGCAGGCAATAAGCGGCGCCCAGCTGGACGCTGGACCCAGCAGGAAGCTCAGAAGCCTGGATGCTGTCGGAGGGGGGACTGCAGAGCGCTTGTGGATCAGGGAGTGAGAGGTGCCGCTTGGAGGGGGTCCGGCTGGCCCCTCACTTCACTCTGGCCAGGCTCTGAGTGCCCACGTGTGGGACGTGTCCAGGAAACACATGGACTCAATGGTCTCAAGGTGGACAGGGAACTCGGGAACAGGTGAGTCCCAACAGGTAAGTGAAACCCCGCCTTAAGGAGCGTCTCTTCCGCAGAGGAACTCAAGGTCAACAAAGTGCGCAATTCCCTGGCGCTTACTGCATGTACAAGGCTGTCCGGACACCCCTGCCATCTGCCTCCAACAGCCACCACCTGTCCCCGCGAGGCAGTCACGCCAACCCCCACCTCTGGCCACCTCTGGTCTTCTTTCTGTCCCTGTGGATTCGCCGGTTCGCAGAACCGTCCCCTGTGCCCGTCTGTGGCCAGCTACTGGGTTGGAGCGCGGGGTCCCCGTGCGCTGGAGACCCGCGTTGTTCGTCCTCCCCACCAGCCTCCGGGTAGGTCCCTCACTTCGGTCCCCGTGGCGGCGCTTCTGCTGACCCAGGCCTGCTTAGGGCGGCTGGGGACACCAGCCCCTGTGGAGGGGCCCGTGGGACGCGCTCATAGTCGAGCTGCGCCTGGGCCTCCGGTGAGCCACGGCTCCCGTGCGCGGCGCCATCCACCTGCTGGGCTTCCCTTCCCGGAACTAGGTTGGAAGGACGAGGACCTCACAGCGACACCCCCAGCCTGACGGCCAGCGCGGGGGGGCCTCTCGGGTCCGAGTCCCCTAGAGCAGCTTGGGGAGGAACCCCGGCCTCGCCCTCTGCTCGGGCAGGGGAGCCCACAGTCGGGAGAAGGAGGAGAGAGGCAGGCCTGCCCCCCCCCCCTCCACCTACCCGCCTGGCCCACCTGCGGAGTAAGCCCAGCCTCCTGCCTTGGCGTGGTCTGGACACCAGAGGGCGCCACGAGAACGGCGTTGAGCGGGACCCGCTGCGGTGCGCTCCAGAGCGGGACCCGCTGCGGTGTGCTCCAGAGCGGGCTGTGCCCGAAGACGATCTCGGGCAGCTGGCGACCCTGGCGGGGCAGGCCTCGGAAAGGAGGGCGCAGCTCAGGAGAGCAGCGAGGCCGACCAGGTGTGAATGCCACCCCCAGGTGGGTTTTCCTCCCCTCCCTGCCTTCCCCACCCTGTTCCTCCCTCGCCCCCTCCCTGCTGCCCAGGGTGAAGGGTTCAGCAGCTTTCTCCAGGTTGGAATCCTTGACATATATCCTCTTTTTTTTTTAATTCCTCCCTCCCCAAGCTTCACTAATATGACTTGCATCTTTTTCTTTTTACGTTTTGTAGTTGTAGGTAGTGGTGGGATTTGTTCCTAGGCGCACACGCGCAGTGTAGCAGTATGATCCGGCCAGAGTCCTCCCAGGGCTTCCCCTGCCTCTTTCCCTTAAAGTCCCCATGAAGAGGTGGCTCTGAGAGGGGCCTCAAACACTCACAGAGACCCCCCCCACCTTGCTCTGAAGCATTTCAGGAATCTTCCCAGAAGCGCAGGGGAGCCTCATGGTCTCTCTCTACAAGAGATGCTAGGCCTAGAGCCCACTTGCAGTCTGGGCACAAATGGCCCAGAAATGTGGGGTGTGGGTTCAAATTGTCAGGACACTGATCATCCTGTGCACCCTCTGGCCACGGTGCCCAGACCAGGCCTTGGGCCTAATATCTTGAGAGTCCTGATGGGGAAGCCACAGAACTGTGCCTTGTCTGGCCCCAGCAGGGCCCTGGGACCCTTGGCCAGTTCACTGGTTCCTGTCTGGCTGACCTCCTAGCTGTGCCCCCAGACCCTGCCCCCCGGGCAGCTACTCCCAGACCGACCCCCCAGCAGCAGGTTTCTGGATTCTGCCCTCCCTCTCCTGGAAGGTCAAGGCCAAGGCCACGTCACTGTTGTGTAAGGTTGGGTTGGCATTGTGCAAGGTGGTGGCTCTGGCTCTCTTGTGAATCCTTCTGATTAGCAGGTGCGCGTGCCTGTGAGGCCCTCCTCCCCAGCCTCCCGGCTGGCTGTCCTTCTTCATTTGGTTAGGACTTGCAAGTGGGTCCATCTTTTTTTTTTTAATATTTATTTTTTAGTTTTTGGTGGACAGGCAAGTGCACTACCACTTGAGCCACATCCCCAGTCCAAGAGAGTCCATCTTTATTCTGAGGGCTTTCACTTCTGATAGAGGATGGCCAGGCAGTGATGGCAGGACACTGGAGAGGATCAGCTGTTCTGAGAGTCAGTGTGCACCATAGGCAATGAACAAGGGTCACCTGAGAGCGGTCCTCTGCTGGTCAGCCCCTGTTCCAGGGCATTTTTGCTGCGAGAGAGCCTGGGGTAGGGTGTGCAGGCTGCAGGGGAGGCCTCCTGTCCAGGTCCAGCTTGGAACAGTGGGGGTTCTGAGGCCGGCAGCGGAAGCCTCTCTGGGGAAACTTTCAAAATGCAGAGCCTCAGTCTGTCCAGACCTGCTGACTAAGAATTGTGGGGCCCAGCAATCTGTTACCTTTGAACTTGAAGTGAGAGTCACCTGACATAAAATTAGCTATTTGAAGTCCACAATTCGGTGGTATTTAGTAATATTCGAACACTCAATGTTCCACTCTTTCTATTCCCCAAAATTTTTATTTTTCATTGACAAAATTTTATATATATATATATATATATATAGTGTACAATGTGTTTTGAAATGCAAGTAAATGCATGTACACACCCACACATATACACACACATTGTAGAATGGTAATTCAAGCTGATTTACAGACATTACCTCACTTGCTTTTCACTTAAAGCATGGGGCTCATTCTGACAGGTTCCTATGTGCGTATAACATGGTCTGCCCCGCTCAGTCCCCAGTATGTCATCTCTCCCTCCCCCACCATCCCCTTCCTCGACTTTATTTTATTTATTTTAAATTGGAGCTTTATAGTTATTTATAAAATTTGAATGCACTGTGAACTACTTTTCAGTCAAAAGTCTCTCCCTTAACAATTTCAAGTTTGCAAATACATGGCTGTTAGTTATAGTCCCCACGTCCCTATAGACCTAAACGTTTTCAGCACCCAGGAGGACACCCTGCACCTCTCAGGACCCGTCCTCTATCCCCCAGTTATTGACCCCTCTGGCCTCTTCTCTGTGGATTTACCCATCTGGGGCATTTCACCTACACGGTGTCACACCACGTGTACCCTTTCTGGCTTCTTAGCTTCTTAGCTTCTGAGGTTCGTGTGTGTTGTGGTGTAGATTGTCCCCGCAGACACCCAAACCCAGGGTGCTCCAGTCCTGTACACGTGCAGAACCACGTGGAATCCCCGGGGTACTTGAAACTCTCCCTAGATGACACATGATACCTAATACAGCACCTGCAGGTGCTTGTTACAATGTATTTTTTAGGAAATAATGACAAGGGAAAAACTGGGTACATGCTCCCTGCAGACACAACATTTTCTCTGAGTGGTTTTGATGCTCTGTTTTCTAAAACCAAGGACACAGAACCCACAAACATGGGGTGGCAACCTGCAGCGTTGACTGTTTTAACCTTTCCAAGTGTGTGATATGGAGGCCCCCATGTATTCAAAGTCCTGCGACCACTATTTCCGGGAATTTTTCTTCATCCCAGACGGGAACATGACACCCAGTAAAAGGTAACGTGCCCCCCGTCTGCTCCCTGGCAGCCTCGAGAGGCTCTCTTTATCTTAGGTTTGTCTGGCCAAGGTGCCTCTCAGAAACAGAGCCCCACAGTGTTTGGGATCCGGTTCCCTTCACCCAATGTGCTGTTTTCAAGGTTCTTACGTGCATCAGGGTTCCATCCCTTCCTCGGGCCGGGCATCATTCTGTCAGGTGGGCCTGCCCCATCTGCGTGTCCACTCCTCCCCTGGTGGACCCTGGTGGACTCTGGGTTGTTTCCACCTCCTTCCTGCTACAGTACTGCCGTGAGCAGCTGAGCTTTCAAACAACGGCTGTATTTGTAGGTGGGTGCCTTTGAAGATGTCTGGGATGTTGGGTGGTGGGTCCTAGAAGGTGTGGGGCTCAAGTCGGGGGCACATCGTGAGGTAGCCCCATGGTGGAGCTGTAGGGAAATGCAGTCACGGGTGGGCCCTGCAGGTTCCGTTGCTCAGAGAGGAGGCAAGGGGTGTTAGAAGCTGCCACCCACCAGCTCCAGCCCTGGACCCCAGTCCTGGGGCAGCGCTGGCCTGAGTCTGATTTCTAGTTTCTCTTGTTGCCACTCTAGAGACTGAAGTTCAGGTCTCCTACTTTTCTGTTTTCTAGTTCAGGGTCAGAGATCTTTGCAAGGTAGAGGAATTAGGTGCCCACCTCTATGGGCAGCACCAGGAACTTGGAGCTTTGGGTGGAGAAAACCTTGCAAGCTCAGCACGTGGTATATGCTGGATGGAGCATGCAGGAGCCTGGGGAATCCCCAGGGGGGACTAAGGTGCTGGTACCTAGGATGGAACTGGCCACCTGAAGAAGAGGTGAAGGGCACCCCAGCCTTAATCAGCAAGCCCTGGAGGCGCTCTGGATATGAGTCTAGGGCACAAGGGACAAGGCTGGGGCAGGTGGCAGGGTTCAGGGCAGGGGACTGTTCCAGCCGTGGGGCTGAACACATGTGGACTGGCCTGGAGGCCAGCAGCTGGTGTGCTTGTCCTCAGTAGAGGCGGATGGGGGTGTTGCAGAGGGGAATGCTCAGATGGCTCCTGACTTACACGGGCCCAATTTATGATTTTATGACTTACGATAGTGGGAAGGCAACACTCATTTTGTAAAAGCCAAACTTTAAATTTTGAATGTGAATTTTTCCCCCCAGGCTAGTGATATGTGGTCGGAGCTGCTGCTCAGTGCTGGGCAGTGGCAGCCAGGGGATCTCGAGGGCAACAGCCGGCCCTTGATAGTGTGCACATTGCTGAGAGTGGACGCGGGGTGGGGTGGGTGCACTAGCTGCATTCTGGGATACTGTGTCTGCAGCAGGCGGAAGCTGTCATGAGAGCCTCTGTGTTAATGTCCTGCTACTGTAACAAAGGACCTCAAGCTGGGTGGTCTGAATCTTTGGAACAGGTTTTCTCATGGTGCTGTAGAAGGGACGGCCCACTTGAGGTGCCAGCTGTGCCATGCATCCCCTGAGACAGGGACCCTCACCAGCCTCTCCCTGCTGCTGGCTGGGGGGGGGGGGTCAGCTGCTCCTCTGCTTGCAGCTCTATCTCCGACTTGGTTCTCGGTGTGTTCCCCTCCTGTGTGGACACCACACTTCTCCAGCGTGACCTCAAGCTCACCTGCTTTCTAATGACATCTGCAAAGACCCCATTTCCTAATGATGGCACATTCACAGGCACCAGGGGATAGGATTTCACACACACCCTCCCCCCGTGGACCCTGTTCAACCTCCGCAGATCACAAAGGAAGGGGAACTGAAGATGACTGGGCTGGAGGGGACAGTACCTGTCCCTGAGAGCAGGATCTGCAGGTTGAGGGAACTGGTGCAGGCCACTTTGACATGTTGGGTTGAGTGGTCCCTGCTGGAGATGTCCGGGAGGCAGCTGGACATGACATGTGGTCAGGAGTTCAGGGGAGAGCACCAGGCTGGGAGAGGCGGTGAACCCTGTGTGTCCGGATACCATGAACAGTTATGAGACCGAGGAGTGAGGAGGGCAGAGCTCGGCAGAGCACGGAGTGGGGGGGTGTCCAGGGGTGAGCAGAGGAGGAGGACCAGGGCAGGGAGGCGGGAAGGTGGCCATGGGAGTGTGTCCTACAAGCAAGGGGAGAGGCCTTCTAAGCAGGAGCAGGGAGAGGGAGAGAGCCACATGCAGCAGCAGAAGTGCTCACCAGGAGGACCGAGGTGCTGGCTGCTCAGGTGGGAGGCATCTAGGCCTGTGGGGTGCAGGGAGCCAGTCACCAGAGCCAGAGGGAAGCACACCAGGAGGCAGTGGGCAGAGCACGCAGAGCCGGACTCCTGCCACCAGGGGGCGCTCGGCACCAGCCCATTTGAAACAGTCCAAAAGAGGCTGGTGGAGAAATTGCTGGGTTCCCAGGTAGCAGGGGAGGCCCGGCCACCAAGCCCACTGCAGGGTGGGGCTGACTCAACTGTACGACACAATTAAAGGAAAACTGCTCTTTTAGGAGAGTCAGTGACCTCAAGATTAGGACCTTTAGGGTTGTGGAGCTGGAAGAGGAGAGACATTTAGGCTCATCCAGGAAGAAAGGCTTGGAGGGAGACAGGCGATCAGCTGGCCCGCTTCTCTGGAGAAGTGTGTGGGTCTAGGTGCATAGTAGGGATCCCTAACTAGATGTGAACCAGCGTGGACAGCTGTCTTCATCTCACCCTAGGAAAAGTCTCCAAGGAAGAAGAGGCTCACAGATCCCAGAATACAGCATGAAAGCAGCTGGGGAGCCAGAGGGTGGTTGGGCTCCTGGGGGAGGAGGGCAGCCTTGGAGAGGAGGTGAGACTGCCCTGGTCTGCTATTCGGGAGGGAATCAATGGATCACAGGAGTCTGTTCCAAGCCGAGCTCACCTTCCCAGGGCTTCAAGCCTAAATTCAGAATGAGCCGTTTCTATTTGCCAAGGGACCCCACAGATGGACTTAACAGCTGGTGATAGGTCGGAAACAATGTTTGCAATGTCCTCAAACCAACAAGGGTTAAGAGCCGTGTGGGAGAGAGCTTCCTACACAGCAACAACCACAAGGCCCCAGCCCCTGGGAACCCTGAGATCCTCTGAGAAGTGGGCAGCCTCACTGATTGGAAGCATCAAGGCTAAGGGGAACATGAGGAGGAGCTCAGCATCACGCCCAGAAATGCAAACCGCCCGCAGGCCTGGTGCCTCACCGCCAGTCAGATATAGCAGGTTTGGGAAGAGAGGGAGGGTCAGCACCTGCCACCTACCACTGCTGGTGAAGGCAGGTGCCGAGCTGGTGGGACTGATGGGATGGAAGAAGGTGGGCTTCATGCCCAGAGACCCACAGTGCCACCATGCCCTTAACCCGAGACCAGTGGAAAGAGGTCATGGTGACATTGTCAGTGACAACCGTGGGTTGGCTCCTGGGCTGGGGATTAACAACAGGGCGGAAGCCATAAACTATCCCAAAAGCAGGCAGAAGGAGACGCTAGGGGCTGCACACCTGGTGTGACCTGAAGGTAGCCAAGCACAGCCCAATGCACACCCATGGGTGGATTGAGCCGTCCCCATGGTGAGGCCTGGAGGGTGGGAGGGCAGAGCAGAGGGCCTCAGTGGACCACAGAAGGCTGAGTGCCACAAGCTAAAGCTAGCAGCTCAGCTCTTTGTACCAAGATCCAAATGGAGGAAAAGCCCAGGCCTCCGGGAGACTGTTACCCGAGGGGCCTGCCCTCCTCACTCGACCTGTCACCTGGCACTGCCCAGCAAGCATGGAGTTTTCATCTCACCCTGCTGAGTTGGGGATTCAGTAGGGAAAGCTAATCACCTCCCTTTAACTGAAGCCACCTTAGTCTTGGTGTTTACTGGACTCCTGACATTTTGAGGCCTGGTTTCTGATGCCACCATTAATGGGTCACAGGTCAGGTGAGTCTCCAGGCGGCCAGGGTCTTATGGTTGGAATTGTGTACCTAGGCCTCTAGAAGGACAGGCCCCTGGGCGGAGGATGTCTGGAGGTTTCCAGAGGAGGGGAAGATGCAGAGGGGTGGTAGTCAGGTCAAAGTTCAGGGCTCATTTGTGGTGAGATCCGGCCGCCTTCTGGGGTGGGCTGTTCTTCCCTCCACCAGGGAGGTTCCACCTAGGCAGTGCTTTCCCTTCTGTGTTCCAAGGTGAGACGGGCCACTGCTCTTCTCTAGGGCAATCCTGGGCAGGAGTCTGCCTAGGGGAGGGCAGAGCAGCAGTTAGGATCCAGGGCAAGTTCAAGTTCAGCAATGGTCTGGTCAGAATGACACGGGGCAGGTGTGGGCAGGTCCCGCAGGGCCCAGCAGGCAGCACAGAGGAGAACCACTGCCCTCTTTCTGAGAGGTTTGGTGTTGGCTGCAGGTGTTGGGAGAGTCTCTCCACACTAATCTCACTGCAGCCTGCCTCCAGGGACCCCGTGGGCATTCCAGTGCAGTGATAGCAGATCCTGTTTCCCACCTCTGCCCAGGTGGGGTCTGAGTTCCCTCCCCTTGAATCTGGGCACTCTCTTGACCATGGCAGAAATGTCACTATGTGACTTCCCAGGTCAGGTCATTGTTTCTACCTGGTTCTCTTGGGAAGCTGGATTCCAGCACCTGGCCATGCTGTGAGGAAGCCCAGTCAGACATGTGGACAGGCCCCATAAGTGGCCGCCCAGTGAGGTCTCCATTGACAGGTGGCATCAACTGCTGGATGGGTGAGTGAAGGGTCCTCAGATGACTGCGGTCCTCCTGTCTTCCAGCTGAAGACTCCATCACTGGGGAACCTCGGTTCCACTGTGCCTGGTCTGGAGTCTGGCTCAACAGAGTCTGCCAGCAGAATAGTGCAGTTTAATGCCACTAAATTTAGAGTTGATTGTTATGCAGGAATAGACAAGCAGAACAAGAGGATGTTGGAACAGTGAAAGAGACAGGAAGGCAGAAACGGTCCTAATGAGGAGCAGGATGCTGACACAGTAGGGGAGATAAGCTGGCAGTGGGTGTCACAGATGGATGGACAATCAGAAGACAATGTGCTGTCCATCAAAATAAGACCCTGGGAGGAGGACTAGAAAAGACTGTCTTTTGGCTTTGCACATGTTGGTGGATACTATGGGAGGTTTGGGGAAAGTGTGAAGTCTTTAGGGCCCAGAGGGAGCAGCCCACCCAGGAGAGGACATACAATGGTAGAGGAGGAGAAAGCAGGGCAGGTCTTTGGAGCCAGCACACACCAGGGGAACAGAAAGAGAAGGAGGAAGAGCCAGCTGGACAGTCCAGAAAGGTCAGTGGAAAACCAGGGGACGGGGCCAACGGTGTCTGGTGCCCAGAGAGGTGGCAGGGGAGCTGGGGGAGAAGCAGCCTTGGCTTTGACAACAGAGAGTGCCAGTCTGGCTTCAGGCCACTAAAGGTCATCTCAGATGCCCCCCTCAGGACGGGTTTCTGGTCCTTACGCTGGGCAGCCCCAGCCCAACATCGCAGGCTGCCCTGGGGATGCTTTTGCTTGCAAACATGTTTTGCATGTTGTATTTTATTCTGGGAATAGTCCCAAGAGGTTGGAGGAGGAGCCCAGGTCTCTGGCGGGCCATTGTGCCACTGCCATGGCGGAGGGAGCCCAGGGGAGCAGCCTGTCCCAAGTCGCTAGGAAGCAGGAGCCGTGGAGCCCCTGGAGGCGAGCATCTTGGAATCTCGGGGCCAAGGACCCCAAGAAGCTCAGGGTCAGTGCCTCCGGAGGGTGGGTGGGGAGTTGGGAGGGGCCAGCCCAGGTAGAAGCAGCTCCGGGACCGGGCAGCGTGGCCCCAGGGCGGCTCCGGACCCTGCACTCCACAGCCTCGCGGTGGCGATTTGCAGCCCCGCGGTGCCCACCACTCGCTGGCGTTCAGCGTGTTCGTAGAGCTGAGCCAACATCTGCGTCCAGAAGGTCTTGGTCCCCGGCAGCTGCTTCCCTCTCCGTGGGTCACCTCGTCCCCTGCCCAGCCTCTGGCCTCCCGTGTGGGCTGGGTGACGGTCCTTCCCTGAGCTCGCAGGTGGCTGGGAGTTGGGCAGTGGGGACGCGGAAGGGTTCTGGGCCCAGATGGTGGTGCGGGCAGCACAGCGGGTGAGTAGGCTGGGTCACCATGTGTGGTTTAGGTCCTGCTTGTTCTACCATAATAATAATAAACCAGGGACAGCCCGCGCTGACTCATGCTGTCCCATGCTGTCCCACTTCACACTGCCGTCTACTCTCTGCTAACCCAGGACCATCTCAGGGCTCGGGAGGGCAGGAAAGACCTGGAAGGAAAGCAGAATGGGGGTGGTCTCCTCCACCCGACATGTCCTGCCCATCTGGCCCTGTGGTGGCCCGGGCCTCCTCTGAGGCACCAGAGGGTCATGGAGCTCTTTGTCCTGAATCACCTGGCCTCAGAGGCCTCCCTCTGTGGACGTCTTGGCCCTTCCTGTCCTCATCTTCTTTGGACCCATGGAATTTCTAAGCTTGTCTTCAAAGCATCCTCCTCAACAGACCCATTTTATTTTTAATGGTGACACTTCAGACTTCCTTTCATCTATTTCTTCCTCTCAATCCTCTGTGTGTAGAGGACACCAATCCCTGGGTCAAGGGATGCCAAGCAACCCCTGGGCCAGCTCCCTGGCTTGAAGAGAAGGCTCTTCATTCATTAACTTACTCCTCAGGTACCTGCCACGTGCTGGTGACAGGCTTGGGACTAAAGTGCAAAGACAAATTAGACTTGGCTTCTGTCCATAAGGCTCAGAGCCTGGTAGGTAATAATGCTGATGAAGTTGATCGACGTCTGTATCTGTGGCATTGAGGTGAGCTTTCATTAACAAGTGAGCAGCCCTCTGAGATGGGTACCATGTCTCATACTCATCGTTCAGGTAAGACCCAGAGTGTTGTGGTAATTCGAGTTGCAAGTGGTGGGTCCTGTCTTCACACGCCTGCGGTCCCATCCCAAGTCAGGGATCCTAGCTTTGTGTTAGAGCGTCTCCCAGGGGGACTTCTCTAGTCCTGTCCAGGGAGCACCAGGACCCAACAGGACATGAGGGTCTCAGCCTCGCAGCTCTGGTTTCCTCAGATGGTATCTGGGGACATCTCTGGTGTGGGACGATATGTTCCCCAAAGGTGTCTGCCTATCTCCTTGGGGTGAAGAAGCCTATAAGGGTTCCTAGGAGAAACCACTTGACTACCTCACACCACCTGTCAGCACCTCAGCTTTGTTCCCACGCAGTCCTGGTAGCTTGCGAGATGGGTGGATGAATTTGCCCAGGTCCTCTGCAGCAGTTCTGAGCCAGGGATTTTGCTGGCTGCAAATACACCTCAGCCTAAATCAACCCGTTCTTCTGACCTCCTTCTTTTAAAGGGGCCACACTGGGGGCTACACTTCCATCTGGTGACAACAGAGAGGGCACTCTCTCTAAATTCAGTGCACACTTTGGTTTTGCAATGCTGGGGATCAAATCCAGGGCTTGTGAGGCGAGGAGGGCACCCACACTGAGTGCACCCCAGCCCTGACGGGCTTTATCTGACTCTGCCAGACTGCCTTGGGCTTCCATTCAGGTTTGACACTTGCCAGCTCTGTGTCCTTTATATAATCTCGCTAAGTATCTGAAAATGCTCCTGGAAGTCTTATCTGTGACAATCAGGTGCTAATGTCCCTGGTTTTCCTTCTTTGAAACCCAGAGTATGGGCACTGAGAGGTCTGGAAGTCATTATTCAAGTCACACCACCCATTCGCTCTTGATGAACCATGTTGTTCACCTTTCAAAGCTCGAAAACCAGCCCTGAAATGTGAGAACACAGGTAGGAAATGAGGGAACACAAACAGAAAATAAAAAGTCATTGTGGAGAGAGCTGGCATGGCTCTGAGGACATTGGTCGCTGTCACCCAAGACACTCAGCAGGCCGGTGGAGCTTTTCTCTAGTTCTCTAAGGGGTTTGGGATGTTATCTACATGTATGAGGGGAACACACCTGGGGACATCTGGGGTGTAGGACTTCTAAGGTTCACACTGGAGAGGGGCATAGAATCTGGTGCACAAGGTCACCCCTGAGGGGTAGCAGTGAGATCTGATGATGTGTTCACCAGGGGAACCACATTTTGGGGACTTTCTGGTGAAGCTGCTGCAGGTCAGCACTGCTCAGACTTCAGGGTGCACCTGGGTCTCCTGGAGATGCTGTGGAGCCCAAGCTCTGATGTGGTCACATGGGACAGGGCCTGGACTCCATATTCCTAACAGACTCCTGGGTGGTGTCCAGGCAGCTGGATCAGCAGCAGTGTGTCAAGATGATAGGAAAGTTTGTGCAAATAGTCCCCAGTGTGCAATGGATGGACTTAGGGCTTTTTTACTTTAGGATGGTGCCAAAGCAGTGAGTGTTCCTTAGAAACTGTGCTCTGAACTTTGATCTTTTCCCTGACCAACAGTGTGCAGTGCGATACCTCCTTGTGATGCTCGGGCTCCCGGATGCCACTCCATCACAGGGTGATCAGCGACCTGGCAGGTGCTCTGGACCTCGGCAGCAGAGCAGGTGTGTGAAGCACATTTTTGACGTGTGATGTTTTCTGTTTACGATGAGCTTACGGGAGGCAGCCCATTGTGAGACAGGAGCATCTGTCTGGAGATTAGAACTGTCGTTCTGTAGTGTGAAAATCCTGTGAGTGCCGAGGCTGCGATTTAACAGCTAAAGAAAGCAAGAATCTGATGGGGTGATATTTAAGTGATGCATTTGAGGTGAGCCAGTGAAAAGGTAGGAAGCCCTGGTAGGAGCGTGAAGGTCTAGAGTCTGTCTGTCCAGGTGTGCATGGCTGGACAACATCAGGTGTCCAGGCAGACACACCAGGACTGTGCAAGGTGGCTGGCCACCTTAGCAAGTGCAGATGACCAAAGAAAGCATGTGCCAGCATCACACTCTGTGTCCCCAATCTTACCGTGTGACTTTGTACCGAGCCTGCCCCCACTGCCCTGAACTGATACTGCCCTTTGGTGTGTTGCCTGCAATATCCAATTATGGAACCGCTGATCCTGCACATGCGTCTCTGTCTCCAGGCATCCGTCAAACACTGAGGTGTTTGTCAGGGACAGAAGATGGCCTGGCCGGCTGTGCCTGGCGGGGTGGTGGGAAGCACTTGTGGATTTAAACAGATCTCTTGGTGCTTTTTAATTAAGTGCATCCTGAACGTTGCCCAGATGGATTCTGTGTCTTCTTTTATCAATAAGTAGGCAGTAATGGGTGAATTCATTGCACAGGGACGTATGGAGCACCACTGCATGCTGGGGTTTTGCCAAGCACTGGAAATACAGTGGGGACAATGGACATGCCCCCGTGTGAGGTGGAATGGAGGAGCATTTGCACCCACAGATCCATAGTTGTCATCATGCTGAGGGCTTTGAAGAATAGGTCAGGACTAACCCAGGCAGAGGGAGGCCTGGGGCTGAGCCCACAGGAGGCAGCAACTGCAGCATGCCATGGAGGGCCAGGTGTCCTGAGTCCAAGGCCCGCCCTCACTCCTGCAGCCTCTGTGTGGACTAGATTGTGCATCCCCCACACACACACATTAATGTGTCCAAGTCCCAACCCCAGTGCAGTTGCTTTCCAGATGAGGTCTTTAAAGACATGACAAGGTTACATGAGGTCATGAAGTGGGTCCCATCTAATAGGACAGGAGGCCCACAGAATGCCTGTGTGCAGGGAAAGGGTCATGTGAGGACACAGCAAGAGATAAGTCACCTGCAACCCAGGAGAGAGGCCTTGGAAGACGCCATACCTGCAAATGCCTGGCCTTGGCCTTCCAGCCCCCAGAACTGAGAGAATGTAAGGTTCTTTGTACTAAGCTCCCAAGGCGGGGGCATTTTGTCAAAGAAGCTGGGGCTGACTGATACAGGCTCTTATGACTTCAGGCAAATGAGCACGGTACCAGTTTCTCAGAGCTGTTTGGTCACCACGGGCTTCTCTGTTGGCAACTCCACGGTGAAGACCCAGACCTGCAAGTCTCTCATGCTCATGAGTGGCTCCCTAGGGAGGAACCAGCTTAGAAACGAGCTGGCTTCACTTTTCTCTTAAGAAAAGGCTTCAGGGTGTGACTAGGGAGGGGTGAGAGGTCCCTCCAGCCCAGGCTCCTCGGAGCCCTGTACTCTGGGCATTTCTGTCATTCCTGGTGCAAGAATCAGAGCCAAGTCAATTTTACAGTTCACACAGTTGATTTCCTCATCCAACCAAGATTTCTTTATCAAAAAAAAAAAATAAGGTGCCCATTTGATGTCTTTGGCTACCTGGCATGCTCCATAAAGAGGGGCAGGGAACCACCCATATGCCTTCGTTGGGTGGTCCTGGCTGTGTTCTTCATAACCCTAGGGGCCAACAGGGCCCTTAGCCTGGTCTGCAACAGCAAAGCTGTGGGGGCTGGCAGCTCTTGCAGTCTGGCCACAGCACCTCTAGAGACTGCTAGAGAGCGCCATGTCCACCCGTTCAGAGATCAGGGTTGGTTTATTTATTTATCTGTTTTTTTCCACAGTATTTTATTGGTGCCTTATAGTTACACACACTGGTGGGACTCCTTGTTACACACTCACACGTGCACACCACATAACAATGACCAATATCACTCCCCAGCACTTCCCCCACTCCCTCCCCTCCTCCCTCTCCCTGGTCCCTCCCTCTTCTGATCACTCTTGGATTTTTATGAGATCTGCCCTCCACATTTTTTAACACTATTCTTCTCTAGCTTCTGTTCATGACAGAAAACATATGTCTCTTGACTTTCTGAATTTGGTTTTTTTTATTAACACAATGGTCTCAAGTTCTATGCATTTTCCTGCAAGTGCCATAGTTTCATTTTTCTTTGTGGCTGAATAAAACTCCATTGTGCATATATACACATTTCCTTCATCCAGTCACCTGCTCATGGACTCCTTGGCTGTTGTGAACTGTGCTGCTGTCACACGGTTGTGCAGGTATCGCTGTAGTCAGGTGACTTCAGTTCTTCAGGAAAAATACTGGGGAGTGGTCTGGCTGGGTCATCGGGAGGGTCCATGCCTAGTCCTTTGAGGAAGCTCCAGGGGATGTCCACAGTGACACCCTGGTTCTGACACTGCACCACTTGGCCCTATGAGCCTAGAAAAGTCACTTAACCAGCTTAGAGACTGAAGACTGAAGAAGTCGAAGTGCAGGCTCAGAAGCCAAAGGCCACGGGGAAGGTGCTGTGGTCCATAACAGTGGCTCTCCTGCTTCAGAGCCCCCAGAGCCCCTGCAGGGCCTGCTGAGCACAGATCCCAGGCTCCACCTCCATACCTCTGATTGGTAGATCTGAGTTGGAGCCTGAAAATAGGTGTTTCTAGTAAATTCCCAGGTGATGCTGAGACTGTGGGTCTGGGGGACACACTCGAGGGCCAGTGTGCTGGCCCACAGTCACTCCTGATCTCCACAGAGAGGGCCCCAGGCCCAGGTCAGGAAGATACTGAGGGAGAGCTCTTCCTGCCCAGAGGGATGACAGTGAGGTCCCAGCCACTGAGAATGGAGTGACTTGGTTCCTGGGAAAAGTCAGACCAGGCTGCATCTTCTATGCAGGGCAGGGATTCATTTCAGCACTGCTGGTGAGATTGGGGGACAAATCGGCCCCACCTCACTGCAGTGGGGGGGTTCATTTGCTGCTGGGGACGAGAGAGTGAACTTAAGGGAGATGTCAAAGTGGGCAGCTACCTGCAGTGCCACTTGTTTGGCTTGGCACAGACTTTGTACCCAGTGGAAGGGACAACCGAGAAGATTTTGTTGGTAATCACCCTCCATGATATACTACCACCACTATTTCTGTTCCTGTTGCTATAACAAAATACCTGAGACTAGGGGATTTATAAAGATTAAAAACTTGTTTTCATAGTTCTGGAGGCTTGGAGTCCAATGTCCAGGTGCCGGCAGCACTGGTGTCTGGTCAGGGTGCTGTTCCTGCTTCCTAGATAACCGTTTGTTGCTATATCCTTGGGAAGGGCTGAATGTTATGTCCTCATGCAGCAGAAGGACAGACAGATCCTTCACACCTGTGTTGGAGGTTCATTAGTCCCACCTGTGAGGGTAGAGCCTGTGGTGTGATGGACTCCTGAGGGCCCACATCCTAGTGGTCTCCTGTGCCCCTGTGCTTGGCCCTCTCTGAGCCCTTGAGCAGCCACACAGCGCAGGCCTCTGTCCCTCCTCCCCTCCACAGGGCGGGCACCGGCAGGTGGAGCCTAAGGAAAGGGCTCACCTGTGCTGGTCTCTAGGGCTTTTGGTGGAGTGTGAAATTTCTGCCCTAAATGATATAATGCAAGACCGTCTTATGAACCAAAATGAAGGTCTTCAGATGATGCTGACACTCAGAATCAAGCCACCATCCTGGGCTCGGCAGACCAAGAGGCCTCCCAGGAACAGTGCCAGGAACGAGCCCTCCCATGTCCTAATCAGCCCGAGGAACTCCTCCCGCTCCTGGCCGTGGTTCTGGGTCTGGTTTTGATTGAGTTCTCCAAGGAGGACGCTCCACGGATGCAGCGGGTCCCGTCCTGCAGGCTGTTGCCCTCCGTGGACTCCAGACTGGTGCTTGTGGCTGAGCTGGATTGTCCTGAGCAAGGAATTCTATTCGTCCGGGTCCTATTCAGTGTCTGCCTCAAATTCCTCAGCATGAAAATCAGTTATGCAAGCCGCGTGGGTGGCACATGCCTGTAACCACAGCTACTCGGGAGGCAAAGGCAGGCGGAAGGTAAGTTCCTGGTCAGCCCGGGCAACTTGGCAAGACCCTGTCTTACCCGGGCTGGGGTGTAGCTTAGCATGCCTGAGACACTGGGTTCAATCTCTAGCACTGGCCAAAAAAAAAATACACACACACACACACATACACACACACACACACATATGTGTGTGTATATATATATGTATCAGTTATGAAGTAAATTTAGTATTCAAATACAAGAACTTGTATTTTCCTAAGAAATGAAATTTACAGTAGCCATAGGAATGATCATCAAATACTTAACGGCTTTCTAGAAACAAAAACCACCCAGCACACATCCAGAAGAAGACACAGCATCAGCTAACGAGAAGGCTGCAGCTTCAAGCACGTCCTTCCAGCAAGACTTTCATTAGGCAGTAAAATTGGAAATCTTACTTCAGCCCTCAACTTTCTTGAACAAGGAAAAAATAACACAAAATCAAGTTCGAATGAAAAGGGGCATTCTGTGATGCGATTCTCATGACTTGTCCTGGGTGTGACCCAGTCTTTCCTTGGTCTTCTTCTGCAGATAAAAGTGAGTGGGGGATATTAGCATGGTACCTCAGAGACCTGAGTCCTGGTTGTCAGTCACTTTGGATCCTGAATGCCCCCTCCAGGGATAAAGTGAGAGGATGGAATGGGGGGACTCTATGGCATCTTTCCAGATAGCATTCATATTTTAAGTTGTCAGGTGCATGGTTGAAAGTGCTGACCAACATCTTGGAGAATTGGATGATTCTAGGGCTGGGGCATGAAACACAGTAGTCCCTCCTATAGCTGGAGCTTTGCGTACCTTGGTTTCATGTACCCATGGTCAGTCATGGTCTGAAAAATATGAAATGAAAATTTCAGAAATAAACAACTTGTAAGTTTTAAGTTATGTGCCACTGTGAGCAGAATACGATGCAATCTTGTGCTGTCCTGCTGCATTCCACCTGGAACATGAATCATTCCCTTGCCCAGAGTATCCACACTGTATATACCACCTGCCCAGTAGTCACTCAGTAGCCACATTCATTATCAGATTGACTATTGGTATTGCAGGGCTTGTGTTGAAGTAACCCTTATTTTACTTGGTTATGACCCCAAAGTGCAAGAGTAGTGGTGCTGATGATAATGAGAAGCTGTAAAGTACTTCCTTTAAGTGAAAAGGTGAAAGTTCTCCACTTATGAAAAAAAAGTGGTACGCTGAGGGTGCTGAGATCTACAGAAGGAAGAAATCTATCTGTGAAACTGTAAAGAAAGAAAAAGAAGTTCGTGACAGTTTTGCTGTCATACCTCAAAGGGTAACAGTCATGGCCACAGTGCCTAAGAAGTGCTTAGTTCAGCTATAAAAGGCATGACATTTGTGTGCATAGGTGTAGAAAAGACTATAGTTCATGTAAAGTCTGGCACTATTCATGGCTTCAGGCGTCCTTTGGGGATCATGGAAGATGCCCCCAGAGGATAAGGGACAATGGTATAGAAGACGAACCTGGGACATCTCGTGGTTGATAAAGTAAGGAATTACTAAAACAAACCCAAACCCTGGATCACGTGGCACCTCAAAAGGACACAGGGGCCACTGAAAGAAGTCCCCAAGGCCCACAATAGAACAACTGGAGCAAGGAAGTAAAGTAAATTGTATTGGATTAAAGTCTAGCTACGTGGGCTGGTAGGGAGGACAGAGTCATCCTCCCCCACAGCTCCCTGACAGGTCCTTGTAAACTAGCTGGTCAGACCATTAGCAAGAGGAAGATGGACAGAAGTTCATCCAGTGTGCCCTGCTCCTGCACATGGAGTGTCCCAGATGGCCACCCACAGGGGCGGTCAGCCCTTAGGCTTCCGCAGTGTCCCCGGCAAGTTGGGTTCTGGGCAAGGGAGGCTGGTTATGGGGAGGTGACCAGGAAAATAGGGATGGCGCAGTCAGGTTTGCCATGCAGATTCCAACTGGGTGTTTCTCCACGGGGAAGGGTCATCAGAGTCCTCTTCCCTCTGGCCATAGAGGAAGTTATGGAACTTTCCTCTGTGGACATGAGTCTCCCTCACGAGGGAAATGTGTGCCTGGTTTTCAGGGTCTTGTCAGCAGCTGCAGGTTCTAAATGGTCTTCATCTAAAAATAATCCGTATGCGAAAGATTATATTTTAGAGTGGGATATTTTAATATCCTTCAAGTCCAGATTGATGTAAGGAAACAACTGAGGAAAGAAACAAACAGGGCAAGTCTCCCAGTAATTCATGCCCATCAAGGCAGTGGAGGACCTTAAGGTGGGGAAGCCTTCCACTCCTTAGGGGGCTTCTTCCCAAGGAACGCAGAGCTGGGGAGGGAGGAAGCTGCAGCACAGGGCCCAGCGACGCTGCCTGGGCCGGGCCAGCAAGGCCCATATCAGCAGCCATCGGCTGTGGGGATGGCATGTGCCCACCCTGGCTGTGATGTGATGAGAAGGCCCTGTCTCTCTGTGGTCTTCCCAGAGAGATCCCAAAACCCTGTCGAATGAGGAGAAGAAACATTACACAAGTCACCAAGTAATGTTCTAGAAAATGCTAGTTAGTGTTCCTTGGAACCAACCAGGTCATCTAAAACAATGGGAGCCTGAGGAGATGAGATGATTAGACACCAGGTGGGATTCTGGGTGCTCTCCTAGGACAGAACGGGGCCACAGCAGGGAGTCCTGATGGAGTGTGAACTAGGACTCTGTTGACATGTGCATTGGTCAGCTTTGCTCCTCCCCCTGTCGAGGGCACCATGCTGTCAGAGGTCAATGACTGGAGGTGCCTGGGGACTCTTTGTACTATCTTTGGAAATTTTCTGTGAACATGAAACTATCCTAAAATAAAGTTTGTTGTAAAGAAAATGATAGTCCCAGAGTCCGGTGAGCCCTGCAGGAAAGACTCAGTGCCACTGTTCCCAGAGTCCTAGGCTGGGGAGGGGGCTGGCTTGGGGAGCCCTAACATACCAAGTGTGGCCAGTGTCCCTCAAAGAAAACCAATGCAAGGGTGATGGTAAGGTAGGAAGGGGATTCGCTGTTCAGGACAGCCATGCTGGGGAGACTGGGGACTAGAGGATGCCGGATGCCGGCACTCCTGGCTCTGACCTGGAGGGCACCACCGGAGCTTCAGGTTTAAATAGGGGAGAGGTGGACGGGTCTGATCAACTGTGGTCTGGTGGGAAGTTTTCTCACGTTTGGCTCTCCAAGATCCTGGAGGAGTGGTCACCACTTGAAGGGACCATTGGCTCCCATGTGAGAGGACTGCTCCTGCCTAGGGGACAGGTCCGTTCCTCTCCTGGGATGATCTGTCTGCAAGCCTTGCTGTCTGTCTGTGGAACTTGAGATGTATCTTGTTACTGCTGCCCTGCTGTCTGCAGTCCTGAAGGAGGATGAGAGGAGCTATGTGACCTTGGGCTCCTCGACCTTGTGTTTCCAGACTTCAGATGGATGCTCCTGACAGGATCAGCAGGTCTGGCTAACTGTCGGAGGCACAGAATGAAGGCCCAGCTGCCCAGCCCTCATCCTGCTTCCTGTTCCCATCGGGCACCTACAGGCCCAAGCCAAGGGTTGGTGTGTTGAGAGCCACAGCTGAAGGGGCCCCAGCAAACTTCCAGCTGATTGGCTCACCATGGCCCCAGCAAACTTCCAGCTGCCAGCTGTTTGGTTCCTCTGTGGTGATGCTCATCGGGCTGTTTCCCTGCCCTTTCAGGCCACGGAGCTGCTCATTGGGGGACTCTTTTGGCTCCGCCCACACGACCCAGCCAATTGGCCTCAAGAGCAGGAGGAGTGGGGGCGTTGAGAGGCTCGTGGGAAGCAGGTGGTGGCAGTTGGGCTCTGAGGGAATTCCTGAAGAGCTCTTGTGGTGCAGGGGTGTGTGTTCTAAAAATAAAGTTCCTTTCTGCTTGGTAAGTGGCTTGTGAATTGTGCCCAGCCAGACTGCGGCATTGGTGTGTTAGGAAAGGCAGCTTCCAAGTCCCTGTTATATGGACAGTGAACAGGACTGTATAAGAAGACAGAATTGACAAAGGACTTCCAATAAAGAAGGATTTCCAACTGGGATTTAACTCACCAGAAATCTCTCCTGAGCCTTCTGGTAGATGGAACTCTCACGGGACAGGTGCAGTAAAGGGCTAACCCCTCAGGACAGGACTGTCCCCCTTCTGCACAGACCTGCAGGACTGGCCTCGACCATCTGAGAGGGACATAAGCTCTGAGCCTTGGGATATCTGGCCTGATAGGAGTGTCTGTGGGGGCCTGGGGCCTCAGGCCACATCAGAGAGCCTGTGCTGACCTTGTGATTTGGGTTTGTTTTAGTGACGCCTGGTTTTGGTAGCCTGGGGCCCTGGGTCACACTGTACCAGTTTGACCTCTGGAGAGGGCAGCAAGAGACTGAGCAGCTGAGGTTGGTTGCAGGGGTGCTCCATGATTGCGCAACCCCCTCCCATAAAATCCCGGTGCTCTGGTCTCCGGTGGGCTTCACTGGACGACAGCCTTCCGTGTACTGTCAAGCGTCATTGCTGGGAGAACTCTGGACTACGTGGCTTCACCGGAGGGGACAGGTAGAAGCTGATGTCTGATTCTTCTGGTACCTCACGATGTCCTATGTTCCCCTTCTGATTCTAATCGGCATCCAAGAACACAAAGCTTCCTCTGTTCTCTGAGTTCCAGCAGATCATCAAATCGTAGGGTGGTCTTGGTGGTCACCTAATACGAATGGTACAGAGCTGAGGGGGTCTGCAGTTTCCGACACCCTGACATTCCATCAGAGGAATAGGCCATGTCCAGTGGGGCCTCCCTCACCTGGTGATTGTTTGAGAATATAAATTACCTGATCAATTAGCCAATTTATCCATTTCCATCCATTAATCCCCCAATCGATACGTCAGACCTGAGACAAGCACATACCCAATTTCCTCTTCCTTCCAGCTCCCGACAGCCATCATAATTTGGAGGTAATTTTGTCTGGTGATAAAAGGCACACACAAAAGAACTCAATCATTTCTCTGCCTGATAAATCTCCACTCTCCCTGCAAGCACGAAGCTCCTCAGCCTTCCTCGGCTCCCCTCAGTGTGCCGACGCCTGCAGTCTGGGGAGGTGGACAGTGGAGGGAAGGTGGAACTGGAGGAGAAAGAACAGCTGCAGAGACTGAGAGCAACAGGCTGGGCTGGGCCACTGTCATGGCCGAGGGGCTGGCTGGTGGCTGGTGTATGCGTTTTGGTCAATAGTTCTGTAAGGAGGAGATGATTCGCGGGTCAGCTTGAGCCTGAGCTGAGGCTGCCAAGCTCAGTGGGGAGGGACCTGTTGTCACTGCTGCCCTCTTCGCTGTGCCTCTGCTGTCCTGGAATTGGCAGGTGCAGAGTTGACCTCAGGGGCCAAGGTTGCCAGCTTCAGGGGACAGGGCCCGTCCCTGCCTCCCAGTAGCCAACTGGACACCCCAGCTGAAGGGACCTGAGCTCCAAGGCTCTGCTGTGTCCTGGAGGTGAGAATGTGAAGTGACATCCCTGGAGCCCTGGGTCACGGGCTAACATCTCTGTCCTCAGCCTTCTCTCTGGGTTGGCCCATTGGTCCAGCGGGGGAACCAGCACACAGCGGGGCCCTCAGGCTAGTGGCAGAGAAGTGGTCTCGGGCTCTGGCAGGCAACCTTTGGGCCAAGGCCCTCTGCGGCCTTGGCAGAACCTGCAGCTGCTGAGACACACTGGGGTGACTTCTGGCTTCTCCTCAGTCCCCACGGAGACTGGGGCCCGGTGGGGATTTTGGATTCCAGCTTCTGCCTTGGGAAGGAAGGGGAAGGTTTCCAGCTGGGCTTAAACACATTAATTCCCAAATTGAGTTTGGCTCTCCTGCTATTTAAAAATCCTATTTGGTAAGCACTTCACAGAGCGGTGGCTCTGAAAGAGAAAGATTACTTTCCCATTAGCCTGGTTTAGGAGAAGGCATTGTTATTCAAAAGGCAGACGGAGTGGGGTGTGGGTTGCAGAGGCCAGGTGAGAAGCAATCCTCTGGAAGTCACACCGCGGGGAGCAGGACCTGGTGCGCCCTGGATCCTGCTCACCAGTGCTTCCCAAGCCTGTGGGCCGGGCACAAGCAGGGGAATGAGGCCTCTGTTGTGCTCAGACATGCCATATACGGCCCTCTGAGGGGTGCCCCCAACGGCTCCTCTCCACCCCTCACCTCTAGGTCCCTGGGGGACTGGCTCTGTCTGAGACTGTCCTGGCTGGCTTATGTCCCATCTCTAGGACAAATCTGCCACTGTTCTGTATGGACAGGACCTGACCTTAGACATAGAAGGAGAAGAATTTGTTTCCTTGGTTTTGCTTTTGGTGATGGGATGGTGGAGATGGCCGGAGAGGAGGACTCAGACACCCAGCAACAAGTTTTACTGAGCCATCTTTTGAAGAACCAAGTTTGTTACTCTGGCAGAGCAGACAGGACTGTGCCATGTTCCATGAATCGTGTGGCAGCTACCTCATGGGCTTTCTGCAGGCCTAGCGTAATTAAGTGCTTGAGGCTTGTCTGTCCAGGAAGAAGGCCCCTCTCCATCATCCCAGCCATGGCCAGTGGCCCATCACATTCCCAGGTGTGTCCTGGAGGCTGTGGTTGTCCACACCCCCTCTGCCCCTCGTCATGCCCCTCGTGGCTCACAGTAGACCACTCAGCACCTCCCGGGCTGATCTCTCTCTGGGAAAAGTGACCTTGACTGGCATGTGGGCTCTTTCTCCCTCCGGCTGATGTGACACATTCTGACTTACGACATCATGCAAGAAATGAGTCAAGCCCAGTCTGGGGAGAGAGTGGGCCCAGGAAGGCTTTCTGAGGACCTGGTGTGTATCCTGAAACACAAGGGGGTTGAGCCGATAGAGGGGCCTGTCGTGGTTGGAGGTGGTGAAGAAGAAGACAGAGAGGGCACCCTGAATCCATTTCCTGTCACTCTAATACAACGCTGAGGTTGGGCACTTAGAGGAAAAGGGTTGTGTGGCCCACGGCTCTAGAGGTAGAGGAGCACAGTGCCCATCCTGGCAAGGGCCCCCCGGGGCTGTGTCACAACATGGCGGATGGCATTATGTGGGGGTGTGTGGGAGGGGGGGCATCACGTGGAGAGACATGAAGCTACAGAGACTCAGAGGCCAGGCCTGCCCTCTTGTAAGAACCCACTCCTGGAGGAGCTAACTGGGCCCCATGAGAACTACTTTAATCCCTTCCTAGGGCAGTACCCCAAAGACCCAAGGCCCTCCCACTGCAGTACCCCAAACACCCAAGGCCCTCCCCCTAGGCTCCATCTCTAGAAAGGTCCAGTGCCTCTCACATTGCCATGCTGGGGACCAAGCTTCATGAGCCTTTGGGGAACACACTCAGACCCTGCCTGAGCCACAGCAGTGAGCATGGTGGACATCACCCCTAGTTCAACACCACTCCATACTGGAACCCCTCCCATGTCTGGGGAGCTCCCTATCTTGTGAGTATTGGCCAGTGGAAGTCCACTATTATGGAAACCAAAAATGTCAGCTGGATGTTCTCAGCCTCCTTCTGCACTCAGATGGGCAAGTGACCCTGGGGTCACTAGTTTGGGTCTTGCACTGTCTTTGACTCAGGAGGTGGTGATGTAAAGCAGCAGGACTCTGAGGGGCCATTCTGCAGGGAGGTGGACACTATTGTCCACGGCAGCTGGGGCTGTGGTCTTCTCAGTAGCGTTCAGGGCTGAAGGGCTCTTGGGCCAGCAGTGGAGCTATGTCATTGGTCTGTGTGTGCTTTGACTTTTGGCCTCATCCTGGCCTTGGAACCTCCGGGTCTGTTTGATTTTTTTAAACTGTTTGTTATGGTTGAGATGTGAGTATCCCCACAGCTCAGTGTGAGACAGTGCCAGAGGTTCAGAGGTGGAGTGGTTGGGTCAGTGCATTAATCCCTGACGGGTATGCACGGGTGGTGACTCAGGCAGGAGGGCCATGACTGGAGGGCTGGTCCCTGGAGGTTGTCTTTGGGGTCACAGTTTGTGCCTGTTGAGCAGAGCCATCTCTGCTCCGCCATGATGTCTGCCTCACCTGAGCCCGATGAATGAGCTGGGCTGTCTGTGGATTGAAGCTGTGAAACTGTGAGCCTCCACGTAAACTTTTCCTCCTGAGATTGTTTTTGCAGGGCCTTTTAGACACAGCAGTGGAAAATCTGACTAAAACCCTACTGAAGGTTGGGAGTCCTTTCTACATTCTGGGTAAGAGCTCTTAGTCTGATGGGTGGTTTGGAAACACGTGTTCCTTTGTTTAATAATCTGCTTTCATTTTGTTTTGTTATGGTGCTAGATTCAAACCCAGGGCCTTAAGCATGCCAGGCAGGGGCTCTGAGCCTCCCCCAGCTCTCCTCTTAACATCTTCATCATCATCTTCTCCTTCTCCTCCTCCTCCTCCTCCTTCTTTTTGGTACAGGATTGAACCCATGTTCCCAGCCCTTTTTATGTTTTAAGACTTTGCTAAGTTGCTAAGTCTGGCTTCAAACTTGTGATCCTCCTGCCCCAGCCTCCCAAGCCACAAGAATTACAGGAGTGCACCACCATGCCTGACCCTCTTCATCTTCTTAACATGTATTCCAGAGAACAAAGGTTTTTGATTTTTGATGAGTTTCAATTAGTCAAAAGTATATCATCAGGCCCCTCCCAGGGCGGGTGAGTAGGTGTTCAATGTCAGTCCACTCTTTTTAATCTCACTCCATCTTTGAGTTCTTCCTTTATATTCAACCAAGGCAGGCTGGGAATTTCCAGGTTTCTCCCTTGATTCACCCTTTTCGTCCATATCTCAGCCAACCAACCACATGGTGAGAGCCTGTCTAATTCTCTGAACTGCTGTGTTAAAGGCAGAATCTTGGCTGGATTCTTCTAACCTCATGCCACAGGGTCGTAGTCTGTCCCACTCCCATTCCCTGGATTTCTGTCTACATTGGAAGACAGCTGCAGTTCTTTTGGAGTGTGACACACCCTCGTGGGTCGCATTTCCTACCTCACCTGTGGGGGTCCGGGGACGCTGCCCAGGTCCCTTACACTAGTGAGTAGTTACATTAGACTCAGACACTTACCCATCAGAAGTGGGAAGAGAACCCCATGACTTCTAGGGACTTCTAGGCAGCGACTTCTAGGGGTGAGAGAGCTCTTCGAAGGTGAGGAAGACTTTGCATCTGGCTGCGTCTTCAGCCAAAAAGGGGTGCAGTGTCTGGGGGGCCTCTTTGGATTTGGGACCCATATGATCCTCATGTGGGTGTGTTCCTCTGGCCCCTGCACTGAATGATTCAAAAAGGCTCCTGTCCCAACTGGATTCTGGAACAGGAGAAGGCCACTGTGCGAGGTTCCTGCACTCAGGCCATGTGGTCCAGCAGACCTGGTGGCATGTGGAGTGTCAGTGACAGAGATTCTGTTTGGAGACTTTGCTGGCCCCAGACCTGAGGCACAGTGTCCTTAGGATTAGGAGCAGAGTCTACAGTCCACCACAAACAGCTGCTCTCTTTAGGGAAACAACTCGTGGCCTGCTGCTTGGCCTTAGTAGAGGCTGACCACTTGACCATGGGCCACCAAGTCACCCCAAGACCTGAGTGGTCCATCTAGAACTGTGTGTTATCTGACCCACCAAGCAATGAAGTTGGGCCTGGACAGAGCTCTCCATTATCCAACAGAAGTGGACACACACAGCCATGGCTGAGGAAGGCACATGAAGACGTGGCCCAGATGGCCACAGTCCTCCCTTCTGCCATGCAGCCTTTTCTTTCCTGAATGATGTATGGGCACCACTCCAAAGTCAAGAGCCTCATTCTAGAACATTCCTGATGGATGGTGTCAAAGGAGAAACCTCCCAAGGGCAGCCCACTGAGCAGTGCCCCCGGTCATTCAGTTTGCTCAGAAGGAGAATGGCCAGACTCATGGGCAGTGGCCAACAGTTGGGATGATCAGGAACTTGGAAGGAGCAAAATTGGAAAACTGGTGTCAAAAGGATTGGGGCAATATGTAGGCAGACAGACCCCCTGAATGGGTGAAAAGGTGAAAATATTTGTGTCCCATGGAAATGCTCGCCAAGGGGTGCCTTCAGGAAAGAAGGACTTCGATGATCACATGGGTAGAAAGACTCATTCTGGGAGTTCTGGGTGAGATGTTTTCCTGGTAGGATTATGAACAGAGTGGCCACGGTTTAGGGATGGAGGTTGTGCGTGAGCTCAGCAGGTGGGCATTCACTCACAGAGGTCAGCATGGACTGGCCACTGCTGAGCTACTTTGGCTGCAGCAGAGACCGACATTGGGTTCCCCAGGATGGCTGCCTACCTGGTGGAAGGCTGGTCCCGTCAGACAGCTTTTATCCTGGAAGAAGCAGCATTTGGTTCTTAATGGAACAAGCACTCTGGGTTAGAGTAGACCTTCCCTGCACACCCTGCTTCTGCTGGAACTGCCCCTTGTGGCCAAGATGCCTTATCCACACAGCAAGACATCCCACAGCACCCATGAAAGGGTGTTGAATTTTGCCATGTGCTTTTCCTGCAAAATTTAAGACAATCATGCCATTTTTCTCTCCCATTCTCTTAGGGAATTACATCACATTTATTGATTTCTGTAGATTGAACTATCCTTGCATCACAGGTTATTCCACGGGGTCATGGAGCATTGTCCTTTTAATATACCATTGAATTCAGTTTATGCATTTTGGGGGGAAGTTTTGAATATTGATATTCATCAGGGATATTGGTCTTTGGTTTTCTTTTCCTACACTGTCTTTGGCTTTGGTATCAAGGAAGTGCTGGCATTCTCAAATGAGTTTGGAAGGGTTCCTTCAAATTTTTGGAAGAGTTTGAGAAGGACTGACATTAATTCTTCTTGAAATGTGGAGTAGAATTCTCCAGTGAAGCCATCTGGTCTTTCTCATTTTGGGGAAGTTTTTCATTACTGACTCAATCTCCTTACTAGTTGTATGTCCGTTCAGATTTTCTACTTCATCACAATTAAGACTTTGTAGATTATATGTTTCTAGGAATTTACTTATTTCTCCTAGTTATCCAGGTTTTTGGTGTAATTGTTCACAGTGTTCTTATGTAATCATTTCTATTTCTGTGGGCTTTCTGTAACGATGTCTCCTTTTCCGATTCTGATTTTAATTATTTGAGTCTTCATTCTTTTTTTCTCTTAGTTAGCCTATATATATATTTTTTCATGATTGTCCACTATTCCCCAGGTTTCTGGAAGCTGAGAAGTCCCACCATCTGTTTTCTGCAAGTTGCAGACCCAGAAAGCTGGTGGAGTAGTTTGGGGATGTCAGAGCTGGGGAGCGGTGGTGTAGATTCCAGCCAGAATCTGAAGCTCTGAGCCCCAGGAGCCCCAGGGGCTGGAGGTATTGATATATCAGTGCCCTGAGAGGTGGGCTGGGGAACATGAGTGTGCAGGTCCTCTCCTCCTTCACCTACTTTTCAGCCATCACTAGATTGGAGGGTGCCCTCCCAGTGGAGAGGGGAATTCACTGTGCTCAGCACCCTGGTTCAGCAGCTAATCTCCTCCAGAAACACCCTTGCAGACACACCCAGAAGGAAGATTCAACCAGATAGCTGAATATCCCATGAGCCAATCCAAAATTTACTTTCATAGCATAGCTAAGAGCTTATCTATTTTACTGATCTTTTTGATAAGTTTACTTAGTTTCATAGGTTTTTCTACTCTTTATTTTGTTTATTTATGGTCTTATCTTTATTATTTCCTTCTTTGTGCTAACTTTGGGTTTAGTTTTTTATTCTTTTTTCTAGTTCCTTGAGGTGTAAAGTTATTAATGTAAGATCTTTCTTTTTTAAATACAGGCATTTACCACTACACATTTCCCTCTTAGGGCTGCTTTCACTGTATTTAAGTTTTGGTATGTTGAGTTTTTCTTTTAGCTTGTCTTAAGATATCTTCTGACTTTTTTTTTTTTGGTGATTTCTTGGAGCCAGTGGTTGTTCAAGAATGTGATGTTTGATTCACACATATTGGTGAATTCTCCAGTTTCTCTGCTGCTATGGATTTCTGGTTTTGTTCCAAGTTGGTATGATTTCAGCCTTTATGAGTGTGTTGGGACCTGTTTTGTACCCCACCACTTATCGATCCTGGGGAGTACACCACATGTGCTTGAGACAAATGTGCCTCCTGTTCTGTGGTGAGGAGTGTATCTATCAGGGACAGGGAGTCTGTGGTGTCATTCAGGCCTCTGCTTCTTGGTTGACCCTCTGGCTTTTCTATCCATTATTAAGTGGTGTCAAAATTTCTTGGGCTGGGACTGTGGCTCAGTGGTAGAGCACTTGCCTAGCATGCATGACGCATTGGGTTTGATAGAGCATATAAAAATGAATAAATAAAACAAAGGTGTTGTGTTCATCTACAACTAAAAAATGATTTTTTTCTTACCTTTATTCTGTTACTCTTTCTTCTTTTGACTCAGTAAATGTTTACTTCACAGATGTGGGTGTTCTAATGTTAGGTGGGTTTGCGAATGTTATATCTGCTGCTGCATTGACCCTTTATCTGTATATGACACCTCTTCTTTTTCTCTGTGTTAGATTTTTACTTAAAGTCTATTTGGTGTGATACAGTATGGCCATCATATTCTTTTTAAGTTACCACTTGCACCTTTCCCCATTTCTTTTTTTCAGCCTGTGTGTATCTTGACATCTATGGAGAGTCTTTTGTAAACCCATGTGCATCGTGTCATGTTTTTTGGTCGGGAAATTTGATCCATTTACATTTAAAGTAATTACTGATGGGAGACTTACTATTACCACTTTGGTAATTGTTTTATGTCTACTTTGGGGCCATTCTTCTTCTTTTCTCCTCCTTTACTATCATCTTTTGTGTTTCATTGATTTTTTTTTTTTTTTGTGTGTGTGTGTGTGTGTGTATGTGTGTTGACATGCTCTGATTCTTTTTTGTTTTTTGGTTTTAGTACAGGGGATTGAACTCAGGGGCACTTGACCACTGAGCCACATCTCCAGCCCTATTTTGTAGTTTATTTAGAGACAGGGTCTCACTGAGCTGCTTAGTACCTCACTAAGTTGCTGGGGCTGGCTTTGAACTTTCGATTCTCCAGCCTCAGCCTTCTGAGCTGCTGGGATTACAGGCATGCACCACTACGCCTGGCTTGCTTTGATTCTTTCTCATTTTTTTTGTGTGTGTTTTCTGTGGTTCTTTTCTTTTTTGCCATGGGACTACATAAAATATCTTATTTAAAACTGATAACAATTTAACTTAATTGTGTATGCTCTGATCTAATGATTCCCCCTCGACTTTGTTATTGATATCACAAATTACAACTTAATATATTGTGTATCCATTAACATTTGTTTTATGAAGTTATTTTTTATGCTTTTGTATTTTAAACTCCATGCCAGAATTTAAAAGGCTCTACATGCCATAACAGTATTGCAGGATGCTGTATTTGTCTATGTATTTACCTTTAACAGAATATTTCACATTTTCGTATTTCTGTATTGTTGTCTAGTGAACTTTCATTTCCATTTCCAGGACTCACTTTAGCATTCTAGCAGGAATGGCGGGGACAAACTGTCCCATCTTCTATTTATCGGGGAGAGTCTTTTTCATAGGTAAAGGCAGGTTTGCCAGTTATGGTGTTCTTTGTTCTTACCCTGAGAGACCACAGACCACCTGTGGAAGCCCCCCATTCCTGTGGGTTCCCTCTCCCTTGCTGCTCTCAAGATTCCTCTTGGCCTTTGAATTTAATAGCTTGATCATAACATGCCTTGGTGAGGGCTGGTTCAGATCCATCCTAAGTGGAGGTGTCTGAGTTTCATGATTTGGATGCTTATTACTTTCCTCAGGTGGAAAGCTTTCAACAATTATTTCTTTGGAAAATCTCTCACTTCTATTTCTTTTTTTCACTTCTGGAGCCCCCATAATGCATTTTTTGGTGTGTTTGATAGTGCCTCAGGAGTTCCTTAGGTTTTCTTCATTCTTGTTTTCTTCTAAGTTCCAGTGACATGATACTTTCAAAAGACCCACCTTTAAGTTTGAGGATAGTTTCTTTGGCTCAAGGAAGTCTGATGTTATATCTGTCCAGGAATATTTTCAAACCAGTTATTGTATTCTTCAGGCCAGAATTTGGCTCTTATTTTATAGTTTCTCTGTGCTGAAATTCTCATTTTGTTCTTGCATTTCCCATTTGATTTTTCTTTTATTTTTTGTAGTTATAGATGGACAGAATGCCTTTATTTTACTTGTTTATGTCTTTTAATGTGGTGCTAAGGTTCAAACCCACGGTCTCACACATGCTAGGCAAGTGCTTTACCATGGACCCCCAGCCCAAGTCCTTCCCTTTGATTTTGTTTGGTTGTCTATCTTTGCACCATCTCATCACATTGAGCTTCATTAATGTGATTATCTTGCATGCTCTTTTAGGTAATTCATCCACCTCTGTCTTTGGGGTTGATTTCTAAAGATTTATTTTTGTTTCTTTGATTGGGCCATGTTTCCTTGTTTCTTCAAGTGCCTTGTGATTTTTTTTTCTTTTTCTTTTCTGAGTTTCAAGCACAAACATTTAAGCATTTGAAAAACCAGACACCTCTCTCAATATTTATAAACTGGTTTGTACAGGGGAAGACTTTTACCTGTTGGCACCATTAGATTCCTGGCACCTGTGCAATCTTTTTGGGGATGTACTTTTCTGGCCCTTTGCATATACTTTTCCAGTTAGAGAAGGCCTCCAGTTTCTTTCTCAGGAGGTCATAACCTCTTGCTCTCTCTGGAGTACTGTAGGTTCTTGCTACTGCTGCTACGGATTGTTGGGGTTTGAGTGTGCAGAGTTTAGCTCCCTCAGGCCTGATATTTTGCAAGAGCTGTGGCTGTGATTTAGGTCAGCTGAGGCAAATCTCAGTTAGGAGGAGGAAAAGTTCTCTTCCCCTTATCGCAAGTCACAAGTTCAGCATGGTTTGGCCAAGAGGAACAAGCTTCCTGCATACTTGATCTGGGAACAGTACATTCTAAAGAAGCAAATACATCCTCTGGGGATTAGATAATGTCTACAAAGAACTTTAGGAGGGTACTTATCAAATAGACAGGAACAATCTGAATTTAGCTCTGTGTACCTGCTGAGGCATGATATTTGGGCAATGTGGGTGAAGTGTTACTGAAGAATTGCTTGCTTTGTTAGAATAAGAATATAAAAGAAACTTGCAAATAAACCTCAGCATGCAGTTGCAATTGCTGCCTTGGCTCTGCATCCCCTGTGTCCTGGTTATTTCGCGACCCTTACCCAGGGACCCAAACGCTCTAGACGTTCACAACGGATGACTCTGATTTCCTCTGATTTCAGTGGCCCCAGGCATCCAGAGTGGCCAGCACCCTGTCAGCACCACAAATCAGGTGAGACAGATGTCAGTCCCTTGGGTGGCCCTCCAAAACTCTGACACTGGACGCCTGCTCCACTTGTCCCTTTTCTGCCCAAGGGAGAAGCCAGGAGCCAGGGGCTGTTGGTGGTGGTGGGGCATGTGTAAAGGGAAATAGCTCTTCCTACCATCCAGCTCGTCTATTCTGGGCTTTGCACTCACCCGGGCTAGTATAGCACTGTCTCTGGTGTCTAGGGCCCTTATCTATTTATTTGGTTCTGAATATTAGTATTAAGTCTGTATCTGCAGGAGTGAGAGGCTTCCTGTCTTTCTGTATTGCTGATATCACTTTCTCCCATATATTTAAAAGTTGGGTTTTTTTCCCCTTAAATCAGCAGAACTGGGTTTTGTGGCTTGACGGTCAGTCCCTGGTTCTTTCACTGGGGCCCAGTGCATTTCAGCCAGAGGAAACTGCGGGGAAAGACCCACATCTGAGGAAAAGTATGGATTTCTTGAGAGCTGTGCATAATCACTGGCCATGGGAACCTCTGTGGTGTGTCCTCTGCTTCCATCTAATGAGGGTAACGACTCTGGAACAGATCTGGTTACTGGGCAAGGCATGACCTGGTGTCCTATAGACCTTCGCTACTCAAAGTGTCGTCTGTCATGCAGGGGTGATAGAAATAAGGCTCTTCTGATTTATTGACCAGAATCTGCATTTAAATGAGATTTCAGGTGTTTCTCCTTGCATGACAGCATGAGAGGCACTGGCAGAGAGAGCTGCCCCTAGGCCTGGACACCTCTGGAGGCTCCTGAGTTAGCTGAGAGGCTCGTGGGGAGGGAAGTCTCACCTGGAGCCTCCACCGGTGACCCACTCTCCACGTGGAATGTTCTACAAAGTGCTCAGTTTGCATTTTCCTCCAACCAAAATCCTCAATTTGTTAGTTAAGCCTCCCCAGAGCTCCCAGATTAAATGGTTCTCTTCTTGAGAAAGGTTCAATATTTGCCAATTCAAATTAACCCACCTCCAGCTTTTTGTCAAAGCATCTCTCCAAAGGTAACATCATAATTACTTTTCTTAATGTAGTTTAAAAATTGACTATAAATGTATTGCTTTTCACAGGCAGCCATATGGAAGAATTTATCTTTCCTTACCTGCAAAAGTTTTAATTACTTGCATTCAGGAATCCCGGGCTGTCTCGGCAATACAATTAATTTTAATCAAGAGTCTAAGTTTGTCTTTCAATCCAATTATTCTCAATTAAGTGATTGTGTATTTTGCTTCAATATCAATTGATTGTGGTTACTTGTCATCAAGTAAACTCAATATGTTTATGATAATTTCATTAGCCAGACAATGCGCGCTGTACAAAAGCCATGGTTTTATTCCGGGGACCCCATATCTGGGCACCTTGAAATGCTCTGAAATCAATGCAGATCTCAGGTATTCATTAAACCCCGACTTGTCTAGCACTGCGCCGGGAGTGTCAGGACAAAAAAGAACGCTCAAGAAAAATGCTGTGATCAAGATGGTAATTTTGTTGCCGAGATGTGCTGCAACTGAGTGAGTGACACCACCCAAGGGTGCTGCAGAGAGAAGGTGTTGGGTGCAGCAAACCTGGTGCCAGGGTGGGTGGAGGAGACAGCGTTCGTGAGGTAAGGCCGCGCAGATGGGAGGAACTGCCACTCACTGCACGCGGCTTTCTTTTTTTTTTTCTTTTTGGTACTGGGGAGAAAACCCAGAGTTGCTTAACCTCTGAGCATGTCCCCTGCCCTTTTTTATATCCTCTATAGAGACTGGGTCTTCCTGAATTCCTTAGGGCCTTGCTAATTGCTGAGGCTGGCTTTGAGTTTTCAATCCTCCTGCCTCAGCCTCCTGAGCCGCTGAGATTACAGGCTTGTGCCACCGCAGCCAGCCTGCACCACATCTCGCAGGCTGGTGATTCCCATCTTCACACCATCTGGGGTCCGGCTTTGAATTCCCGCTACCGGAGACCTCATTCTGTGTGAAGGAGAACTTGGAGCTCGTGGAGGCGATGGAGGAGGGGAAGAAGCTGGAGGAGGGGAAGAAGTGAAGGCTTGCCTCAGGGAGGGGAGAGGAGAGTTGGGGCCTGCTGCGGACTCACCCTGAGAAGGGGCACCTGGCAGGGCTTCTGCAGTGTTGCTGGGGTCCTGACACACAGCCCCCGGGGGGTGATGTTTTCTGCGCAGATTCTCTAACACAGGCTGAGGGGCTGCTTAATGACAGCTCATGGCACCAATTGGGAAGGGAGAGCTTGATGGTGAGCTGAGAACCAGACTTGATCCCTACTGAGCAGCTGGGGGTGCTTGGAGAGAACCTTTGGCAGGGAAAACAAATCCAGGAAAATCTGTTCATCTGCCTTCTGATGGGGATTCCAGAGCTGGCTCCCCGCAGACCACCTCCTGGTTCCCCTCCCTTGTCGCCAAGTCCTGCCCCCTTTCCTCTGTACCTCCCCTGTCTTACCTTTTCAAGTCTAGCCACCACCATCTTGTGGGACTTTGTCATGCTGCAGGTATTTCCTGTCATTATGTGACCCCCACTGTTTATGGCAGCTCCATCAGAGGCCTCTGTCCCCAACAGAAGAGGACAGAAGATCTTAGCCCTTGGCTTAGGGCTTGGGTGAGACCCACAGAATTAGAGGAATGCATGAACCACTCTCCCTGTGGGACAGAAGGAGAGAATGAGAAGAGGAGACAGTGACAAGAGGGGGAAGGGTACGTTCAGGATGAGGGGACAGGTCAGAGACAGCACTGCCTTGGGGCATGGAGGACAGTCTCCACTGGGGGACGCTGTCCATCAAGGAGAGATGAAGAGATCTGCACATGTGGCCCATGGGTGATCAGCACATCACTTCTAGCTGTGAACCTCCTCCCTCTGCCCATGAACCTGAGATGGAGGTTGAACTCAGGGATGTCAGAGACATGGGGGAGGGATAGGAAAGGCAGCAGCTCACCTTAAGATCTTCTTCATAGCTGGGAGTGTTGAGACACCACCTCCTTATCTCCCCTCACTTAGGGGATTGTTAATTGTCTCATTTTGGCTAATTACTCAAGTTCACTGGTTGTGTCTCTTGTCCGTCTCTTCACCAGGTGCTCTCACTAGATTCTGGTACCATTTTCTTGAACTTCCCAGAACCACCAGCCAAACACATCTCTATTCCTTATACATTACCCAGTCACAGATGTTTTGTTATAGCAGCACAGATGGACTAATTCTATCTGATTGATCTTTGAGAAGCACACTCTGAGTATATCAAGACCATGCTTAAAACTCTTCAGTTACTTTGCATTTCACAGAAGCAATAGTCCCAACTTCAACACAAAGCAAAGAATGGTTTGGCTGCTGGCTGCCTCCTTTGCCTGTGTTGTCAACAATCTTCTGCTAACAACTTCTCCACCAGGCTAAAGAGCAATAAGCCCCTCATTGGACTTGGACTCTGAACTCTTGTACTTGCTTATTCTTGATGCCTGGAGTTTTCTCCCCACACACTTAGGATCATCCTAGCAAGATGATCCTCCAACACTTGGTGTCTTAAAGCAGTAGCACTCATTACTTTGCTAAAAAAACATGCAATTTAGAGAGATCTCAGTAGGACTGGCTCAGCTCTGCTCCATTTGCTACCCACTGAGGTAACTCAACTGAGGTTAGAGGAGCCATGCGGTGTACTCACAGGGCAGGATCTCTGTGGGAGCTCAGGGAACCTAAAAAAAGAGGTAAACCTGGGGTCCTTATTCTTCAACACTACTCCATGAGCTGCTCAGGCTTCCTCACAATTTGGCGGCTGGATTCTGAGAGCCCTAATCTGAACAGCAGGAGGTAGAAGCCATGTTTCATGAACTCACCTCAGAAGAATAAAAACTTGCTTGTGTTCTGTAATTCACATCTACCCTGCATTTCAGTTTAAATATCTCTTTCTCAGGAAGGTCTGTGCTCACCTACAGAATCAAATCACCTTGTTATCTGATATCTCAGTGCCCTCTACTCTGTTTATCACAGACCACACTCTCTCAATGTTAGTGTTTCCCACCAGACTGCCTACACAGATGGGTTCTTTTCCTTTCCTCTCATTGTTTACAAAAGGAAGTCCAATTTTGAAAAATCTCCCTGTGTCAAGATTTGTGCTAAAGTCTTTGGATACATTTTATCTAATCCTTAGACTAGTCCCTAGGCTATTAATTATTTCCATTGTTTTATTTGTGTTCAGAGATGGAAAGGTTATAGAGAATTGACAAAGATACACAGCTAGTAAATTGAAAAGCTGGAATTCAAACTTGGGCTCTCTAATTGAGAGGGGATGGAGACCATTCACTCCACGCCATCCTCCGGATTACTGTACACTTTGGGGCATTACTAAGTGGGGTTGGATACTTTCCCCATAGATTTGTATTTCCTTTTATATGAATTATTTGCCTTTTCTCCATTTATCTTTCTATCAATATGAATCCATATAGAGTAAATTACATTCATTGCTGTATTTAACTTTTGATTTCATGTAGTTTTAGCATGTGAAAGTTTTATGTTTTCATGTGGTCAAGCACAAATCTTTCCTTTTGTGATTTCTTTCATCACTTCTCAGTTTTTTTTTCTTTCCTGAGGACACAAATGATACATGCTCATTATAGAAAATGCGAAAAATCAGTATAAGGATGAAAAAAAAATGACCCATCAACTTTCCACTCCATTGTAACTACCATCACTAACATGATGAAATATTTCCGTTAAAAAAAGACACCATATATAAAAGAGAAGGTATGGAATATCTAAAGCACGTGAATCAAACAGTCATCTTTCCATCATGAACAATGCCTCTCTGAGCTTTCTTACACCTTTCCCCACCATGTGTGTGAAATTTCCCTCAGCTGAGCATATAACCCCCCTAGTTAAGGAATGGATTATCACCTATACCTTAAAAGCCCCCAAGCTGCCTTCTGCTGTGACACCCTCAATTCCTACCCCACTTCTGGAGAAAATTGTGATTCTCAATATGTGTTTTCAAGTTCCTTGATTTTCTTAAGAGTCTCCTATTAAGATAGCCATTGTGAAATGATTCATTGTTTAGCTTTGGCTATTTTGATTTTTATTTCTGACATTGGCTTCTTCCACTTGACATTATGTGTGTGTGTGTGTGTGTGTGTGTCTATGTATGTGTGTGTGTGTGTGTGTGTGTGTGTATATATATATATATATATATATATATATATATATATATATATAGAGAGAGAGAGAGAGAGAGAGAGAGAGAGAGACTGGATCACATAAACCAGGAAGGAAAGGGTGCTTATTTTCTGTTCCTTGTTGCAGAGTCTGGTGATGGATGGCTGCACCCTGGTGTATCCACTCTTCTGCTGATGAACACCGGGTTGCTTCTGCTTTTGGCTTTTAGGAATGAGGCTGCCAGGAGCTTTCTTCCTCTCTTCTGATGTGCGTGTGTGGAAGTGTCCCCAAGGTGTGTGCACTAGGAAATGTACTCCTGGGTCACACGAAGTACACACATGCCTAGCTTTCTAACAAACACCAAGCTCTTCAAAATAGTTGTAGCAATCTCTGTTCCAGCTAGTGAATGATTTGCCATCCCTACACACTCACTCTAAACTAGTTAAAACATGGTGCACTCTGGGTGGTATGGAGCAGTATGCTCATCAGTCAAAATGTTAACAACGTTTAAATTTTCTATTGATGATTGATGTTTTATCTACTCCTTTGAGCAAAATACTCCCCTATGATGATGGATTTGTCAATCAATTTATTCTTACAGAGCTTTGTTTTTTCTTGAAGTATTTTGAGGCTGCTAGGTGCATGCAGGTTTAAAATTGCAACATCTTCTTGGTGATTTGAACCTTTCATCATTATGGATTGACCTTTAGCTCCATAATGCATTTTGGCTCAGTGCAGTTTGTTGTTTTTCCCAGAGATAGGGATCATGCCCAAGGCCTCATGCATGCTAGGGGAGCTCTACCACTGAGCAATATCCAGACTTTTTTTATTTTGAGATGGGGTCTCTGTAAGTTGCTGAGGCTAACCTCAAACTTGCAATCCTCCTGCCTCTGCATCCTGAGTAGCTTGGATCACAGGTGTGAACCACCATGCCTGGCTTCAAATTCAGTTTTAAATGATATCAATATGGTTACTTTAGCTTCCTTTTAGTTTCCCCATATGTCTTTTTAAAAAAATCTTTTGAATTCTCTCTGGGTCCTTTCGTTTTCAGTGCATTTCTTGTGAGCAATAATGTCACTGCCAACCTCCAGTCAAACCCCCTCTTACCCTGGCTAGTCCCCTCCCAAGTCTTAGGGTGGTAGTAGACACAGTGACCTCTGGGTCCCTTGCACCCTTCACCCTCGTGCTGGGCTCAAAGGTGTTTGATGAATGAATGAGCGAGTGGAAAAGCTCGCCCCTGCGGACGGAGGAGCTCTGTGGCAAAAGCTGCTTTTTCCCTCAAAGTAATGGATCTGTGTTCAGGATTTTTCTTAAAAGATTTTTTTTTAATTATGCCTCCAGCTTCGGAAATGAAACTGGACCTTTCTGTGATGGCACCCAGGGAGGAGCGGGCTCTGGCCCTGTCAGGGGGCGGGGCCGCGGGAGCCACTCCCACTTCTCCTGGGCAGCAAGTGCTGGCTCTTCCCCTGCTGGCCTCCAAGCGCCCGGGATGCGGGGCATTTGTTGAGCACATTGCTGGGCACACGTGAGGAGCCCCAAGCCCGACGAGCGAGAGGACTTACTCAGACCTGTGCCAGGCGGCTCTGAAGGCCAGACCAGAGGGTCGCGGGCCCCTGGACCAGGCATCCGCTCTGGAATGGGCCTTCTCCTTTACGAGCGCCCGAGGGAAGGCCGCTTAGCTCTGGACAAAAGGGTGGGGCTTGGAGCACCGGCTCAGAAAGGCCCTGCTGTCCAGGCCTCCGGGGTTTCCGAGTATGGCTCTGGGACAGCACCAAGGAGAACTCCGAGAAGCCAGCTGTTCCGGACCGAGGGTCCCCCTGGCAGGGTCGATGCACCCTGCGCAGAAGCCCCTGGCTGCCAGCCAGGAGGCTGCGCTCTGGTCACTCGGTAACGGGAATCATCTCGTGGGAAGGGTGAGGACTCCTGTGACAGCTGCAGAGTTACTTCTCCACCCAGAGGTCACGGGCTCCCGTCCTTCCAAAGTAGGTGGACGTCAACAGCTGCAAAGAAATATGTTGGTCTCTCTAAAGTGAAGGCACTTTTCGTATTAAATTTTAAAATTAAGCTACCAGAGCCACTCGGAGGGTCAGCCAAGACAAAATGCTATTTCTTGGCCCCAATTTCCTGTTATCACCCTGCTGCAGCCGGACTGCTGAGATCAGTGGTCTTCCTTGAGCCAAAGACCTCTGGACCTCTGCTTGCTGCCCCGCAGCCGGTGCCTGGTGCGCGTGCCCGGTGCATGCTCCCTGCGGAAAAAGGCCAGCACTGCCCCACACCCGCAGGCCCTCAGAGGGGGGCGAGCCTTAAGTGGCATGACCCCTTCCTACCCAGAGTACCCTGCAGACAGCACATTTATTTTGCTGATGTGCTGGATCCCCCGCCTAGAGGAGCCTGTGAGGAGGGGCCAAATAAAAGAGCAGCTCTTCCTGTGTCTCCTTCTGCAACTGTTTCTGGATCAGTATCATTCCTAAAGTAACAGAAGACAGGACTACTCTGTTTAAATAATAAAGGCACTCTAAATGATCCCTCCCAACAAAAGTCTGGGCCCTTGTGGAGCGAGAGAGGCGTCTCCAACAGCCAGGATGCTAAATTTGACTTTCTATGATTCTCAAATAGGTTTCTGTAATAGCAAGATGCTAGCTGTAGCTCTGAGCATCACTCACCAAAGATAGCAAGAAAGGGATGATAGCCAAGATGCTGGAAGATGTGTTCTCATGAGTCTCCTCCTGCTTCCCAGAAAGCGAAAATCTTCCCCAGAACCTTCCCAGGCTTGTTTTCACCATTGGCTAGAGCTGGGTGAATGTGGCCTCTGTCGGCTCCCAGGACAGCTGGTAGTGCAAGGTGGCTTGCCCTGATTGCCAAGACTCTCCTAGGCCCACTGCGATTCATTCCTGAGGCTTCACAAAGCTGCCGGAGCCAGCCACAGTTAGCAAAGGAGGAAGCAGGGGCTGGCTGTGTCCACCACAGTGGTCAAACCCAATTCTTGGCTTTATGGCCAGGGAGTTGAGAGATACCATCACCTCCTTCTAAAACTCAATATTGAGTGGGTGGAGGTCTTTCCAAAGACCAGTGTGAATGTCTGGCTATTCTAAGCTGGAGAACTATACCTAGCCATGACTGACCCAGGGAAGGACGAACGTGCCTAAGCCACCTGTTGTCCAGTACCTCACAGTGGAGGAACTGAGGCCAACTGCACTGTCCAAAGAGGAGACATGTGACCTCAGCTGACACCGCTGTGGGGGGGAACTTCAAACAGAGAAATAAATAACGACACTTGTCCCGAGTAGTGACAGTCCTGGGGAACTGGTGGAAGCAAATGTAAAACTACTTTTCATAGACTAGGGAGCAGTTCAACAGGCCCGGACTCCCCTAGAAAGGCCAGCTCCACCAGCAAAGAGGAAATAACAACAGAGATTTCAGCTCATGTGGGGAACAACGGAATTGTATCAGCTTTCCAGAAACTGGAAATAAAACTGATCTGGAAAATATTATTTAATAGTATATTTAAGGTCACTAAGATGGGTAAAGAAAGTGAGGGGGAAGGGAAAGCCCCGTGCTGCTTCGGTTACATAGATATCCACATTCCCCAGAACTTCTGGATAGACAGTCCCCTGGACTTGATCGTCACTTTCCCACAGTGATCTTTACACATAGAATGATGTTTCCACCCACCTGTGCCACAGGGAGGCCACAAGGGCCCTTTGGTGTGGACTGCCGTGTGGGAGAGATGGAGAGGGGCCTCACGTGTGCAGTGGGTGCCCTGTGCAGGAATCACATTCTAACCTGGCCTTAGAGCTCTGCACTGTGCTTATTGAAGGGAAATTAGTCTTACTATTTCAATGTTCCCAGCTCTGCCCCTGCCTTCCCCAGGTTGAAGGCTCTTCTTGCACATTTCAAGAGATGCTGGCTGAAGACCCAAGTTGCTTCCTACTTTGAGCTGAGTTGTTAAAATTCTGGGCAACGTGAATGAGCCTCTGGGGGTGGTTCTACGCAGGTCCCATCTGTCCAGGCGGGAGGTTCTGTGAGCCCTGCACGTGTCAGTGCTGACTTGGAAGTTACCAGAACCCTGTGCGGGAGACCTGCCCCAGTCCCTCAGTCAGGGTGGGCTGGGTTCCTCTCACAGAAGCCTTCCTTGGTAGGGGTGCAGGGGAAAGCAGGACCGGGAGCTGACTGGGACTGTTATTTTTGGAGTACTTTTAAAATTCCATTTTTAAAATGAACACAGTCAAATTGAGCTTCCCCCTCCCCCAGTGTACACGTCTGAGTCTTAACATGTGGTAGGTGGGTGCACCCCCCAAGGCACTTAGGACACAGAGCAGGGCCATCAGTCCAAGACATCTTCAAGCTGCTCCTCTGTCGTCACGTCCTCTCCTGACCACTGTCCTCAGTCACCTCTGACCTGCTCTCCATCACTGTCCTGTAAAGAGAATGACAGCACAATCTGTTGACTTCCGCTGCTCACTGTGGGAGAGAAGTTTTGAAGACTGGCTTCTGGCTCAGCCTTTGAGATTTATCTAAGGTCTGTGTGTGTCAACAGTACTTCACTGCTTTTTATTGCTGTCTCATATTTTATTGTGTGAAAGTGCCACAGTGTATCAATTTACCTGTAATTCACCTGTTACAGGACTTTAGGGTTGCTTCCAGTTTGAGGTTAAAATTAATAGAGCTGCTACAAATTTTCTTGTGTGTGTGTGTGTGTGTGTGTGTAAGGGGGGGGGGAACGTTAAGTTCTCATTTCCCTGGAGAAGCACCCAGAATGCACGGTGTTCTTAGAAGCAACCAACCACCAGACAATTTCCAGAGTGGCTGTACCCGTTCATATCCTCTCCACCTGTTCTGTATTCTTGTTGGCACTTGGTGGCTTTTCTGGTTCTTCTTGTCTTGCTTTGTTTTTAGCCATCCTGGGGGGGGCAGTATCTCATCAGGAGTGTACTTCCCCAGTGTGACAATGTTGAGGGTCTGATCTTAGATTACTTGACTTCTGTAGGTCCTCTTTGGTGAAGGGTCTGTGGAAGTCCTTTGCTCATTTTTAATTGTGCTGTTAATTTCTTACTACTGGGTTTTGAGAGTTCTTTATATAGTTTTTATGTAAGTAAGTTGTTTGTTGGGTATGTGGTTTACAAGTATCTTATTCAAGTACATAGCTTGTCATTTAATTCTCTTAACTATTTTGATGAAGTCCAATTTATTACTATCCTAGTTTTTTTAATCCTTTCCCTATAATTCTTTCTTTTGTAGATTGTGCTTTTGGTATTATGCTTGAGAAATCCTTGCCTCACCCCAGGTCATGGAAATTTTCTCATGATTCTTTTTGTAAGCTTTACATTTTGATATATATTTTTTCAGTGCTAGAGATCAAACACAGGGACTCATACATACTAAGCAAGCACCCTACCACTGAGATATTCCCCTACAGTTTGATATTTTATGTTTGAATCTGTGTTGGTAGAGCACTTGTGTAGCATACTCGAGGCCCTAGCTTTATAACACACACACACACACACACACACACACACACATGCGCACACCACAGTTATATATGTAATCTGTTTTGAATTAATTTTTTAATAAAGTGTGATGTTCTGGTTGAGGTCTTTTTTTGCACGTGGATATCTAATTATTCAGTACTATTTGTCTACAAAGCTAACTTTTCCCATTGAATAGTTGTTGTCGCATTATAGATCATTTGTTCTATTTCTGGACTTCATTCTGTTTTGTTTATCTATCTGTTAACAATACCACACTGTCTATGTTACTGTAGTGGTATAATTAAAATTGGGTAATGAAATCCTTCTAACCTTACTTTTGTTTTTTAAAGAACTTTTAAAAAAAATTCTATTTATGTATTTTTATGTGGTGCTGAGGATCGAACCCAGTGCCTTATGTGTGCTAGGCAAGCGCTCTACCACTGAGCCACAACCAAGCCCCTTACTTTTGTTTTTATAAAACAATTTTTGACTATTCTAGTTTTTATCTTTTCCCTATAAATTAATATGTAAATTGATATACTTTTGATTGATTAGAATTGCACTAAATATTAAATCGATTTGAGAAAACTGCAATCTTTATACTATGTTGAGTTTTACAATCCATGAAAATGGTATATCTTTCTTTTACATTTTTGTTGGTTTTCCATCAGTTTTCAATAGTATTTAGCAATAGATGCTGTGTTTGATTAGATTTATACCTGAGCATTTTATTTTTTAAAATATTCTTATCTAAATGATTATTATTTTTTAAGTTTTGGTTCCAATTGTTAATTGCTGACATATAGAAATATAATTGATATTATAGATTTTGTCTCCTGCAATCTTACAAAACTTACTTATTTGTTCTAGGAGTTCTTGAAATTTTCTTGTGATGTTTTATTTAGGCAATAATACTGTTTATGAATAGGTACAGTTTTATTTTTTCCTTTCTAATCCATATGCCTTTTATTTCTTTATCATGTCTTATCTTTCTGACTATCATTTCCAGTATGGTATTGAATAAATCTTATTTTAATTGACATGTAGTCAATATTTCCTCATTGAAGTTCCTGTTAGCTGTAGGATTTTTGTAGACAGCTTTTATTGGATTGAAGAATTTCTAGGTCTGATTCTATTTCACTGAGAGTGGTTGTTGTTTTCAATTATGAATGACAGATATGAAGTTCTGTCAAATGTCTTCTCCGTACCAGTTCACATAATCATGTGCCTCTTCCCCTTTCAATGGTAAACTGACCTGTGTTTGGATGTATGTGGATGTAGAGAAGGGAACATTAAGGATGACAAGGAGATTTTAAAAATTCAGTGGAGGGGTTGGGATTGTGGCTCAGCAGTAGAGCACTCGCCTCACACATGAGAGGCCATGGATTTGATCCTCAGCACCACATAAATAAATAAAATAGAGATATTGTGTTCAATTACAACTAAAAAATAAATATTTAAAAAAATTCAGTGGAGGTAGTGAATTGGAGAAAGAATTGGTTAGGACCAATGTAATTCCCCCATCACCAAGGAATTCTGAAATACTGGAAAGATCCAGGATTCTTGCAATATATGGGATGAGACTCAACTGTTTTTATTGAAATTATAAATTATAAGACTGAACTCAGCAGTCTAGAGGACTTGGGGACACCAGGGGACGAAGACCGCTGGGGACAAACATGTTTTCTCCACTCTTGCTTGGGTCTCTTGTGTGCAAACTCATCTGTGTGTTTTATGAAGTTCCTAAGTCACCATCCAGAGCTGAGCCCCATGGACTCATGGGGACAACTGTGGACACCGTTGACCACTGTCCCTGCTTTTGCATTTGGCCCTCCCATCCTGACCCTCTGCACAGTCACGAGAGTGCCCTTTCTGAAAGGCACATCAGGTCCCAGCTCTCTCTGCCCCCCTGACCACTGTGTATTAGCCAGGGTTCTCTAGAGGAATAGATCAATGGGAGACAATTAGAAAAGGGGGCTTATTAGGTTGGCTTAGAGGACAAGAAGCTGGACAATCCACAGTGGCCGTCTGCAGGCAGGACCTGGAGGAAGCAGTAGCTGCGCAGTCCAAGAGGCTGAAGCCCCAGAACAAGGGAGATCAATGGTGCTGCCCCAGTCCAGACTGAAGACTTCTGGAAACTCCCCGAGAATCCTTGGCAGAGCCTGCGTTGGAGGAGCAAGAGCCTGACGTCCTCAGGGGATCGCAGCGGCAGGCATCAAGAACCCGCTCAAGGGCTGGGGATGTGGCTCAAGCGGTAGCGCGCTCGCCTGGCATGCATGCGGCCTGGGTTCGATCCTCAGCACCACATACCAACAAAGATGTTGTGTCCGCCAAGAACTGAAAAATAAATATTAAAAATTCTCTCTCTCCCTCTCTCTCTCTCTCACTCTCTCTTTAAAAAAAAAAAAAAAAAAAAAAAAAACCGCTCAAGAAGATTGACCTGCAACTGCAGCTGCCTTGTTCTTTGGCTTGATTCCAACCAAGCCTCCAGCCTATTGGACGGTGCTGCCTGCACTTCGGGCGGGTTTCCACTACAGTTGGCTCTCCCATATGCCAATCATTCTGGCACACCCAGAAGCCCCTTAACCTTGGGCATCTCTCAATCTAGTTGAGTTGTCAACTCAAGTTAACCATCCCACAAGCCTGCAGGCCCCACCCCTGTTTCTGGGATAGGGAAGCCTCAGGCAGAGCCTGCTGGTCTGCAAGGCAGGAGCCACGCTGCCAGGGCTCATGATCACGGCTGTCCTCTGTGCAGGTTCCCCTTGTCTGAGCCCAGCCAGGGGTTCACACTCAGGAGTTTTGCGTCCTCTGCTCTGGGTGCAAGTGTCCGCTCCAAGCTTCCCACTGTGGTGGACTACAAGGTGGGGCCTTGTGGAGAGGCTCCATACCCTTTTAGGGCTCACAGGGAGCTTCCTGGCGCTCTTCTACCCTTCTGCCCTGGGAGGACACGGCACCCTCCTTTACTCTTGGGACGCTTCACTCCAGAAGGCACCATCCAGGAGGAAAGGGCTCTCCAGGCACCAGGCCCACAGTGCTCGACCTTTGACTTCCCAGCCTCTAGAATGTCAGAAGTAAATTTTTGTTCTTTATCAATTACCTGGTCCTGGGTAGTTTGTTGCAGTAGCACAGACCAAGACACCCGCACCCAAGAGGACAACAGCCAACTGTACTCACGGGCACTGAGGCCCAGTACTGTCCACACTCGGGCAAGCAGGGCTGGTAGCAAAGCCCAGCAGGGGAGATGGAGGGGTTCAGAGGACACGGCTGGAAGACAAAGCCAGGGCCCCAGAAGACCCAGGAGTCACAGGCAGCTTCAGGGTTGTGGGTTGGGGTTGGTGTGTGGAGCTGAGCTGCCTCTCGGGGTCTCCCTGTCCTCTGGCCACTTCAAGGACAGATGGAGAGGCGTTCTCCAGGTGCCCTGGGGCCCATTAATGATAACGGAGCATCCCTACAGTGGGGTTCTGGAGTTTTAAATGGGTCCTAGAAGCTTGAGTCTCTAGGGACCTAGGGGAAAGGGTCATGGCAGGGTTGGCAATTGGCTGGCCTACATGGAGACTTTGTGCCTATTAGAAAATGCAGCTCTCATTGGGCAGCTGTATCCTTTGGGGCTTCTGTACCTGGTATCACACAGAACTTTTTTTTTTTTTTGGTGAAGAATTTGCACAGGATTTGACAAATGAACCACAGGATAGATTTTGGTGCAGTCTACAACCTGCTCAACCATGTGGGATAGATTGAATGATGGTTGTCCTAAAACCATCCATGTCTTAATACCCAGAGCCTCAAATATTACAAGTTCTATCACTTCCATGTTAGTCCTCACAGTGCTGTCCTTTGTGCCCCAGGGATCTAGGGCCCAAAGAGAGGGAGGGGAGGGGAAAGGTGTGAGTCTAGATGGCTTGGAACCACTGGACGGAGACCTGACCCATGAGAAGCACCTGTTGAGGGAGAACCCTTCAGGTGTGGACCAGGAGCTACCAGGCCCAGAGTAGGGTGAGCCTGGAGTTTCTATCTGAGAAGGAGACAGGTTCAGGGTGCTGGAGCAGAGGGAATGGAGAGCAGGAACGCCCGAGCTGGCCCCACAGGACGGTGGCCCTTTGGCCTGCAGATGCTGTGGAGTGTGGGTCTTAGGGGACATCCCAGGAAGCCATCGGAAGCCCACAGGGAAGGGGTGTCATCACAGGCACGTTTTAAACAGTTCTTGTATTTTCTTCTGGCCGCTGTGTGAGCAAGGGACCATGAGAGCAAGATCGGAAGCCGAGTTGCAGGGCAGAGGCTCCCTGAAGGGTCCAGGGCAGAGCTGGCTGGCTGGAGTGAGGGGTGGCTGAGGGCCTGGGGAGGGGGCCTGCAGATGGTGATGGTTTTGGAGGGGTCTCTGCCCATGCTGGTGGAGACTGTCCCTTGGATCCTGGCCTGGGTAAGCTGGGCGAGGGTGACACCACTGACCGACAGGGCAGTCAGGGCTCAGGGTGGGGCTCGGGGTGGGGCCCGGGATGCCCTGCTGTGGGGTGAAGACCATGCGTGTGCATGGGAGAGTGTGTGACCCTGCATCAGCACAGGGGAGATGGGGACTCTGGGAGTCATGGGGGAGAGGCAGGGGGCCCTGGGTGGTGTTGGAGGACAGCCTCGGGCGCCCAGGGCCAGCAGGAGGGCACTGGGAAAGGCTGCAGGAGGGAAGCAAATGCATCAGAAAAGTGCACCTGGTCCTGTTTTTTTTTTTTTTTTTTTTTTCCCCTGGTCATGTTTTGCTGGGGCTCAGCACAGGTACTTCAGTGTGGAGCTGTCTCAATTGTGCATCGTAATTCCCGTAACAGCGGGTCAGCCAAACACGTTTTGCACTGAATGATGTGGTTTTGCTGTAGCTGCAGCAGCCATGGGCCCTGGGCCGAGAGGCTCGGAGCCCCTTTGCTGGGGAAGAACGTCAAGTTCATGTGCAGCAGGAGGCTGGTTCTGTGCACAGGAGCCCGCAGTGGCCCCTAGAGAGGCCCAGACTCTGCACCCGGCCTCGTCCCGCGCCCCCGCTTTCCGCTGGTTCTCAGGCCTGAAGCCCGTGACACCTTGACAAACGAGGCTGCTCAGCAGAGCAAATCACCATTCCAAGCAGACAGCGGCCGGTGGCCCCAGGGGCCCAGCACACTTCCACAAGCTCCCCTCAGACGGGTCCGAAGCTATTTCTCCTACTGTGAGAAATAGCCTTTTATTTCCTTATAACTGAATTTAATTTTTATATGATGTTGGCCTTCCACAAAGGGGCAGAACACTCTGTCACTGTCACGTCTAAGTTTCTGGTTTCCTTAGGCCTGAGTCCAAGTGCCAGGGCTCCCCCAGCTTGGGGGTGGCGGATGGCCAGGCGTCTGGGTCTTGTGCTGTCACATATAGGCTGTGTCTGCGGGACCTTCTGACCTTCTAGTCAGTCCATTTGGTGGCTCCTCATCCTCCCTCAGCTCCAAGGCCCCCTTGAGCCACCAGCTGCCACTTCTGGGACACCCGTGGGTGTGGGAGACGTTTCTCTGCACCCGTGTTTTGGGCTCTGGAACCTCTGCCTGGTGTGCCCCCTCGTTTGTGGATTCACTGACACTCGTGGGCTCTGCGTGTGGCACAGAACGTGCATGTGAGCTTATCCTGTCCCACGCTTCCCAGCGCCTCAGCCTGTGGCCATGGCTTCTTTGTACATCACCAGATCTGCCCACTGGATTGGATAGGAGGAGCCTATCACAGGGCTGCTCTCGGGTCCTCAGGTAAAAACAACAGACGTTGACTGGCACCTACTGTGCGCCAGGGCTGAGCTTCTGCCATCAGCACAATGAACCTGCATGCTGGCCACTGTCTTTGTCCCCATTCACCAGAGGCTGAGCCGGGACATGATGAAGCCTGTCGTGAAGATCATGTGCTTCCCTATATGCCCCCTCAGCCAGGAAGGTGACTGAGCCCCAGAGTGCACCCAGTGAACCACGATGATCACTCGGTGACAGCAGATGGTGGCCCTCCCCCTCACTGCTGCTCATAAACACAGGCTTAGCTCACGAACCCTGGGACTCTGGGCCCACTTCTGAGCTCAGGACTGGATGCCACCCAGCAGGAGCTGGAACTGAGGCAGGGGATACCTGGCAGAGCCAGGACACAGAGGGAGGGGCTGTCATGAGAGTGGGTGCCCCCACCCTGGGGACTCTGACCGCTGGAGGCAGAGAGTGAGGGAAAGAGGGAGGCTCTTCTCCAGCTTCCTGCTGGCTGTGCTGCCTGAGCCCTCTGGGGTGTGTGCGTGTGCGTGTGCATGTGCCTGTGTGTGTGTGCGTGTGCATGAGTGTGTGTGTGTGTGTGAGAGAGAGAGAGAGAGAGAGAGAGAGAGAGAGAGGGAGAGAGAGGGAGAGAGAGGGAGGGAGGGAGAGGGAGAGAGACTCAGGTGTGTATTAAGGTGCTTCAGAGAAACTTAAGCAACAGTTAATGAAAATGTTTACTGACCTCCAAATGGAGCCAGAGACTCCTTAATGCCTCTGTGGCCTCTGAGGAGGGGTCCTCTGCTGACTCACCCCAGGTTTTTGAGGTTCTCAGAGGTGCGGGCCACCAGGCCTGCCCTGCACCGACTTGGCCTCCCCTGTCCTCCACCGTGGGCTCCTGAGGGAGGCAGGTAAGAAGGGTAAGATGGAGACCAACCCTGCAGTGGCCTGGGGAGACCTTGTCCTCCTCTGGCGTGATGGCCTTTCTCTTCAGGCGGGGCGTGGTCAGGGCGCGCAGCCTGCTTTGGCTGAGCAGTGCTTGCTCAGGCTCAGGTTGAACTATTGATTGAAGGCTTTGCTTTGGGAAGGGCTGGGGGTGATTTAAGCGTGTCTGTGAGTGGGTCCATGATGTCTGCTTGCCCTGATTCTAGATGAAAAACAATCAGACAAGGACTTTGCTCACATGACTCTGGCTTTTATATTGAGTGTGTTCTAGGTCCATATAAAATATATAGAGCTGTGATGGCTGTGAGCCAGCGTGGTGGCCTTCACAGTACAGAGCCTCAGGGATGCATGTGCATCCCTACATGCCCCCTGTCCTCACCCGGGAGCAGGAAGGCCCTGAGAGGCAGGCAGGGTGCTTGTTAGCCCATCTCACCAACAGGGGAAGCGCCCCAGGCCTGGGGTCTGGAATCCCCTGCTCTGCTGAGGGACATTGGATCTCTGTGAATACTCTCCCACTGAACTGGCTGATCCTGCATTATGAGCGCTTTGGATATAGCCATACTGACCCCTAATTTGGACAGTTGTCAACACAGTCTAAGACACATGTTGGCCCTTGAATTCTGCAGCCATGGGACAGATCCTTTTGCAAATGCTTGTCCCTCTCCGGGAGAGGAGAGAGGGATTCCAGCCACTCAAATGGAGTGTGGATTTCAATGGGCATCGGAATCACTAGGAGCTTTAAAAATAGATCTGCATCTGGGCGCCACCCAGAGGTTTGCTATTAACTGGCCGATGTTTAAAGCCCTCCAAGTGATCCTCACATACAATGGGGCAGAGTGCCACTGGCTGAGAAGTGACCTGTTTTTGCATTTGGCCACCAGTTAAGGAAATGCCCTTTCCAGGTATTGGACAGTGAGAAGCGGGATCTCTCCTCAGTGACGCACCTGGTTCCTCGGTTGAAAGGAAAGAGGATGCCATTTGCTGTCCACTAAGCAGGACTGAGCTGGGCTAAGACTGGGCCTTCACTGGGGGGAAGTTTACCAGAAAACCCCCATGGATGTTGTGGGGCAGAGAGAGACTCGGTTGCTACCAAGAACACGGGCAAATCCCGCCCACTTCCTTCCCCACCTGAAGTCTCAGAAATCGGGGTGCTCAGAAGTCTAGCCGGCTTGCTGCTGACCCTTGCCAGGGAGGATCAGCCCACTTTCTGGCCCCATGCTTGTGTGTGGGCATGGTGGTCTTTCCTGCCCTGGCTCTCGGCTGATGGATAACCATGGGCCTGGTGTGAGGAGCACAGAGGAAGCAGCACTGCAGGAAGAAGGGCCAGCAAGTCAGAGGACACAGCACCTGGGCTGGACCTTGGAGCTTGAGCTTCAGGAGGAGGGCCAGGACAGGAGGAGCAGGGACCCTCCCCTTCCCCTTCCCCCTCCTTCCCCTCCCTCCTCCTCCCTCCTCCTCCCTCCTCTCCCTCCCTCCTCCCCATCATTTCCCCTTCCCCCTCCCCCCTCCTTCCCCGTCCTCTCTCCTTCCCCCTTCTCCCTCCTCCCTCCTCCCCCTCCTTCCCCCTCCTCCTTCCTTCCCCCTTCTCCCTCCTTCCTCCTCCTCCTTCCCCCTCCTCCCTCCTTCCCCCTCCTCCCTCCCCCCTCTTCCCTCCTCCTCCTTCCCGTCTTTTTCTCCCTCCTCCTCCTGTCCCTCTCCCTCTCCCCCTCCTCCTCCTACCCCATCACCCATCCCAGTCAGAACTGCATGCTGTCCAGCTTTCTAGGGTCCCATTGCCTCACAGTCCTGTGTAGCTACAGAAAAGAAGGCTCATAGGGGTTCAGTGACGTGGCTCGTGTCGTGGCTCGTGACCCACTGTGAATGAGGCTGCAGTAGCCATCAGGACGTTGCCAGGACACCTGGCCCTGGCCCTGTGGTCCGCTTCCCATGGATGCCCTCAGCACCTGATTTTGTTGATTCCTCTCACCCTCACGAGGTGTCTTCATTTTTCAGTGTGGATACTTGATGCAGAGGTGTTAAGTAGCTCCCTGGGGTGACTTCTGCTCTTGGCTGTGAAGCTATGGACCAGGCAGACCAGGGCAGCGCCCACCCTGCTGGGGCCTCGTGAAGGTGAGATGTGGTCACCTGGGCAGTGCATCCAGCCCAGAGCTGGGGTCCAGCAGGCTCCATCTGCACTAGGTGAACCCAGTGAGCAGGTCCGAGGAGGCGGTGCTGGGTCCCAGAGGCCTCGTAGCCTCCCCTGGGCCTGGGCCATGCCCCAGGGGTGAGCGTCCTGGGGAGACTGCTCTCTCTGCCAACGTGGGGAACTGGCAAAGTGGCAGTAAAAATGGCCACCGTGTAACCAGCAGGACCAGGGATCAGGCGATGATGAATTAAACAATGCTTCCAGCTCCATGGCTTCCCTGCAGCCCCCAAGAACACAGATCAGTATAAATAACTCACCTGGTACAGGAATACTGAGCCTGCATAGGAACTGCACGGTATTAACAAATCCTTCTGTGAATCAAAGAGGGCACCTCAGTGCCAAGGAAGGGCCTGAACTCGGGGCCCCTGTCGTGGCTCAGGCCTCGCAACACCCCCTTCCCATCCCGGGGCCCATCCTGTCTGCTGAGGCCAAAAAAATCTCAGAAACATTCCTGTCCTCTCCTGGCCTCCTGCTAGTCTCTCCACTCACAGGGAGCACGCACAAACTGGCCTGCCGCAGGGGATCGGGGGCATTTCACCCCCCCCACGTACACACATGCACAATGCACACACACATGCACACACACACGAACATGCACATACCCAAATGCACACACACACACATTCACACACACATGCATGTGCACACACGCATACGCACACACACACACACTCGGCATTACAGGAAGAGAAAGGCCCTCTCCCGAGTGCTACTTGGAACAGATGAAAAATACTTCAAGTGCTTTTTCAACCCCAAGGAGGGCAGAAGGCAAGCGGGCAGGAGGCAGGGGGGAGACAGAGTTGCTAGAGCCCCTGCATTGGAAATGGGGCTCCATCTTTTGGCGGAGAAGCAGCTGCTACAAGATGAAAGGACCAGGATTTGTCCCTGCTGGGGCTTCTGCGGACCGCCGTCTTTTGGTTTCAGGCCAGAGCGGCCTCCAGGCCCAAAGGCCACTTTCTGCTCTTTCATCAGGACGGTCCTCTCTCTGGGAGCCGAAATCCTGCAGCAGGACCCTGGTGCCAGCCCTGTGATGTGTCCCTGGCAAGCCCAGCCCTCTGCTCCAGCACGGGGTCACGTTCGGGTCATCTCCTGCTCTTTAGGACCTGTTTTTACTGTCACTGCTTTGTGGAGCGGAGCCGTGGTCAGGGGCGAGTGGAGAAGCCAACAGAGGCAGCCGGGCCTGTCCATCTCAGCCAGGAAACGCACCGAGCAGGAGGGTCAGCCCGACTAGCCCTGGTGCCTCTCGGCCCAATCACACTTCCATGTCAGAGGGGAGGTCGCCCAGCACAACTGAAGGCCAGGAGTGTGTACAGGGGCAAGGAGACGTGGAGGAATGGGCCTTCTCTTTCCTGTTCGTCTTCCTTCCACTAGGAATGTGTCTAGAGCACGCAAAAGAGGAAGGAACCCAGAGACAGGACAAGAAGAGGAACAGGGAGGGTGGGAGAGGAGACGCAAGCTGGGCACATGTGGTGTGGACACGAGGGCTGGGGACAGGTCATCGTGAGCTCAGAAAACCACACAAAGACATTGGGGATTTACCCTGGAGACCCGGCAGAGCCATGAGCCAGGGTCCAGGTAGGATGGCAGCAGACTCCAGGTTCAAAGGTGGAGATTTTTGCTTTTTATGATATATATATTTATATATATTTTATAATATCTATACATACATTTGTTGTTTGAGACAGGGTCACTCTCTGTTGCCCAAGCAGGTTTCAAGCTTGTGGGCTCAAGGGACACTCCTGTCCTGTCTCCCGAGCAGCTGGGACTACTGCACATTGCCTACACCTGGCCCAAAGGAGGGAATCTAATGTGGGGGATTCGTTGGACATTGAGAAGAAGGGGGGAGGGAGGGACCCTGGCCATGGCTCCCAGTTGTAAAGCTTCAGGGACAAAGGGAGAGGTTATTCATGGGGCCCCAGCCTCAGAGGACTGTCCCTGAGAAGGGTGCTGAGCCTCTGAGGGGTGGTGTTGGGGTCTCCTGGGCATGGGTAGGTTGGCTCTGGGGTGTTGAGCCCAGGGTTCCCCCAGCTGCTGCCGTGGAACACAGCGCCCCTGCTCCCGTCAGGCTGATGGGTCACAGTCACCAGGGAGGAGGGAGGCCCTGAGGTCAGGCCGAGTGGGGGGTCCCCTGGAGAGGGGCAGTGAGTTTGTAGAGCCCCGGCCCTGGCCTCACAAGGCAGTCCACACAACGGGGATGGAGCTGAGTGATGTGGCTAAAGACCAGGTTCTTTGGGTTTGGGGAAGGCCACTCCAGGTGCCGTATGGGGACTGAGTGGGTGGGTAGGAGGCAAGGAAAAGGACATTGTCTTATCCCAGGGAGGAAGGGAGAGCCCCAGGGAGAGGTGGGAAGAAGAGACTGAGGCAGGGGATGCACCTGGGGATCGAGTCACTTACTAGGGGCAACACAAGAGGGGAGATGGGAGTCAGGGGTGAACCCAGGGGCCTCCACGCAGGAGAAGTGACATGTCACTGTTGCCCTGATCTCTCGCTTTGCTTCATGGTTTCCAAGAAGGGAAGGTTCCTTCCTCCCTTCCCTCCCTCCCTTCCTCCCTCCCTTCCTTCCTTCCTCCCTCTCTCCCCCACTTCCTTCCTTCCTTCCTTCCTTTATTCCTTTCTCTCTCTTCCTCCCTCCTCCTCCCTCCCTCCCTCCCTCCCTTCCTTTACCTTCCCTTTCCCCTCCCCCTCCCTCCCTCTCCCTCCCTTTCTTCCTTCCTTCCCTTCCCTTTCCCTTCCCCCCTCCTCCTCCCCATCCTTTCCCTCCTCTTTTGTAGTGAATCTGAGCCACATCCCCAGAATTGTTTATATTGTATCTAGAAACAAAATCTCACTAGGTGGTTAAAGGACTCACTAAGTTTCTGAGGCTGACCTTGAACTTGCAATGCTTCTGCCTCAGCCTCCTGAGTTGCTGGGATTACAAGCATGTGTCACTGTACCTGGAAAGAAAGATCATTTCTTTGCAAGATACATCATGCCATTATCAGTTATAACTGCTAACAGTTTTGCCCTTTTACAGAAGAAAAACCTGCCTTCCCGTGTTTTCTACACACAGGTGTGAAAGCTGTTTTCTAGGGTGACACATCAAGTTTATCTTCTGCTGGACAAATATTTGACAATAATAGTTAGCTAGAAGAATGAGTAAGAGGTGTGTAAGTCTGGTAATTCAAACAGGAAGCCCTGAATATTTGGATTTTGGCCCAAAGCAGCATTAGCTAAACATGCACTCTCAACAGGCAGGTGGCTAAGACTGAGAGAATTTGACAGACGCCTGTGATCCTAGGTGGCAGCCTGGCAGGGTGATGAGCGTGTGGACAGACAGAGGGAAGCCCCAGGAAGGCGGGTGGAGGCTTGTTCTGCAGAGTAAGATGTGGGTCCCTGCAGGGCAGGACCACCGTGGGCAAGACCAGCTGGCATGCACGTGATGAGAGAAAGAACTTGGATGAACACAGGCATGGCTCTGGGGACTGTGTCAAGAACAGAGGCCTGAAGTGGCCTCCATGGAATCACCTCCTCAGGGGGAAAGTGGCAGAAACCAGAGGAGACATGAGCCCCCAGTGCCACAGACAGCTGAGGCCTCGGGAAGACAACAACGCTGCTCGTGGCTGGAAGTGGTACAGGAACTGAGACTGCAGAAGGCACCCAGGCTGTGGGAGTGAGGGTGACGAAACAATCAGCTTCCTGATGAGCCCTGGGTTTAGCTTTCTTGGTTGCAGTAGCAACTTCATTACCTTTTCGAAGACCCCTCTCCAGATCTAGTTGCCTCCTGAGACTCTAGGGTTCAGAAGGTCAACATGCGGATGTGGACCTAGCTCAGCCCATAGCAACCCCTGCAACCAGGAACCGTGTCTTGTTTGTTGAATGTTGTTTTTCGCAGACTCTGCCCAAGCCCCAGACACAGTCGGCCACTGACAAAGAACAATGGTCTGGAGCCAGGCCCTGGCACACCCTTGTTTGTTCTGTGGACCTCTGATTACTTTTTCAGGGCCCAAAATACAGCTGGAGTTAATGACTCTTGGTGAACCACAGAGTATTTGTGAATAAAATCTATTAAAACTCTGGAAGTTAATTATTGATGTAATTTCCATGTATAGAATGATAATCTTCTTTTTTTCCCCCTGAAAGCCTCATTAGATTTAGATTTCTTTTTTCCTCTGGGCAGTAGATACGTATGATCTCTAGGAGAGGACATTAATAATTCAACATGGTGCATCATGGGCATTTCCATACAAATGTGTCCCTGTCAATATCTTCAGAGGTCTCGAGGAGCAGGTGGCACCTGGCACATTCTTTCACCATGATGTCCTCTGGAGAAGGCACAGGCTCCTCATTCAGTGAAGAAATTTCCTTTCTCTACATTACCCAGTCTTCCAGGGTCAGCAATAGGACTAGAAACAAGCAGGACACAGTCCTGGTCCTGCAGCAGCCCGGAGAATGCAAGAGTAAGCAGCCATGTTCGGACCTCAGCCATGGCCTGCTAAGTAACTTGCAGAAAGGGACCAGGTTTGGGCACAGAGGACCATGCAGCTGGGCTGCCAGGGAGTGGGCCACGGTGAGCAGGAGGAGGCCACTGACAGTTGCCCTGAGATTGCAGGTGGAGGAGGAGTTTGCTGGGAGAGGAGGATGGGAAAAAGCATGAGACCAGAGGTCTTGGAGCTGTGAAAGGGCCTCGCAGGTTTGAAGGCAGTAAGAAGTGCACTGTGGGTGATCCAGAATGGCTCCGGGGTCTCAGCAAGGACTGTACTATGGATGATCCAGAATGGCTCCGGGGTCCCAGCAAGGACTGTACTATGGATGATCCAGAATGGCTCCGGGGTCCCAGCAAGGACTGCAGTATGGGTGATCCAGAGGGAATCCAAGGTCACAGCAAGGACTGTGGGTGGGTGATCCAGAAATGCTCCAGGGACCGAGCAAGGACTGCAGTGTGGGTGCTCCAGAATGGCTCCAGGGTCACAGTAAGGACTGTACTGTGGGTGATCCAGAATGGCTCTGGCATCCCAGCATGGATGGCAGTGTGGGTGACCCATAAATGCTCCAGGGTCCCAGCAGGGACTACAGTATGGGTGATCCAGAGTGAATCCAAGGTCACAGCAAGGACTGCAGGGTGGGTGATCCAGAATGGCTGCAGGTCACAGTAAGGCCTGCAGTATAGGTGATCAAGAATGGCTCTGGGGGTCTCAGCAAGGACTGCAGTGTGGGTGACCCAGAAATGCTCCAGGGGCCCAGCAAGGACTGTACTGTGGGTGATCCAGAGGTGCTCCAGGGTCATAGCAAGGACTGCAGTGTGGGTGACCCAGAGTGGCTGCAGGTTGCAGTAAGGCCTGCAGTGTGGGTGATCCAGAATGGCTCCAGGGACCCAGCAAGGACTGTACTATGGGTGCTCCAGAGGTGCTCCAGGGTCATAGCAAGGACTGCAGTGTGGGTGATCCAGAAGGCTCCAGGTCGCTGGCTTTGGCTGGTGGAGAGGAGCCTTGTACTTGAGCTCAGGCATGGAGACAGAAAAGGATGAGTTAGTTAGGGAATGTGGAGTCTCTGGAACTTGTATTCCTGAGAGAGTTCCAGGGTAAGGATGGAGCGAGGCGTGGACGGGCATCACAGTAAACAAGGGAATGCTGAGGTCACAGCAGCTGGTACTGGACAGGTTGACATGGAGTTGTCAAAGCCAGAGCAGGTGACCTGTGGAACAGGGGGAGGCAGGCAGCATAGCAGGCCTGGTAACACAGGCAGCCCAGTGGGCGGGGCAAGGAGCCAAGAAGGCCATCTTCAAGGAGCTAGGGGAGGGCAGGAGAGACCTTGAGACAGGAGTGGTAACAGTGTCCATGGCTCGTAGGATCTGTGTGGTGAGGGGTTGGAAATAGTCCACTGACTGTTGGAGTCAAGCTCAGCCTAAAGACGGAGTTGAGGGAGGAAGAGCCACTGCGGGGACTGGCATGCACAGGGGCTGAGAGGCTGGGGAAGGTGCAGTGTGTCAAGGCGGTGGGCACGAGGGGCAAGGTGAGCAGAGGCTGAGCAGGTGGAGGCCCTGCCTGCCACAGTGTGCCGGGGTGGGAGGACGTGGCTCTGAAGGCAAGAGAGCAGGATGGGAGCCTCACAGAGAGGGGAAGGAGGAGAGGAAGTGGAGGCCAAAGGGACCCCTGCTCACCCTGGGAAGCTGCTGGGCGCTCACCTGGGACCTGGCTGGGAGGAGCAGCCACAGCAGGTGATGGATGGTTAGGAAGACAGTGAGATGAGTATATATAGAGACCCGAGTGCATGGGGCTGCAACCAGCAAGTGTGTCCAGAGCCAAACACAATGTGCCACTCATCCCTGAAACTTGGCCCCATGTTGCTCAGAGCTGACCACGCTGGAGAACCGTAGAAGGAGGGACACTGATATGGGCCCCACTGGGGTCAAAGGCAAGAGGGGTTGGGTGATGGTAAGGCATGGGATGTGTGGGAGGTGACGTCAACGAGGTACTCCCTCCGGAGGTCAGGCTGGTAGAAGAGGGGAGCAGAGGAGGGTCAGGGGTCCAGGTTGAAACCCTAGGTGAAAGCACAGCCTGGTAAGGCAGGCAGGAGACAGGGGGTGCTGGCGCTGGCATGGCGCTGGGTAATGTCGGGTCCAGGGTGTTCCTGGGGCTGGGGGTGGGGCAGGTCGGGGTAGAGAAGCCTGTCTCTGAGCTACATAATGTCCTTGTACGGACACTTCCTGCACACTAATGCCTGGCCAGCTTCTAGGGGAAGACGGGTGCTGACAGAGGGTTGGGCACAGTCTGCACAGTGTTCAGGGTGCTCCAGCCCCTGCCCCACCCACACGGCCTCCATGCCTAGGCCTGGACTCAGTCCGAGAATCAACCCTGATGAACATGAGCAGCTTCTGAACCCCTCTTCTCCCACTCCCGCACTTTAGGGGATCCCCTGATTAAGTGTTAAATGGGCACACTGTTTTCTTCTTTTCTTTTTTAAAACTGAAGCATGAGCAACTGCTTCCATGGAGAGCGCGAGTGCTGTTCCCTCCAGACCACGGCATGGGCAGGCACTGGGGATATCTGTTTGCCAAAGGAGCCAGGTGACAGCCTGCCCCTCCCCCAGCCGACTGCTCAGGAGGACCACCCTCAGGACATGATTGGGATTCTCAGGGTTCCCTGCCTCGGCTGTCTTTCAACATGAAGGAAGGGAAGTGGCCTAGGAGCACTAGCCTCAGTCAGGATGCTGGGGGCACCTCACCTCATCCAGCTGCTGCATCGATTTATCTGTCTCAGCTACAACCTGCCAATAGCCTGCGCCACTCTGAGCAGGCTGGAAGTGCCTAACGTGTGCTTGGCACAGGGTCCCTGGAGTGTCAGGCCATCATCCCAGCAGCCCAGGGCTGAATTCATGAGGATCACCTGCAGAATACTGAGTGTGCCCGAGGATGGAGGTCAAGGGGGAGGCAATGGCGGAGGCTGGGCCAAGGCCCCGGCTGGGAGCCGCCAGGGTGTGCAGTTTTCTCTCTCTGTGAAGATGTTCTGGAGAGATACAGAAATCTGGCCCTACAGAAGCCTCTCAGACTCAACTGAACCTGCAGGATTGGATTTTCCTTCTCTAAGCCAGGGAAGCGCAGTGGAGGGAGAAGGCACCATGAGCTCTCTTTCCTAGTGCCTGCACTCCAAAAATGGCTTGGCTTTTTGGCAAGAGTTTCCAAAAATAAAGTTGCTAAAAGTGACGCTTTCAGGGTCTTTGAAGATCGTGGTGTTTCTCTAGATTATGAATACTTCAAACACCATCATTCTTACAAAAATCACTAACAGGGTGTCTCCACCTTTTTACTGGTCTTTAATCTCCCAACATTGCAGGCATGGCACTGGTAAGGGGGTGATAATGCCATGGTTGCCCATGAGCCTCTCCTTCAGGGACACGTGGTCAGCCCCTTCTGGTGGCAGTGACTCCTTGTTGGTGGGACTCAGCGGCTGAGCTGGTGCTGTGCTACTTAGAGAATCCCTGGGCACCTGAATGCCTCTTCACAGAACAGAGTTACTGCCTCGGTCATGCATGAAGAGCCGTGGCTGGCAAAGCCCCGTTGTGACCTAGGCGCTATCACTTTCCTGCACACAGCCCATGCCAGTGCTTCTCTGGTGCCTCAAAAGACAAATAAACCTTTCCTCCCATCTGCAATTGCACTAAAACACTGGGCATTTGAAGTACCCAAGAAACAGCAATTACTGGTTAAAAGCAATTTGAAAATCTCTCCAGAGTGATATGTCTTAATATAAAAATGATCTTTTTTTCCCAGTATATGTTTATTGTGGAAGCAATACTCTAACAACATTAAGGTTATGGAAAACAGAAGCAGTCAACCTGTAATAGCTACCTCTGAACACAACTATCGAAGATGATACTGAAAATATACATCTTAGCAATAAATCTTTGTCCAGTTTTCTGGTTATTTTCTGAGGACTTATCCTTAGAAAAGGCATCATCAACTACATGAGCATCAGCATTTTTTTTAATACTGAGATTGAGCCCAGGAGTGCTCAACCACTGAGCCACATCTCAGTTCTTTTTGTATTTTATTTAGCCACAGGGTCTCAGTGAGTAGTTCAGGGCCTCACTAAATTGCTGAGGCTGGCTTTGAACTTGAGATCCTCCCACCTCAGCCTGAGTATCCACTGGTATTACAGGCGTGCATCACCCTGACTGGCCAATCATAAACATTGTTTAAGATTATTGATACATTTTGTCAGTCATCTTTCTGGAAAGAGTGCTTTGCTACCTTTTTGCGTTTTAATTTTTATTTCTTTGAATACTAATGATTCTAACCAATACTTTAAATTTTTAGTAGTCATTTATTTATCTTTCCTTGTTCTCTTTATCCACTGGGGTTTTATTATCTTCCTTTTAATTTATATGAACTTTTTATTTGTTAAGGCTATGTTTGTTGCAAAAATTTTCCTGTTTATCTTTTAATTTTATTGGTGGTTTGATATATATATATATATATATCTATATATATATATATCAAATATATATATATATATATATATGTAGAGAGAGAGAGAGAGAGAGAGAGAGAGAGAATGTCAACATTTTTATGCACCCAACTCCCCTTATTATTTCTTATATACCATATTATTTCTTATTTATCATTTATTGAGCACCTATTACTGGCCAGGCAGAGTATGTGAAGTTTTATGCTCATGTTCTACTTGATCCTTATGTCAAGAGCTAGAGGCAGGTGATAGTATGCTGATAATACTTATGAAGTTATCATCATGACAATGATAAAATGATAATGATAATGTCTAATGCTTAGCAGTCACCATGCCCCAGGTATTGTCATAAACACTTGAAATGCATCATTAACTGCTCAAAACAGTCTCATCTGGTAGTAATGATTTTCATTGTCATTTTGTAAAAGGACAAACAAGTAAACCATCCACATCGGGAGCCCCAGAGGTCGGACAAGTGGAGGTCGAGGAATCTGTGGAGGAATCTGTCCCAGGTCTCAGAGCTCACAGGTGCGGGACTCAGCCCAGGGTCTCCTTCAGCAACAGCTCACCTCTCTTCCGCTCTAAATTCTCCCCTCTCGACTTCAGCTGGGCCTGATTCCTGCTGCCCTGTGTTAAGATCTGCATTAATGATCCATGTTACCCTTATCTCTTCTTTAGTGAATCATGCCTTATGTCCTCCCATCTGTTACAGAGCTGGAAGATAAACATCCCAGATTGTAATCTGTGGTGTGAAACCTCCTCATACCTGCATTTTTGCTACTTAAAGCTGTACAGTATCGCCAACATAATGCAATAAAAATAATCTCTGAGCCCATCAAGCTATGCTTTAAAGGGGGATATCAGCGTCTCTAATGTGATTTATAAGCTTTGGTTTATTCTCTCGTGATGAGGGCTACAGCTATTTCCAGAAGTGGTGTTTCTATGAAATTAATGGAAAGTGAGTCACTGGGACATTTAGATGTTCTGATTTTTTCCTCAGCAAAGGCCCAGGAAGAAGGGGCTGCGAAGGGTGAAGCGCTGCTCTGTGCAGAGGAAGAGGTGGGTCTGAAGCACGCCTCATGGCCAAGAGCCAATGTGGAGTCAGGCGGCCTTGCAGGACCCCATTCCCACACCACACCCTTTGCCCACGACTCACCACACCCACCTCAGAGGGTTCCACATGTGCAGCAGGATCGCCTCCCACTTTGTAGCATGTCATTCAGCTTGTGTTTTGTTCTCCTCCTCCCGATGGTGCTGGCTGTGGGCGAGTTCCTTGGGGACCCCTTGGATCCTTTGAGCTCTGTTGGGAAGGACTAGAATGGCCTGCAAGGACAGTTGCACCCCCACCACATGAGTGGGGGCTCCTTGGATGACCCTGTAACCAATGCACACTCTCTAGTCTGGCCAGGGTGGAGTAGGGCTCAGAGTCCTGTTCTTATGTGCACTCTGGGAACATCGGGTGTTCAGCTCTCAGGTCATTCTCTGCTTGGTCTGGTGGGATTTTAGTCTTTGCACCTAATCAGCAGAGGCCCAGGGACACCTGCACAGATCCATGGAGCACCCTGATCGCATAGCGTCCTCCTCCCCAGAGCTCCGTCCTGAACCCCCAGATGCCCGAGCTTCCAGCTCTGGCCTCTCTACTAAGACAGACCCTGCTCGGTCCCCTACTTGCACTCTGGACAGGAAGCAGGCAATCTTGGGACTCACCTCCTTTGTTTCTCCTCCTTTGGGTTCACAGTCCCGTGCTGTGGCTCAAAGCCTGAGAAGTGTCGATTCTCAGTTCAGTGTCTGACAACAGCTTGTCCAGTTTTCTGGTCATTTATGGTGGAGGGAACATCTGATCCTTATTATTCCAAAATGGTCAGACATGAGTGAGGACGCTTTAAACACCAGGGGTTAGTCCACCTGATGCGTGTGCCCCAGCGATGTTCATGGAGCGGGTCGATCTGCTGCCCCTTTGATGGTTTCGGAGCCTTGAGGTCCTCATACCACCTGGCCCCTTGGTACGGGTCAGGTGTTTCCTCTCAGCACATTCTGTCCCTGCAGGAGGAAGGGACATCTGGTGGACTCCCTGAGACAGTATGTTGGTGTCCACTGGGAAGACCTCTCAAAGGTCACTTCCACTCTGCAAGATTTTGGCTTCCTGGACTGATTTTAGAACTTGACCTTCTTCCAGAACAGGACTCCACAGGGCTCAGTGGCCTGTTAGAGGATGGGGGAACTTGATTCATGCTGAGCAGACCTGGGCTGAGGACCTTTGCCTTCTTACCCTTTTGTTCTCCTCTCCTGAACTGGGATTCCCAGAATGCTCTGTGGCCAGCAGCCCACTATTTATGAGCAGCTGTCCCCACTTCACCAAGTTCTTGCTTCTACTTAATGACATTTTTATATCTATTAGCTTCTCTTAATGGATGAATCTGAACACTGTAAATCTGGGCAGGCTTGGTATGAAATTTTCACTCTTCTCCCTGCAGTGTAAAAAGAAAGGCACATTTTTTAAAACTCTGAGCCTCCATCTCATCATTTGCAAGTGATGCTAAGAATTCCCACCTTGCAGGGCAGTGGGAACAATTAGATGAGTTCATGCCCACTTATTCGCAACTGGCTGGCTTGGCTTCCAACTCACTTTTGAAACTGCTCCCATTGGAATTGCCAATGTCCGCTATGTTGCCAGACCCAAAGACTCTTCCCAGCCCTGGCTTTGCTACAGCACTCAGCGATATGTGATGCAGCCACTCCCTTTTGGGGAAACACTTCTCTTATACTTGGTGACTACAACCATTTCCACCTGTGTGTCCCAGCCCCTCCACGTGCAGGTCCATCCAGACCTCTCTTCTGGGTCAACACTTAAGTATTCAACTTCTTTCTCAAACCAAAGATCACCTCCAAACCAAACTCCTGATCATCTCATCTAAACGTGGTCACTTTCCAGGTTTCCCATCTCAGTTAACGTCACATCTGTCTCAGCCCACTGGTCCTTGGAAGATGTCAGTTGTTTCTGATGACCTTGAGCTCATTGCCATCATTCCTTGGCCTCTATCTCCACCTGCATGTTTCCTCTTGCTTCAAGAGCCAGCTGAGGCACTCCCGCAGAGAGTCACTCGTCTACTGATCTTTCTTCTCTGTTGGTACCCGTGCTCTGGTTTTCCATTGAGAATCAAGCAGTCTTAGTGGGTGCAGAATGTCAAGGAGTCCAGTTTCCCCAACCCAGATTGCCAGCCCTCCAAGGAGTTGGCACTAAGCCTAACGAATTCTCTGTCCCAGAAATGTGAATTTTGGTCAGATCTCTCCAAGGGAGTGTATTTGTGGGAATGCATTTCGTGCTTCTGATGTCACACCCTGACAAATCTCCATGTTCCTGCCCTAGACCTCAGAACTGTCCTGTCCTTCCCAGGGCTTAGCTATGCCGCACCTATTTTGATTTTCTATGATTCCCCATCTCCTTTGAGTAAGTTTCATATGTGACATAGTTGGCACCTCCCTCTGTCACTTTTCCTCAAAGGAGCCTAAGGGACAGACGTGCTGTTTTGAGTTAGGCCAACTGTCTTTCTTTCAGAGAGCCCGTGGTATTTCCGGTGGCTGCAACAAAGTACCACAAACTTGGCAGCTCAACACGATGGAAATTCATCCTCTAGAGGCTGTGGAGGCCGAAGTCCGAAGCCCAGGTGCCAGCAGGGTCCCTCCAAAGCCTTGATCCTTCTTATCTCTTCCTGGCTTATGGTGGCCCCAGGTGTTCCTCACTTGTAGTAACCTAACTCCAGTCTCCATCGTCCACATATGACCGCCTTCCCTCTCCGCATGTGTGTCCATATGACTTCTCTGTGTCCCTGTAACTTATGGCACCGTATTGCATCAGGAGCCCACCGCACTCCAGCAGGAACTCATCTTGACTTGTGTCTTCAATGGCCTGTGTCCAAACAGAGTCACACTCCGAGGTGCAAGGATCAGCATCTCAGCAGAACGTTTTTTGGTGAGGGAGGAGCAATTCAACCCATAACACACCTTATTTCTCTTTTGCAGCACTTTCAACTGTTCACAGTTACGTTTCTATTTGTGAGCTTGTTTGCTTAAAGCTTCTCTTCTCTATGAGATCCCGAGGGCAGAAACCATGTTGGCTTTACCAGCACCACCCAGCCAGGGACAGTGCAGTCTGTGGTGTAACTAGGGTATTGCTGGAACACCTCGCTCACGGTGGGCACAACAAAGACTCCAAGAAGTGACCATGGCTTTTGAGTGTTTAGTGAGCTGTTGGCCTGTTTTACATTGTAAGAATCTCACTGAAAGCTATTGTATTCTCCATATATCCTGGGGTCAGAAGGAGGATCGATCTGAACTACTCCAGGGGCAGGTGTATTATTTAAATATTAAAGAATATTTAGTTGGGGAAAGCAGTGGCCCTGCCTGCCCCTGAGTGTCTCTTAGGGGACCATGAGCTCCCGTGTAAGGATGAGGCCCCATTACGATCTCGGTGCAGGCACCACCGAGCTGTCTGGGGAGAACACCCTTCACCTCTGCCATCCATCTCCCACTGGCAGGGCTTCTCCATCTGACTGAGGGACGGAATATGAATCAGGTCATCCCTGGTGTCCAAAATGAATCATTTCCCCTTCACATTGACCATGTACCTCGGAGCCATTGAGTTGGGCTGGAAACTTTAGAATCTGTTTCCTAAAAACATTTTGTAGGTTGGCAAAAATGTTTCTGCTGGTCAAGAAGAAGTTAGAGAAGGGGTTCTCAGGGCTGTAGGAGGAAGACAATTGAGGGGGCTGAGCTGAGCTGTCTGCCCACCAGGAAGAGGCGGGCCAGGAGGAGCAGGAGTGACGGGGCCAGGCGGTTGGGGCATCGTGAACTGGCAGGGGTATGTCTGGGGGTGGTCTGAGCATTCCTAGCAGGGCTTGGTCACCTGAACACTGAATATGGACTTCATTCAGAAGCGGGATTTTGTTGGTGGGCTGCAATGGCCTGGGGGCCAGGTCTGAGAAGGGGGAAGGACCTGGAGATGGTTCTTCAGGGAGAATGGGGGAGTCAAGGAACCGTAAGTATCCAGGTGGCAAAAGAAAGAGTGCAGAGGGATGAGAGGGGGTGCCTTCAGAAGGCAAGGTTAGGGTCAAGTTCAGAGTGCAGGATCCCAGGAGTGCAGAGGTTACGGTGAGGAGACAGCTGCCCTTGGCATGTGTGGCTGAAGGAGTGGAGGGCCTCCAAGAGGCCCAGGGACTACGAAGTGAGGGCAGCACTGAGGAGTCTGCAACCCCTGGTGGAGACTGCCCTTGTCAAGGTCAAGCATGACCAAACCCAGGATCAGTCTTGATGGCTTGTCACCTGTCAGGGGGGGTATTCCACACCTTCCTTAAACTGCTTCCTTGCAGTTGGACAGGACAAGCTCTGGATTTCTCTCTCTCCTGCCCATCATCCTCTCCCGGCCATCCCACTGGCCACTCCTTTTTGCTGCTCCTCTTCTGGCCTCATGTTGCTCACCCAGATGCGCCATCTTCCCATCTCTAACCCCTTCCCTTCAGGCCCCTCCAACTCCATCCTGAAACTTGCCGTCCATATCTAACAACTCCCAGCTCCAGCTCAGCTTCTCCCCTGCTCTGGAACCCCAGGAACCGGTATCCAAATGCTTTCTTGGTGTTTCCACATAGTGGCCTAATTGGAATCTCAGAGTTAACATGTCAAAAATAGAAGTCATAACTCCCCTGCAGAAACCTCCAGCCCCTCTGGTCCTCATAATGGCAAATCCATCCTTCAAGTCTCCAAAGGCAAGATACTTAGCTTCTCTGGGTTTCCATTTTCTTACCTACAAAATAGCGAATTGTGGCCCTTACCACACAGGAACTAATTGAATTATGGCCTTTATTAATGCACTCAGCTTTGTGTGCCAATTCATAGAAAAATGTTCACCATTGTTATCTATTATTATTCTCTGCTCTGCTCTCTCTCTTTCTCTCTCTCTACACACACATACACACACACACACACACACACACACACACACACACATACACACATGCACGTGCACGCACCTCTGCATTGCTTGCAACTGACAATGGCCTAAAAATACTGTAGAATAGAGTTGTTGTTTTTGCTTGAAAAACATTAGATTGGCCTAACAAGAAAGAGTTGAAGACCAGTGCACGCATGTAGATTTGGGAGATGTAAGAAATTCCTTATTGTTGCCCTTAATTTTATTGTAGTTGCCAAAACATCTGGATAATATGAGCATTCATCTGGACAAAAACAAGTATTTCTTCATTCAAACATCCTGAGACCCTGAGACCAAAGGCCTTGTGGCTGGTGACCTTGGGGAAGTGGCTCTCTGGGCAGAGCAGCCTGCAAACTGCTGGGGCCCCAGCCCAGTTCTGTGGCCCGAGGCCCAGGCTGCAGGGTGAGAGTGGGTGGTGGGGAAAGGTCCCTGGAAAAGCTTCCTTTGGGGATCTGGAATTTTAAAAAATCCTGTTATCAATTACCCAAATATTTCCTAGCAAGCAGATGTTTAACATCACACGGCTCCAACTCGACAATTATTGGCTATATTTTTCATGCAGCATTTGGCTACAGAGGACGGCTGCTGGGACCTGCAACTTCTTTGCCCTTCTCCAAACCTTTGGCATATTCTGCTGTGAGAGAAAGGCCATTTCAGAGGCCCCGACAGTTCCTCTTGCCCAGTCATCTTGTAAACAGATCTGGAACTGGGTCGGTTGGTAGCTTAGTGACCTGCCTGGAGAAGCCCTTCCTTGAGTGGGAAAGCCATCCTCTCCACCAAGAGGCAGCAGGGGACAGGGTGCCTTCCAAGGACAGAGGAGAACTGGGACAGCCCTCCTGCACAATCCAGGCAGTTACCTCACCCCCGGTGGTCCAGGGGTGGCCATGTCCCAAACAGGTCCCCGTCACGGGCAGGAGAAGATCGATAGCAACTCTGAGAATCAGGCTTTAACTTTTTAAAAAGAAATCAACAAAACCTAAAGCTTCTAAATTTAAACTGTTAAATATAGAACCTTGAAAGAGAAAAAAACAAATAAATGAAGGGGCGACTTTCCCTGGAGACGCTGGGATGGGTTTCTCCAGTGTCTTCAGTGACAGTTTTTATAGCCATGAGTATTCTTACCTGAATAGGCTCTTGCCATGTGGGTGCAGGGGATGCTGAGGGCTGAAGAGGGAGAAAGATGAAAAGGCTGTTGGTGTGAGGTCAGTCCTTCTCCCAAGGAATCATGTGCCCAGCACCTCTGAGAGCTGTCCCTGGAAGAATGTAGGTGTCAGCCAGCTCTCCGAGGCTCCGTGCAGCACCTGGGCTATAGAAAGGGAACAGGTTGCTTTGGCTCACAGTTCTGCAGTTTCCGTCTGTGCTGGGCTGGTCCTGAGAAACTAATGTGACTCCATTTTAAAAAATAAATAAATAACAGCAGCTTCTACCTCAAGGCCTGTCCTAAGGAAGGGGGTGTGACCCTTGTTCTTGGAAAAACCTACAGAGCACTCCTAAGCACATACCCACCCTGCTGAGTTGTTTGTCTGTCAATAACAGGAGAGATCTGCAGTGCCAGGTGTCCCTGACTCAGTTAGGCTAGGTGAGGACCCATAGCAACCTCCTAGCAACCTCCAATCAGCATGAGACAGGGAAAATACCTGGGATGCCAGATGACCCCCAAGTAGTTTATGGTGGTTGATAACATGTTGGGAAACCATGTAGTTTAGCACGTACACCCCTCATGGCCTAAACCAATCAGTTTAAACTATTTGCACTAACCAATCACCCCTACCCAACTTGTTCCCGCCAGTGAATGTGCTAATCAATGTTAAGAGTTGTTGTTTGACTTTCCCGCGGTATGGAATGATTTGCTGTGTGATGTTGTGACATCACAATAAAACCAAATAAAATCCCTCCAAAACCTATAAAATCTCACTGAACAAAGGACCGGGAATCACTCCCTGGGACTGCTGCATCGGGAACGTTGTGAGTCCAGGCTCGGGCTTTCAATAAAGACTCTTGTGTGATTGCATCAGATTCGGCTCCTGGAGGTCTATTGGGGTCCCACAAATCTGGCATAACAGTCCTGGGGTTCTTGGGGCTGTGGCAAGACATCACAGCAACTGTACATGGTGAGACATCATGCTGGCCATGCGTGGCAGAGCTGTTCACCCCATGGTCGGAATGCAAAGGAAAGAAAGATACAGGTTCCTGTTATCCCTGGGGATCTAGGACCTCCCACTAGGACTCTCTTATGGTTCCACCATGTCTGAACTGGGTCATGGGCTGGGGGCCAGTCCTTTACCATCACCTTTGGGGACATTCAGAGCCAGACTCTCGAAGTGCCAGCTCCATCTTCAGTCCACCTCCAGGTCTATGGATGCCTTGGTATTCATGTCCACAGCCTGACAGAGGTCACAGCTTGGTTCCTATGTCCCTACATGCACGTTCCTGTGTTTTCCATTAATCCAGGTGGGCATGAAGTGGGGGCTGTTCTGAAGTAGAACCTGTGACAATTTCTTGTGGTGTCCTGCTGCCAGGAAAACGTATAGGGAGATTCTACTGGGAAAACATCAAGGAAAGAAAAAACAAAGAGGGTGAGAAGAAAGGAGAAGGGAGAGGAGGAGGGGCAGCTCAAAATGGGCAGGAGGAGTGGGCACCAGGGAGTTCTCCGTCCAACGTCACCTGAGGGTTGGAAAGTGTGCTTTCAGAGTTTCCCCTTTCTGGGCAGTGCCCACCCCCCATCCCCGGAAGTGACGTTGTCACACCTGTTACTTGGAAATAATTTGACGATCTGCATGGTGAATGTTAAGCATCTCTGTGTAATTTGGACAGTCATCACTCTTTTATTAGGAACCAGAGTGAAACATCTGAAGTATGAAGTCACTCTGCAGAGATGGGCCTCTCCACCCTCCGGTACCTGAGGAACTCTGGTGAGTTCTGATAGCAGCACAGGTGCCTGGACTCTACCCACAGCCCACTGCAGCAGGGGGTGGTCCTTAGTCCTCAAAATCCCTGGGATTTCAAAGCACTGTCCGGAGGAAGACCCCCAGAGAGGCCTGCACCTGGCAGGCACCTGCAGCCCTTCAGGACTAACTGCACCGTCCGGACTTTCGCCCCATCAAGAGGCTTCCTGGACCAGCTCTCAGAGGAGCCCCAGCCCACTGTCTCCGGTTTCCCTCTCTCCGAGGTTTACCAGTTTATACCTGTCTGCTTCCCTCTTAACTTCCTTTTCCCTCTGAGGACTTCACCTCATTATTTCCTCTTTGACATTTAATTCAGAACACGCCACTTAATGTGAAGGTGAGGGTTGGGGACCTGTGATGGGAGGGTGGGACAGTGGCTGCTGGCACTACAGGTTTAGTTGGAGCCCATTAGGAGAGTTCCGGTGGCTTCCCTGCTCTCCTTCTGCCTTGATAGGGGCTGCTGAGGTGCTCTCTAGGCATTTCCATGCCTCCTTCCAGGCAGGTCTCTCAGCCCCTGAGGGGGCTGCCCATGCCTTTGGGGTGTTATAAGAATTCCAAGGCTCCATTCCCTCTCAAGACCCCGCTTCCCCTCTCGGAGCCTGCCAGCTTAGAATCCACAGTGAGACATGCTCACTGGAACCCTCCCCGGCTACCAGTTTCCAAAGGGTAAGTCAGGAAGTCACAACTCTCTTCGTTCCTGGGGAATTTGGGTTTGTTTTCCTCTTTTCAATTATTTCCATTCTCTTTGGCTCATTGTGTTGGCTTGGGGAAGAGGGAGAACACCCAAGTCCACTTGAATCCACCATCTGTATCCAGAAGTCAGCAAAGAGATTTTAGAAATGTAGTAAAAAGCTAGTGTTACGGTGCTCGATTAAAAAATCAGGCACCAACAGTTACGGGTTGTATGTCATTGGCTCATTTCACTATTAAAGACCTGAGCAGTCATACCACCAAATTATAATAGGAATGGAATTCTTATGGAGGGATCATGAAAGGAATGAATTTAAAACTTTCCAATACTTCTCGAGTTTTCCTATAATGTCCTTATTTTGTTTTTATTGCTTGAAGTACTTGAAAAAACAAGAACCACACGTGCTTTGCCATTCTCTTTGGAGACTGCAGCCTATGTGAAGTTCTGCCCTAGGCCACGCAGTGGGCCTCCTCTTGCAGAGGATCTCGATGCTGTGGTCTCTTCTCTCTGCTTTCCTAACGGAGGGTCATCTCCATCCAGGAATTGGGCCACATCTGTGAGTCAGTGAGTGACCAGCCTGGGGAACCCCTAGGAATCCTCACTGGCTTTGCTGTGGGCTTTGAGGTCCTTCCCCTCCCAGGGCAGAACCAGAGGTGCCCTGCACACCAACTTCATCTGTAACAGGACATCACAGGTGGAGAAATTTATACATAAAATCATTTCCCAGGGGTTCTGGGAAGCCCAGGACCACGTGCTTCTTGCTGCATCCTAACTTGGTGGGAGGAATGACACGGGGGAGGGATGAAGAGGGAGAGGTCCCATTGCAACCTCTGTAAGGAGCCTGCTCCTGTGATAATGAACCCACTCCCCAGCAGATGGACCTCCTCATTGATAACACAGGCAGGGCCCCCCGACACATTCTCCTCTTGAAGGACCCGTCTCTTGGTGCTGTTGTGTTGGGGTTGGCTTTGGGACACACATTCAGACCATGACACCTACCAACCACGGCTAAAGAGTTCTCAGGGTGTGCCTTCTGCCTGGTGCTGTCCCAGGAACCTTGCGTATTCAGTGTGCTTGAAACACAGGACAAACATATTTCGATCTCAGTTTTGTAAGCAAGAAGCTGATGTTAAATAACGTGCTTAAGGTCACAGAACACAAACGTAGATCCACTGTGGTGTGTCCATCGACCCACGCAGCGTAATGTCATCGATTTCATCCTGCTGTTGCTCTTCCCTTCTTCTCCGCCCCCACAGTCCCCTGCTTCTGCTCCACTGATCCCCGTTCTATTTTCATGGACCCCCACACTCCTCTATTTTGGTGCAGCTGCTGCACAGGAGACTGTTCTGCCCACTGTCAGAGGAGGGACTGCTCCTCCAGAGGAGAACAGAGGGTGCTCCCCTCTGAAGTCCCAGCATCCAGAAGGGGCATGTCTGGGCCTGCTAAAGCTTGGATGCATCCACGTCCGGTCAGTCTGTGTGGTCAACTGGGACCTGAGCACAGTGGGACACGTGTTTTCCGTCTATAAATTTTGGCTGAAGAGAAGCAGTGGGGCGGGAAAGGAACCAGGGAGGATCAGGATTTCGGGATCCATGGGAGGTGCAGGAAGTCGCATTTCTCTTTCCTCCTGATTGTTCTCCCCACAGCTTGAGTGTGTCAGCTCCTCCCCCCAGGCCCTGCTCACCACAACATCACTTTTCCTTCATTCTGAAAAATATAGAACATGATTAATATCCCAAAGAATTTACTATTAATATATCCTGTGCTGCTGATCGAGACCCCAGAGCAGTGTCTCCCACTGTTCTTTCAGCCCCTTCTCAGGCCATGTGACTAACGACGTGGACCCCTAGAACCATCATCTGGAAAAACGTCAGGGTTCTGTCCTTCACTCTGTGCCCTGGGCAAGTCTCTTCACCAATGTGTCAGGCATGACCACCCTCCACACAGGATTCGCTACCATCTCTGTGCTAGCAAAGGCCAGGGCCCTTAGGAGGGTGCCTGGCAGGGGGCAGATGGAACTGGTGTTTGTCATTTTTATTATTTGCGAGATCAGTAAAAAAGGAACGGAATGAGGCTTTGTTCCATAGCCGTGATGTGCCTTCTTCCTCTTCCCTCAATAATCCAAACACCCAGGAACACTTTGCCCTCCCAGAGAACTAAGAAACACTCTTTACCCTCAGGGAGCTGAAACTCTAGCCCATAAGTAAAATAACTTTGATAAAACTCTTATGCCAGGCAGAGCCCAATGGGCTGTTCCAGAGAGTAACAAATCCAAGAGATTCTGTGCAGCTTTGGGGAAGGAGATTTGCAGAGGGAGGAGAGGAGGATGGGTCAGGAGAAGGTGCTGTCTTACAGAGCAATGTGGAGAGCAAGGGGTTGGTGCGGAAAGAGGAAAAGGGAGAGACACCAAGGGGCAAGTGTCAGAGACGCCTGGAGGGCTCTGTCCTGGGGAAGCTCAGGAGACAGGCTGGAGGGCAAGGTCGGCCAGGCTGGGAGGCCTCTGGAATGGGCCACGTCTCAGGGGAGAGCTGCTTGAGCTAACTTGGCTACAGGGACGCGTATTTGTATATTTGAAGGCATCGTGGCTTTTTGCACAGTCCACAGGGTGGGGGGGAGGCAGGTCCTGCAAGAGACCTGGGACCCATCCAGCCTCTCACACCCCGTTCTTGTCCATTGCCAACCTCCCTGCCTCTCTGTGTCCCTTGGGTCTTTCAGTGTCCCCTGGGTCTCTCACTTCCACGTCTGTTCCAATCTCTCCACTCGCTCTCTGTTTTAGTTTTTTGTCACTGTGAGTAAAACATCCAACAAGAACAACTCAGAGGATGAAAAGTTTATCGGGGGCTCATGGTTTCAGCATCTCAGTCCACAGTTGGCCAACTCATTGCTCTGGGCTCAGGCGAGGCAGCACATCCTGGGAGGTGGAGCTGCTCGGCTCATGGTGGGATCGGGGAGCAGGGAGGCAGGGTGGGGTGTGCAGGGAGGGTGCATCTTCCAGGGCAGCCCCATGAGCCACCCCTCCAGCCAGGCGCCACCTACCCACAGCCACCCCCAGGGCATCACCCCTGGATAAGCCCCATCATTTCACCCCTGGGCATTCCTGCTGTCACAGAGCTTCAGGGGTCACCTCACACACCAGGCATGACAATGACCCAGTAGGGCTGTATTCTGTTTATCTTATGCTGCCTTTTAAATATACATTTGGACTGTTAGTCTTTCTTTCTAGTCCAAATAAAGAGGCAGGAAACACACACACACACACACACACCTTTGAAATCTCTCTCTGAGACACATGGTGGACCCTAAGAGAGCAGCCCGTCCCCTTACTGCAAGAAGCTGGAAGCTGGGCATTGTTCAGTGGCTCTGAGAACACTTGGAGAGCAGAGGTCACAGAACCACTTTGGGAAACTCAGGACTGTTGTGGTGTGAACCGATCAATACAATCAATAAGTTACTGATACTAGTTGTGAAACTACCTGATCACTTACGACAGTCCCCCCTTTCTGGAGCAGGGGGAATGGAGTCACTGTGGCTGTGTGAGCAAGCAGGTGTGGCCCTAGGGACCCACCCCAGCTGTTCTAGACTCCACCTTGGTTCTTCTGTTACTACCCCCTGAAGGACCTGCAGGACCCGTTTCTGAGAAAACAAAATGAAAGCTGTTTTCTGCTAAAAAAAAAAAAAAAAACTAACAAAACAAACAAACCCAAAACAACATATTATCTTCTGTACTTTGTACCCTACAAAATGTTCTCAACCCAGGATATGGTGGTCTTGGTGACTTTAAAGTAGATTCTCGCCCCTGCTGACCACCTGCTGGAACCCAAGAAATGGTTTTCTGAGTTGCTCTGCCACCTGCTGTTTCAGCTTCTGTGACTGGCTTGCTTGCATGACATTAAGGAAAGTCCCTGAGCTGTGGTTTTTGTCCTTAAATTCCCAAGACACAGGCCAGAAAATGGCTGTTCTCCCACAGAATTTAGTCTCTATGGGGAAACAGTCCCCCGCCAGGTGATAAAACTCTCTAATTTGTTTCAAATTCAGTCTTGAGTGTTTTCTGAGCCGGCTCCCTACAACAAGGACCTGCTGTTCCCTTATCTGGAGGCAGAAACCACTGAATACCACATAAGCTGATAGAGATGATGAACTAGAAATTTTAATTATTTGCTAGAAGCCAAGCGTGGTAGTGAGACGCTCCTGGGAGCTATGGTCATGGGGAGGAAATTTTTGCTCATTTCCAGGTATTTCCTCCAGGTTTTTCCTCTCACAGGAAGAATGAAAGGAACCCAGAGGTGTTGTTGGGGGAAGGGAACGGCAGCTACCGAGGCTCCAGGGACCCATTTTCCTGCAGGAAACAGGGTGAGACCTGCCAGCGACCACCCTCTGAACCCCACCAGCCACGTGGCCTCCTGGGCACTCACGGAGCCTTCCTTCCACAGAAGGAGGATAAACGGCCCCCCAAGTGCACACAGGACAGTCATATTCTGTCCCCAACATAAACATTAACAAATTCAGAAGAACAGAAATCATAAATGTGCACCCTTGAACCATATCATCATTGTCCTAGAAATCAGTAATGGATATTCAGAAAAGCCCAACTATTTAGAAATTAAACACCACTAAATATTCCAGGGGTCAAAGATGAGAAGCCTCAAGAAATATTTAAGAAGTGTTTTCAGGCAAAAGAAAATTACAAGGTATTGAAATTTTGGGGGCACAAAAAAGCAGACTATTATGATTTAGATGTGGTGTCCCCCCAAAAGCTCATGTATGAGACAGTGCTAGAAGGTCCCAAGGAGACATGACTGGGTTGTGAGAGTGGATTAATCCCCTGATAGGGATAACCTAACTAGGTGGTGGGTGTGGCCGGGGGAGGTGGGATGCAGCTTGGCTCTGGGTATATATTTGTATCTGGTGAGTGGGGTCTCTCTCTGCATCCTGGCCACCATGAGAGCTGCTTCTCTCTGCCACACTCTGCTGCCATGATGTCCTGCCTCACCCTGAGCCCAAAGGAATGGAGACGGCCAAAACCGTGAGCCCCCCAATGAATTCTTCCTCTTCTCTGGTTGTTGGGGTGGGGTCATTTAGTCACAGGGGTGAAAAAGCTGTCTTCCACAGTCCTGAGAGGGAAAGGCACAGCGCAGAATGCCTATGTAGAAAAAGGAAAAAAATCACAAAGTAGCTGCCAGAATTTCCAACTTAGGAGCCTCCTAAAGAAAAAGCAAATGATACCGAAGATGAGCCTTAGGAAGGAGATAGTGAAAATGACAGCAGCTGGGGCTCCGTTCACCCCCAAGACGGACGCCCAGGAGTGAGCGCAGGTGTGACACTGTGCCACGGGGGGGTCTCTGCAGAGGCAGTCCGCTGCACCCTTCTTGGTGAGTGGTGCCCCCACACGCCACTGCCTGCCATGTTCCCACTCCTCATCAATCCTGTGGGCAGAACGAGTCCTCTTTCTCGTCAGTTTTGCAAGTCTCAGCTCATTGTCCAGGGTCACTTGAGAAGTGTACCACGCTTTGCCTGTCCATTTTCCTGTTGATTGGTTGATATTTTTCTGATTGAGTCAAAAGAGCCGTTTACATTGTTAGTTTAGGGGAACCTGTCATTTTCATAGATGAATCATTTCCTCTACTTTGTCCCTTGGGTTTTGACCTGTTTATTACATTTTCTGCTATCAGATTAATTAATTTTCTCTTCTGTGGATTCTGGTTTTTGTAAATTGCTCATAACAATCTTACCTACTTCAAGGTTATCAGAGGGAACCTTTCCATGTTTTCTTTGAATTCTTTCATTGTTTCAATTTCTGCTTTTAAATTGTTGATCCACTGTAATTCATTTACATACAAGGAGTGATTAAGACATTGAATTTTAAGATGATTGTTGAACACCTGGAAGGAATTTGTTGCCTTGCTTTGATGAAGTTTGTCATTTTTTGCAAATAATTCATGTTTACCAAGAAATACGAAAATGGGCAAGAAGAATAAAAACTTCCCCACGATTGTGTCCTTTAGATAATGTCTGTGAATTTATTACGTAACCTTTCTCTGTGAAGAAGATATGGAGATGATCTTTCATGAAAGAATGGCAGGAAGCATCCCATTCTGTCACCTGAACATCCTTCATAGCACGCTGTGGCTCTCTCTCTCCAAGTGCATGGTTTTAGCCACTGTTGGGTTGAACTCAAGACAGTGGGGGTTGTGGAGTGAGGCAGGCAATGGGGTGCAGCTTTGGCCCCAGCTCCTGCTGGGGTTTGCATGTCTCCATCGAAGCTGAAGTGTGAGCCCTGTTGTGAGCTCTGAGGTGGAAAAGATGGGACCTCAGGATGCGGGTGATGAGGTCACAGGGCTCTGCCTGCAAGAGGGAATTAATCCTCTCATGGACTAGTGGGTTAACGGGGCATCTTTGGAGTGAGTGTCATAAAATCCAGTTTTAATCTGTCTCTCTATGCTCCTGCTCATTATACAAAGCCCTGTGCCTTCTTAGGGCTCTGCAGAGAGTCCCCACCAGCAGAAAGACCTCATCAGCTGTTGCCACTGGATTTTGATATCCCAGTCTCCACAACCATGAGTGGAATAAAACTCCAGTCTTCATAAATTACCCAGTCTGTGGTCCTCAGTTATAGGAACAGGAAATGGACCCAGATGCTGCTCTTCCCCAGAGCGCAGTGTGACAGGAAGAATAGAGCATCCGCTTGAAGGTGACTTGGTGGAGGAATCCTACGTCAAGGGGGATGAGACCGTCTTCCTGCAGAATCACTGGACACTGAGGGGACCAAGGAGGATGTAGGGGGAGGCGGAGAGGAAGAATACCCTGCCAGGAAGAAACGCCAGAGCAGAGGGATGCCAGAGTCCCCTCTGGGCTCATTGTTCATGTGATTGGGACTGCAGTGGGCTCAGGGTCTCTAGGAAGTGGGACTCCCAGAGCAGAGGTTCTAGGAAGGTCATCAGGGGGCCAAGCAGAGCAGCAGCAAGAGGCCAACTGCAGGGACCATCGGAGCAGCCACTTGCACCAGGGTGCACCCAAGATCAGAGGAGAGAGGAGAAGCCTGGGGCATGGCCGGGGAGAAGGGAGATGGGCCAGCAGGGAAGACACCTTGGGTGTCCAAACCAGAGACAAATGCAGACAGGTCGATGTCCACCAGCACCGTGCTGGGCCTCTCCTCAGGGGTGGTTTCTGCCTTGTGGCTTCAGTGTGTCCACCTGTGACCTCTCATAGCTTGTTTGGCTCCACCCAGCTGCCACACCATCATCCCCTCTCTCCCAGCCGGGCTTCCTGATCTCAGGTGTTGTGGTATCTCATGCAGAGAGACTGGCCACCAGGGCATCCAGCAGGGAGCAGTGTTTATTAGTGCTGATGCTGGCCCAGTGGATTCATATCCAAAGGCCGAGCCCTGGGTGCAGGAGGCATTGTTTAGCTAGCTCTGGTCAGTTCCTCTGCAGGAAAAGACCTGCAGCTCCATCTTCCTGTGAGGTGATACAGTTCCCATCTGACATCCACTTCCCCTCTACAGAGTTGCAACAATGTTGCTGCAGAGCTGGGGGTGGAGACACTGACACTGTCATTGAGTCTCCAGTGCAGAGGGGCAGACTCCTCTCACCTTCAGATCCAGGAGCAAGACAAATGTAAACGTGGCCACCCTGCATCCGCTGATTCCCCAGGGGGGGCTCTGTCAGGTTCTCGACTTGTCCCTCCCAAGAATGCCCCGAACCCCCATCCCCCCAGGTCCCATCACATGATGATTCAGATCAACAGTGTCCTGAGCTTCTTGAACAGAGATGCAGCAACCACGTTGTTGCAGGAAGGACGTTCAGAGCAGGCGTCTCCGTCTGTTCATGCTGTGGTGACGACACAGACCGAGTGGATCCTGAACAACAGGAACGTGTTTCTCACAGGGTGGAGGCAAGTGAGCTTCTGTCCCTGTCTTGTCTACAGAGACCCTGCCCTCCAGATACCATCATGCGGGGAATAGGGTCTCAACACACCAAGTATCAGGGACGTGAACATTCAGTCCCCTGGAGTAGAAAACGACAGGGTGACCTATGCCTCATCCAGGCAAATAACTCCCACACAGCAGGACGTTCCCAGGACACAGGTCTGCCAGAGTCAGCTCCAGAGGTGAGCCCCAAAGGGTCCCAAGGAGGGGGAGGGCCCAGGCACTGAGGAGCCAGGCTCCAAGTGGAGAAGGGTGCACTTGCGGGGTCACCCAAGACCAGGGTGACTAGGGCGTAGGCTGTGGTGTGGCCCCTGGCCCACTCCACCCAGGCAGGCTGCATGGCTTTCCTGGGTCTCAGGCTCCCCCAACCGTGGCCGGAGCAGGCAACAAGGACCTCATTCAGTGCTGCAGTCCAAGTGGTCCTGGCCCCCCCTTCTGTCTTCCTCTCCACTGTGCTGTTCCGCCTCCACCCTATGGAGGCACAGTGTATTCTGAGCCTTCCTAGCAGGATAATCCATCATATGCTAATCGCATTGCTATTCGGCTGTAAGATCCGGTCAGCAGCACATGGGCCAGCATGAAAATAGAGGAAAGCAAGGCCTTTCAGGGAGCATGGCCAATGTCTCTTGAGCTTCCAGCCCAGTGCACAAGGCCACAGAGCAAGGCCCGGGCCAGGGAGGAGCAGGAGGCAGCATCCAGGCTGCTAAGCGGAAGGAGGGGAGAGTGCAAGAGGCAGCCCTTGGTGACCAGTAGCTCCTGCCTGGTCACCAACCAGCTCAGATGAACAGATCAGCCTCTAAGTGGCTCCACAAGATTTCTGGAATTTTCTTTCACCCAAAGGGGGTCCTGGTCCAGAAGAGACCCTGGTGTTCTTAGTCTCATGTGATTCTCATGACCCACTGAGAACCAGAAGAGGAGCACCGGGGCACTCCTGCTGGCTCCTTGGTGCTTGGTGACATGCTTGCCTGTCACTGTGGCCCCTTCCTGGCTGGGGAGGGATGACAGTGTCAAGTAGGACAGCAGAGGGGCCCCTTGCTTTCTCTACTGCTCCTGAGCTCCTTTCTCTGGTGCTTTCTAGAAAGCCACAGCTGTTCAGGGGATACTGCTCTCCCAGTTCCTCACAAGGATGTGGAAGCTTGCAGAATCTGAGTGAGCAGAGGCCAGTGGCAATGGCGCTCCCCACATGGGGTGGAGCTCGCTCCCTCACCTGCGAGGCCATCTGCCACCCTCCTGAGGATCTGCTAGATCATGTGGCTTGGGAAACCCCTCTCCACACCAGTGAGAAAGAGGTGAACTGGCTCGTGACTATGGGAGGAGGAGGGCTAGACACCCGTCAGCCTACCCCCAAGACTCCTTGAGGGATGGTGACATCCCCTGGGAGTCACAGGGACTCTGCAGTTCTAGATGTGCATGCTGCCATAGAGCTGGCGGATACCTGGGGGGGGGCAAGGAAGACCAAGACCTTCAAGGTCAGGCAAGGAAGGCTATGTGAAGATGACTGTCCCAGGTTGGATGAGGTCGCTGGGCAGACGTCCCTTGGAAGGACGGTGTGTTTGTATGGGTTATGGTTGCCCTGCACCATTGTGGTCTCTCGAGCCCCCGCGAGGGTTTTGTGACAGGTGCGTGTGCGAGAGTGTATCCGCTATGGCCTCTGATTGCAGCGGCTTGGCTTGGACGTAAGTGACTCACTGGATTCTGACAGCTTCTCAGCCCCTTCCCCAGGCTCCTGCTTCTCCGGCATAGGTGTGGGGTCCTCTCCTCCCTCCCAGCTGGGGAAAGGGCTGGCATATGGGAAAAACATAGCTGCCCTGTCCAAAGGCTCCCAAAGCTGGGTGCTGCTGGCTGGAAGGGACAATCCTTGTGGGACGTCTTAAGGTTGCCAAGAGTCAGCTATAAGGAAAAGAGAAAAATGTACAAACACTGAGGAGGAAGGGGGCGGGCTCAGTGGGCAGCCTGGCGGAGCATCCCAGAGCAGCTTAGGTCTTCATAAGAAGCCTCTTCCCCCTCCCCACCCCTGGTGACCCTGAAAATTCTACTCTGGGGACAGCCCTGGGGCCGCTGTTGTAAGCTCAAGAGGGCTCCCAGCCACCAGCATCAGCCATGGTTGAAGGGAGGGAGCATGATGACAGGGACGTTGGCAGGGCAGGACCCAAGGCTGCAAGCCAGGCAGGCTGTGGGCAGCTGAGGGTCACTCAGCACTCAGCACTCTGCTTGCAGGCCCCTCACCCTGGCCCTCTGCTGGCAGGAGAGGCCAGTCAATGCCTCTCAAGGAAGAATTTGTTCCTGGAAGTCCAAAAAAAGTTGTGAGGCTGGCCAGAGGCCCCTCTCTTCTCTTTCTGGAACCTCCCTCCATTCCCAGGAGTCCTTTCCCATCCAAGAACCTGGATTTCATTAAATTCCAAGGAGGTAAAGCACTTTTGAATCATCATCAAGATTTGGATTCTTAAAGGCCCACATCAGTGGTTCTCAAAAACCAGCCACCACCAAGACTCAGAGCGTGTCAGGAAAGCAAAAACAGCTGACTCACATCCAGCAGCGAGGACTGCAGAGTGTCTGGCCTTCAGTAGATGTCCTTCGTCTGACTGTCTGGGTAAGGTGCACTTGTCCTTATGAAGCAGGGACAAGACAAAAATTTATGGAGAACCTCACTGGGGCCAGGCATGGAGGCAAACACTTCATAGAATACCTCTATTTTACAGATGAAGAAACTGAGGTTCAGAGAGGATCAGTGACCCATCTAAGGCTGCACAGTGAGGAGGCAGAGCGGCCCCTGAGCTCCCGCTGTGTGGAATAGCAGTTTTCAGACTCTTTGGTCCTAGGGCCTCTTTGCATTCTTAGAAATTATTGAATGAGTACCTAAAAAAGCTTTTTGTTTACACATGTTGTCTCTAGTGATGTTTTCTACACTAGAAATCAAAGCTGAGAAATTCTTAAAATATTAGTGCATTTTAATCAATACACCCACTACACATTTAACATAAATAGGGTTCTTTAAGAAAACAAAAGATTTTAAAAGAAATACAAGGACCGACCTACAAAATAATAAAAGAAAGAAAACAGATTAAAAAATAAATAAGAGAGGGAGAACAGAAAAATGACCCTGTGTTCCCTTTTTGCCAACCTATTTGCCATGTGGCAAAAGATAAGACAGGCAGGTTCCCACATCTGCACCAGGTCTGTTGTGACACCCCATCACCAGCCACTGGGAACTCCACTCTGTACCTGTGGAAGTGCCCTGCTGACTTTGGTGAGGTGGTTTTGCCTGGTAGACCCTCTTGAAGGATTCTTGGGGACCTCAGAGGTCCCCAGGCCACACTTTGAGAACTGCTAGTGTGTTCTCCAGTGCTAGGGACCATTCTACTTCAAAAAACCTCCAGGTGAGCTCATCCTTACAGTCTGTGAGGACCCCAGCGTGGCTTCTGCAGGTCCCCCTGTGGAGAGGGCGAGTGGGCTGGGGAGCAGGGGGTAGGAATGCGGGCTCCCGGCTGGGCGCTGGCATTCTGAACTCTGCCCCTCAGGTCAGGCTCAGGAAGGTGGGTGGCTGCAGCTCCTTGGGATTGCCGTGGCCTTCCTCAGGGATGCTGCCTGCATTAGCAGGATGCTGGGCCCAGCCTTGCGGTCCACCAGCTGCCCACGCCCATTGTGGCCTCGAGGAGGTTCAAGCTGGCTGGGATCCACAAGGGGGGAGACTGAGGTCCTGCCTAAGAGCCCACGGGCTGTTCCTGGGAGGACTGAGCTGAAACCTCCTGACTTAATGCCCAGGTCAGAAGCTCCTCCAGGAGATCTGGGTTGCAGGAAAGGTCATTCCAGGCTACCTGTTGATTGGGGGGCTTTTGTCTTTCTTTGTTTTAGTAGAGACCCTGGAGATAAGCTGTCACTTCTGTACCCAACCATGCCTTGCACATCACAGGGACCATGGTGGTCACTGCAGAGAGAAAGCTCCAGGCCACCAGCCACGAGGTCTTGGCTCTGGGCTTCTTTTTTCCTGTACCCCCCAGCCCCCCATGACCAGGAGTAGTCATGGGACCTTGCTGCTTTGCATTGACTAGGCATTTGCAATGTCCCTCTGCCAGGAGCTGACTCATGGCTGGGGACACAGAGATGAACCATGCACAGTCCTTGACCTTACAGAGGCCGTTCTACCAGTGGGAGAGGAGAGGAGGCCATCAACAGGGTGGGACAAAGATTAGTCGGGGTGATCAGGGCTCAAGGGGGAACTAGGTAGCCAGAGGGCCTCACGGTCATGGGGGCTGGGAGTTGCTGGGTGCTGGAGGGTCCTAAAGTCTCAGATAGGAAGCTGAGGGTCTGAGGTGGGTGGGTCTGATGGGGGAGGAGGTTTGTGACTTCCAGGGATCACTGTGGGTTGCGGGATCGTAATGTCATCAGCGTAAGAGTGATGTGTGGTTGCCCTGGGTGCTGAGCCTCCACAGGGTCCGTCTGTCCCACCCTCTTGTACTAGGCAGGCTGGGATCCTCCTGTGGGTGGGTGGGGTTAGTGCTGGCCAAGAGGGGATGGGGAGCCCAGCTGAGAGGGGGCACTGGCTCCTGCAGAAGGTGAGCTGGGCTTGCAGTCACCTCTGGTTAATGGGCACCCTGGGGATGGAACTGCATCTGAGTAGGGCCCCCTGCTCTCTGGGACCCTGTTCAGGCCTCCCAGGGGAGTTCCAGAACCAGGGCAGGAGGGGAGGTCCCCCACTGGCCACCACATCCTGTTTCTTCTACAGAGACATTGCCCCACCTTTTGGGCAGGATGGGGCCCTGACATATGGAGCCTCCCTTCTGTCAGGTGGACTTGGGTTCAGTTGCTCTAGATATGAACCTCTTTGTCCCTAGAAAATTTTGACTAAAGTTAACCTCATAAATCCACTTCAAGCACACTTAAATTTATCCTGTTTGGAAAATCCTCCTGTGTTAAGAGGATCACAGATTAAATGTGTTTAGGGAGTAAATACCATAACATCCCCCGGCAGGGCACCAGGACCGAAATGCAACGGGGCTGATTGTGGGGTGCACTGGAGTCTGATTCATAGAGCACCTGGAAATGGGGGGCAGTCAGAGGTTGTGTCCTCACCTTCAGCTGCCCCATTTCCAGACAGAACCTGAAGTACCAGGAGGCTCAGCAAGACGTCTGAGATCTGGTCAGGGGAGCACGTGGGACCCGGGGTGGGTTTGAGATTTGGTTGGGGGAGCGTGTGAGACCTGGAGAGGGTCTGAAATCTGGTCAGAGGACATGTAGGACTTGGAGTGGGTTTCTTAGGTGGCTGCCCATGCAGAGTGCTCCTAGCCACACCAGTGGTCCCCTGGGCCTTGGCAGTCTCCATGTGTTTGCTGGGCTCAGGGATGGTGGGGGATCTGCTGGTGCAGGGTCTGGGGCTCAGGAGGCCATCTCAGCCCAAGAACTGTATGCAGGCCTCCTGTGTCTGCTGATGGGCTCCTTCCAGATGCAGATCATCACCACCCAGTAGCTTGTGCAGCATGAAAAACAACCCTCCACAGACATCTTGCTGTACCCCAGATTGCAGCATCTACTGTCCCCAAACATTTGAGTTCTTGTTCACAATGACCTTGTCTGCAGCTTTGAAAATGGGCATAAAGTGGTTACAAGACTCACCAGGGATCCCGTGTTTATCCAAGGGTCAGATCTGGAGTTGGAGCCCACCCTGACCCTAAGTCCCTTCCTTTCATGAATATGAGAGAAGACCCCCTGCCTGGGGCCCAAAGAGTGAGGCTGACTCATGACTGGACTTCCTGGGGTGCCCGGGCTCTCCCCACCTGCAGTGGGACATTGGGACCCCTGGGGACATCCACAGCACAGTGGCCATGCCAGTCCCAACCTCTAGGAGGCAGACACATGACGGAGCTTGACAGGTGGGAACTCATGGGTAGATGCCTGTCTGAAGCAAGAGAGGCTTTGTCTCGCTGGCTCCCAGGAGGAGGTGTGCTCAACCTGGGAGACTCGGCAGCAGGCAGACTGAGGAAGCATGCGCCAAAAAGAGGGGGCCCGCCAGCCACACGGCAGGGCTCCCAAGGTTCTGGAAGCTTCTGAGCACCAGGTCCAGAGGGCACATAACAGGAATGGTTCCACAGGACTTTCTAGCGGCTCTGCCTGTGACGTAGGAGTCCAGACTGCAAACGTGGCCAAAGGGCCTCCAGTAGCCCCAGCTTGCTCTCACCTCTGACTCCCCTCCCAGCCCAGGCTGGGCACAAGCCAGAGGAGCAGGTCAGTTGCCAGGCTGTAAGGGAGACCGGGAAAACCAGCCTCTTGCATTTCTAGCTTCCCTGTTGGAGGTGGGCAGTTAGTCCCAAAATATAAAGGACTGGACGTGAAGGGGTGGACTTGGAAGGCTTTGCAGACTTCTCCGGACAGCAAGGCCTCAGCCTCTGAAGGACATTAAGATGCCGGATGCTGGCCATTAGGATTTCATTGACTCCCAGGGAGAGCCCTGTGTGGTGTCTTGTGATCAGAGCAGGCAGGAGACGCCCCACACCCCACTGGCCATTTCAGAAACAGTGGGCCGTTTCCTCGGCTCCTTCGCTGATCAGCCTGGCTGACATCTGAGGTCTTTTATATTCCAACCCAGAAGGTGGTGGTTAATTCTTTATCCTGAGCATATCAGAAGGCTGAGGAGATGATTCTGGAAGCTGCTTCAGGCCTGACAGGGACTTGGGAGCCACCAGGGCATCTTGGATTTTTCCATCTTTGTGAGGAGCCTTGGCTTCTGCTCAGAGAAGTTGGCTCACTGCAGCTGAATCTTTTCTTCTGCTTCCTCTGCAGGGATTTCCGCAAATGCAGACTCTTGGAGAAGACCCCATTTCCCCAGCAACTTGACCTCGCTCATCGTTATCATTGATGTCATAACTGAATTTTTTTTAATAAGCGAGGGTTATGGTTTCCCTTCCCTAAATTCCATGACTGTATCTTGAATATATATATAATTACGTTATGTAACTACTTATAATTATACGTAATTATACATTTAATATAATTTTATACATAAAGTAATTACCTATATGTGTAATAATTCACAGTTTACCAGTGAAGACTGAGGTGCTGAGAAATTTACTGATTGGTTCATATTTAGGGGGAGAAGGGCCAGGCTGGGAGCCCAGGCCGTCTGTCCCCAGGGAGTGCTCCTCTCTCCCCATAGATCTCCCTTCAGCACTGGCTGGGTTACTCTCAGGCTGGGGCGGGCGTCTTCCCAGCTCAGACCCTGCTGCAGGGCTGTCAAGCTAGCTCTGGGCGGTGGTGCAGGGATGCGGGGGCCTGGGGTTGGCCAGGTGGTGCTCACGTGTGAAATGACAGCGTCTGTTGTGAGCTGGGAAAGTTCACCTGTCCCTATAGAAGGTGCCTCCTGGGACGTGGGACAGAAGGACAACGCCCCCTGCGTCCTGCATGATAGCAGCCACTGTGGGTGTCTGGATGGCGGGGTAGGATATGGAAAGGGGCATGGCACAGGGCGAGAGCCACAGTGCCGGCAGCCACGGGGAAAGTGCTAGGCTGAGCTGGAGGACACAGGGCATAGCCCATGGTAGAAAGGCCTCAGGGACGTCTTGTGTTTGTGAGCCAGCTGCGGCTGGAGGGCATCTGGGCTACGTCTGTCCCTCACCCCATGACCGAAGTGCCAGCTGCACAGGGGCTGTGCTGGTTGTGTCTATCTTGGCCACACGCCCTCCATGGAGGTCACCACTTGACCCCTCTCAGAAGCGTCAATGCTGTGGGAATGGTAATTAATAGCTCAGGGTTGTCACATGGCTAATTTAGGGGTGACAAATGGCTCTACAGCTTTCATCTTCCCCAAATGAGAGAGAATGGAAAAAAATTGTGGGTACCAAAAATAGATATTTCTGGATAGCAGCTTCTAATGTGAGGACCTTGGTGAGATTTACCATTTATTTTACATGCTCTGAAGTCAAATAAGTTATGGGTAAAAACAAACATATTACTGAACTCAAAAAAAAATGCAGATTATTTTAAAGAGCTCGATTTTTTATGTGTTTCAGGCAAGACTATGGAGCTGAAGGAATAGGGAGCAGGATGGCACCTACAGGATGACATCCCTGTGGGGATCTGGGCTCCATGGATGTTCCCTGGGATCTGGGACACGCTCCCCCACAACCTCACCATTCCCAGGCCTAGTCCACCCTGTGGCCAGCCACCACATCGCCTGTGCCTATAGAACACAGCAGGGCAGGAGAGGTTTGGCCCATGGAAGGGACCCAGACCATAACCCGTTAGTACAAAACACCAAGCTTTTGATGTCTTTGTTCTCAATGGGGAGAATATTTATTCCTCGCAGAGATTAATCCACAGGCATGTGCTACATAAACCCAGACAGGACCTGCATGGATTTGTCATCTCCCGTTAGAGAGGTGGCCTTCCTGTTTTTTCTGTTCACAGCTGCCTGCCCCAGGCACTGTGGACCACTTAACCCACCTGCTCCCATTTGCTTCCTGGGAAAAAAAAATCTTCTCATCAAAATGAGAGAAAGAACCGCTGTGGCTAGGGAGACTCAGATAGAAAGCAAACCGAGCTGGATTGTTGATTGATTTCAGAGGGTGCATGTGGTCATAGCCAGGTTTTAAACTCAGACAGTGTCACTGGGTCACGAAACAGAATTAATAGCTGCCTCACCATGTGGAGCTCTTTCTCTGTATGAAAGTGGCATATTCTGGGCACTCAATTTCAAGAACGGCCAGTGGAGCTTGCACAAGACTTCTGTGGATGACTAGGTTTTGTGAGCATCCTACATTCTGAGCCTTGTGTGAAGCCATTAGCAGCCTAACCTGCTGCTGGCTCATGAAATCGCCTCTCCGGGGTCTTGGCTGAACATGGTGAGAGGTGAGCCCCGTGTCAGATAGGGCCACTTTGGGAGCCGATTCTGCCGCAGCAGATTACAGATGTGAATGGCAGGACAAACCCCTCCCCCTGTTAGAGCCATCTCACCCTCGCCCTTTGAGGGCGCCATGGCCAACATCAGCATGTAAACAAGCAGCCGAGTCCCAGGAGCACAGAGGGATTTGTCCTGTTCCATCCGTGCCTCCTGGCCTGCTGCCTCCACACCACTGCCAGGCAGCTGGCCAAGGGCAGGAGACTCGGCCTCAGGGAACTGGTGGAAGAGGAGGGTGATGCGGCCATCCCTGGAGCCAGCCAGGGTCATCACATTGCAGAGGTGGAGAAAGGCGAGGAGAAGGAGCCGTGGAGGAGATACCACCTAGAAGTGCTTCACTGTGATGTCCTCACTGCGATCACAGCGCTCTGAGCTTTGAATGATGGCTCTGTTCTTCCCTTGAAGAGCTACAGAATTTAAGATGCTGCAAGACTGACCCAGGGCAGACACCTAGAGGCAGCTTTTCACCACTGTGAAGAGCATCTGAGGAATCAGCTTAGTGGGGGAAGGATTTATATTGCCCCATGGTATCAGAGGTCTCTTCCAGGCCTGTGGGGAGGCACAGCATCATGGCGGAGGGGCATGGTGGGCCCAACCACTCAGCTAAAGAACATAGCAGGATGTAAGAGCCTTGGCGTATGGAAGGGACCAACAGGGTGAAAGAGAGAAGGAGGATGAAATACTGGCCTTTCAGGACACGCCTCCAGGACATACCTTCCCCAACCACTGCCCCACCTGTCCACAGTACTTTCCACCCCCCTCTCATATTTCGTTCAGCCACCTATGGATTAGTCCACTGGTGAGGTCAGAGCCCTCAGGAGCCAGTCACTTCCCCAGAGCCCCATCTCTGAACCTGGCTGCCCTGGGGACACAGCACCTGAGCCTTCAAGGAGCGTTCCAGATGCCAACTAGAGCAGGGCATGAGAGTCGGCTCTCCAGACCTGGGAATGGGTGGGTGAACAAGTCCCCTACAATGCAGGTTCAGGCCCTGTGAAAACCCAGGAGTTTTAATGCTCAGTCAGGCAGAAAGATAGCTGTGAAAACTCAAATGGAAAAGGCAGAGATCCTCACCACCCGAATAAAATCAGAAATAGGATTTATTACAAATGTTCCTTCTTCTGGTTCCTCACCTTCAACATATATTAATTCTTCAGGATCAACCAGAACTTTCTGGACCAGTGGGTTTAATTTTTTTCTATTTTATGGGGCTTCACAGAAAGGACAAAATGACAACCACAGTGTCACATCTGCAGTCCTGCAGGTGTGGGTTTGCACCGCAGTTTCTTATAACATTTCTACATGTGAGTAGAGGGGGGTCTAGGAAAATCTCTCCTGTTGTAGGAACTAAACAATACGGTCTTCATCTGTGGTGGGGTCAAATGGTCCTCAAACTTTGGTGTTGGTTAGAATTATCTGGGGAACTTGTTAAGAATATAGCTACTTTGTGGCCCCTTGTCTTAGAGTCAGATTCAGCGAATTGGGGTGGGCACATGGCTATTTTTAACAACTTCCCCAGGTGATCACTGGACCTGCCAAAGCCTAAAAGCAAATGGTCTATTTCTGTCTCAGAAATCAATGAGCTTTGTCAAGTTGCTGAGCCCACCAGCCAGCGTCCTTCTCGGAGGGCTGGCTTTTAGATTTTCTAATGGGTTAAGATACGTTAGGTAATTGCTCACGGGGACACCCCACTGGACTGCTCCAAGTAAACAACCAAATCAATAATCTCCAGATGTTTAAAGTGTTACTTTCATATACCGGATCAGCGAGTGCAAGAAGACTTCCCCCATGTCTTGGGGTTCAGCAGATTTCAACTGCATCGAGTGTATTAAAGTTGTATTCATTAAACACCAGGAAAGTAATTATGTTTGGAAAGATGTAAGTGCTTTCCCCCGTGGCTAGGAAGAAAGGCATATTAGAGTCTCTACGGGATTCATTCCCTTTTCTTGTAACTTTTCTCTTCCCAAGATGTTTCATTCATGTCGACAAGAGGCTCGCAGTTCAGTAATTTCACTGAAATCGCTAGTTGAAAATGAGTTGGTTTGGCTAACAAAATGCAGATGAAACTGGAAGCATCCGAAAAATGGTGGGCTAGGACTCCCACTTCCCATTCTTTTACAGAAACATCAACTTGAACAACTCCCCGCGCACAAAAATACCAGAGCTAGGGAAATCAGGTGAGAGATCACAGCACCTAGATGTGGAATGAAAGCCGGTGCCTTAAAGAGGGCAGGAAAGGCAATTTCACATCACCTGGGTGACCCTTCCTCCAGGCCTGGGCAGCACAGCAGTGGGACAGAAACAGCTTTCTGTTTGCCTTGAATTAGGCTGATCCAGGAGGACCCCAAACCCCAGGTTCCTGGTGAGTATCTGAGCACTTGATCTCCAGGTCTACCCTAATGCCAGGCCAATCTTGTAGGGCCAGCCTTTATGTGACCCATGTGCTCAATCTCCAGGCTCTCCCAGGCCAGGTTAGCATGCTGGCCCTTGTGGCCTGAGATTCAAGACCTGCTCTAGTGCCAGGATTGCCCCTGTAGATCCCAGGTCACAGTGGTCACTGGCTGTAGGCCAGCCCCTTTAGCAGTCCAAACCTTTAGCAGATCCAGGGCTGGATCCACTCAAGCAGATCCAGGGGCAAGTCCCATCTGAATAGACCCCAGCATCTGACTGGCTACACTGGATCCAGCATTCAGAGCAAAGCAGGCCCCTGTGGCCCCAGAATCCAAGCTAATCTCCATGGACCTGGCCTTCATGCCAGCACATGCCTGTCCAGCCTCCAGGAAGACCTTCACAGATACAAACTCCAGGTCTTGCACAGGACCTGGCTGGCCTCAGGTTCCAGAGCAGTCCCCAGAGCTCCAGGCTCCAGTGGAGTCCAGATAAAAGCCTTTTCCAATGGATCTCAGGTTCAGGTTCACCCCAGGAGACTCTGGTACCAGGCTGGCTACTACAGACTGAAGCTCCTAGATCACCCCTACAGACCCAGGACCCAGGCCAAACACCAAAGACCAAGGACTCAGGCCCATGCCTACATATTCAGGTTCTAAGACATGTCCATATGGACTCAGGCACCAGGTCCAAACAAATAATTCAAAATAATCAAGAAGTTTAATAGGCTATAGGAGAATACCGACAGATAGCTAAGCAAAATCAGGAAAGCCACACATAATCAAAATGATAAATTCAACAAAGAGAAACAGATGAAAGGTGGAGAAGAGGGGACAGAGTGAATGAGAGAGAGAATGTAATGACTGAACTGAAAATTCCATAGAGAGCTTCACTAGCAGATTTGATCAAGCAGAAGAGAGGATAAGTAAGCTTAAAGAAAAAAAGAATTAAAACGAGTTAAGAAGGCCTACAGGAATTGAGACATGTACAACCAAATCAACTTTCAGAAATACTTTGACAGCAATGTAAGTTCAGTTCTATATCTCAGAAATAAAGCAAATATCACAATAAAGTGAGTCATACTTTTTATAGTCTATCATTGCATATAATATTTATGTTTATCCTATACTATTATTTATTAAGTGTGCAATAACTCTCTTAAAAACCAATTTGCATACCATAATTTAAGAAATACCTTATACTAAACTATGCTCACCATTACCTGAGCCTTGATGAGCCATACGGTTCTTGCTGGTAGAGTCTTGCCTCAGTGTTGATGGCTACTGACTGATCGAGGTGGTGCTTGTGGAGGGATGGGGTGGCTGCAATAATTTCTTAAAATAAGACAACAATGAAGTGTGCTGGGTTGATTGACTCTCCTTTTCGTGAAATATCTCTCCGTGTCATGGTGTTTTTTGATAATATTTTATCCACAGTAGAACTTCATTCAAAATTGAAGTTGATCCTCTCAAACCCAGCTGCTGCTTTATCAACCAAGTTTACATAATATTTTAAATCATCTGTGGTCTTTTCAGTAACGTCTCCAGCATCTTCACCAGGAGTAGATTCCAGCTCAAGAAACCACTTTCTTTTTTCATCCATAAGAATTCATTTTCATCTGTTAAAGTTACTTTTTTTCCTTGAAATGAGGTCTTGCTATGTTGCCCAGGCTGACCTCACACCCTAACCATCCTCCTGTCTTAGCCTCCTGAGCAGCTGAGACTACAGATATGCACCACTGTGCCTGGCTTCCTCAAGATTATCTTGAGATTCTAGCAATTCAGTCACACCTTTGGTCTCTACCTTGCTGGACTTCGGAATGGATATTGTGCTAGTAGGCATAAAACCCATTAATCTTGTACTTCTCCACCATACTCTCGAATGACCAGATGCATCATCGGTGAGCAGTAATATTTGAAAGTAATTTTTTTTTCCTTTCCACACAGTAGATCTGAACATCAGACTTAAAATATTCAGTAAACCATGTTGCCAACCAGATGAGCTGTCACCCAGGCTTTGTTACACCATTTATAAAACACAGGCAAAGTAGATTTAATATAATTCTTAAGAGACCAGGATTTTCAAAATAGTAAATGGGAATTGGCTTCCACTTCAAGTCACCAGCTGCATTAGCCCTTAACAAGAGAGTATGTCTGTTCTTTAAATCTTTGAAGCCAGGCATTGATTTATCCTCTCAAGCTATGGAAGTCCTGGGTAGCCTCTTCCAAGACAAGGCTGTTTTATCTACGCTGCACATCTATGTCTATTGCCGCCATCTTTATCACTTATCCTGATCTTCTGGAGAACCCTCTGTAGCTCCTGCACCAACACTTCCTGCTTCCCCTTGACTTCTGGGTAATGGAGATGACTTTCCCTAACCACCATGAAACAGTCCCTGCTAATTTCAAAATGTTCTTCTGATGCTTCCTCACCTCTCTCATCCTTCATAGAAATAAGATAAGCCTTCCTCTTGATTAGGCTTTGGCCTAAGAGAACGCTGTGGCTGGTTTGATCTTTCATCCAGACCACTAACATTTTCTCCATATTTCTATAAGGCTGTTTTGCTTTTGTCTAATTCATCTGTTCACTGGAGTAGCACTTCAAGTTTTCTTCTAGAACTTTTTATTTACCCCTACAGCTTGGCCGACCCTTTGGTGCGAGAGGCCGGTCTCTCTGCCTGTCATGAATCTTGACATTCCTTCATCACAAAGCTTGATCATGTCTAGCTTTTGACGTCAAGTGAGAGATATGCAGCACTTCCTTTTACTTGAATACTTAGAGGCCATTGTAAGGTTATTAACTTGCTTAATTTCAATATTGTTGTGTCTCTAGGAATAGATAGGCCTAAGAAAAGGGAGAGAGGCAGATGGCCAGACAGTGGAGCAGCAAGAACACACACATTTATCAATGAAGTTTGCTGTACCATGTAGGCATGGTTTGGCACCCCCAAGCATCAACAATATGACATCAGAGATCACTGATCACCTTTTACCTTAATTAATATAATAATAATGACAAAGTTTTAAATATTGTAAGAATTACCAAAATATGGCACAGATACATGAAGCAAGTACATGCTGTTGGAAAAACAGTACCAACAGAGTTTGCTTGTACCAGGGTTGCCACCAACCTTCGATTGAAAAAAAAATGCAATACCGCTGAAGCACAGTAAAATAAATTGTAATAAAGACAGGTGTGCTGGTACCTACTATGGGTGTCTCAGTAAGAACAGAAAGAAGTAGGAATCTTACATAAGAAATAGTGACAGGGGATCACCCAACTATGGAAATGAATCCCAGAGAACCACCAAACAGGTTGATCATAAAGATTTCTTTACCGAGATATATTTTAACCAATGTTCAAAACTCAAAGAGAATTTTGAAGGCAACAAGAGAAAAAGGATTTGTCATGTACAGGGGACCCTCCATGACACTTACATGAGACTTCTCAGCAGAAATCTTTCAGGCCAGCAGAAGGCATATGATATATTCAAAGTACTAATAGAAAAAAAAAAAAAAAAGCCAACCAAGACCACAATGGAAAGCAATGATGTCCATCCTAAATGAAGGAAGGAGAAAGACTTTCCCAGTCAAACAAAATCTGTGATTTCATGACCACTGGAACTGTTATCACCAGCTGAAAACAGCCTGTTATCCCTATAAGATGTTTTATAACACGTAGGTCTTAGGGCAACCACAGAGATAAACACCTCTAGTGGGTACACAAAGGACCAAAGTAAGGATCTTTTCATATGCTTATCTGCCACCATAGAAAACACAAGGAAAGACAGAAGGGGCAGAAGGAAGAACCCAGCATCTGCAAAACAACCACAAAAGAGAGACCAAAACTTTAGTCATCTGACCTTAGCTATCAATAATTGCTTTTCATATAAATGGATTACATCCTTCAGTCAAAGACATAGAGTAGAAGAATAGATTTAAAAAATAAGACCCAACTACATTCCACTTACAAGACCCTTCACCTTAAAGGACACACATAGGTCAAAAGTAAGGATCTGGAAAATTATATTACGTGACTTATGAAAATTATAGTACATATTTTATATGAAATAAAATAGACTTTAAGTAGAAACTATAAAGATAGACAAGATTATTTTTGTTGTTATATCAATTCATCAAGATGATATAATAATTATAAATATGTATGTGTTCAGAGTTGGAGCACCTGAATATATAGAACACTTATTAATAAATCAGGCAGGAGAAACAAACTGTATGATAATAATAATAGGGGACTTCAACACCCAATTTTCAACATGGATAGATAATCTGAACAGAAAATCAATGTGGAAATAGTGGACTTGTACTATACTTCACACCAAATAGACTTATATAAATGTACAGGAATTTTCATCCAACAGCAGCAGAATGTATGTGTTTTTCAGGCACACATGGGATATTCTCCAGGATAGTCATATCTTGGGTCAAAAAATAAGTGTTAAATTTAATAATATTGAAATCATCTTAAGTATATTTTATAAACACAATGGAATTAAACCAGAAATCAGTAATAGGACGAGTTACAGAAAATTCACAAATGCATAGATATAAGGCAACATGCTCCTGAATAATCAATGAGTTAATAAAGGTATTAATAAGGAAAGTAAAAAATATGTAATACCAATTTCACTGGGAAAACAACATACCAAAATTTGTGGGATTCAGAAAAAAACAATTTTGAGAGGGAAATTTATAACAATAAATACTTAGAAAGATCCCAAATACATAACCTGACACTTCAAGGAAGTAGGAAAAAACAAGCTCAAACCTAAGGTAGCAAATGGAAGAAATAATAAAGATCAGAGCCGAAATAAAGGAAATACAGAGAAGAAACACAATATAAAGATCAACAAAACCTACAGCTGACTTTTTTGGAAAGATAACAACAAACTTTTAGCTACACTAAGTTGCAAAGAAGTAAAGAAAGAGGATATGTTATAACCCGCACCATAGAAATACAAAGAATCATGAGACACTATGGGTATGCTTACTGTGGCTATAACTGAATATCTCAACCTGGGCAAGTTATAAAGAAGAGAGTTATTTATCTCATGATTCTGGAGATTGGGAAGGAAGAGAGCAGGGTACTGGCATCTGAGCATCTAGTGAGAGTTTTCTTGCTGGGTCATGCCAAGGTGGGGGGACATCACATAGCAAGACAGCAGACAGACTAGAGAGTTCACTTTCATATCAGAGCCACTCCCCTAAAAATGACACATCCATTCATTAATTCATGAATTGATTGGTCCATTCATGAAAGTACAGCTCTGGAGACCCTGTAACTTCCCAAAGGTCCATTTCCAAACACCATTAACATATGAGTTTGGGGATTAGGTTTCTGACAAATGCAATTTGGGGTACCCATTCAAACCATAGCAAACACCATGGACAATTATACACCAACGGATTGAGTAATGTCTGGAGGAAATGAGTAAATTCCTGGACACATACAACTTCTCAATGTTGAATCACAAAAAGAGAAAATAAGAATAGACCAGTAATGAGTAAAGAAATGGAATCAAAATGCTTCCATCCAAAAAAAAAAGCCCAGGGTCTGACAGTTTCAATGCTGAATTTTACATTAAAAGAAGAACTAAACTAAAGTCCTTCTCAAATGCTTCCAAAAATAGGGTAAAACACTTTTAAACTCATTTTTTTGAGAACAGAATTATACTAATTAGAAAGCTAGACAAGGACAAAGACAAGTAAAGAAAATTACAGGGCAATATCCCTCATGATCATAGATGCAGATATTCTCAACAAAGTATCCAAACAATGAATTTTAACAGCACACTAAAGGGATCATTCACCCTGTGTCAGTGGGTTACCCGTGTGATGCAAGGCTGGCTTGGCATAAATAGATCAATAAATGTGATGTCATATGCTAATGGAATGAAGAGCACAGTCCAAAGGATCATCTCAATAAATCCAGAAAAATTGTTTGACAAAATCCAACATCTTTGCATGACAAAAAAATCTCAAGAAGAGATGCATAAAAGGTATGTACCTTAACCCAATGACAACCATATATTAAGAATCCAAAGATACCATCATATTCAATGGTGAAAAGTTGAAAGCTTTTTCTCTAAGATCAAGAATAATACAAGTAGAGCGATCGCAGTGGTGCACACCTGTAATCCCAGCGGCTTGGGAGGCTTATGAGTTCAAAGCCAGCCTCAGCAAAACTGAAGCACTAAGCAACTCAGTGAGACCCTGCCTCTAAATAAAATACAAAATAGGGCTGGGGGTGTGGCTCAGTGGTTGAGTGCCCCTGAGTTCAATGAAGAAAAAGAAGAAGGAGAAGGAGAGGAGGAAGAGGAAGAAGAAGAGGAAGAATTATTGACAAGCATACCCACTCTTGCCACATCTGGTCAACATAGTACTGAAAATTGTAACCAAAACAATTAGTGAAGAAAAATAAATAAAAGGTGTCCATATAGGAAAAGGATATGTGAAATTGTTTGCTGACAGCATGATTGTGAGAAAACCCTAGAAACTCCACCCAAAAGCTATTAGGACTAATAAATGAATTAAGTAAATTGTAGAATATAAAAGCAATGTTCAGCAGCATTTCTATTATACTAACAAGGAACTATCTAAAAGATAAACAGAGAAAATAATCCTATTTTGAGTAAATTTAATCAAGGAGTTGAATGATTTATACAATGAAATTATAAAATGTTGAAATGGGAATTTGAGATGAAATCAGATGCTCTCTCTCCTCCTGCTGGCGGGTGGGGTCTGTGTAAACAGCAGACCTCTGCAGCTGAGAAGGAGGGTTTCAGTGTGAGTACCTAATTGCAGCAGGGGATGGTGACGGCTCTGAGGGTCACAGCCAGCAAAGCCTGATTCTTCACCACCACAAACGAGTGGTGTGTTGAAGCTCTAAAGGGTGGCTGCGCCCCTCAGAGTGGCAACAGGTCCCAGCAGCTCACCACCAATTCCATCCGGTTGTTGTCTTGCAAATTCAAGGAATGGAACCTGTGGGCCAAGGAAGGCAAGAGCAAAAGAGGTAGGATGTTCTCAGGTGTGAAGAACAGAAAGGGAACTCTTGCAGGGGACAGAGAGGACCTGATAGGTGTCGTCACCTAAGCATGCTACTCTAGGGGATTACACAGCACTTGGGTTGACACGATTGGTTAAAATTTTAACTTATCAGGTTTGGGGAAAGTATTGAAGCTATTGTAAAGTACTTGAGTCTGAACTTCCATTCAGGTCACCCCAATTCCGCTTGCCAGAAGGTTGAAGTTGTTTCATTATGGAGGTTTGGGGTGGGGGTTCTGGGCTGGACTGCTGGGGGGAGTAGGTGTCTGCCCAAGGCCAGGTCAGGTTGCCACTGGGTGACCAGTCAGCACTCCCTGGCTTCTGCTACCTCAGGCCCATGCTGGCACATCAGGCTCTGCAGGGCCATGCCCATACTCACCGCCTGTGCCCACCTCCTGTTAGGACAGTTAGGACACTGCCTATAAAATGTTAAGGAATGGCAGAATACCTCCCACCTCAAATTTTGACATAAGGATTTTTTTTAACTAAAGGAACTTAAACAGGAAGTGCAAAATGGTTTATGGCACTCCTCTTCTGGAAAACAGGAGATGAAACTCCAATTTGGAAGATATCCTCCCTGTAACAGAAAGAAAGTGACATTCTCATCAGCAAGGAGGGAAATCGGTAGAGACTTCAATACAGACAAACCCAGTTAAAATAAATCATTGCTTCCTTTAGACTCCCTCTATGATTTAGTTACTTCCCCGCAATGGTGCCTCTTTGTACAACCTAACAGGAGGGTGTTTAAGTTTAACCACTTCCTTGGGTCTTTATTTCCTCATGAGAGCTCCTGTGTCACAAAGAATTTACATCAAATAAGCCCCTATGTTTTCTCTTATTTAGGTTTAGGATTGTTTAATTCTCAGACCTAGATGAAAACCCCCAAAAGAGTTGAGAAAAAATGTTGCCTCTCCTGCAGTATACATCCTTCAGTTACTACACTATGCTTGCCATAAAGAAAATTAGTGGACACTCTGCACTCTTTCTAAAATATAATTGATTAAACATTGTAATCTACTAAATGCCCCTAAGCATTTAGAATAGTGGTGCTTTTAATTAGGGAAAAGTCTCATTACAATAATCAGAAAAACTGTACAACTAAGCCATATCTATATACCAGCTTATCAGATAAACAATTCTTCAACAATATGAGACATTCCATTCCTAGGGTCTCACTAAGTTCCTTAGGGTCTCACTAACTTACTGAGAGTGGCTATGAACTTACAATCCTCCTGCCTCAGCCTTCTGAGCATCTGGGATTACAGGTGTGTACCCTATGATATTTCATTCTTTATGATAACGGCAATGGATTTCTCTTAGTTTTTTTTTTTTTCAAATAGCCATGCTTCCCAAAGAAAGTAAAATTTGTGTGCTATTTTGATGCATTCAAATTATCTTCAAAGTTTTTACTTCTAACTTCTAACCACTCAACTCCCTAAATAAAATGCACCTTATTCAAAGCATCCACTAAAATTAAAGAGCCACAAAAAGAGACTGAAAACTAGAAAGCAAGCACAGGATCAAGATCTGTGCTTTATCCCGATACCTGACACCTCCTCATTTTCATTAGTAAACTTTCAATTCGCTAAAGGATTGCCAACATTGACTGATGGAGTCATCTGTTTTCAGACCAAGAACAAGGCTCAACCCCATTATTATATGCAGGAATAAACTAGAACCATTCTGTAGTCCTACCCAGCTCTCCAAACCCACTGAACCTGATCTCAGCAGATTCCACTAGACCAATATCCCATGTATAATATGAGTACATTTGAAACAAGTGATATTATGAGGTAGGTTAATTTAATTTCTTCCTCTTGTAATGTCTTATGTCAGTTTCTCTAGACCTGTCTTAGAGAAGTAAACACATCCTGCATCCACTTTGACTCCATCTCACTTAACCACATTAAGAAGAAAAAGATTAGTTTATGATGGAATTTAACCACTCAACAAAGAGAAAAAGAGCAAAATAATAGTGCAGTGATGATTTAATAAAGTGATTTTATATCCCCACATTTACTTGATTTTTTACAAATTTTATGAAATAATGAGATCATTAAAAAGATGACAACTCATAGCAGTCCTTCAATTTCACAATGATTTTGCTAATTTATAAAAAACATAATTTAAATATCATTGCAACTTTTTTAACTTTTTCTTAGTTTTTTTAATGTTTTTTTTTTAATTTATGGGCAAAACAAGCAAATAAAAATACAATGTATTAGTAGCAGTGCAATAATTTACTCCTGCCATTTTACTCGTTTCTTCCCCCTGAGATAACCAACATGAACCTATCTATATTTATTTCCCCACTTTTATCTTTGCTCATAAAAATATTTACTACATGTATATAGTAATATGATTATTTTTCTAGAACATGACATGCATTTCTCACTTGATACTATATTACAGATTAAATTCCAAAGTTTTGCAAGGAAAGTGGTAGTAAAAACACACACTTTTCAACATCTTCCAGCTTTCATGTGTAGCTTCATCCCTGTCTTCAAGAGTGGACAATTAGTCTCCTGGCCATTATACACACTTTATAGCACTTGTGCTCAGTAATCCAATGATAGTTCTAGTAAATTTGCATAAGAAAATAGAAGTCCTATCATGTGAATTAATGTCTACTTGACCTTTAGTGAATAATTGTTGTAGCCTTCCCTCCAACACCAGCCCCTTTTAAATAGACACACACACACAGACACACACACACACACACAGACACACACACACACACACACACACACACACACACACACATTGAAGAGCATGGGTGGTTATTTCTAACTTCAGCTTCATCGTGGGGTTGCCTTTCAGCCTTCTTACCACCATTGATGTCCTTTGCTTTAGCAACAACAACTTTTGCTTATTTATTTAGCATACCTGCACATTTTCTTGCCTTTATCAAAGTTCTTTATAAATCAAACATCAGGAACTTTAAGAATAGTCATTACATATATTCCTTAAATCTTCAAACTTATCCAAACTTATATCTTTATATTTTGAATATAATACTCTGCCACACTTAAATAAAATTTTTATAATAATTTATTTAGTAGAAAGAAGGGAGGAAAGGAAAAAAGAAGGAGGGGAAATGAGAGAGAGTTATAATTCTTAATAAATGCATATTTATTCATTAACATTTAAGACATAATAATTATCTAATTAGCACTAGCCATGATGAGAGTGGTCATATTTTGAGATAGTAAGATGTGTATTTCAAGCACAAGTACAGTAAGGACCCATGCCAAGGACAGTTATTTTGGTGAGAAAACAGAATTCAGGAACCCTTGGTTTTCTTCCACTCCCAAAACTTTGATTCTGCCATTTCATCGCTGGTTTTCCAGATGTCTTGGTTATCACATTTTTGATTCAGTGATCATTCTTACCCAGAAAATTCTCTAGAAGTGATCATTAGAATTAAATTATGCTATAATGTTCAAGTTATAAAAGGTAATAGAAGGATATTTACCAGTTAACATCTTAAGAGTCCCAGACTACAATCCATGAAATATGAGGCTTCTTCAGAGATATAGCTATCATAGTTACTTATGATTTGTTCTGACTTTCACTTCTAATTTTACAAGATTCATAATGCTGAGCTTTAAACAACCACATTTTAAAACTCTGGGACCTCAAATACTGATAATCTTTCCCAAAAAGTTGAGTTTTGTGTGGTGGCAGTGGCACTAGGACTTTTTTCATAATCATAGAGTATTGCCTGAACTTCATTTTCCAGGTCATTCCTAAGAGCCAGACATAAAGATGTGAAATATGTGCAATTTTTACCATTTTATGCTAATTGACAGAAGCCAAATGATGTGTTTGAGTTTTGCTTCAAAAATGATGATGGAATTCAAAAGTAATGTGTTATAAAAGAAATCTCATGAAAAAGCAAGGAAAGCTACATAGAGAAAACCATGGGTTATGATACCGGGAGTGAATGAAAGTGAATCATATGCATATCAATTTGTGAATATTGCATGAAATGATACATCCTATGATGTATCATTTCTGAAGAAAAAGGAATTGAACAATTTTGAATGAAAATTTACTTCAAAATACACATTATGTCCCATATGAATATACTTTCATTCATGTTCAACTGGGTCACTTACTGTAGAAATATTAGGGTTAGTATTTCATCTTCACTGAAGTTCATTTTGAGTATTCAGCAATAAATACGTAGGGCAAGAAAATGAATATGTCTGAGAAATATCTTGTGAAAAGTTCATTTAAATCCACACAGATGGACATGAAAGAATGAAGGTAGTATAAGTATGTGACACATATATTTCATGTTTGCAAATCCAGACTATATATTTAACATATTAAAATGTAAGAGTAACTATGCCAATCGAAATTCCTAAGAGGGTATATGTCCTTCACATATGTACCCAAAATATTCATTTTCCTCTACATTGTTTCATGTATAAACTTGTTGAAGTATAAGCTCATCACAGCTTGAATTTTCAGTTACCTCAGTGTATTGGGGGGAAGTGATCTCTTCATGAAATTTGTATTTTCCAAAGTCAGAATACTCTCAAGAATATAACTGTGATGGCAGGAGGATTATATATGTGTATATAAAAATATACATTGTGACCCAGGCGACAGAGATAGGGAGTCAGGAAGTTACATATTTGTTAATTTTGAAAATTCATGGAGAAATAAAAGGAGAAAAATGTGTGAGAGGTTTTATAATATGTATCTCTGATGAAGCAAAAGGCAAGTCCAAGTATACACCGTGCCTCCTATCAAATGCCTCTGCTTCTAGTCCTTTAGGAGTATTTTTATCCATGTTATGATAAGGAGTCAGAGTCTAGTAAGTTATGGGTTAGTGTCAGAGATTCGATATTTCAAATGGGAAAACGGAAAATGGGTCTAATATATATACGAACATGTGCCACATAAAAATCTTCCACTGTCATCCGCCACATTGCCTTGACATTACTATCACCCCAAATAAGACACAATGAGAGGAGAAGAGGAAAAAAATCTGTGAATACATATCTGGAATTAGAAATTCTGAGGAGCTCACAAACTTGGGTGTGGCAGAAGAGATCCCAAAAGAAGGGGGCAGGGTAAACAAACCACAAACATGGAACTTTGCTGGCCTATTGACTTCTTGACTATCTGCCTCTGACATTTGTGCACTAGAAATATAGCTTTGTGCTTTAGCTTCCTTTGCAGTGAGACCATGAAAGCTTGGTCTCAGTCTATGTGAACAGGAGGACATGGTTTCATATTTTCCAATACCAGCATGAGGCAGCAGAGCTGAATCCTCTCTTTGTAGGTAACTGTGGCCATGGGGTATGAATGTCTCCCTGGGTGGATTGTGAAGCCTTTGGCTCACCTTCCAGTTTTAATGGCATTTCTTGCAGCTTCCCTGCAAAATTTTTGGGTGTTTTTTTTAAAATACATAAAGGTCAATAGGGACACGGTGCTGGAGGGAGCTCTGTCACGTGGGGTGGTTCAGGGTCTGAAGGAAAAAACACAAACTGGGCTGCTACCCCATATATCTTTCCCCCTTGAGCATAGCAACTTGATTCTGAGCATCGCACCAAGTCCTCTCCCCCACAATAACATGCCTTTTCATTTTAGGGTCTCCTGGCTGCACCTCGTCAGTCACATGTCATTTGAAGCCAATGAAGGAAGCACAGGGGCCCACCACTGATGGTCACACACCTGCACTCCATTGCTCCAGGCCCAGTTCCCTGCTGGCTCCTACTCACTGGCATCTCGGTTCTTCACCATGGTCAGGAATTCCACTCAGTCAAAAATGGCACTCCCTGGTTCAGTCATGATGAGCAACAGGAGATCTAAAGGTTCTCCAGGGATTTCTGGTCTTGGGATTCTCCAACACTTCACGGTATTGCCCTAGCCATATTTCAAGAATGAAGAAGTTGGTACTGTGGGTTTTGATTCATTCAGGAGCCATTATATGTTGAGGAATCTCCTTTCAGTAAAAGCTCTGGAGATTGCATGCAGGCAAGGCTTTTCAAGGAGTGGCGAAAGGTCACAGGAATCCAGGCCCATTGGGGTCTGAAATGTGAGGTTCATGTGAGTTTTGGCTCTCAACTAGAGCTGAAAAGGCTTTAACAGCAAAATCATGTGAAATCCTGGCTGAGATTCCCAGTGCTCTGCAGAAAGCCACCCTCGGCCTAGATCTCAGTTTCCAAAGGCTCCTCTAATGCCTGGCCTTGGAAAATCCCAACACAATTCATGGCAAGAGTTCTCTGAGATAAGTTCCAGATCTCAGTCTCTAATGGCATCACACCAGAGTTCAAGCTGAGGTGGACCCAGTCATCTTTTCCAACCACCACACAAAAGACCACTATTCTAACAAAAACACTCCCACATGGCCCTTGTCTTCTTCCATACAGACACTCATCATAACATTCTGGCTGGGGGTTTGCATAGGGGGAGCAGTCTAAGATGGTGTGCAAAGTAAGCTCTCATGCCCATCATATGCCAAATGTCATGGTGGCCTGGACACCCTTCCTGAGAAACAGGATAGATAAAATGGGCCTCTACTTAATACCGCTCTGCTTCTCCAATTAGAGGCCTCCTGCCTGCCAGAGGTAGATTCTTTATGCGTACTGGACTCATGAAAAAACCCAAACACCTGTGTGCTAGTTCCTGGAGGGCTTGCAACAACTCATTTGACCCAGAGGATCCCTGTTCTTACTTCATAGTAGTCAGGAGCCTGACCAGAGGAAGGCAAGAGACTTCATCCAATATTACACTTCTTTTTCATTCTTTTAGATTTGGATGGACACATGGGATTTTTCTTGAGTTTCCTTGGGTGCCTAGAATGTAATTCACAGCCACACACAGGGCCAAGAGTCTGATTCAGACACAGCTTTTACAAAGCACTTTACCTGAAAGGCAGAGATTAGGCCTCTTCATTTCCATTTGAAACTGTTTTCTGGAGGATTCCCAAAAAAGTGCCTGAAGGCAAACACCTCCCTGATTTTCAGGGAAATAGAACAATAGGGAGAAAAGAAGCCTGGAGAAATAATTTTCTTTAATTGAACACTGTGGCACTGACAGCTCCTAATCATGCAACTTGGGTGGCTATCTATCCAAGCAGGGATTCTCCAGAGAGATCCTTACCAGTCACACTAATTTTTGACTTTTCTGAGTTGCTTGGCATTCCCTTCAGCAATCCACTCCGGGGCCATGTCACAAAGCTTGATGGTGGTACACATCTTGGACACAAAACCACAAACCCCTTCAGAGAGTGGCCGAAATTCAGGAAGAATACAGGAACTTAGGATCTTGGTAGGTGTTGCCCATCTGCAAGGCAAGGAGCAGTCCATTCATAAATTGGCCATGAGGAGTCCTGCAAAGATTTCCACTACACAGGATACATTCATGGCTGCATTCTTCTCTCTACTCTCTTTAACCACAAACCCAGTGGTATCCACTGACATAGAAAGACTCACTAGTTAACGGTCCATTTCAAACCACCAACAACAATTACAACAAAAACGTTTTTCATTCATGCTCTCAGAACATGAGACAAAACTACAAATTGAAAAACACACCCACTAAGACACACAAACCACCCCTGTATTTGGTCTGCATCTATCCACTCTGTCCTCTGACTGGTGGGTGAAAATATTTTCCTTAGCAGTGGCCTGTCCTTTCTCAGCTCTGGTCTCCTTGGCCATCTGTGTGTAGTTGTCAGGAGCCAGCAATGAGCCAATACTTCTTTCTCAGGAAAGGCCCCTGTCCAGATCATTCAAGGCATGTCCAGACCATGCAAAGCCCCTGGCTGCTTCACAGCTTATTATGGCTGCTGAGTTCTAACCCAGGCTCATTCCTGCAGCTTCTCAAAAATGAATCTTAATGCTTCTAGATAGTGGGATGTGGATATCGCACTGCATTTCTATTTCCTTCTCCATATCCTTCTTTTAATTTGTGGAACTTTTTCTCCTGGAAAGCCAGGGTGTCACCTATAGTCTCCCTTTTGGCCCCCTTTCAGCCTGTCTATCATTTCCACTTATCATCAGAAAATTTTGGACCCCAAATAAAACTTTAAAATTAAAGTCTCATGTAAGAGTGGAAAAACTGTTAAAATGAAGAGCTTGGGCCTAACAATACCCAAACACCCTTTTTCCAGAGACCTGGGCTCTGGATGATGCTCACATCAGAGGGTAGATGCCTCCCTCTCACCTGGGCTCCAGAGGCCTTTGCCGGCCCAAACCGCCTCCCTCAGGCTTATGAATAATCATCTAGGCCTTTCTGGGTGGGGCAACACTTTCTCATGCATAATCATCTAGGGGCCATACTTCCTCATACATAACCATCTAGGCCTTCCTGGGAGGGGAATGATTATTATGAATAATGTAATTTCTCTCAGCTGCTTTCAGGAGCAGGAGGTGGAGCTCTGCCTTGTGAATATTCAAAGCAGGGGCAAGTGGCAAGTAATTGCTCCCCTACCAGGCCTGGCCACCTCACAGCCTGGTTCCAGTGCAGGCTTCCAGTGGGAACCCTCCAGCAGCCAGATCCAGTCTCTCCTGCCCTTCCAAGGACTCAAGCTCTGCTCCAGGGCTTGAGGAACATGCACCAACTTTGTGATGCCTCAGGACACGGGAGTGACCAGGGACCCACACCAAGTTCAGGGAGACTGGAGAAGTTTGCCTCCCAGATGCACCCCTCTTGAGCAACCCGTAGGATGAGGACAGCCACCTGTCAAGATAAGGTGCTAGGCAAGGTGGGCTGCTGAGTTGGAGGTCCCAGAAAGACCCAAGGCCAACATTTGCTGCCATTAGAGAAGGGCTTTCTCAACATAAAGTATCTGTCCCTTCTCTCTCAGCATATGGTTACCTACATGTTATTATCGTTCTTTATAAAACTTTACTAATAGAGGCAAAAGTATTAATATACTATATAATATCATTTTCTTAAGTATGGAACCTGGAATTCCAGGATTAAGGTGTCACCAGGTTTAATTTATCTGAGGTCTTTTTTCCTGGGCTTGTAGATAGCCATTTCTGCTGTCTGCCTATGGTCTTCCTTCTATGCATGTCTGTGTTCTAAAGTGCTCTTCTTATAAGGACACTGGCCATATTGAATTAGGGCTCATCATAATGATCACATTTTAACTCAGTTACCTCTTTAAAATATTGTTTCAGAACTTTTATTTATTTCTTTTAATGGGGTGCTAAAGATTGAACCCAGTGCCTCATATGTGCTAGGCAAGTGCTGTGCCACTGAGCTACAGCCCAAACACTTAATTCAGTTACCTCTTTAATCATATTATCTCTAAAAGCAACCATACTCTGAAGAACTCAGGTTTAAGATTTCAACTTATGATTTTTGAGAAACACTTCAACTCAAGGCTATGTATTATTACATCTTAGTTTACAACTTCAATCATATATGATCTGCCTTATGAAGAAAAACAGAAAAAAAAAAGTTTTGTCATATTTTGTCACTGCCTTATAAGGTCACAACCTTCCAGTCCATAATGTGAGTCCTTGTCATGTGCTGCTGGATAACTTCCATTAAGCTGTTAACATATATTCTGTTACTTGTAGCAACATATTTGAAATTTAAAAAAATAGTAAACTCTGTATCATTTTTAAATGTAAATGGCAATGACCACCAATGAAAAATGTTTTATGTAAAATACACATTTTTTCTTTTTATGGTAAAATGTCAACTTTTTATTTTATTAAAAATGTAAACATTTGAAACCAAAAAGAAAAAGGTAATTTTATGAACTCAGAATTTTTTCAAGCTGACAAAATCTTTCTCAGTTGTTCTAGTCCAGGCCCTTAGAGAAATAGTCCTGATATGCAATTAAACATGAAAAAAATTTATTTAGTCTTATTAGTTTCCTGTGTCTGCCATAATATAAAAAATGTAACTTATTGCTTAACCATGGTTCCCTTGCTGAGCTGCCAAATGCTGGCAGTTCCAGGTCCAAGGGGCCCTGGCCTGTGTGCCTTGTGTGCCAGGGGCAGTGCCAGTGGCCACTTGGGCATGGTCACCAGGGGCACACTATGGCCCAGCACTGGCATCGTCTTTCCCTGTGTTCCCGCACTGGTGGCAGCCCTCGCCACCTCCATTCTCTCCTGTTCAGGCGGGGCAACTGCTTGGCTGGCTGGCTCACCAAGGCAATCAGAAACTCCCTCTCTGCCACAGTCACAAGCATGTCCTCCTGAAAGCAAGCAGGAGACACTAGGGCACAAGCAGACATCAGCCACTCTTCCGGGCCTCCCCTGCTAGGGGGCGCCTGGAGCAAAATGGCTGTTAGTCAATACATACTTGTTGAATGAATGGCTAGCAAATAATAAAAAATTACGTTTGCAACAATCATGTCTCCCTACTTGGAATGGGTCCATGACATTCCATACTTATCCCTCAGGTCTCATCTTGAATGTCACCTTATCTGGAAAACCTTCCTGGCATTACAATTCTGTATATAATTGGCACAGAGACTAAGTGCTGTGTTCCTAGATCTACCGTAGAAGGTGGTCTTCTGTTCTTAGCTTTATTATACAGCCACAATCCTTTGTAATTAGCTCTACAAAAATTTAACATCATTTCAACTAAGTAAGGTCTCATGCAATTCTGTCTCTTTAGTAGATACTTTTAAACTCAGATTAACATTTAATTCATATTAAGTTCAACATACTAACACTATTTATTAATTTCCCACAGGTTTAGAAAATACTTTTCAAATTGTGGATTTAAAAGTTCTGTGTCAAAATGATTTATTTATGGCCAGCTTTATGTGTTTTGAAGGCAGTTTCTCAAAATCTGTGCTGGTTTTCTATTTTTTTTTTCCTGGAACATCAGTAGCTGAATTCTCTAATAGGATTGAAATATTGAGTTCTCCTGAAATCCCTGTTTGGCCACTTCAACATACACTTACACTTCATTTGTAAAGCAGAAGAAAAGAGAGTTTAAATAAAATACAAGAACATATTCCATCCACCAACGAAAATACCCAGAAGGGCAAGTTGAGAATTCTTAAAAAAAATACTTAATTTTATAGTTTTCATTCTAAAATTTTCATTAATATTCTATATAAAAATATCTACAGGACGGTAAATAAAATTTTATTGTCCTAACACATCATATATTTTACCTTAACAGTATTATGTCTACAATAGCTCTGTTTGAAATACTGCTTATCCAACTTCATGAACTTCTCTGACAATGAGTTTGTCAGTCTTACTTATTATCTCCATAGTTCATATATTCTCTAAACTGTGACATGACATAATCTGCTTAGTTTCATGCCTGTGATAAAACATTTAAAAAGCATTTGGGAGCAAAAGTACATGTTCCAAACATTCCACTCGGCAGATCAGTTTTTTGAATTCAGAAAGATGCATTTTTTTTCCTTTTAAAAATTAAATTATCTAAGGAAATCCTAACATTTCTCTCCACTCTCCTTCACCTTATTCTCTCTCACTCACCTGAGACAGAAGGCCAAAAATTATTATCACTTTACAGAGATAACTAAATACTGCTGAATTAGTAAATAGCAACCAACAGACTTGGGCCACAAACTCAGTGCCAGTCATTAGGGGCACCCAATAATATGGTTTTAGTCAAGGCCAAAGATAGTTAGGTCTTAGTAAATGAGTTTTAGCAAAACAAAATCAAGGGGTTTTAGAGAAAGAAGCATTAAAAACAAAGGGAAAATACAGTTATAGACAATGTATTTTTAAAAAGTATTAATAACAAAAATTATTTTTAGGTAAGTCCCTTTTTTAAAATTTTTATTTATTTATTTTTAGTCATACATGACAGTAGAATGTATTTTGATATATAATACATACATGGAATGTACATAATCAATCATATGGTCTATTCTATTCTGCTGCCCTTTCTATCCTCCCTGCTTCTCCCCTCCTCTCCCATTCTTTCTCTCTATCCAATCTAATGTGACACACTTTTTTTCCCTTTTTCTCATTACAACACCATATACGTATTCTGTATAACAATGAGGTTCTCCTTCCATCTTCTGTGCAACTCCACTTCTCCCTCTTTTTCCCTCCCACCTATCTTCCCTATTTAGTGGTAGTCTTCTTCTCATCCTCTTCCTCCATATTCCATTTTGAGTCACCCCCCTTATATCAGAGAAGACATTTGGCATTTGTTTTTTAGGGATTGGCTAACTTCACTTAGCATAATCTGCTCTAATGCCATCCATTTGCCTGCAAATGCCATGATTTTATTATTTTTTTAGTGCTGAGTAATATTCCATTGTGTATAAATGCCACATTTTTTAATTCATTCATCTATTGAAGGGCATCTAGGTTGGTTCCACATTCTAGCTATTGTGAATTGTGCTGCTATAAACATTGATGTGGCTGTCCCTGTAGTATGCTCTTCTTAAGTCTTCTGGGTATAGTCCGAGAAGGAGAATAGCTGGGTCAAATGGTAGTTCCATTCCCAGCTTTCCAAGGACTCTCCATACTGCTTTCCAAATTGGCTGTACCAATTTGCAGTCCCACCAGCAATGTATAAGTGTACCTTTTTCCCTGCATCCTCGCCAGCACTTATTGTTGTTTGACTACATAATGGCTGCCATTCTTATTGGAGTGAGATGGTATCTTAGAGTAGTTTTAATTTGCACTTCTCTGATTGCTAGAGATGCTGAGCATTTTTCATGTATTTGTTGATTGATTGTATATCTTCTTCTGAGAAGTTTCTGTTCAAGTCACAAAAGTCAACTCAAAATGGATCAAGGAGCTAGGAATCAGACCAGAGACTCTGTGTCTAATAGAAGGTAAAGTTTGTCCTAATCTTCATCACATGGAGGCAGGCCCCAAATTTCTTAATAAGACACCTATAGCACAAGAGTTAAAACCAAGAATCAACAAATGGGATGAATTCAAACTAAAAAGTTTTTTCTCAGCAAGAGAAATAAATTCGAGGTGAATAGGGAGCCTACATTCTGGGAACAAATTTTTACCCCTCAAACAGATAAAGCTCTAATCTCTAGAGTATACAAAGAACTCAAAAAGTTAAACAACAAAAAAATAAATAACCCAATCCAAAAATGGACCAAGGACTTGAACAGAAACTTCTCAGAAGAGGATAGGTAAGTCACTTTTTAAAGGCAATTTGCTCAAAATAACCTAGTACTATGTAAAAAAGTTCAAAGAGTTAACTGTTTGGTGAGAAAACAGACTCTGATACTTAGGTAAAGGATAACTTAAGACAATTTACAGAAAAACACCTAAATTCTAATTTTCAAAAAACATTCAAATCAGTTTTTATTTGACTTAATCATATTACTTTATGACTAGAACTAGATGGCAGGAAACAAAAATGATTTAAATATTTTTCTTATGAGCATGTACTTCATATTGCTTTGACTATTTTTAAGGTATCAAAATAAAATTATTCTGAATGAAATTAAATAATCAGGGACACACTTTTCAAGACTATTGAAATAGATTGAACATAACTGTTCTAAAATAAAGTGGAGTACAGCTTTGAAGCACTAAGGTGATACAAGAGGCAAAAAGGACTGGAAAATGTTCAGGGCACATTAGCTAATGTGATTAGGTCATTTTATCTGTTTGCCACTTGGTGTTTATGGGTGTGACTCTCATATGCCAAATTCACAGTCAAACATTTCCTTACAAAATACTCTTGTCTGGTCCTTTTCTGACCAGCGACTGCAGTGTGATCATAGACACGGGATGGTGATGGTGGCCGGCCAGCCCCTGGCCACCCAGAGAAAGACACAATGGTTATGGCCACTGCTGCAGCTGTCATCCTTGTAATCTCCACCACCAAGATCTCCACCTCAATGTCTTGCAGCTCCAAGATCTAGGCCAGCATCTCTATGGTGACACAGAAGGGTTCACACAAGGCCATGACTCCAGGGCTGCTTGTGAGCCAAGAGGAAGGCAGGCAGTGGGAGGACAATAATATCCCATGGAAGGTAGAGCAGGCACTGCAGTGGGGTGACAGACCTCCCAGGGCAGGAGCCCCCCCTCCCTAGGCCACTGCTCCTCCTGTCCCTGTTTGCCTCCCACTGGACCTCCTCCTATTTCTCATTATTGATTGTCTTTGTATTCAGATTATTTCCCATTATTTATTGTTTTTGTATTCAGATGTTGATGGTTATGTCAGTTTTATATTTCTTTATTTCTTTCTGAGTAAGAATTGGTCCAAATTATAATAGAAAACTCTGTTTATGCATACTCTTCTACTGCCTATCATCTCTCTTGGTTTGGGCTATGTAATAAAATTTGAATGGTCAATAGTTGGTGTGAAAATTTCTATTATTTTTCCTTGCTTACATTTTGGACTGTTATCCTCAAATCTACCTGGTTTTCTATAATTCACAGGATCTGAAGGATCATCTCCAAAGAATGAAGCTTCAGTCTTCAGTCTAGACCCGGAAGAGAGCATGGAGATAAGAAGAAAATCAATAAATCTAATGGAGATAAACACTCACACACACACACACACACACACACACACACACACACACACACTTTTCATATTCTTTTAAATATGAAGCTTGGGTTTGTAGCTCAGTTGGTAGAGCTCTACCATATTTAAAAAAATTTTAAAAAATAAAAAAGATATTGTACCCCTCTACTATGAAAAGTTTTAAATAAAATAAGTAAATATGTAGCACACCTGTTGCTGACAACATTTTTAAAAATTTTGTACTTTCCAACTGTGCATATTGTACACTTTTTGGAAATATGCTTAGTAATGCTATGTGTGATTTTTCTGGAGGTTGATATCTTTGCTTGCAGTAGATTCTCTGTAAAAGAATGGGCAATTATGTGCCTATTTCAAAAGTCTTCTCCTGTATACCCCCCAAAAAAGTTATATAGCTTTTATCTGCTATCTTAATTTTAGTAGTATTCTTTGATGTTAACACATTTTGTATGATTGTATTTTATAGCTGTATTAAATCATATAGTATTAAATATTAGATATGATTTAATAATGTTAATATGTTTAAACTCATCTTACTTTTTTTCTCAAAAAATTACAGATTCTTATGTTCAGTTTAATTTCATTCCCTATTCAGATGCAGAAAGTGGGGCTCAATTGCAGAATGTGTTGTACCTTTTAACACCTCATATATATATCCCATGTAACAAAAAAGGAAAAAGTAAAATAGCAATCCTAAAAAAAAAAAATATGGCAGGAAAAAATAGTGAAAAATAGAGAAACTGTACAGAAATAAAACATTAACAAAAAACAGACATAATTAAAATTTGCCAAGAGAATGTGAATTTTCATGGTGGAAAAGATCACTAAATGACTCACTCAAAGGTTGAAAATAGAATAAAGACAAAGATAAATTTTTATTAACATTCTCTATTTGGGACTTAAATCTACTTTCTAAATATAGTAATATTGATACTTGGGTATATCCAAAGTAAAATTTTCACAGATCAAAAGTATGATTTGTAATTGACTACAGCTTGGTGTTCAGAGATACACAACATATTTTCAATATTCTCAGGAAAGTATCAAAAATACACTTTTATTCCAATTAAATTTTAATGAGCATATATAAGAATGACACTTCCCCCAAAGACAAAGGAAGACTAGATTGGAGTTGTGACCAACCTCATAATTTTATATTCTCTTGAACTAAGATCAGTTGCCTTTATTTCTATTCAAATGAACATTATCATAATTTGTCTTCTTCATTATCACAGAGAAAAAAAGAGAAACTCAGTATCATATCCTCCAACATTTCTTATATAATACCTTCTCGAATCTTATGAATGTATTTATTATGCTCAAAGCCAGTTACCTAATATTTTCTAAGTTGTTCAATGCAGTAAGCCTGGAGTTTTCCATAAGCATATTCATTTTGGCAGTTAAGTAACTTTGAGATTATTAATCACTCTGTTTGCATAAAAACAAATGAGCTTTAACTCATTTGCATATACTTATTACAAACATTTTCAAAATTACAGAGCAATTACATGAATTACTAAAACAGTAAGACATTACTAATTTAGTTTAATATGACACAACTATGTCATTATTCATATATCACAAAATAGACATTAGTGTTTGAAATTGTAATTAACTCCTAGTTGTAAAAATGCATGTAGTTCTAAATATATTTCATTATCTGAATTAATTCTATAATAATAATGATTTATCCTGCTATACTCAAGTTACTTACTATTATCATTCCTGGAAATAATAATGTTCAAAATTCATTGGCAAGTAAATATTTATAATACTCAACTTGGTAAAATCAAATAAGACATGAGAAGAGATATATTGGGTTAATTCCATTCATTTCAAGTATTTCTCTCAAAAAGATATATTTAAAAAAGCATTTGAGATTAAAAACTTTAGAAAAGATTAATTACTTTGCCTCTGTTGGGGCTTTTAGAAGAAATAATGTAATATATACTTTAAAAAGTCTCTACCTGTGGAGTTGCTGTTTTTGTTAACATCTTTTTAAAATATTTTTAATTGTAGATGGACACAATCATATTTATTTTATGTGGTGCTGAGTATTAAACCCAGTACGTCACATGTGGGAGGCACTCTACCAAATAACTACAGTCCTAGCCCTTTTTAATACATTTTTTAATATTACTTCAAAGGTAATAGTGTTGACAATTTCTAAGTCTAATAACTCAAAATTGTCTGTATGCCTCAGCACCTCTCTAATTTATTCCGTACTTTTTAGGGGATCTTTTTTATGTCTCTACCACATTTCAATATTGCATTACTATCAATTAAAATTGTCATATCTGAAATTTGAGTGGGGCTTCATAGTTTACCAAACATATCAAATGTTTAAAATGATCATTCCATGAATCCTCAGAAAAGTATATTATTCCTCATTCATTGCTAAGAAAATAAATCACAATAAGAAGACTTAAGAGGACACAGCAGAAGATTCAAGACTTCAATAACAGACCTGCTAATATTAATTTTAGTAAAATGTCTTTTACTATCCAAGGTAAATGATTTACCTAGCCTTTTACAAGACTTGTTCATTTCTTGTCTCATACATGATACAAGGCAAACTGAAAACTTGGGACTTGGAGATTTTAGATCTCCTTTCTCTTCTTCCAATACACTGAAGTTAACGAAACTTAGTTTTACCCAAAACACTTCATCCTTAAACATGATCTCTCTCCATCAGTCCTATTTTGCCATACATTAGAAAAGTTATTTTCCCTGAAAAAGGTATCAAAACAGTTTTTTTTTTCCTTTCCAAGGTCTGGTTTGAGTTTCTTCCTGTAATTATGAACCTACCATGACTAATTTTTCCTGGTATCTGGACCACTATGTGTAATTCTAAAACCTTTGATGTTATTTATTTAACAATAATAACTAGTTTTGTTTTGGTTTAGATTTAATATAATACTAAGTATTAGTCAAACTATAAAACAAGAGATAAATTTGTTGGAAAAAATCAATTGCTCTAATTTCATTTAATCAAAGAGCTTCACAAAAGTAATAGCTACCCATCAAGTAGTAAATGTAGTTATATATGAATCACTACATTTTATAGTTCTGATGAGTAAGTATTATTAAAGTAAATTTTTAGCTTGAAGAAGTAACTAATACTTAGTTATTCTGCAATAAATTGTATGTAAGTCTCCAAACACATAATTAAACTTTCAAAATGATGTTATTGAGTTTATTTTAAATTTAGGAAAGATTAGTGACTTACTTGAGGAGATACATCTCAGTGGCATTAAATAGAAAAATATTCAAAAGACAGTTCTTCTGAGTCAAATCATTTGTAAAATATTCTTTCCTCTGTTTTAGAATTTATATGTGATTATTTTCAATTGTTTCAAATCTAATTCATAATTATTTACACTAATAAGAACGAAATTTTTTATTTCATTTAACCCTACAAACTATTTAATGTAGCATTTCAAAATGTTCATCATTAGCCGAAAAAAAAAAAAAAACACTCACTACATAAATATTTGCAGTGAATTAGTTTTGGGGAAGGCTGTGGTAATATATGTGGATTTCTAATTATCAAAAGAAATATTAATTTTAAGATTGAGGAAAAATTCCTTCAGCTTATTTCTTTTCAATACATTGACACAGGTTTTCTTGAAATTCAATACCTTCTAGAAAAGAAACTGATGCTGTATTAACATAGCAAATTTAATTCTACATATTAAAAAGCTTTGCCCTTAGATGATAATGCTCAGTATAAATAACTAATAATATTAAAATATAAGTTTAAAGCATGCATTTGTGCTATAACTAGTGGGATCAAACAAGTACTATCAGTCATAAAATATGGTTATCAGTTCTCAATAATGTTCTCCTTTAAAACTATTTTTCTCCACAAGTGATTAAAATAATGTTAGCTTTATCAGTCATCTTTGACAAATTTTAAGCAAATTTTAGTAGATTGGTAATGATAAATAATATGAATTTTCAGATATAATGAATTACCTCTGGAAATATCATGCACACTAAATTAATGCAGCATTGGTGGGTACTTATTATTAGGAGTTAGAGTTATCATTCACCTCTTTTCCTTTATGACTTAAGGAAATGTAATGCAAATTCCATCTATCAAATGAGAGATGGAATGCTTTTTCACCGCTAGCGAAAACTGAAATCATTGTACTGGAAATTTGCAATTAAGGTAAAGTGTGGAAAGAAATAGACTATTGAAACTCAGTTGCAAAAGAAGGACAGCAGAGAGTTCATAGAACTTTTCTGTGCATTTGTGAAACATTTAGTTCAGCTAGTTCTCTAAGAATAAAGCTCATGACAAATTGTCCATGTGATTCCAGCACTCTCTCTTGAGCTGACTGTAAATGAGGCAGCCCTTGGTGCTCATTGTGCTGGAAGCCATCCAATTCCATCCAGAAAGCTCATTTTAGTGTAAAGCTGCCCCCGCCTCATGTTAGTGTACAGAGAAACTATGTCACTAGTGACCTTATTAAGCAACTGAATCTACCAAACTTTTATAGACTTTGCCTATCATTGGTTATTCTATTTTATTGAACCAATAAATACTCTTAAATATGTATGTAATTTTTTCTTTAAGAGAAGCCAATCTGTTATACACATAAAATTGAGGACAAAACAACTGCAGGATTGAAGAAATTTTAAAAATCTGAGTCATAGATGTTATCGAATCGCTGACCGATTCCATACAGAAACCCACATATCAACCTTGGGAGCACACTCCATACCTACTGTATGGTAGTAAGGAATCAAGGAAGGCAAATTTGGGAAATTGTGCTTTCACAGCTTATTGCCTTTCCTAAGATCCCTGGTAGTGAATTATAAGGTAATACACTATCTATTAAATTAATACAAATCAAGTTTGAATTTCTGTTTGCCTGAAACTCCAAATATGTTAAATAAAAATAAATATGGCTGGAAATACAAACCATGTCTCAATAATGATCCTAAATGTTAATGGCTTAAATTCACCAATTAAAAGACATAGGCTAGCAGACTGGATTAAAAAACAAAGATCCAACAATATTCTCCCTACAGGAGACTCATCTCATAAGAAAAGATATACACAGGCTGAAGGTTAAAGGATAGAAAAAAACATTAATATGCACATTGACTGTGGAAGCAAGCAGGGGTTTCCATCCTTGTATCAAATAAAGTAGACTTCAAACAAAAGTCAATCAAAAGGAATGAAGATGGACATTACATACTGCTCAAGGGAACCATATACCAATAAGACATAGCAATCATAAATGTATATTATTATGCCCCAAACAATGGTGCAGCTATGTTTATCAAACAAATTCTTCTCAAGTTCAAGAGTCAAATTGACCAGAGCACAATAATCTTGGGTGATTTTAACAGACCTCTCTCACCACTGGACACATCTTCAAAACAAAAGTTGAATAAAAAAACTATAGAACTCAATAATAAAATCAATAACTTAGACTTAACTGACATATATAGAATATTTCAACCTGCATCAAGCGGATACACTTTTTTTCTCAGCAGCACATAGATCTTTCTCTAAAATAGACCATATAATATCCCACAAAGCAACTCTTAGCAAATACAAAAAAAAGTAGAGATACTACCATGCATTTTATCAGATCATAATGGAGTGAAATTGGAAATGAATTACAAAATAAAAAATAAAATTTTCACCATCCTTTGGAGACTAAACAATATGCTACTGAAAGAACAATGGGTTACAGAAGACATCAAGAAGGAGATTAAAAAATTCTTAGGGGTAAATGAGAAGATAGACAAAACATATCGAAATCTCTTGGACACTATGAAAGCAATACTAAGAGGAAAATTAATTGCATGAAGTTAATTCCTTAAAAATAAAGTCAACAAATAAATGACCTCACACTATATCTAAATCCCTAGGAAAAGAAGAACAAATCAGCAGCAAAAGCAGTATAAGGCAAGAAATAATTAAAATTAGAGCTGAAATCAAAACAAAAGGAGAAATTGAAAAATTGACAAAAAGTTAGTTTTTAAAAAACAAAATAAATAATATTGAAAGTCCCTTAGCTATGCTAATACAGAGAAGAAGAGAGAAAACTCAAATTACTAGCACACATGATGAAAAAGCTAATATCACAAATGACACTACAGAAATACAGAGGATAATTAGAAATTATTTTGAAAACTTATACTCCAATAAAATAGAAGACACTGAAGGTATAGACAAATTTCTTCAGTCATACAATTTGCCCAGATTGAATCAGGAAGACATACACAACTTAAACAGACCAATATCAAGTGATGAAACAGAACACACTATCAGAAGCTTACCAATCAAGAAAAGCCTAGGATCGGATGTATACTCAGCCAAGTTCTACAAGACCTTTAAAGAAGAACTCCTAAATACTATTTCAGGAAATAGAAAAAGAGGCAGCAACTTCCAAACTCATTCTATGAAGCCAATATGACTCTGATACCAAACCAGGAAAAGACACATTAAAGAAAGAAAACTTCAGACCAATATCTCTAATGAACATAGATGCAAAAATTCTCAATAAAATTTAGCAAATCATATACAAAAACATATCGAAAAGATTGTGCACCATGATCAAATGGGATGCAGCCCATGGATGAAAGGTTGATTCAACATACAAAAATCAATAAATGTAATTCATCACATCAATAGACTCAAAAAAAAATCATATGATCACCTCAATAGATGCAGAAAAAGCACCTGACAAAATACAGCACCTTTACATGTTCAAAACACTAGGAAACCTAGGAATAACAGGAACATATCTTGACATCGTAAAAGCTATCTATCTATGGTAAGCCTCAGGCCAGCTTCATTTTAAATAGAGAAAAATTCAAGGCATTTTCTGTAAAAACTGGAATAAGACAGGGATGCCCTTTTTCACTACTTCTATTCAACATAGTTCTTGAAACACTGGCCAGAGCAATTACACAGATGAGAGAATTAAAAGGATACACACAGGAAAAGAACAACTCAAACTGTCACTATTTATTCATGATATAATTCTATACATAGAAGACCCAAAAAGCTCCACCAGAAAACTTCTAGAAATACTAAATAAATTCAGCTAAGTAGCAGGATACAAAATCAACACTCATAAATCAAAGGCATTTCTGTATAACAGTAAAAAATCCTCTGAGAAAAAAATGAGGAAACTACCCCATTTACAATAACTTCAAAAAATAAGATACTTGGGAATCAACAACCAAAGAGATGAAAGATCTATACAATGCAAACTATAGGTCCCTAAAGAAAGAAATAAAAGAAGACCTTAGAAGATGGAAAGACCCACCTTGCTCTTGGATAAGAAGAATTAATATTATCAAATGACTATACTACCAAAAGCACTATACAGATTCAATGCAATTCCAATCAAAATCCCAATGGTATTCCTCATAGAAACAGAAAAAGTAATCGTGAAATTTATCTGGAAAAATAAGGGACCCAAAAAAGCTAAAGCAATCCTTAGCAAGAAAAGTGAAACATCACTATACCAGATGTTAAACTATACTACAGAGCAATAGTAACAAAAAAGCATGGTATCAGCACCAAAACAGACTGGTAGACCAATGATACAGAATAGAGGACACAGAGACTAACCCCCAAAATTACAATTATCTTACATTAGACAAAGGTGCCAAAAACATGCACTGGAGAAAAGACAGTAACAAATGGTGCTAGGAAAACTGGAAATCCATATGCAACAAAATGAAATTAAATCCCTCTCGCCTTGCATAAAAGTCAACTCAAAATGAATGAAGGACCTAGAAATTAAACCAGAGACTCTGTGTCTAATAGAAGAAAAAGAAGGCCTAATCTTCATCATGTGGTATTAAGCCCCAACTTACTTAATAAGATTTCTATAGCACAATAATTAAAATCAGGAATCAATAAATTGGATGGAATCAAACTAAAAAGTGTCTTCTCAGCAAAAGAAACAATCTGTGAGGTGAACAGAGAACCTACATACTGAGAGCAAATTTTTACCCCCTCACACATCAGATAGAGCACTAATCTCTAGGGTATATAAAGAACTCAAAAAGCATTAAAAAAAAACCAATCAACAAATGGATCAAGGACCTGAAAATACACTTCTAGAAAAGGATATAGAGTCAATCAACAAATATTTGAAAAATTCTAATCATCTCTAGCAATTAGAGAAATGCAAATCAAAACTACTCTTAGATATCATCTCACTCCAGTCCGAATGGTAGCTATTATGAAGACAAACAACAACAGTGTTGGTGAGGATGTAGGGAAAAAGGGCACACTCATACATTACTGGTGGGACTAAAAATTGGTGCAGCCAATATGGAAAGCAGTATGGAGATTCCTTGGAAATCTGGGAATGGAGCCAGCATTTGACCCAGCTATCCCTCTTCTCGGTGTATACTCAAAGGACTTAAAAACAGCATCCTACAATGACACAGCCACAACAATGTTTATAGCAGCACAATTCACAATAGCTGAACTATGGAGCCAATCTAGATGCTCTTCAGTGGATAAATGGATAAAAGAAATGTGTCATGTATACACAATGGAATTTTACTCTTCAATAAAAGAGAATAAAATCATGGCATTTTCAGGTAAATGGATGGCGTTGGAGAACATAATGCTAAGTGAAGTTAGCAAATCCCAAAACAACAGATGCTGAATGTTCTCTCTGATATAAGAAGGCTAACTGATAGAGGGGTAGAGATGGGAAACATGGGAGGAATAGATGAAATCTAGATAGGGCAGGGGGTTGGGAGGGAAAAGAAGGGTCAGGGGACTAGCAAGGATGTTGGAATGTGATAGACATCATTATCCAAAGTAAATATATGAAGACACGAATTGGTGTCAACATACTTTATATACAACCAGAGATATGAAAATATGTGCTGTATATGTGTCATAAGAATTTTATTTTTTTAAATCAATTTAAAAAACACTGGCAAAAAAGAAAAAGAAAATGAAAAAAATAAAAAAGAAAGAAAAAAAGAAATGAGAGAGTATATGCTAAAAACCAAAACGAAAACTAACAATAAAACCCCAGAATTCTTCCAGTAATCATACTGTGGAAGTATTGCAATTTTGACTGATATGTATTATGGGACAAAAGAAATGAGCATTTATGAGACATGAAAATTAAATTATTCCCTCTATGCTTCCAAACCAGAGTTATCAATATGGAAGAAACAGTATTCAAAAAAATAAAGATGATAAATAGAAGCTCTACTCTCAATTAAGTATCAATATACACATGGAAGTATAAAGTTCATAAGCATGTATGTGTATACACACATAAAATATATACACACATATAAAGACACGATAAACATGTAAAATATATACATATATACACACATATAAAGATATAATAAGTAAATACTTACATATAGACATATTAAAGTATATCCTCAAATCCTCCCATCCCCCTCCTGTCTCTCCCAGGTCCAGTGGAACTGAAGGGTCCCTGAGTGTTGACAGAAGGATGCAGTAGTCACTGTGAGCCAGCATGCCTGGTGCAGTCAGCCAATGACTGCACCTCCTAGCAACCCTGGTGAGTGGTGCTGGTAGGTGGGTGAGAGGCCATAGGTCAGATTGGCCACTCCCCCCTGTAGACCCATGCTCCACTTCCAGTGGCTGAGAAAGTGAGTGTTGCATTTGTTAAAAATAATGTGTCTCTGGGCATTGGTCCCTAGATCCTCCCTCATACCATGGCAGGTGAACTGGTGCTTGTCTTGTATCTTCCTCTGATGTGGCTGGGACAGGAAGCTCCTTGCTTGCCTGCACAGGGTGAGTCAGAGTGCTGTCCGTCTACCCGTCTGTGACATGGGCAGATTTCCGGAGAGTGACCAGGATGCAATATTTCTATTTGTGTATTTATATAATCTAATATAGAAGAGTATTTAAAGCCACAATTAAATATCAAATTTTTTTCACTAAAATATATTTCTTCTTATACACATCAAATTTTGTCTCTTGTTATTATCCCATAGATTTCTTGTGTGCTAGATAAGCATTATGAACTTTCGTAGATTATTTTCACTTATATATCTTTTGCTAGTATACACAAACAATCCATGGTAAGGTTTTATTTACATTGAAGCTAATTATATCTGATCAATATATTAGTTTTTTGGGGGGATGCACTCAAGTAATTTTAAATGATACAGAAAATTAAACTCACACTGCCCTTAACATAACACTTTCTCTTCTGGTATTTAGTAAAAATGGATCACAAAACTGTTAAATTTGTGCTGTTCTGCTGACAGTAAAACTTAATGAATGCCCGTATGCTATCAAGTGCAAGTTAAAAGAGTAGAGCTAAAGAAATTTTTTTTATTGTATGTGAAATGTGAGTATTTTAGAAAGTAAATTGGCTAAAAGCAATTTAATGAGGTACCTTCTAAATTGAGGTGATAAGAAGGCTTTGTAGTGCTGCAGTCTGGCTGGGTAAAATAACCGGGAGGTGATAAGCAACTTGAAGGTTGAAGCGGGAACTGCTTTATTGAGGAGAAACTCAGAGGGAACTGAGCAGGAATTCAAGGTATCGGGTACCCAAGGTAGCAGGCACCACTTTATTGCGGAACAGCAGAGGTATATATACCTAACTGATTACACACAGCTTGACTCAATTAGCATTATCTAGATACAGCAGTCAGCCAAGAAGGAATCCTTATCATCTTAATGGCTCCGTGGCGTTGACTCACAAACCACTCCTCCTGGCAAACTGCCAGATGCCATCTTTACTTGATTTATGGTCCCCAACATTTTAGACGTTGTGAGAAAGCAATTTAAATGTTCCTGATGATGTCTAAGAGGCCTTGGTGCCTAGAATCAATCTAAATCTAAAATTAATTCAAGGATATTGAATAGGAACACTGTGTCCCCTACCATTTTTGTATTTATCTTTGCTTGTTGATCTGCAATCACTCTTAAGACATTAATTATTTATTGTACTGTTCCATTTAAAGAGTCAGAGAATGAAGACATAAATCTCCAAAGACCAAAGTGATGTTCCTGAACAGGAAGTTTCTCTATGTGTCCTGTATCCATGACTACTTTTTAATTTTTCATTATATTTCAACTATAATTGGAAAAACTCTCATATTACTTTCAGGTCTATATTCATGTAAGTTTTGACTTATCTCTTTAATGTCCCAACTTCAAGAGATAAGTCAAAACTAATAAAAATAATTTATTATTTACCAAAGAGATATTTAGCCTAAACTTCTATGATAAATATGTCTTTGGTAAATAATAAATTAAAACACCTCATGATGTATAAAGCCATAAATAACTTTCCACATCATTTATTATTTACTACCAGCAAGACATCTGTTAAGAGTTTACACACATTATCTAATTTAACCCCTATGGTTCCTAATAGGCTCCATTTAAAGATGCTCAAAGATCACTGACTTTTCCAAATTTTGAAATATTAATGGAGAAAATGGGCATTTTAACCCAGTTCTTCTCAGGCTGAAAATCAAGTATATTATTGTTTAAAATATTAAATACAAAATCATAACTGTGTGAAAAATTTAATGGCCAATTTTTAATATTACATTGAACTGGCTTTATGTAGAAAAGGCTAATGTAAGAAAAGGTAATGAGAGATTTGACTGCAAAATTATTTTAAATGATTTCACAAAAAAAGAATCCATAAATTGCAGATAAAATTAGTATTATATCTATCAAATAGTAAAAATTTACATGAAAAAGTGATATTATCAATTGAAAAAAAAATAATGCTTGTACAATTAGGAAGAGACAGGGCACATACCTTACTAAATAAGAAATACAGAAGCAGCATTAACTTATAAGAAATGCTGAAATACATAATAATTAATATGTAAAAATTTTTAAGGTGAAAAATCTTTTTAGAATTTGGAGATGGGCAATATATTTAAAAAAAAATCTAAAAATATTTGTAAAAGAAAAAATTGCTTTGAAGGAAAGAAAAGAGAATTCCAGGTTTTAAATATGTTGGAAGGGAGAGAGAAAAAAAAAGAAAAAGGAAGAGTAACCAATATGAAAATCACTCAAATCAGTCAATGTAATGAAAAACCAAAATAAATAAATAAACAAACAAACAAACAAATAAATAAATAAATAAATAAAAAACACCAATGCGCAACAAAATGATCAAACTTACTGGATTTAAAGTCCACTACTTATGGTGAAAAAAAGATAAATTTATTACCACCATATATTACAAACGTAATATAATATTACCTTAGACTAGAAAAATGAAGAATAGTGTTACTTTATTAGATAGTTAACAACTTATGCAAATGCCTGGAATTTTATTGAGTTTGGATCTGAGAATTAAACCAAGTGTAGTTATTGATTCATTAGTAGCACCATATGAAAGTATTATATTAAAGACTTTTATTATAATACTTACTATAATCAAACTGTGTTCAATTAGTCAAAAAAAATTGTTCAGTTTTCCTACAGGTATTCTCATTATTAAAGCATGCATATTACCAGTAAATAGTTTAGAAAACATTGACTAATTGTTGGGTTTTCAGTACCCTCCTTTTTGTGAACCATAAATGTTGACTGACTTTAACTTTGCTTTCTTTGCTGTGCTTACAATATCACTGAAAATATCAAGACCTATTTCATAGCCACTGAATTTTGTGGAATTGCCTAACCCTACAACTGGTAAAATTGGAAAAAAACATATTATCCTTACAAATTAGTGGTGTGGTAAACTTGACAACAAAGCACACAATATAGACTATGAAATCCTGACTTGGCACTAGTAGAGCAGAAAATAAGTAATTATAACAAGCCATAAACTGAATGTAAGCTAGGAACCTATCATTATTTTTAGTTCATTTGGTCTCTAATAATGGCACTTTGTTCTATGTGATATTTGTGGGACCTAGAGCAAGTGGTTTAATCTCCCTGAGCTATAATTAATTCATTTCTGAAGTGGAAATCTGAGTTGCTGCTTACTCAGCCTGGAGTTGGAAGGATCAAATATGATCAGGCACGTGCAATCATTGTGATCCAAATCCAGCCTCCTACATCCAGGAGCAGATTAGAAGAAGTGCAGAGAGGATACATCCACACAAATGGTGCTGATTAGCCAGTGCTGGACCCCAAACATCGGGCACACATGCCTTGCCTGTCTCAGTCCTCCTTGATGTGCCAGGATCCTCAGGTGTCAGAAATGTGGATTCACGTAAGAGACCAGGGAATTTAGGTTATAGGATTTCTAGTAAATAGCTTTCCATGTCTGTGGAAAGGGAAGAAATGATGGGACACTGCATGACATTAGACCCACTCTGGAAGGATACAATGTCGAAAGTCTAAAGGAAGACTCACAGAGTCCACTGTTGTGTGTTCAACTCCAGATATGGAGTGTGGATCACTCAATTATTATTGATACATCCAAAGGTGTTTCAGCTCACAAGAAATTGCCATGTCTTCATAAGAGTTACAAATGTTGAAAAGTATTTTGCATTCAGTAGGTGCTCAAATGCTGGGATAGCAATAATTTACACTAGCATTAAAAATTTTAGTTTTGTGGGAATTGCCTAACCCTATGACTGGTAAGTTTGGGAGAAAAAAATATTATCCTTACAAATTAGTGGTGAGGTAAACTTGACCAAATGGTCATAGCACATTAGAATACCAGGCAGAGAGATGGAACAAATCATCAATGGCTTGGGAGGAAAGAAACTAATAAACTCAGTAAAGACAAAAAGCAAATCAAAGGCTGACATAAGTATACTTTTTATACTTTTTGAAGAGAAGTCTGCATATAAGATGGCTATCAGATGTTTTCTGTCAGACAACTAAACAAAATAATTTCAGCAGGAAAATGTTACATTAGACATGACTTTCTCTCTGAGAGATTTTACCTCCTTCGTGGGACTTCAACTACACAAATAATTTGTGCATCTGTTCTATATTCTGACTGCTAAAAGCGCCTGCAGAGAAAGGCCTATGTGATCATTAATGAGTCCTCTCTACCTAGCTTCATGTCAAGCATTCAGAATATACACATTTCACATGTATTTTACTACTAATTAAATCAGCAGTTTTGAAAAGCAATCCTTCATACAACTATCCCCCCACACACATCAAATTTAACCTAATTCTGTTTATCTTTCCACCAATAAACTAGACTCTAAATATCCGAATCCTTTTTGAATGCATTGCTTACCTTTTATAACCATTCTGCTTGCCCGTAACTAGTTAATGATTCTGCTCTATTCTTTCTTCACTACCTCTTTGTGTATGTTTTCTTCTTTATAGAAATTCTGTTCCTATGACTCTCACTCAGATGTTTCATTCATGTTCAAACACTAACTAACCTCTTTGGTGTGTTATGAGTCTCCATATTTTCATTCAAAATTTCAAACCATATTTTAACTTAGGTCATCATTCCAAGACACTGTTTTCATTTTTTCTGTCCAAAAACATTTCCACACTTGTCTCCAAGTTTTTGCAAGTTGCCCTAAGATTCACCATTGCCTGAAATATTTCTGAAGCTTTCTCAGTGCTTCCCACAGTATTCCTAGGCTGTTCTAAACAACTTAACCTATGGTCTGAGCCAGAAAATTGACTGGTGAAAGCGGGATACAAGCTATCCTGCAGGCCATTGTTACAAGTAGTTCTACTTCCAGATGAACAGCCCCATCCTATAACTCGGTAAAGTTTCAGTGTGTTAATGTCAGTTAAAAAAAAAAGGCACTCTTTAAAAATATTGTACATACCCATTTACAAAATTATGTTAGGGGGGAGTGAGATATAAGTCTTGCATTTGGAGTATCTTCCATTTTACAAAGAGTACATTTTTTAACCATGAAATTTTGTATTTAACATGTAGTGAATACAACTCCTTTTACATTAATCTTGGATTTATTTCCCCACTTAGGGTATAAAACCAATGACTCCTTACCAATATAAATTATCTCATAAGCACTTGGAGTGCTGATGGATACACAAAATACATCTATTATTGACTTTTCACCCAAATTGTTTCTTTAGAGAAATCTAAGAGAACTATAAATGTTCTTACTTCCATAACTCAATGACAAGTGACAGATAGTTACTAAAGAAACTAGATGTAACAGGTGGGTAAGATAACCAAAAGGGAGAGATTTGTCCAAACATAAATGCTATTTCATACTCCCCCCAAAAAGTTTATTTTTACATTGTATTTTGTTTTGCAAACTGACAAAAGAACTGGCAGGTCTCAGGAAGGTTTTGTGTTGCGCCCAAGGTTGGGGGCAAGAATTTTAAAAGGATCAGTGAATCAGATGTAATATAGGCTCTGTTGGAGCCACCCAATCCATTTTGCTGACAGTCAGTATTTCCACTTTTAAAAAAGCTGTATTGGCATTTCCATCAGCTCAAAAGAACTTTATTCCTGTTTTCATTCTGACATACTTATTATGACTTTGTTCACTAAGCAGAAGGAATTATGGGAAATGGAAACTTGATGTCATGTTTTTATTAAGGAGCCATGAGCATATCTTCAGTGAGAAACTAAAGAAACAAGCAGAGTTGTATGTTTTCCTTTCAGGTAGGAAAGAAAAAAAAATTTAAAAAGGCCTCATTCATTCCATCTAATACTGTGATTTAGTTAACTTGGAAAACAAAGTAGCATAAAATGAGAAGGCTTATGTCCGAAAAAGATTTTTATATTTTAAACAAGTAATGCAATGATTTTATGAATTTAACAACAACAACAGGAAAAAATAAAATAAAAAATCCTCTGCAGATTTATTCTCTGAAGGCATGAGAAGAGGAACGGCCAGTTAAGAAAGGAATGTTAAAAATCTGGATTTTTTTTGCCTTCTTTAGAGTTGTAAGTTGAGAGAATGGAATGTTTGCATTTCAAAACAAGGTACCCATCTTCAAATCTAAGTGGAAATACTTAGTCATAAACTATATTGTCCCTTTCTTTATAATAGACATCTTCTTGCAACCTGCTGGTAAATTAAACATTTTATAAACCAAATGTTTTCATGGTAAATTTTATGCTATTAGTGATACTCTATTTAATTATGTTGTGAAATGTCAACTTCAACTTTTAAATATCTTGGCTTAATATCTCCATTAAGCAGATCTTCACCTTCATTCACATAATTTGCTAGAGAAATGCTTAAATAATATCATGAGGTCCTTGATGTGTAAGATGCTTGTTAAATGCACATTTATACCCAGTTCTCACAGCTCCTAGCATATATGTGCATGGGAGGAAGTGGAAAGCCAGGCTGCCCACAAATAAGAAGTACTATTAATATCTCTTTACGTTTTAGTTCAGAGGTCTTAATTTTTATAAATCTAATTTATTCTAAATGGGATTGACCTATATTTAGTTGGCTAATGTGTTTAAAATTAAGATAGTGTTACACATGTCTCTTCTTTTTAAGTTTCTACTTTGAGCTTAGTAAAATTTTCTTCAGAAAAAGTCATAAGCCCTTGAGTATGAGTGAGTCATCGTGAACTGAGAGATCTGCCATAGCATGAAGTTACTTTGAAAGTGTTAAAAAGAAGGTTGACCTCATTATTTTTTGTAAAAATTCACCAAATATCAAGGAAGTCAAAACCGCCTAGAAAAACAATAAGGTATTCTGCAAAGTTGCTTGTTTTGAAATCTAAAATCTAGTACATGGAAGAATTATCAAAAGGTAGTGGGTGCATATAAAATAGGCTGTTAAGAAAAATGGCTTTGAACCTGAAAAAAGAATGTCATTCATTAGAAACCAAAACTTACCACAGAATGTCTACATATGGCCATTATAATAGGAAAATTAAATATAGAATGGCTCTTTTATAAAAAAAAATATTGAGTTTATGACTACAATCTTAAAATAAGATGGCTATGTGACATAAATTTAAAGGAGCATTTTTTCCTTGTAGCCTAAACTTAAAATAGCCTCATACTGGTTTTCTAACCAGGTATCTCCCAAGGAACTTGGTAGGTTTTCACCTCATCTTCCCTATAGTGGATGTGTCCTCACAGGTCAATGTCTGGGAAAACATAAACCGTATTCTTAGTTGTCTAGAAGCATAATTTTATTTTTCAGAGTTATGTCTGCTTTTGTCTTCCTTTTAAAACAATTCTTAAGAACTCTTAGATAAGTGTGTTCCAAAGGAGTTTGAATTTTACCTTTCTATTTGACATTTACTATGTTTAAAGGCTTTGAGACACGGAATTTGGACCTGGAAATATGGGTAGTATCATTTGATCTTCAGGGATGTGAATCTATCGTGGTACATTAGTGCTGACATGACTGAAATCTACTTCATGCAAAAAAAATCTGATTGGTCTATAGTGTGGTTCAAACAGAATAACTGGGGTTGCTTTTGCATTTTGTAATGGCATGTGTATTTTATCAAAAGAAAAGCACCTAGATTATAAATTGCAGTTAATTAATGCCTGTGTAATTTTTTAACCTACTGAAAGGAATAGTGACAATTGAATAATTACTATTGAATAATTACTGTTGCCCTTTGGTGTACAATTACCTGGGATGTGAAATAAACTTAAAACAACTTTATTCCTAAAGGTTTTCTCATGTGCTTTTTGTCCCAGAACAAGCATTGCATTCTTTATAAGGCCTGCTCTGAAACCACAGAGCAAACAAAAATCCAGCTTTAAATGGAGCTATTTTCTCAGGGACTTGCTAGGATATGGAATTTTGGATTATGGGGTATGCAGATTTTCGGTGCTGCAAAAAAGATATTAACAAAATAGGCCTCTTGCAAGGTTTCCTTCTTCTACAGCTAAAGAAATGAAGATCCAAAGCATTTCATATATTATTCAGTATCATTGGAACCTGAAACAGAACTAAGTATACTGGTTTGTTCTTCACTCAGCTTGTTCACTTTTTTCCCACTACACAGGAATGAAATGATAAAATCTCTATCAATACAACTTCTTCCTATTTATTAAAAAAAACTAAAACAGCATGAGGAAAAGACTAACAGTAAACAAAGACAAATGGGGGGAGAAAAAGGGAGAGAGAAGGGAAAGCATATGGAAATGGTAGGAGACCTTCCATGATACACAAAATTATAAGAGGTTATGAGGGGCAAGGAGGAGGGAAAAAAAGGTGATAGAATTGAACAACAGCAGAGGAGGTAGAGAGGGAAGATAGGAGGGGAGGGGAGGGGAGGAGAGATAGCAGGGTATAGGAAAGGTACCAGAATACAACAGTCACTAAAATGCCATTAAGTAAAAATGTGAGTATGTAACAGATGTGATTTTGCAATCTGTAATTGGGGTAAAAATGGGAGTTCAAAACCCAATTGAGTCAAATCTATGAAAGATGATATATCATGAGCTCTGTAATGTTTTGAACAATCAATAATAAAAAAAAAACTAAAACAGACTAGTTGAAGATGTGGTTCAACTGAGTATAAAATGAGAGTGGCTTATTTAAGATTATTTGTAAAATACATGAGATTAGAGTTGGCCTTTATATGGGCACCTTTTTTTAGTATCTTTTAGCATTTATAAATGATTCATCTCATGAGATAGTGAGGTTACTTTTGTATTGTACTCCAAATTAAAGTGCATATTTAGTGCCCTTGGTGGCTGGACTATAATTTACCCAAGGCGTGACTGTTACATAATGATTCTGATTTTTCTGTGTGATTTGTGAAATCAGTCTCATTCCTTTATAATCACATTAATCATATTATATTGTGTATTTAAAAATAATTCCTGTGTTTAAAAAGTGCCCCTAATAGTTTTTCCTTATATTAATAGGTCAAACCCATGGGAAGAGGAAAAATAGAAATGCCAAGCTATAAAAACTATAATGGAACTTAATTTTTTGCTCTTAATCCTGCTGTCTTATATGTATGTCTCTCTCTCACACACACACACAGACACACACACACACACACACACACACACACACAGCCCTTAAATTCTGTGAACCACTTTGGGTGCATCTATTTTTAGACCTAAATTTTGTGTATATGTTGCCATTTTTTTATTTAGTCTAATGGATTTCAGTCTACCTGGAGATTTTCTTTATCCATAATATCCTGTAGTCCATAAAAATTCCCCCACAAATATAATGTGTCCTAAAAACTCTGTGCCAAACAAATCTTCCTAGAACTAAATACTTCCTAGGTACTCACCATTAAGGAAAGCATGGAGTGAGGAACAGTTGTGCTGACTCAGCATCTCCTTTTCCCTAAGTTCTTATACCTCTTTAAATGGACTGTCACTACCTAACTTATGTGCTCCTGTTCATGCTGAAGCTGCTACCTTTCACCTGTTCACTGCTGGGACATGTCAAAAGCCATTTCTATTGCATCTTGTTAGTCTCTTCTTCCCTTTAAGCTTAATTGTCAACTACCTTGGTTTTTCCCATTTGTTATATTTTGTTTAATTTACTCTTACCTATGGAAGTTATTTTACCCTAAATATAAACCCTTTGGAGATTAGGCTATATCCATCTCCACATTCACCTTAAAAATAGTTTAGGAATCATTTGGGTAATTTTCATTGAGTGTGGGCAGTTCAACAAATATGGAATACATTCTTGGTCTTGAAATTTAGTGGGTAATCCCCCCAGAATTCACCTCAAAATTTGAACAACAGTTCCACCCACTACTTCTGGTGTGCTTGGGTAACTCACATTCTACACATTTTTTCTTCTTACATGGAAAGGTGGAGAAACATTATATGAACACACACAAAAGGTTTGTATACTTGGATCATTGCAGATGATGTCCAAATGAGAGACTTTATTCCTCACATTCTCAACTATGACCTCCTGACTTAGAAACAGTTGTCATGAGAGTGATTGTTAATTACTTATTCTGTTCAGGGTGTGGGGCTAATTACTTCACTTTTATTAGACGAACTCATATATGTATACTGATGTTAATAGAATGCCATTCACAACTGCTGTTTCCTCATGTTATGTGTTGGCAAGTACACGTTATCATTGAAGCAGGGCTGTGATTGATGCTTGAGTCTCTGAGCCCATGAGTTTCTTTTAAAGCCTGTTTTTATTAAACCCAATTCGTGGAATGTTTAATGCATATATCAGTGAACAATGGCACAACACTAGACCATTGTTTTTTGCCTGTTTATTACTACTGAGGAGCTGGTTGGAATTTGTTCACATTCCAGTATTGCATGAGAGGTAGTGTGGCACACAGTCATAGCCCAGATTCTGGGTGCTCTGTGGCAACTCAGCCATGGCTAGATGTTATGGTTGCTGGCCCAGTGACTAGATCACAGGCATAACAACATTTTATTTGCTGCCTCTTACTTAATTTTTAGAAAAGGACACACTTTGCTACACACCCCTGTATGCATTTAGTGATTTATATCACTCATTTCTAGTCAAACTAGCTGATAAATACAAAGAAGGCCGAGTTTCTTTTATTCATTCTCTGGGCTAAGAATGTCAACTATGATCATCCATTGAATATCCCTGCCATGTAAAGTACAGAAAGAAATAACATAGAGAGAATTAAGGAAAGGTAACTTTAGCCATAAATTCTGTAAAAGATAATAAACTTAAAGATCCTTCTCCGGACAGCTGATTTTGTCTTCTGCATAGATTTTTTTTAGGTTTTCTTGAGTCCTCTCCTTTTCTCTTCCCTCTCATTTACTGTGTAATATTTCAGATCCACAGACAATGATCTGAAGCAGGAACCTTATGGCTTGTTGGAAGAATCACTAGAAAATGAGCTAGAAGAAGAAAGGAGGATGAGGCTTTAGGACAGGGGTTTTTCTAAGGGTTCTGTTCTGTGTGTTATGGGATCCAACTTATAATTTTTAAAGGCTACCACACCTTTCCTGAAGAGTAGAAACAAGGGACTAGGTAGAGGCTCTCCTGTGACTTAGTGGGATCATGACAGAGAGTAAGATGAGATGGTAGCAGTGCAGGTGTTGAGAAGTGGCCTTGTTGTAGTTATATTTGAAACTGGATCTGCAGAACTTGCAAATAGAATGAATATATTTGGAATAAGAAAAGTATCAAACCCCATTTTTAGATTCAGATTCTGAACATTTGTGTGAAAAGTGAAACTATCCACCATACCTGTGCAGTTGGTTTTGTTGGGGGGTGTGGAACCTTAATCAAGAATTGGCCTTGCCATCTAGTCAGTTTGAGTTGCCTATTCTATATATCCAGTTGGAGATGTCAAGGAGGTAGTTGAAAGTAGGAATCTGTATCTCAGTTGGAGGATCAAAATTTAAACACACATGTTCAAGATTCTTATTGATAGCAGCTGATTAAAAAAAATCTTAGGGCTAGTTGCAGTTACTCAGGGTGAGAATATGAAGTGAGATCTAGGGTTAAATTCTGATACACTGAAGGTAATTGGAGAAGGAACGCCATAGGAACAGGTGTTTAAGTCAGCTTTTTTGCTGCTGTGACTAAAAGACATGCCAAGAACAATTTTAGAGATAAAAAAGGTTTATTTGTGGGCTACAGTTTCAGAAGTCTCAGTCCAGAGACAGCTGGCTCCATTTCATGGGGCTAGAGATGAGGCAGAACAACATGGTGGAAGAGTGTGGTGGAGGGAAGCAGCTCACAGGATAAAAAGGAAGGAGAGAGAGAGAGAGAGAGAGAGAGAGAGAGAGAGAGAGATTTCACTGCCCAGATATAAATATACCCTAAAGGCATACTCCCAGTGACTCACCTCTTCTAGCCACACCTTACCTGCCTTCATTTACCAATCAGTTAATCCCATCAGGAGGCTAATTCATTGATTGTGTTAAGGCTCTTATAACCCAAACATTTCTCCTCTGAACCTTCTTGCTTTGTCTCACAGGTGAGATTGCAGAAGGGTACACCTAGGAATTAATTTTATTTAGATTGTAGCTGATTGTTGATTTTGTTGGCTCTCCTTAGTACTCGTTTTTTTTTTTTAATGTATAATGTTTTAAGAATTTCAGGCTCATTGTGAATGAGATTTTAGTTTCCAACTCTCAGTTGTTACCTTGCGCAAACCCCACCTCTTCCACAGCCCCAGCCTTATTCCTTGAAGTCCAGTGGCATCCAGGCTGCTGTATCCTCCTTCTGGTATCTTTCATGGTCTGCAGAGGCAGAACTCTCAGGTGCCCCTGCTTGTTTCCTATCAAGTTGAGAGTTTATGCTGGTTCATCTCTGATCTTCAGAGGTGTTTATTTTGCCCTCAAGTATAGCTAGTTAGTTTCTTTCTTTCTTTTTATGCCCCTTTAAATTTATTATTATTGCTGTGCATTGGGACCCACTCTGCCATGTCTTCCTATCAGAAACTCTTAATACCTTGAATTTATAGACAATAAAAATCACACTTAATAATTCTTTCATCATTCCTATTTAGGTGTACTGCCCTTGTTTTTAGACCCATTCTGTAATGCCATGCTATCAGAACGTCTTTAGATCTTTAGTTTTAGATTTTTTTTAAAAAAATCACTTTAATAGTTCTTTTATCATTACTGCTTAGGTGTTCGTGTGCAGTTTTCTTTCAGTCATTGTCCTGTTGTATATTAAACTGGAATGAGTTGAACTGGAGCTCAGAAATGCTATCTCTTTAAGTTACTGGAACACTATCTTTTGCTATTAGAACTTCTTTTTAGGGTTCATGCAGTAATTCTTCAAAAAGTTGGAAAACATCTGGAAGTGGTGGCACAAACCTGTAATCCCAGCACTGCGGAGGCTAAGGCAGGAGGATCACAAGTTCAAAGCCAGCTTCAGCAAAAGCAAGGCGCCAAACAACTCATTGAGACCCTGTCTCTGAATAAAACATAAAACAGGGCTGGAGATGTGGCTCAGTGGTCGAATGCCTCTGAATTTAATTACCAAAAACAAACAAAAAAAAGTTGGAATATTGGTAAGGTGCCCTGCATTGAATTGTTAGTACCAAAAAAAAAAAGAAAAGAAAAGAAAAAAAGTTTGGAAAGTAGTGAATTTAGAGACAATCACAAAATGATATATTGAGTTTTTCAAGTTATATAATGATGTTTCCAAGTTATATAATGATGTTTCCTAAATACTAATCTATTATTAGTATTCTTGCATTAATGAATGTACATGAGAATTATTAATTTTTATTCGTACTTTAGGGATTTTATGAAATTGTTTCAAATAACTTCATTGCCTTTATAAAAGAAATTGTAACATTGCTGAATTTTTAATGGAATTCTTCATATATGAATACTTAATACACATCATGTTGCTAATGTTAAAAAGTGTAGGCAGCCTTTAGAAATAACAGAGTTTGTGTTACTTTGATTAAATGTTTATAGTTTGTTTTCTGTTAAAAGTCCAACTTGGCTGCTTAGGAAGTACTTCCCAGCACTTAGTGATGCAACCATTTGGTAAATGGGCAGTTAAAAAATGGAGGTCAGCTTTGAAACTGTGAGTTATATATTATTATGACAGTTTTTTAGGAATTATATATACATTGCTATTCATATTTGATCATAATCTTTTTCTGCTACTAGCAAGTAAAGGAATAAACATTTATTAAATTGTTGGGTTTAGAATAAAGTCTTATACTTTTAAAACTATTACCAGGAAATGACTTTGTATAAAGTAGTTTAATAATTTATTGGACTTTAATTTTAGTTAATGCAATATCACATAATCCCAGTAGGGCCAATTTGTTTAATGAGCAATATGTTCTTTGTACCTCTTTCTTTTTTTCAAGAAACAGGTAACATCCCTTTTTTACCTTTAATGTATCTGTAGTGCATTTTGAGCATTTTGAGGCCACATTTTTAAACTCAGTTGAGACAGGTTTATTTTACTTGCCCCCTCCCCTTTCTTACTGGCATTTTGGGAAACTTCGATTATTTAAAATTTGTTTTCAGTAAAATGTATATTGAAAAGTCTCTCTTCTTTAAAAGACAAGGAAAACCCATAGTTAATTAGAATTCTGTATTGATGTAAGTGGACTGAAATATGGAGCTAGCTAAATTTGCCTCAAATTTCAGTGACTAATAGCCATTCAGTTGAGACAAGGGAAAGTTAGCCACCTGTATTCTGTGATCATAATTTAATTAGAGGTAGTGCCCTTAAAATTTTCAGTGTAATTTGATAAGGGCACATTCTACCCAAAAAAGGGGTGGGGGAGAAAAAGAAGAAGTGAAGAAAGGGAGAGAAAATAATTCTGCCTGAACACTGATAATTTTATATATTTGTAGCTGGATTGTATCAAAAGATAGAGTTTTCATTGCATTGTATGGCATAAAAATGCCTAAAGGAAAAATATCAATGAAGTGAAGAACTTCGTAAATTTTGAGTTATAAAGATACTAATAATTAATCCTGATCCTAATCCTAATTCTACTAATTCAAAGATATTTTTGGATCATACTGTCATATGTCATATGATCATACTGATCATGTTTTTGGATCATAGTGTCACTTCTAAGGCTGTATTTTAATTTAATTGCAATCTAAGATAGGTTTGTCAGTTCCCCCATATTTAAAAAAAATGATAAAATTTTTGTGTTTGGAAAAAAGAAAGTGAAAAATATTGTTCAAGGTTTTTCCATCATATCTATAAACAAGGTACTTTTTGAGAGAGAGAGAGAGAGAGAGAGAGAGACAGAGAGAGAGAGAGAGAGAGAGAGAGAGAATTTGAATACTTACTTTTTAATTTTTTTCGTGGAAACAACATCGTTGTTTGTATGTGGTGCTGAGGATCGAACTCGGGCTGCATGCATGCCAGGCGAACACGCTACCACTTGAGCCACATCCCCAGCCCCAAAACAAGGTACTTTTAATAACAGAAACAAGTTGACTCCAGCAAATTATATATTTCTTTCTAGAAGAGCCAAAGATTGATGATATTTGCCTTACTTTTTTCATCTTCAAATTTCAACTTTGAATTTAATTTTAATTATTAAACATGTCTCTTGCTTTAATCTATTTTCACTTAATGTTTTTATCACAAAAACATCTTTGAAAGCACAGATGGTGGAGACGCTGATCTTGGATGAGACCCCTTGTTAGCAGGACATTATGCTAGGTCACCCCACAGCTTCCTGAGTACTGCTCTTTGGGAGATGCCTCCTGTGGATTTTCTGTCCTTCATTTGGCTATCATCAGGGCCTCTCCCACTAGCTTGGATCCCCATAATCTGAATGTCCATTAATGATCCCTAATGAGTCTGAGGCTCAATATTCATTGATGAAAACATCATTGTACCCAAGAAGAAGTAAAGTGGCTGCCTTGTCAGATGACTGTTCTGTACTGGGGGGAGGGCCCTGAGGATATCCAATCCAGGGATGGTACACGTAGCAGACACAGCTGGTCTCTCCTGTCCCGAATCCAGATGGCACTTCTTTCCTAACAGAATCTTAGTTTTTCTGAGGTTTAGAAACGGAACCAACTAAAATGCTTCTTTCTCCAAACTCCCATTCAATGAGGTGCTTCCATGTCAGACAATTTTAGCCAATGAGGTGTAGAAGTCTATTAGAAATTCTTGGAAAACGTTTTGTTTCTAGACACAAGTATTCTTCTCTTCTTTCTCCTTCTTTCTTTATTCTCATTCTTCAAAATGGAGGCAGGAGGCTGAGTGGGACAAGTGTGGTCATAAGCAACAAGGACAACAATGACACTGATGGCCCCTTAGTGAGCCCTCCTACCACCATAGATACACCAGAGGCAGACATCACAAGTCAATCCCAGCACTCTTTCCTAAAGAGCCTAGACATTACTGCAGACTCTTCTTCAACCCAGAACTCCAAGAAGTCACTACCAATTGATCAAGATTGGCCTTTGGATAAAATCCATTAGCCATATCTTGTTTTTTTGTTTTGTTTTGTTGTTGTTGTTGTTGTTAGAGCTTTATAGTTATACATAATACTTGGGTTCACCCTAAAAAAACTCATATATACATAGAAATTGATCTCATTTCATGATCCCCCATTTCCCCCTTCCCTCCCTCCTCTCTCCCCTACTTCTTCCATTCAATCCTCTATTAATTTATATTTGATTGGTTCTTTATGTTTCCCTATCCTTCTCTCCCCTTTCCTTTATTTTACTCTAGCTTCCATATATGAGGAAAAAACATTCAACCTTTGAGTTTCTGAGTTTGTCTAATTTTACTTAACATGAATATTCTCTATTTCCATCCATTTACCAGCAAATGCCATAATTGTGTTCAGTTTTTATGAACTTCATTATGTGTGTATATACATATATATACATTAAATACATTATAGTTTTTATACATACAGATATATCAAAGTTTATTAATTCATTCATCTATTGAGAGGCATCTAGGTTGATCCCATAATTGAGCTCCTGTGAATTGCACTGCTATAAACATTGATGTAGCTGCATCACTGTGTTGTGCCAATTTTAGACCTTTTGGGAAAATGCCAAGGAGTGGGATAGTTGGGTCCATTAGCCAAACTTTGCCTTGGCCAAACTCAAACTTTGCCTTTACCCACATTTTGAATAAAAATGAGGCCTGGGGAATTAAAAAAAAAAAAAGCGATCCTGAAATAATGAATTAATGTTGTAAGCCAGAGTTGAAAATGGGCTCCTAACTCCTAGCTGCCTGATGCAGTGGGGGGGGGGGTCTGAGTCTGGGAGACGGAGGGCCCCAGTTCTTATCTTGACTGTGCTACTTCCTCTCTGTGTGACGTTGAAAATGCCATTTCACCTCCCTGAGATTTAGTTTCCTTAACTGTGAGATGGAGATAATGCCGCAGACCTTGCAGACTAATCCTATGGAAGAGGAATTAAATTGTAAGACATTCAGTAGATCTAAGTGCGTCTTTTTTTTCCCCTTCTCTTTCCCAATCTGGTGCAATTCCAGAGAGAAAATGGCCAAAGTTAGAGAAGCTTAACAAGAAAGCGAGGGAAGAGATTGGTCTGATTTGCCCAAAATGAATTATGCCATCCTCCTGTATGAATTTGTGACTTTGCCAAAAGAATGAAGAAGCTCACTCCCTGATCAACTTGGCAGCAGGCTCCCTGCCTTTGGAGGTTTTAATGAAAATATTGGTATGAAAAATTGTTAGTAGGAAAAAAACAGCTCACCTCTGTTGCTCTTGCTTTCGTTCCAACCACCCCACCTCTAGGATGTAGTTGACCACAAAAGCAGTTAGTTAACCATACACTGAAGAAAAAAGAAAAACAGCCACCAAAAAATAGTTAAACTCTGTCTCATTTTCTGATATATTTTCAACTCTTATGCAGTTTCAACTTATTAGGTACAATTTTTTTTTAAGTTCCTTAGCAAAACAGATCATCCAGCAAAACCTTACGAATTAGAAGCATCTTTCTGCCTATAAACTAAATGGCACTAAGTATGTGACTTACATGTACCCCTCTTCAACGATCTCATCTGCAGTAGGGAGAGATGGCAGCAGCTTCCATTTATTAAGCACTGACTGTGTACAAGGCACTATACTCAACACATTTTATTATTCTTACTTCTATCAAGCCATCTTTACCTCCTGCCAACAATCTCATTAGTTAGTAATTATTATTACATATCTTTCGAACAAAGAGGTTAAATAACTTCAGCAAGACCATGCAGCTGAGATTTGAACCGTCATTTTTTCCAAAGGCAAGTCTTCCCATTGAGTGTGATACAGTAACATGCCTGGCTGATCCTTAACTCCACATTCGTTCTTTTTTCTCTTCCTCTTCTACAGCTCAGGTAGTAGATGCACAAATGTGTAAAAGTGGTTTCTAATGCGGATCCCACCAACTGCTCCCCAATAACCTTTGCTGGGTGTGTGCAGGCAAGCGCCCTCTGCAGGCCTGGGCCAGGAACTCCTGCAAGTTCAACCCTCAGCCAAAGCAGATCCTTGGCACCCCAAGAGATGCTCATGGAAGCTCAATGGGGCCTCATCTTGGGACCAATTTGTACACACAGACATGAGCTCAAAGAACAGGAACACAAAAGGAGAGTGAGAGACAAGGAAACAAGATATGTCATCTGGACATAGAGTCAAAGAGATGATACCCAGAATTCCAGAAGGCCCTGGAAAGGGCCCCTGAGCAGCATCCCTTATGAAATAACTCACACCATAACTGCCAACCTAAGTTATCAAGGATTTTAACTCTTGTCCTATCCCCAGAGTTGTGTGGAATCAAAGCTCTTAGTTCATTGCACAATGAGCAATAAATGTGATTCCTGTCCCATCCCCACTGGTCCCTTGAGCAGGACAAGTCCCTGCTATCCCTCTTGCTGATGTCCTTCAACCCTGGGTGCACAAATCCAACCAAGGCCACAGATGCTCCTCTGTGTCAGAAGGCACTATTCCCTCTAGCCTGCAAGTGCAGAGCCCTGTCAGAGACCTCTCAATTAATTTCTCTTCTGGAAGACAAGTTCTGCTACCGTCCCAGGGGGAAATTGAAAAACCAACCCTGCAGGTTTCAATCTGAAAAACATTAATGCTATGAAGTATTTCAATCCTAACCAAGGAAAGTGATAAAGCTGTGAGCACCCAGCAGATGCAGGATGGGGAATTGCCATCTCCACGGGCCTTGATTACAGAGAATTGGTTCCTGTTCAAGAAGCAGCTGGCGACAGGGGTGAGAGGCAGATTTACAACCTGGAAAATGTGCTGGGGTGCCTGGGAAAGAAATAAGCATCATCAAACAGCAGTCAGAATTGGCAAAGAGTGAACTTCTCCATGCCCAGAATTGTGGTGGGTGCTCTGTTGTCAAAGAATCGTAGTAGTGGTAACAACTACAACAACATCAACAGCAATGAGCTTATATTGAGCTTGGCCCTTGCTGTTGGTGGGATCAGCACTAGAAATCACTTTTACACATTTGTGCATATACTGCCTGACTTTAGAAGAGGAAGTCCAGCGTCTTCCATTTGACCGAGGGAGATGTCGGGGTTCAAGGAAATGAACAGCAATCTGCAGGGATGGAGCTGGGACTCGGGTCTACCTCAGCTCAAAGGGTGGCTTTTAATTAACTCAGCAAATAAAGTCTCCATCACACGTACTTGGGGACAGAGAAAGCAGTCAACTTTGAGGACTCTGCTTCCCGCAGCCCATCACAGAGCTGAGTGAGATGAAAGAAGGGGCTGGCGACATGTGGGATCCCTTGAAAAATCCCAGAGAACCAGCTATTCCATTTCTTAAACTCCTACCTAGAGCCTCATGTCGAAGAGCCCTCAGCAATGCCCAGTCTGCTATGGACAGAATATTTTTCTTCCCCACAGAATTCACACGTGGAAGCCCCAATCCCCAATGGGGTGTGTCAAAAGATAAAATGAAAACAAACTTAGCTATAGATCCAATTGGCTTTTATTCACTTTCATGAATCAGGGGAAGCCCTCACTCTACAAAAATAGAATAAGAGCTCACATAAAGCAATGACGGGATACTGCGTTTTGAAAGGAAACAGAGTAATAGTGGGAAGACGTCGGTTGGTCAACGTGAGCTTGCTTCATGTTGCTTTTCTGTAAGGGCTGATGTGACACTGACTCAGACTGGAATCTTCTGTTTGGGGGGAAAACTGGCCTGTTTGGGGATCTGTCTGCTTCCTTCAGTATTTAATGTGGCATTTAGCATGGGTGAGTCCTTTCTGGTATGTTGAGACCCAGGGCAGGTGCTCAGTTCAGAACAATGGCTCCCCTAACTTTGGTATTCGGAAGTGGGCCTTTGAGAGGTAATTAGGGCATAAGTGTGGTGCCCTCAGAAGTGGGATTAGTGCCTAGGAAGAGAAGACGTGGAATCTCCTCCTCTGCTCCCCACCATGTGAGGGCCCAAAAAGGCCATCTGCACACCCAGAAGAGGCCTCTCCAGACCAGGTCTGCCCAGCACCTTGATCCTGGACTTCCAGCCTCCACAACGGTGAGAACTAATCAAGGTTTGTTGGTGAAACCCTCTAGTTTGGGCTAAATTGTTAGAGGAGCCCAGACTATAAACAGAGTCCAAACCCATTATTTGACAGATGAGGAAACTGAGGTCCAGAAGAGAAAGTGAGTTGTCAGAGGCCATCAAGCGAATCAACCACAGGTGTTGGGTGGCAGCGCAGGCCTTCTGTCCTCTAGAAGTCACTCTTACTACTGCAACTCATTCTACCCTGTCCTGATCCACCATTTCCCACATTTCATTGCGAGAATTTCACCATTTCCAACAAAGAAAACAGAAACACCTCTCTAATCTGAATTCTCTGCTTTGATAGGGAATCACTTCTTTCCCCACTTAAGGCTTTTTCACCCAGGAAGGAGCCACAAATTCTTCATTTCTCTGTGGACAGGCGAAGATGGTACATGCATTGCTGACACCATCTGCAGATGCCTGCGTCTGAACTAAGGGTCCATAAATACAAGAGTCCCAGCCTGAGGAAGAAAGAATACCGACAAGGTGTAGGTGTTCATCTCTGGGTCTCCTGTGCCCGTGGTGAGACCTGGGACAATAAACTTTCAACCCATATTGCCAAGGGAAGTGAACGTCAAATAGGCAGGCACTGCTGGCCTCTCTCTACGTAGTTTCATCTCCTTGGTCGGAGTGCCATTTCTGGGCTTGTTGTGGATTACCAGGAAAAGAGGTGAAAGTGAATTTGTGGTGTAATGGTTCTCTCTTTAAGCATCTTGCTATTGGAGTTCTGAGATTCTAGATCTCTTAGATAATGGAAACAAGAGTTGTGCATTGTGTTTTACATTAAACTGTTAGAGTCACTTTGTTAAAATGTATATGTAACTTTTTTTTGCAATAAGGAATGCCTTTAGCATGTTCCCACTTCTAAGAGAATCTATGCAGATGTTGCACGCTTTGAGTTAATTGGAACTAAATCAATGAAGCCACAATCCAATGGGTTAATTATCTCCAGACTGGAAAATTAAAATTCACACCTATGGCAAACAAAGTTTACAGACTTAACTAACACAGTTTTCGAAACAAATATTCTAATAAATGCAGTGTCTTAAAAAATAAATATTCATGGCCTTAGAACTTTTTAAGTCTTTCAATAGGTCTCACACTCTTTTTTTTTCCTGGTAGTGTATAGAATGAATGGAATCTTTAGGTTAGGAACTAAGTAGAGATTTAAGGAACTAAGTAAAGATTTAAGTTGAATTTTATGAAAATTGGTATGCAGATATACTTTAATCTCTGTCATTATATGTGAGCTGTTTGTCAGTTAATTGATTCAAGGGTGACTTGAATTCTTAAAATTTTGTCAATAACATCTTTAAAGTTTTTCATATTTCTGGCTCAAAAATAAATTGTGTCCTCTGATTTCAACTTTTATTAATCTCTTTTTTTTAACGTGTGTGTGTGTGTGTGTGTGTGTGTGTGTGTGTGTGTGTTGCTAAGGATCCAACCCAGAGCCTTGCCCATGCTGGGCAAATATTCTACCACTTACCTACATCCTCAGCCCTGAACTTTTTCTTTTTATGATACAAACTAATTTTGATAGCTTTGAGGTTTTTTTTATTCCTACACTTATTAGCTGATATTTAAACATATTTGTATGAAATCTGTCACTATATCACACCCACACACAAAGCTGAGAAGGTTTTCTCCAAAAATCATAAGGCATGTTTCCAATGGTCTGATTTAAGATAAAGGTCCCAGCATAGTTCAGGAAATATACTTTTGAAAGCCTTGGCACCTATATAGGTACTTATTGAACTCATACTATGTTCCAGGCACCATGCTACTGCCTGAAAAGAGACTCATCACCAAGACACGTGATCTTTGACTTCTAAAACATCAGTCAGGAGACTCCTAACCCAAGGTCTCCTCTTGAAGTACGGAAATCAGGTACAGCATGACTGAGGGGGAAAGAGCCCTGGATTTGGAGACAGAAGACCTGATTCTTGCTCTAACTTAATGACATAACATGGGTCAAATTCATTCTCCTCTGTAGGCTTCATTTTCCCATCTTATGCCAGAAACTTGCCATTGCAAAGGATGGTGCCCGGTCTACCAGCTTAACTAAAACAGAGCACTAAGGAAGAACAGAAAACCCCACAAGAGACCGGAAATCATGAATGAAGTTCCTCTCTGTTGTTCCAGCCATGCACTGGAACAATGAGTTGCTGTTGCTCCACCCATCTGCAAACATCTCTCCTCCCCAAGTTTGTATCCAACCATGGCTGTTCCAGTGCGGACCCCTGGACATAGACATCCTCTTCAAGTCCAGTGCTAGCAAATTTCAGAGAGCATGTGTGTCCTGGACTGTCTCATATATCCACTGCTAGTGCCATCAGCTACCAGAGGTGGAGCCTTTTGTCTACTAAGTAAGGACTTTCAGAAAAGTAGATGCAGAATGGGTCTCTAAAATGTGGGGCTGAGGGGGAAGCAACGGGCATCATTTCTTCATGGAGCGACTGCAAAATGATGACAGTCCCATTCTGGTCGTCACAACCCTGCATTCAATGATACTTCATTTCCGAATTCTGTGTTAGTCAGCTTTTCATCACTATAGAGAAATACCTGAGAAAATCAATTTATAAAGAGAAAATGTTTATTTTGGCTCCCAGTTTGGAGCTTCCAGTTCATGATTGGTTGGCACTGTTGAGCATGTTCTAAACAGTTGATAACTTTTCTGCCCTACTGTTGCTTTGGTCCTGTGGCCAGGCAGCACGTGATAGCAAGAGCATGTGACACCATCCAGGGAGCAATCAGAGCAGAGGAAGGGACCAAGATCCCACAATCCCTTTTGAGTACACACCCCCATTGATCTAAAGACCTCTCCTTAGGCCCCACCTTTTAAAGGTTCTACCACCTCCCCAGAGCACAGCACTGGGGATGAAGCTTTTGTTCCTTCAGGAGACATTCAAAATGCAAATTGTAGCAGACCCCAAACTACAACTCATTGTAAAAGTGACTTACGTGCAGACCATATCAGTCTGTTCTCTAGAATAGCAGCTCCCATGACCCATCCCTTCACCCTTACCCAAATCCTTCCCCATCCAAGGGCCTGGACAAGGGGGTGTAGGCATGTTCTAAATGGTTGATAACTTTTCCATCCTGTGTGGTCTCCTGGGTCCCCAGGCCCAAGCTGGGGTCAAACCCTCCCAATAAGTCTGTACCTTGGTGGTCCCACATCACCATTCTTCTCTGGCTGGGCCCCCCCACAGCCCTCCAGCAGCAGACATGCCATGCTCAGCATCTGCTGTCCCTTGGGTCTGAGTCCTGCTGTGGGCACTTAGGACCTAAGGAGCCACTCATCTCTCCCTGCAGTTTAAGAAGGTTTGTGTTGCTGATGTTGGTAGTGAACCAGAATTCCATGCCCACCCCAGGGAATGCTGACTGTCCTCACTTGGCTCCTTGCCATCGCCTGACTCACAGGAAGTTCAGGCCTCAGTGGAACTGACTGCTGGGCCTTGAAATTAGGCTCTGGAAAGGGAGCTGCAGGAAATGGCCCTTGGGCTGGGGAGGTCGCAGGGTTTAGGGAAACCATGCTGTCAGCTGTAGGGTGGAACCGCAAGGGAAGGCAAAGAACAGTGAGCGTGAGGACAGTTAGGGTCGAGTGGGCCCGCCTTCCGTCATGTGTAAGTGACCCCATGAGGTCACGAGTCATTTTGAAACCATAAGTTTTTCCTTTGACCATGGCGTCTTTTGAGCCATGGATCAGGTGTGCCACGAATTCTGCAAGCTCGTGTCTTCTACCCCTGGCTGAACGCTCTCTGACAGCTGATTGATCTGTTAGGTGGGCACCAGGCCATGCCATATCAGCAGCACGACCCTGGAGCTCATTGATTCAGCCCCGATGCCCAGTCAGAGCGGGCATGGGTTCAGGCTGGGGCCCTGGGGTCCCTGCAGAGCCTCTTCCTTCAGCCAGCACCTGCTCCAAGGTGGCCAGTTCCCCACAGTTGCACCAGCAGATTCAACCCAAGTGTAGCTCAGTTGCTTTGGAGTTTTTACCACCTGGATACGGGTACTAAATCCATACTACAAAATCCCCTCAGCTGTGCCATCTTAGGAGATTCTATCCAAGGGAGAGGGTATGGGTCAGCAAGTGGGTGGCCGGAACCGTATGCAGAGAGGGAAAATGGAGGGAAAGAGGAGATGGAAAGTGAGAATGGACGTGTCCTAAACTACTATCCCAGGATTTAGATCAGACAATGCTAGGTGCACCCTGGCCTCGGGGCACCCAGGCCTCCCTAGGCTGCGATCTAACAGAGTGTGAGTGGATACCTCAGTGGGCCAAACCACTGCCCTGGAACAAAGACCAATAGTCGAGAAGAAACATGCATCTTGTTCAGGCTCAATGCATAGATGGGTTTGTTACAAAGTAGAGTCCTAGGGATGGGTCCACTTCTAAGTGTGAGGGACACAAGCAAGAGAATGAATGACCACCCACACACCACAGGTCTAACTAGCCAAGAGGAGAAAGTGGAGCCATCCTCCCAATAAATAAAATATGTCCTCTTCTTTTGATTTAGAAATATATTGTCATAATTACCTATTATTTATCTATATTGATAAGATAAAGCAAAATTATATATATGTGTATATACATATATATGAATATATACATTATATATATACAAATGTATGCATATCTCTCTTGCTTTATATATAGATAACATAAAATCTTGCTATGTTTACATACAAATATGTGGTGTATGTGTATATATACGGACAATTCATATATATTATATATAAATACATAACTTGCTTTATATACACATATATAAATAATCTGGCTTTGGTTTTTATCTGACTGAAAATCAACGAAACATCAAAGATGACTAAGTTCAATGTTTACTGCACATATCTGGGCTTTCTGTTGACAACCCACTGCTGTTCCGATGAGTAATATAGTGAAAACATACATTATTTACAAGTATTACATATTTATCCCGTAAAATTTATGTTTTCCTGTCTTCATGAGAGCACAATCACTAATTGTGTGGTGATAGGCAATATTTTTTTGTATTATATGTGTTTTATTGAAAGCCCTGTCAGATTAGACAGCTTTGCTTCACTCATTGGGATTTTTTTTTAATTCATCGCCATTTGGACAAACAGCTCTGCCGAGACAAGTTGGGACTGGGATTGTCAACGGAGGTATTAAAGCAAGGCCTAGGTTCAAAACAAGACTATAAATTTTATATAAGGGTTCAAACGCTGCAACGGGGCTGTGTATGGTAATCACGTCTCCGAAAATATTAAAAATGTGAATTTCATGGAAGATCCCTCTCTCACATCCTGCTTTTCATTAGTTTTTAGAGCAAAGTCGGTAACGAATCTGTACCACATTCCACAGATGCTCCACCTACATGTGTACACACACGTGCAAACACGCACCTCCACACACACACTTGAGGGCAAGATAAACTCTGAGTTTTTATTGCAAGAAAAGGCGCTTGGGCTGGGGAGGTCACAAGATTTGGGAGAAAGGTCATGCAACATGGCCTTGGCCTCCACCTGCAATGCTCCTGGTTTTGTGACTACCGCCCTCCGTCCTGAGCTCTACCAGAGCCACTCATGTAACCAAAGAGCAAGTGGGCAGATCTGCTCTTTACACAGAATCCACCGTTTTCATGGTGTCTGGAAGGAAGGATTTGAGGAGGTAATTAATTTCTCTTTCCGCTGGCTGAAGGCCTCTGCAGCTCATCCCCTCCTCTCCCTCGGAGACCGGCAGCCCTGCAGCCCTCATGGCCTGGAATTCTACACAGCTCAGTCTGGGGGGACGCAGGGCTCAAGATGGGTGGGAAAGGCCTTTTTCCTGAGAGTGACAGCATTAGCCACCAATGGTCAGTAAGGTTCCACGTTGTTCTGTATCAATGCTGAGCCGCGCATCCGGAGGGCAGAGTACAGATCAGTGTTTCTAGACATTTATTTTTTGTGCACCATTATCTGTGGGGCCCTGTGAAGTCATGGGGTCCAACACAGGCAGCCTAGGAGCTGTGTGGCCCACCCCCTGTAAGAAGTAAGGAGCAGCCCCGAGTCTCTCTGCTATCACCAAGGCCACAGAGGGCAGCATGCACAGGGAGGAGGGCAAGACAGAGCAGGATTAATGACCAGCCATGGGCGGCGTGTCCATCTGTCCTTCAGCAGGAGGGGCTGGGGGACACCAGGAGGAACTAGCAAGCCAGAAGATACCTTTACTTCATTCTCATTAGCACAGGGACAGCGGTTCAGCCACAGAGGAGGATCTGCCAGGGGCTCACTGCTTATACCTTTGCTGGGGCTGCGGAAAGGGGAGGGAAAGGCAGGTGGGTTCCAGCCACTGTAGGAACCTCATGGCAGCTTCCTGGAGCTCCTCTTCTGGACTCAGCACAGGAGTCCGCTCCAGGCTCCTTCATGAAGGGCAAGACCTGGAGGCTTGCGATACACAAACACCTGGATTTAGAGAAGGAGAACGCCTCCGTATGGCTGTGGTTGGGGACTGAGTGCTTTAATGGATCATCCAGTGCCTTTGGGGGGGGTGGTAAGATCTGCCAAGCAATGTGCTGGGCTTGGAGCGTACTGGAAGGTGAACCACTTTGGCCCTCCGAGAGCTTGCTGGAGAGCGGGGGTCAACCACGGGAGGAAGAATAATGATGCAAATAAGGATGTAGAGAGGACGGAAGGAACCAGTGATTCATCAGGGGATGAAGTGTCCGTGGACATCCACAGAGCACTGAGCCTTGACTCAGGTATCCCAGGAGAGCTCCCAGGGCCCCTGTGTGGTGCAAGGTGGCTCCTTCAGTCTGGTGATGGCTGGTGGGCAGGGCAGGGGGCAGGGCAGCACGTGACCTGAAATATCTGCTCCTGTCTCACTGAGCACACATGTGAATGGCCAGTCCACCCAGTGGGCAGCTCTGCTTCCCATTCCCCATGTAATTGAAAATTATCCCCAATCCTCTGCCTGTCGGCATGAACAAGCTTGATCAATGATTAAGGTGTAACTTTCCAATGGACCATAGATTTAAGGGGCAGGGCCTATGGAGGGCCTGACCATGGCTCATCAGTGACTCTCCGGAGCCTTTTGTCTGGTGACTGCTTATGTGCTTGATGCCAGCCTTCCTGCCTAGGGTGGCACAGCCAGCCCTGGCTCTGAGACAGCTGCTGGCAGAGTCAGCTGTGGGCCTTCCAGACACCAGCCCCTCATATGCTGAGTGTGTCCCAAGCTGACTTGATGGGACTGTAAGATCAAGGGGCTGTGGCTTTAGGATTATGAGCTTGAATATAAGACCCCACACGTGGACCAGGGAGGGACCTCTGTCCGACATCAGAGCTCAAAACCACTCTCCATTGTCCTGCCAGGTGCACACATGGGAGCCCCCATAGGAGGGCAGGGCTCACCTTCCTGCAGTGGGACCCAAGAGAGGTTTGGGCACCCTGGACTGGGGAAGGCACCCCCTAGCCCTGACCCTGGCCTGGCCAGCAGGGATTCTGCAAGCTGGGAAAGCTGGTAGACTATCTGAGAACCTCTTTGGGAATCCACAAACTACACTTAGATAGCAGCCCAGAGCGACCCCAGGAGAGGGACAACAGAATCAGGAAGACGCCATCTCCAGTGGAGCATGCAGTACTCATTTCCTGTGGTGGCAATAATAAATCATCCCAAACCAGGTGGCCTGATGCAACACAGATGAATTCTTTTGCAATTCTGAGGCCAGAATTCTTCCACAGGCCCCACAGGGCTAAAACCAAGATGTGAGCAGCACCCTGCTCCCTGCAGAGGTTTCCCACCCTGGCCCAGGTTTTGGTGGCTGCCACGTTCCTTGGCTTGTGGCCACATCACTCCATGTGTTCTTCATGTTGCCTTCTTTCCTCTGGAGCCTAATCTCCCCCTGCCTTCCTCTGCCTCTCTCCCATAAGAACATTGTGGGTGATCTGTTGATGATAATCTCCTTATTGCAAAATCCTAGACTTCATCCCATCGGCAAAGTCTGTGTTGTCACACAAGTAACCGTCACAGGTGTAAACCCTGCTAAGCTAGGACTACGTGTCTTTAGGGGGCATCCTTCAGCCTACTGCAGGTGCTGAACTGTTATTTGATAAATTTGGTAATTCCAGTTTGAGCACAGACCCTGCCTTAGTCGGGGGGCTCCTTCTGATAAAGAACACCAACATGGTGGACATGGGCCTCCACTTGCGGCACTTTCAGGGTAGCTGGGGAGGCAGATGCATCATCAACTAGCTGCTCCCAGGAGCAGGAACCTCTCAGAGACCCAGGACTGAGGACTCTGGACTAATTCAGGGACCAGCCTGCCGGGCTTTTGTTCAAGAGGTCTTAGGGACACTCTGTGTAAGAGTGTCCATGTGACATCTGAAGCCAGTTGCTAGGGACCTTCACACAACGAATTGATCCCTGATGCTCTGGAAGCAGAATCTGAAAACAGCTGATGCCGAAGGGTAAGAGAAGGAGGAAAAGATAGACAAGGAAGAGATTCACACCCTTTACCTGATGGAGAGCAGGGATGGATGGGGTGGAGGAGGAGGAAAAGAGGGAGGGAAGAAGGGAGTCTATTCCACCTTCCCACCATGCTTTTTATTTTATTTGTTTATTCAATTAATAATTTTTTTGAGAAATTAGTGTATGGAAAAATTAAGCAGAAAGTTTAAACTGTTCTCTCCTCCAATCTACTTTCCCCTACTGTGAACATCTTATATCTCTGTGGTACATCTGGTACAACTGATGCACCAATTTTGCTACATTATTACTAACTAAAGTCCATAGTTTGCATTAGGGTTCACTCTCGGTGACAAATATTTAATGACATGAATCCACCATTGCAATATCATACAGAGTAGTTTCACCATCCCCCAAATCCCTTTTCCACCCCAAATACTGACAACCCCTGATCTTTTTTAACTATCTATATAATTTTCCCAAATGTCATATACAGTTGTTTAAATCACACAATATGTAGTCTTTTCAGACTGACTTCATTCATGTATCAATGTATTTGGGATTCCTCCATGTCTTTTTGTGGATTGGTAGCTCCTTTTTTATCACTGAATAATATTCCAGTTATGGATATACCACAGTTAGTTTAAGCATTCACCTATTAAAAGACATTTTGGTTGTTTCCTATTTAGGATAATTGTGGATAACGTTGCTGTAAATACTTTGTATGTGTGTAAATGTAAGTTTTCAACTCATTTGGGGATATGTCTAGGAGCTTGATTACTTGTACATACGGGTAAAAATACATTTGAGTCAGGTACGTTGGCACCAGCAGCTAGGAAGGGAGGCTGAAGCAAGAGTATCACAAATTCAAAGCCAGCCTGAGCAACTTAGTGAGGCCCTAAGCAACTTAGAAAGAACCTGTCTCAAACTAAAAAAAATAAATAAAAAGGGCTAAGGATGTGACTCAGTTGTTAAACCCCCCTGGGTTCAATTTCCTAATTCTCTAATGTATATTTGGTTTTATAAGACACTGCCAAGTTGACTTCCAAAGTGGCTGTATCACTTTGTATTTCTATCAGCGATAAAGGAGAGATCTCTGTTCCTAAACATCCTTGCCAGCATTTGATATTGTCAATGTTTTGGATTTTGGCCATTTTAGTAAGTGTATAGCAGTAGCTCATTGTTTTAATTTATAATTCTCTAAGAACATAAGAGGTACAACATCTTCTCATTTGCTTTATCTGCCATCCATCCAGATCCAGACTATGAAATCAGCGATTAAAAACAAATGGACCATCAAGCCAAGAAAAGACATCGATAAGCCTTAATTGCATCAATACTTGCTATTTTTTTCTTGGGTGACCTGTCTGTTCAGATCATTTGCCCATTGTTTTAACTGGGTTATCTGTTTGCTACTGCTTAATTTCAAAACTTCATCATCTATTTGTGGATATGAGTCCTTTACCAGATACCTGATGCACACATTTTTCTCCCATCTGTGTCTTGTATCTTCCTTCTCCAAACTATCCCGCCTGTTATTTTTTTTTGGCTTGATGAAAGTTCTAGGAGTGTGCAGTATGCAAATACTTGAGGAGGAGAGAAAAGATGTTAGGTGAAGTGGTGCTGAGATTCACTTTAATTTCCTTCGAGAGATAAGAGGGCAAAACGCAATCCATGTTCAATCTTAATTTTAATATGCTTGCTCTTTGAAAGGGCCGTCCCTCAAAGGGGCCACCAGCCCAGGCTGCAGCCTCCACAGGGCTGCATGTCTCTGCAAAAGAGATCCCACTTTGTGAATCCATCCATATGCCCATCTCTCTGCCAAACTGTGACCATGTAGGGAAAAGGACTCAACTCCTCCCTCACCGTCCCCCTGTGCCTGGCTCTGCAGCAGGCAAGTGTGAAATGTTGAAAGGACAACTTTAACAAGAATAAAATCAAAAGCATCATCATCCCTCTGTGCCTGCTCCTTCCTCTGGCTTCTCTGGACCAGCTGAGAAAAGTTCAATGTCCAGCATTCCCACCAGCCATTTGGCCTCCCTCTCAGCATGCCTAGAACGTCCCCTGAGTCTTATCATTCTATAGGTCAGTTCATTCTCTGCAGAGGCAGCCCCTCTGCCCCTCCCTCAGCCGGTGTAATTGTGTCTCCTGTGGACTCACCTGAAACCATTCTGCACCGGAACCAGGGGAAAGGAGACTCAAATAACGTCAGGCTCCAAGTCGAGAAGAACTCAAGAAACACGGAATTGAAACATCATGCAAAAGAGTTGGAAAAAACGCAAAGGATGAAAACTTAAGGGATGGAGAAGTGTTCGTGTTTAAATATTCCAGCACTTTAATATTTCAGGGAAAAAAATCAATGGGTTCAGAATTTTTAAAATTCAATCTTAAAAGCTATGCCCTTGAGCTAGTTCCTCTCTTAGATCTCAAATTCAGCATCAGTACAAAGGGCAGACTGGCCATCTGGTTTCCAAGCACCTTTCCATATCTTATCTTTTCAGAACGCAAGCAATTTCTGTTCTTTCTGGAAGGTGTTTTCATCATTTAAAAAAAAAAAAAAAAAAGAACCCCCAAAATATTTGTTTTCCTTCAGCAATTCATGGATTGGCCACTAGATGGCAGAATGAGACCACAATGGGGCTGGCTGGAGATCTGTATGCAGCCTCGGGGGCAGCAAGCTAGCAAGCCTTTCTCCTGCAGGCATCTGATTAATAATAGAGCTGTAATTATCTTTACACAATCCTGATTGCAGCTCTGTTGTAGCCTAGCTGTTAAATTAAACTGCTCAAATAAATATGCTGGGCAACTCTGCCTCCCTGCAGTCCCCACTCTGGGTGGCTTCCAGGCTTATTAACATATCAAAACACAAACACAACCCTCCCAGCTCCCTTCATTTTCATAACAAAAATGACCCCCTTTCATCTCCCCAGCAACCCATTCTGTATTTAAATAGCTCTGTGAAGACTGATAACATTATTTCTTTATTTCCCCAGTCTAGCCCAGGGGATATCTCCAATCTGTTACCTCTGGAAACTGGATGGATGTGTTTTATTAGGAAAATGAATCACCCTCCACCCCAGCTTCCTTAAGCTCAGGGATGGAGAGCAGGTGGGACACCTCTCTTGGAAACTCTAGAAATCACTGATCAACCCTGCTGTTTCCCTCCCAGGCCGATCAGTGTTGTCTGATCTTTCAAAATGATCAAAGTGGAAATGAATGAAAAAGTAAAGACAAAAAAACAAACACAATATAACATCCAGATGCATTCTGCACGGGTTTGGGGTCACAGGCATGGGTTAGAGTTACAAGAGTAGGGTCCTGGCACTTGGTCATCTTAGAGTGATTAACCACAGGACTCTGGGGAATTAAGACGTCTTAGGAGCTGAGAGTTTACTTAAAAAAAAAAAAAAAAAAACAACACTTCCCCCCAGGCTCTTAGGGGGCTGCTGAGTACACTTAATTTATTTTGCCACATAGCCTCTGAAGGAGCACATCTGCAAAGAGCATCCATTTTTTTCCACTGAGGTGTTAAGCTTTAAGAACTCATCTTCCTTGCCTTGCAATCTGTTCATTGAAGGATGAGGAACCAAAGTCCAGGAAAGAGAAGAGTGTGACCCAGGGTCTCAGGCTGAATCCTTTGCAGAGTGGGACAAGGCTTCTCTGGGTCCTCTAACTCTACCACTTCTAATCGCCTCAAACTTGATCTCCACAAGTCTGTGTCCCCCTCAGGAATTCTGAAGACCTGTGCAAAACAACCCTGTTCCCTAGATCTAGACAGACCAGGTCAGTAATAAACAAGAGTTAGGAGAATAAGTGAAGGAATGCATGAAAAGCCCAGAAAGGAGCCGCCTTAGATCCGAGAGAGGCTGCTACCCAGAGCTGGTCCCCCAATTGGAGCACCCACAGCCCACAGAGAAAGTAATCCAACCCAGAGAGTCACCTGCAGTAAGACTTCAGGGACAACTTAGCTAATCCCCCCAATCCTGTGTCTTTCTTCAACTTGGCTCAGGGTGGGGACAGGTCTGAGCATAAAGGCAGTGGGTGAGGGAATGGAGAAATCAGGGCAGATATTACAGCCCACTCTCAAGAATACTTCTGGGTAATTTTATAAGGAAAGGTTTATTTATTTGACTCAGGGTTCCAGAGGTGGGGAAGCCCCAGGGCATGGCTGGGTTGGATTCCTGGTGAGGGCTTGAAAAGCCAAACTAACCTAAAGGGGAGCAAACCTGGGGTCTGCAGCAGTCTGTAGGCAGTGGTGGAATGGCACTTTTTCAGAGGGATCTGTGTTCATAGGTCTTAATGAGAGTTAACCATACCAGGATGTGTAGTGTGACTTAATCCTTAGAGGCTGAGGGCTTGTTGTGGGGCAGTCAGGAAGCTAGTTGTGCAAGTTAAAAATCCAACTCAGGAAAACAGTTGCAAAAGCTTGAAACTCATTGCTCCTGGGTTGAAAAATCCAGAGCCCAGAACCTATTTGTTTGTTTTCTCCTCTGGGACTCAGTGTTACTGGGAAAGGGTGAAAGCCCAGAGCCCAGGCCTATGTTCATCTTCTCTCTCCTCAGGGGACCCATTGTTCTCCCTCCTCCCTGGGGGCTGTCCTTCCCCTTTTGGGGGTTAGGGTTAGGGTTAGGGTTAGATGAGAGAGTCAGGGGTCATGCACCAGAGTCCTCGGCCAGGCCCTGGGGTACAGCTCTGGCTTTGAGGGTTTTTCTGGCATCTGAATGGCACCACAGGGCGGGGGGTGGGGCCAGCCTCTTTTCAGTTTCTCAGCTTGTCTTGATTGCCTGTAGGAGGCTGGGATGGAGAAATGATTTAAAAGGACAGCTTCCAGGAACAAAGTGGAGTCATTCTGGACCACGGATCGGCCTTCTTAAAATCTTCCAATTTTAAAGGAGGTGTTGTTACAGCATAGAGTAATGATTCCAGTCTTTGGAAGAGAGAACTCACTTACTCCCTTGAGAGTTCACCCCTCTCAACCACCTATCACCTCCTAAAGGCCCGACCCCCAACCTGCCAAGGGCGACCAAGCTCCTCTTGAGTCCGGGAACTAGCCATGGTCCTAGCAGCAGGGCATCTGGCACTGTGATAGGTCATGGCAGGCCATACAAAGATGTCACCCTTTCCTCCCTCAGGGAAACAGGTCCATCCAGGGATAACTCCGTGAGGTGTGGGAAGGAGCCATGGAGATGGGGGGAGCCCTGAGTAAGAGCCCTGCGCCAGGGCCGGACGGTCCAGTTCCCGCACGGATGCTTGGGACCTGGAGCTTCTGTTAGGTCCCCAGGCTGAAGAGGAGAAACGGGGATACCCCTCCTCCCTTGACCTGGTGACCCTCCTTCCACTTCCACTCCTCTCCTGCTCACCTCTGCTCCACTGAGTGGGCGTCTTCCTCTAGTGGAGGGAGCCCGTTGGACTAAGCAAAGGCGAGGCTCTTGGGGGAAGGTTGATAATGTACCATAACAGAGAAAGGTTCTTCCTCCTGGCAGGTGACAGGGCCTGGAGCATGACAGAGGGGCCTCCCGGGGCGGGAGGATCACCCCGCTCCCCATGGGGTCACAGTTTCCCAGGAGGCTTTGCTCTTGCAGCTCATGCCCGGCTCTCTCAGGTCAGGGTCATGCCACTTCCCTTCCTGCTCACCTCCCCAGGAGGCAAAGGAAGTTGGACCCCTAAATGCCAGTTTGTTCCCTCCTCACCCCTGGGGAGGACATCCAAAGGCACATGGCCCCCCTCAGCCCAGGGCCTGGAGGAGCGCTGTTGCCCCTTGGCCTATTTTTCCTGGAAGAGAGGTGGAAAGACATCTGGAGGGGCTCTGGAGGCTGCCGTCGCACGGGGCTTAGGTTCCCTCTCGCTGAACTCCCGGGGGTGAAGGGGGCTCATGCATTTATGCATTGCACAAATATTAATTAAAAGTCTGTTGTGTACAGAGTATTACACTAATCACTGAAGAGGCCCAGGAAGGAAGACAAAGACATAATGAAGCCTTGTATTTATCGTCCCAGAGCCCTAAGGCAGCTTTCTCACGTGGCGCAGAAGCTGGGAGGTGAAAGGGACCCACGGAACCCCCCCCCCAACCTCACTGTCTCATTTTGTAGATGAGAACAGAGACAAGGAGGGGCAGAATCCTGGCCCCTACCCCACATCAGGAGCTGAGTTGGTGAAGTGCGGTCCTGGCTTCTGTCAGAAAGCTCTACTTGGAAGAAAATGAAATGTCTTTTATTTCTCAGGATCTTTATTCTCTGGAGAGTCCCATGGGGGTAGGACTGTTCTGTGTCCCCTCTCACAGAGCTTCAGCTGGAGCCGGGAGCTTCCTGAAATTGCTCAGGATGCAGGCCAGGGCTCCTGCCCTGAAGGACGGGAGAGTGAGAGGACCCGAGTATGAGGCCGGAGGTTCCAGAGTTCAGACCTGGGAGGTGGGTAGTTAGAAAGGGAGAAAGCCAAGCTGCAGGGAAGCAGGCAGAAGTCCTGGGAGGCAGCCCAGGAAGCGGATGGGGAGCAGGAGCCCCCACGCAGCTTGGCCGTCAGAAGGGGGGCTTTGCAGTTAGACCGAGTGGGTGCAAAGTCCAAGTGCATTACAGGGAGGGTGTGTGTGCTCTGGAGAGTCACTTACTTTCCTGAGCCTTGCCTTTCTCATCTCTGAAATGGGAATAATGGGGTACCTGCCTCTTAAGGTGGTCGAGGACCACGTGAGAACAGCAGAATGCCTGGCTCATGCTGAACATTCCATTAACATTGGCTTCACTCGTTCAAAACCAAAGTGCCAGGAAGTCATGAAGAGGATGTCAGAGGACAAGGTTGAGGCTAGGCACACGTCAGAGCTGGCCTCAGGGATCATGGGAGAGTGTCCTGAGGACCCTGCAATCATGGCACAAGGGAGTCTCTGCCACTCTCAGACCCTTGGCCTTAGGGAAATCATCGTCCTCCCTGGGCTTGACTTTCTTCATCTTAAAGTGAGGGGTTGGCCCAGATGTTACCTTGGAACACTTTCAAATCTCAGGTCTATGGGGCCCACAGGGAGAGAATTGAGAGAAGCTGGGGGTGTTGGGGTGATATGTCCTGAGCAGGAGCAGCAAAAGCCTCGACCCACAGAGCCAGTGTGGACAAGGGATGCCCAGGACCCGGCCAGGGGCAGCGAGGACCTGCAGACCCCACCTTGGTGCCCCATGGCCAAAGGAGAGCAGAGTTGTACTCTCTGTCTCTCCGTTACAGAGCACATTCACCTCCAAGATTCATGGGACCTATACAAGGACACTAGGAGGCTGAGTAGAGATGGTCTTCACAGCAGAGGACACCATGGTCAAGTTGGCATGGGTCTATTTTCAGTCCTCTCAAAGTATGTTCCTAATTCTCAGTGACTTTTTTTTCCCCACTCATTGATTATTCAGTAGCCGGTTATTTACTTTCTGTATACTTGTGAATTTTCCAACTTCCTTTCTGTTCTTAATTTCTAATTTCACTTCCTTGTAATCAGTGAACACATTTTGAATAATGTCAATCCTTTCACATTTATCAAGGTTTGCTTTGTGGCCTAGCATATGGTCCATCATGGAGAATGTTCCATGATAAAACAGAGAGAAAAAAACAATCATGAAGGCCCTGGAAGGTTAGGCCTGATTTCTGTAGAGTGTCCTTCAAGTCTTCTATTTGTTTGTTAATCTTCTATGTTCTCACCATTATTAGAGGTGTAGTATCAAAGTCTGCAGCTCAGTTGTGGAACTGTCTCTTTCTTTCCTCAGCTGGGTCAGATTCAGCTTTACATATCTTCATAATTGTTACAGCTATCTGATAGGGTGATCATTTTGTCATTTTAAAATGATGTTTTGCAATGATAACTTTTTTTGTTTTAAAATCGATTTCATCAGATATTCATAAGCCACTGTAGTTGTTTTGTGCCTTTTTTTGCATAATATCTCTTTTTCTATTCTTTTACTTTTAACATTTTTCTATCTCCAAATCTGAACTGTGTCTCTAGTAAATAGCATATTGATTTATTTTTTTTAAATTGAGTCTGACAGTGTCTGAAGTAGGAGGAAGTTGGGTCTGCCTTGATGAACCCCAAGAGTCCCGGGGTTGCTCTAGGTCTCCCTTAGGTAGTATATTGCAGCAGATATGGATGCAAATACTTCTCCCCACCAGGGTTAAGCCTCTGGTGCTTCTGCATAGCAGGCATAGTCACCCCTGGGTGTCAGTGGTTTTAGCAGAGTTCTTTAAATGCCTCTTACCCATCGTCTCTGCTAAGCTGTACACCTTATTGGGTCTCAAACCTAGTAGATGTGGGAGGATGGTGACCAGGGCACCATCTGGTCAAAAGTGATCTGCTGTTTCTACATTTAAGACCAACCAGACCCCTCATGCCTGGGGACAGCTGTGTTCTGGGCCACTCTGCCCATTTCCTAGTTGCTAATCTCTAAGAAACACCCTGTATGAATCCACAGTCCCCATCCTGAAGTTGTTTCTTGTATTGTTCCAGTCATTTAATCTATTCACCTTTGTGCTTTATTGATATTTCCTTCATGTAGCCATCTTATAGAAGATACTAAGTTAAGTATGGCTCTGTCAATTTCGCCCCCTCTAGAGGAGATCAACTTGTCCACCAGCCAATTTTCCAGCATATACTCTCATTAATGCTAACAGGAGAGACCACAGGGCAGAGGTGGGCTCAGTAGGTGGAGTGAAGGGTCAAAAAATCCTGCTTCAACCAGGCACAATGGGCCCACCTGTAATCCCAGCAGCTCGTGAGGCTGAGTCAGGGGGATTGAGAGTCCAAAGCCAGCCTCAGCAAAAGTGAATTCTGAGCAACTCAATGAGACCCTGTCTCTAAATAAAATACAAAATAGGGCTGGGGACATGGCTCAGTGGTTGAGTGCCCCCGAGTTCAATTCCCAGTATGCTAAATAAAAATCCTGCTTCAGCTGCTGGTGAAGATAAGTAGGAATCAGCCCCAGCTTACAAAACGTCAGGGGGCAGGGCAGAGACATTCTGGGTAGTGCAAATAGACTGTCGTTAGAGAAGCCTAAGCATCCATGTGGAGAGCTGCAAGTGGGTCCCTATGGCAGGAGCATGAGGGACAAACTGGAGAAGATGGATCCGGTCCCATTCTTACTTTCTTATGTCTAGGATGATCTGAATGCTTAAAAGACCCTGGTCCACACCTGGCCTTTACACTCTCTCTGTTCATGCTCAAGTGAGATCCAATTCCAGGCCCGCTTCTCCCAGAGTCCCTGGTGCTCAGAAAGCACCCGGATGTCCTCAGGGTCTTGTAAGTTCCAGTCTCAATCACTGGCCCTTCCTCAAGGCAGGGAAGTCAAGCCTGATATGCTCACTCATTCCATGGGCTCCATCCAGCTACCCCTCCCCATCACTGGGCCACCCAGCAAGGATTCATGGGTCAACTCATTTCTCTCCATCAGCCCACACAGATCCCCTGTCCGAAACCCTGGCAGGGCATCCAGCGTCGGGCTTCAGGGGCTGTCTGAAAATCAGCAAGAATCAGTGCTACAATAGGCCTCAGCCTGGGCAGGCTGCTCGGGGGCTGGGTTTGCAGCGGTTATGTCTGAGTAGAGCAGGAGAAAATTGCATTGTCTGTCACTGTCAGTGTTATCACCAGCAAACACAAACATTTTAGAAGCCAAGATGGATAACTCTGGCTACAGGCAATGCCCAGAGATGTTGCTCAGTGCCTGCCCAGGCTCTCAGGGACTATTTCATCCCCCTGCATCAGTACCCCCATATCTTTATGACCCATCAGAAATCTCCAGGGTGCTGAATTTCGAATCTTCCCTCCACTGAATTCTGTAGCCCAGCCAGGAAGAGGCCCCCAAACGTGCTCATGGCCCCTAACTCCTGGATCTGATTTGGCCCTCCTCTTAGCCCGTGTGGCAGACACGATGACTGTTAACGTCCCCACTTCACGGATGAGGAACATAGTGCGTCAGTTGGTGATCTGAGGCTATCAGATGGAGGAACTGGACAGCAAAGCAGATGTATTGGTTCCAAGGAGAAAGTGCTTCCCAGCTTACCAGTCCTTCTTGGCCTAACAAGGGAACCAAGAAATTTAGTATCTGGAAGCACAAGGAGTGTCTTTCTTACCCCTCATGTCTTGGCCTTCCTGGATGCCCCTTATAGAGCTCTGTGCACTCCCAAGGCTTCCTGCCTCCACCTGAGCAAGCACCCACTCTGGAAGCTAACACAGGGATGAGTAGATGTCAGGTAATAGGTGAGAGGGAGTCCCTGGGGTGCCAAGGGGATCTTAATGCAGATAGCAAGGTGTGTGTCTTCTCACTTCTTGCAATGACACAGTCCTAGGGGCACTAGGATCTGTATGTTCAGAGATACCAACAGAGGCTTAGAGAGGTGGAGTGATTGTTCTCCACAAAGCCAGTCCCATTTGGTCCTAGAACCATCCCCACACTGTCTTGCAGGGGCTGAGCCATATGCTGCTGGGTCTCCAAGGGAGATTTGATGAGTTAATTAAAGGGTGTTCTTGGAATGTCGTGGTTGCAACATATCCCTGTCATCCTGCCATGAAGGAGAGGGAAAGATCTGTTCCCATCTTTCCCAATGGATTTCTAGCCTCGTAGTTCCTAGTTTCTGTTGTAGCCAAATTATTGACACAAATTTTGGTCCTTGGGTGGCAGAGCTCTCTCTTTTTCAAACATAGTTGGGCCCCCCATCTCCATTATTCTAGCTCATTCTTCAAGCCTCAGGGAAACCAGTGGCCACCCAGACACCCTGTTCTCCTCCCTGTCTCTGAGCTCTGATGGCTACCATCTGACCCACCCTCTCTTCTGTCCATCTTTCCTTTCATTTTTATCTTATTAATGCAGTTCTGACACTCATGGCTTGTCCCCCCTCCTAGCCTGAGGTTCTGGCCATTTTGGTAGCTTCTTCAAAGTCTGCCACAAAGATGCTCACTGGATGCCTTTGGGAGGTCTCTGGGAGTGGACAAGATCCAGCCCAGCTTCCCACCTTCATAGAGACATCTGGATGGGAGCTCTGGGCCAGGCTTAGAGGTTGGGGACTTGCTACAATTTCATTGAGTGATATCTCTGCAAGGGCTGCTCTCCTGGCTGTCATGCACTTGGGGTTTAGAATGTGTCCAGAGCTGTGGTCACCTTTATTGAGGGTTTTAAAGTCACAGCATCACTTTCTTCTCAACTGTCTTCAACAATTTTATGGGGAGGGGAGCTGAGACCTATGACCTGGCACATTTATTCTGTCTCGGGCCCCTGGTTCTTCATACTGAAGCAAAGAGCATTTTTGTCTTAGAAGCTCAATTCTCTTTGACCTCGTCTTCCTGGTGCAGTCATGCTGTCAACTTTGCAGTTTTCAGTTGGAACTGGGATTGTTCTTCCCATCTTAGATAAGGGCAGCCAAGGACAAAAAAAATCATGGTGGTTTGGTCTTTTCTTCTCCAGAAACTTCAGAAACATTTCAGGTCAAGCCTGATATGTGAGCTACAGGTCAAAGACACGGACACGTTCAACCTTGAAAAGGAGAAAACTCAAGAGCTGACTTAAACCACCAGAGGACGGTTCTATAGAGACTCAGTGAGACTTGGTCAGCTTCAGGGGGAGGACCCAGAAGACCCAGAACCAGTTGGTGTAAATGCCAGAGAAGAGTTAAGCATTGTCTCAGTTTTGTCCTCCTGTGCCCTCAGCCCAAGAACCAGACCAGAGACAAGAATCATCAGGTGCAGATGGTTTACTTGAGAGGTGTGAGGTTAACAGGTAGAGAGGCTAGTGTGAGTGTTGCAGAGGGGGGGGGTGGTGAGGATGTCAACAAGGGACTTGACATCAAGCCAATTTCCACTGAGGGGGATGTAGCTTACTGCTCCAGAAATTATTTCAAGACCTGTGTACCCCCACCAACACCGCTAAAATCCCCCCACTTGAAGGTAGCGAGCTGGTTAATTGTATCCCAGGTGCTTCTGTGTTAGTAGGCAGATTCAATTCTGGCAGCCCAAGGGTAGATCAGGTGCTGTCCTTGGGAATATACAAAAACATAAAGGGTCCTTGGATATGGAGAAGAGATTAACAGCAACTGCTGTGAGCACCACATACAAGTTATGTAATGATTCAAACAATCCAGAGGAGAAGGGGGCTCTCTGTGAGGTAGTGAGCTCTCCACCACCAGCCCCAAGGCCAAATGGACTGGGCGGGGTCTCCAGTTTTGAGTAAGGAGTTGGACCAGATATCCTCCCAATTTGACTCTATAGGCAAGGTCTTCAGGTTCTCATGCTACTGAGAAGGTCCCCTGGCTTGCCACAAAAATGCAAGTCCTTCCTTTTTTAGTCTTAAGGGCTAATAATCTCAATTTCTTACACACTGCTTTTTTTTTTTTTTAGAGCTTCATGGTCATTCATGGTAGTGGGCTTCTTTCTGACAAACTCAACACGCATGGAAATCAATTTCAGTTCACGATCCCCTCTGTTCCCTTCCCCTTCTCCCTACCCCCCTCACCTTCCCCTTTCTCTACTGGACTTCCTTTTGCTCTTCTATTAATTTGTATTTGATCAGTTCCTTATATAATCTTATCCTTCCCTCCCCCTTTCCTTTATTTTACTTTAGCTTCCGAATATGAGAGAAAATATTTGAACTTTGAGTTTCTGAGTGACTCACTGGTTCTTATGTGGGTGGATTAACACTGAACCAGTAAGCTGTGATCCCGCGCTCCTGTTTGGTTCCCGTCAATTTTTCATTGAGTTCTTCCTCGCGCCCGGAAGTGGGCTTGGATTGGAGAGGCAGGGTCATTTCCCATATCGAATTGGATGGAAGTCTAAACGGTTTGCAAAGTGAGTTACTTTTAGGTCTAACTGGGACTTTGGTTCACTTTCCAAAGAAGTCACCCTTTCCTGTACCTGGGGAGAGTGGACACTGCATGCAGGTGGATTCCTTCCCATAGTTTTAGGAATCCGCTCAATAAGACTGGCTACCATTGGACATTCTCCTGCACACATTGGCTTTCTCTGAATCCTCACAGCCCAAAGAGCAATGCACTCTTTGTATCCCCATTTTAGATGAGGAGGTTGAGGATCAGAGAAGTTAAACAGACCTATAATCTGTTGCAGCTTACAAGAAATAGTGTGAGTTAAACCCTGATCCAAAATTCTAAGAATTCTCCTAGTCCATTCAAATTCAAGGAAGCCAGCCAAGACTCTCCCAGGGACTTTGACTTTCTCTTTAGGAAAGAGACTGAGGGTTCTACCAAGGTCTTTGGAACAGGGGGTTCCCAAGGTGGTTTAAGTGAATGGTCCTGGCTTAAAGAGAGCAAACTGGGGACACATCCTGTCCATAATAGGGATGTCTGTGCTGTGGGAAATGAATCTGATGGACTGATTAAGATGTACAATGGGCATATATTTGATCTATAATCCTACCGCTAATATTCCATCTCACAGAAGTAAAACCTCAAATGTACAGGGAAAATGTAGAACAGTAGGGATACAGTTGGGTTTATTATTTTTATTTTATTTTATTGGTATTAGCAAAAAAGAAAAAAGAAATGGAAGCAATTTTGACATCTGCCAATAAAGGAATAGATGAATAGATATGCTGCATTCAAGCAACAGTTTATTAGGCAACATTAAAGACTGTGCTATAAATGCTAAAACTTAACAAATCATACATTTTATTGTATTTCACACTTCCTCAATAAAGCCACTTTAAAAAAAATCACATTAGATCCATGTGTGCATCTTGATCACGAAGATGTCCCTGATATGTGCCTGGTTGAGTAAAAGCAAGCTTCAGGGTACAACGTGTGATTCCATTTGGGGCACAGTCGTGTGTGCATCTGTACGTGGGTTTATGTGAGTATCAGGGATGTTGGAAAGGTCACTCTATAATGATCTTGGTGAGGAAAATATAATGGGCAGGAAAAACAGGAAGACTTAAACTTTTCTATATTTAATTCTCTGTTATTTGCCTTTTTACAACATGCTTCAATTGCTTTTGTAATAAAAAATATTGTAAAAAAATAATAGTGTCGGTGAATCACCACAGAAGCAAGCCTGTCTATGGATCCAACTAAGATCACTCGCCTCTAAGGAGACAGGTGCCTGTGGGTTTCACCGTCCCCTGGGGTTGCCAAAAACACTGAGGCAGGGGATTGTCCTGGCTCCTGCCACTGAATATACAGTCGTCGATGGGACAGTCTGAGTTTCGAATAGAAACATAAAGGTCAGTCGCAATAGAAAATGTATTTCCTTTCCAAATGCCTGCATGATAAAATATGGAATTTTAATAATTTCACAGGGTGGGAATTATAGCTGCCTAGCTTTTATCACTGCCTCAGGCATTGGACTGACCCCAGCAAGACCTCACATTTCCTCTTCACCAGCAGGATGATTTTCTACTTCATCATCTTTTCTGTCATTGTGGGAGGAAAAACAAATTCTCCAGGTAGCCTTCCTGCAACCCCAGCCCAGCAGAACCACTGGGAGCAGGATTTCGTCTATTTGTTCAGCCAGCAAACATTTACTGAGCCCTATTGTCCCAGTTTTCTTACTTTGCTTGTATTGAACACTGAGGATACACAAATTCCAGGAGATCTTCTGGACAGCACACTTAGAAGTGAAATTACTGAACAGGCAGTCTGGGAAGGTGATGGTGACTATGAGAGTCGAGAATTCATTCCTTCCTTCATGCATGCATGCATGCATGCCAAAGGCAATTTTGGAAAAACAGAGATCTCGAGCTTTGAAGATGGAAAAAAAAACTGTGAAGTTTTCCATGGAAGGAAAATAAGATTCATTAGCTGTGGTTCTTAAGTACAGAACTAGGACCCTGGAGTCATACAAAGGGGCAGAGTTGGTAGAAAATGTGATAAAGTTGATCCAGAATCTATGCAGATGGCAGTATTCCAAGAGTAAGGGGGATGTGAAGGGCACCTGAGAGGGCAGTGTGGGTAATGCATGAAGAAAAATGATCATCGCAGGGGCAGAAGGATGGAAGGCAGGGCACAAGAAGGGCTGGCCTCAGACCAGAGCTCAGACTGTCCATCCTCTGTACCACGAGTCCAAGAGCATGCAGATGTGTCTGTCTTGGGAGGTGAGAGATTGATAGATTTTTTTTTCTGGCTCCTTCTATTTTCTCAGTAAAATTGAATTCAAGGCCCTCAACCAAAACCAAGGAGGGGGTGCTGTCCTGGAAGTTCCAGGGCAGAGGAGAGAGTGGGAAGAAGTCATCTCTGAGGACAAGAGAACGATTTAACCTGGGATATAGGACAGCACTGTGGAGCAGAGCCCGGGGCTCACTGGATGTTGGTGGCCATAGTGAAAGTGAGACCAGTCGGCATGATGGTGCGTTTTTCTCCAAATGCATTCCCTTCTCAGATCAGGGGGAGAGTAGAAAGGTAATTTCATCTCACCACATTAGGATTTAACCAGGCAGCCCTAAAAGATGGAGAGAAGGTGACCACTGTGACAAGTCCCAGAGGCTCAGTGGGGTATGGAGAGGAGTGACAGATGGAGAAAAGATGGTAGGTCCTTAGCCACGGCAGGAGCGGGAGATGGTTAGCCCCATTTTGCCAGTGAACTGAGACTCATGGAGGCAAATCATAATCTCTAGAAAAGTCGTGTTCCTGGGACTTCAGGATATGAGAAGGTGAGAAGCAGAGAGTAAAGTATTTCTACTAGTGATGTCTCCCTCTCTGTCCCCTTCTCCCTCTCAGGGAGCTCAGCACTGTGGTCAGCTCTCCAACTTGTCCGGGACTGGGCCCTATCAGGGTGCAAGACGTTCAGCACTAAAACTGAGAATGTCCCAGGCAAACAAGGTCGATAAGGCCCCAACCAACACACATGTGCATACACGCAAACGCACATGGGGAAAGAATTACAATTGATAATTCTGTTGACAAGGCCATCAAGGGGTTCCTCTCTTCTGCAGAGGTCAGAGTTGGAGGTGAGGGGGGCAGGCTCAGAGGCAACAGTTACATTCTATGCTACCATCTTATAAACACATCGAAATTATATTTTGGAGGGATAGGTAACAGCCAAGTGGCTCAAAATTCAAAGGCTTCCAAAGAGTAAACAAGGAAGGTTCCTGCCCTCTGGCTGGAGTCAGAAGTGGGAGGAGTGAATTGTATGTGCTTCCACTGAGGCGGAATCACCTTAGAGCCTGCAACTTGATCTTTCTGTGTGGGGGAAAAAAAGATCAAAGAGTTCATTCTCTCTGGGCACATCACCACCAGAATATAAGCGCTGAAGGTCAGGGACTGGGGCTGTTTTCTTACTGATAGCTCTTCAGCGCTTAGAACAGTGCCTGGGAGGCGGGTGGAATCCAAGGATGTCCCACTAATTGAAGGAGTCCTTTGTTCTCCATGGCACCCCACTGAATGTATGTGCAGCAATGTCTAATTGTACCCTTTTCTGCTTTCCGATTGTTTCCACACTTTTGATCTTATAATTAATGTCTCAGTGAATAACCACACACATATGCCGCTTTACATGTGTGTGAGCCGATCTGTAGGATCAAGTCCCACAAGCAGAATTGCTGAGTCCAGGGTCTGTGCGTCTGTAATGGTGATGGACAGGACCACATTATCCTCTATGTAAATTTTCAGTTATTTCATGGTTTGCATTCATCATACGTTTTTCCTATCACCATTTGTCTTTGGTTTTAAGCCACCTTCAAGTGTTCTGTCCATCCGGCCCTTCACGGTTGGCCACTGTAGCTTACCACCTCCCAATTTTGGGACCATCCTTTTTTTATGGGCTTTGCTGAGCATCCTGCCCAGGAGCCTACCTTCCCCAGGGTGGGGGAGGGCACACGGGAGAAGAGGAAGTCCTGCATCCAGGTATCTGGGATTCCTGAAGTGGTGTGCAGCAGGAGAGAGGGCCAAAGTACTATTTAGAGACAAGCCAGGAACATCTGAAAACCTCACTCAGTTCAGCCTTTCTCAGAAGCTTTTGCTTAACATCCTTGGAAGGGGGTGATAGCATCCCATTTACTACTAAGCAAACTCCTCCCATCAATTCTGTTTCTTAAATCCTCAGCTCCTTCTAATTGCTTATTGACTAGTTCCAGGAGGACTCTAGCATAGATGGGACCAGCAGAGAGATTTGTTTTCTGGGCCTCAGGAGAGAGAGAAATTTTGTTCAAACTTTGCAGACTCTTGACTCTCAACTAATTTGGACCCAACTCTCTTTCCGTACCCCTCCTGATACTCAGTCTCCCTCCAACACTCAATTCCAGGGTGATGCAGGAACTCCCAATGATATTTTCATTCCCTCTAATGAGTAGCACTTCTGTGGCATTGTCTGGCTTGAAATCCAAAGACCCTCAAAAGCCTCCATAGGTCTACTCTCCAAGGGACATTTGAGAGGGAGTAACCAGGGGTTTTGTTCTCCCTAATAAGTCTCTGCTAGATATTTCCCTGTAACTGGAGTGTTGTGATGATCCTTGGAGGTGGCGGAATATACATAGGGTGGCTGTGCCCTTGTGCTGTGAAGCTCATTTATTCAGACTCTGATGCATGCACTGGTTCACCCTGTTGGCTCACTTCTGAGCAGCAATTGAGCGTCCATTGTGAGGTGGGCATTGTGCAGGACAGGCAGAGGAACACAAGTATGAACCAAGATGAATGCTGAATATCAGGAACCAGGCACCGTTGCCATGGGCACTGTGAAGAGCTGGATCAGTGTGAGAACACATCAAACCTCTTCTCCAAAGGAAGAATGGGGGAGGGGAAATACATTTTTCAGCTTTGATATTTGGTCCCCGTGTCTTAATCTTTGAGCTCCCCTCTATCAACATCAACCACAGAGAGATAAGAGACAGTGTCAGATGCGGTGGGAGATACAAACAAGAAAAAGGAGGGAAGGAAAGATAAGAACTGAGTTCAAATTCTTCAACCAGGACAAATCCAGGTAAAAATGTTCCTGCCACATCTCAGGAAAGGGTTCATGAGACAAATTAGCAAGATAAGCAAAGGTTCAGGAGAGAAATGTTTTCCATACCAAACAAAAGCTAATTTTTCCAGCCTCTTCAAGCATTTCAAAATCATTTATTTACATTCAAGTGGCTAATTAGATAATTTTAGATCAGGCATGTGTATTCCTGAAACCCATGGATGGTTGAGCGAGGGAATGGATGAATGAGTTCCGTGAACTGGGTTTTTATTATTATATGGTTTCAAAGTGACAAAGCAGTGCGGTGGATTCTCAGTTTCGACTTTTCCGCTAACGCAGCCTCATTCTCCCACAATTAGTCCTCATTAATGAGACCTCACTGTCATCGCAGGCATTTGAGATCTGAGGTCCCTGGAGAAATGGTTGCATTGGAAAATCAAAGTCAGAAGTCTATTAAGCAAATTAATAGAAGAGGCGCAGTTTCAAAAGAAATATTTTGCCAATCAAAGGAGGTAGGAAGGATTTTTTATAAACATATTTTTTAAGTCATCTATTCACAGGTAAACTATACAGGTGCTAATTAGAAGCCATTCTTTTGAACCCATAAAGTCTGACCCCACCGGGCCCGTATTTCAATCTTTGTTGATCACCTGAAAGCCCTTAATGTCACTTAATATAATAAAATAGTTAAAATAAAGTATCCCAGATTTCTGGCTAGAGTGAGGCAGTGAGGCACGGGAAAAATCTCGGGCTCTCCATTTAAATGCCAGCATTACCAATTTCCAGCAAATGCACGGCAGGCTTCAAGATTCTAAACTGAAGAGCTGCATAATTTGGATCAACTTTCTTAACCTCTTTGAGCCTCAGTTTCCTTACCTAGACTAATACTATTGGAGCGATAAGAGCCATCCATATGCAAAGTCACACACACACACACACACACACACACACACACACACACACAGCATGAGGCTTTACTGCAGGTGCGGACACACAGCAACTCACAGACTGCTCTTTGCAACCCTAATGGGGGTAGTTTGCTAGCCTGCGAAGAGGAGGAACTGGAGAGAAAGGCAGGGTAAGGAATTGGCCCAGTTTGAATGGCTCGGATAGCAGATGCAGACTACAGCCAACCAAACTTCTGAAGTCTGTGGGTGTAACTCTTACCCTGCACTACCTCTCACATGAGCTGTTTAGAGAAGCCTAGAATCTCACCAGCAATATAGTATCCACCTATCCAATAATGGGTAATCTTTTTTCTTTTCCACTTCTCTGGAGTTAGGTGAATAAAGTTGAATTTGCTCAGTGATGATATTGTTGGGGATGGGGGGAGGGCCCAGCAAAGACTGAGAGCTTTCAAGTCCAGAATTGCACCTGCCGTTAGGAATTCTGCATCTGGGGCCCTGAGCAGTTCTGGGGCCCCCGTGGCCTGCCCTGTGCTGCTCCTTTGTAGATGATAATCCCTTGGGTATAGACCCTGGAGGCTTCAAGACGACTCTTCCTGAGCCTTTCAACTCAACAGGATCTGCCCCCAAGACACATTCCCTCCCTAACTCACAGCTCCACAGATATAACTCACTCTCCCCTGACTCACTTTGGAGATGTTCCCTAGGGCCCTGGACCCTCCTCAACAGCTAGACGGTCCCTGTACTGTCACACAGACCCCATCACGACCTGTGGGTCCAAATTTTAAATCATATGTACACCCAGAGAAAACCAATTTCCTTCTGTGATCAGTTCTCTAAGGAAAGGTCAGGCCCATAAATAACTGTGAGGGAGGCAAAGATGTGGTCCCTAACTGCAGCTACCTGGTACAAGGGAGCTGGCCTTCCACAAACGGTGCTTCTCCTTTGCTGTTAAAGCAAGGTCACAGAGGTCAACCCTTAAAAGAGTAACATGAGGAAGGAGGAGCGTCAAAGCAGAATGTCATTTTTAGGTGAAGGGAGTCCCATCTCAGCCTGATTCCATGGGGAGCTCTGGGGTATTGTTTACACGGCAGGATTTGTCCCATCTGGAAGTAAGCCCCTGGGACTCCACAATCTCCCAGTAACTTTGTGTGTCTTCTGAGGGAGGCGCAGGTGTGAGCCAGGCAAAGCCTGCAGAAGGAAAGACATTCCAGAGGGCAACAGGGACCTCAGGGGATCCTGGAGAGGACTGGCACAGCCCCATGCTCCTTCTCCCATACGCCTCCCTTGTTATGTTTTAATATTCGGTTTGCTCACCTTCTCCCTAACTAGCCTTTGGAGGGCAAAGACTTCAAACCCCAAGGTGCCTGAAGAACACAGATACTTGTAGGGGAGCAAGAAACAGCTTCATTCTGCCCTTCTTGTTATTTGGCTGGGCTACGAATTAAAATGACCCATTGCAGAGTCACAGGAGAAAACATCCTTTTAATTACGCATGTCAACCATGGGGTCCCACAAAATAGGTGAGTTGAGGAAGGGTAACTGAGGCTGAGATAGCTTCTGAGCTACTGCAAGGAACAGCCAGGCGGGGCTCTGGAGAGGGGACAGTGGGAACCCAAGTTACCAAGCAGAGGGGAAGTAAACTTGCAGAAAAAAAGTCACCCAGGTAGTAGAAGTTGTCAGGCTCCGAGGAACAGGTGACAGCCTCCAAGGAATAGGTGACTACGCTGAGAGACACCTCCAGTCTCCGCTTTGGTTGATGTGATTCCTGCGGTGCAGATTTGTGACAATCGAGTTCCCTTTGAAGGGTCTGTCCTCAGGTACATCAGAGGAGCTCAGAGAAAGCCGGTTCCGCATCCACTGTTCCCATGGTACCCTCAGTTCAAAGTCATTGGCGCACCAAAGTGTCGTATTTTGGAGTGGCATTTCCCGAACTTCTTCATGTTCCGTAACTGTTCCCATGGTACCCTCAGTTTAAAGTCATTGGCTCACCAAAGTGTTGTATTTTGGAGTGGCATTTCCCGAACTTCTTCATGTTCCATAAATATTTGCTGATGCCTGGGAGATAGGAATAAAGTCTGGCTCACCCACAGACTACTGACAGGTGCCTTATCTTGAAGAAATTCCATCCTCCAGAGCTGAGGAAGCTCACACCAAAGGGCCACTTTAAATTTAGCATAAAAAAAAAGTCAAACGATTTATGACCATTTCCGGTCATGATAATGTACTATTTATTTTAATTTTAATTTATTTTATTTTCTAGTACTGGGGATTGAACCAAGAGGGTACTTAACCACTGAGCCCTATTCCTGGCCCTCTTTATTTTTATTTTGAGATGGGGTCTCATTTTTAAATTGCAGAAGATAGCCTAAAACTTGAGATTCTTCCTGCTTCAACCTCTGGAGTCCTAGGGTTAGCGATGTGCCACTATTTCTGGCTACAAATATTGTTTTGCCAATAAGAGTTTAAAAGCACATTTGGTGCCTCACACAGATGTGGATTTCCCATGTTGTCCTCTTCAAGACTGAGAAACTGAATTTGGGACTCTCCAGGAAATTCGCCAACCACTTGTAAGCCATCTCCCTTTATCTCAGCTGTACCTTCTCTATTAATAAAATTGACCAGTTCAAGGGTTTCTACTATTTTTTGAGTAAGAGACCTGTTTATGAGAGCAAAGTATCTTAAAGGCTCACCTTTGTTATTTATTCACCTCTCTAGTTGATTTTGGTATTCATTGAGAGAATATATAATGACAAAAACCTCCTAGAAGATTCAGGCAGTCTTTTAAATAAATTTGCATTCATGAGTCAGAGCAATTTTTCAATTAGTAGCAGTAGGCAAGCAAGATGTATTATTTACTTATTCTACTGAAAAGTTATCAGAGCATGTGGAGATGGTCACCGACCAGGTGTCCCTCAGCTTCCCTTCTGCCCTGAAGTGATCTTCTATAATCAGCTCATAAGGAGGTTCCACCTTTCCAAGTAATTTTAACAACTAACAAATGACTTTGCACTTGGATTTCTCTCATCTAATCATTACAGAGCCGGGAGTCCCAGCTTGTGGTTGGCTCAGGGATCCCTACAGAACTGTCAGGCCAGATTGCAGGTGTTACCCGGTGTCGGAGGGTTTTACAGCTGAAGGAGAAAAGGGGCCAGACCTTTTGAAGGCAATCTCGAGGGGAAGAAGAAACGAGGACCATTTATAGTGTCTCAGAATGGAACTTCTTCCTGCTCCCTAGGCAGGCGTCAGTAAATTCTTGCCACTGGAGGGAGGGTGCCACAGTCTGGCTGGGCACAATTCATGAGCCACTTATCAGGCAGAAACAAACTTTATTTTTAAAACATACACTCTGCACCACACGAGCTCTTCAGGAATTCCCTCAAAGCCCAGCTGCCACCACTGGCTTCCCACAAGCCTCTCAACCCCCCACCCTCCTGCTCTTGAGGCCGATTGGCTGGGTTGCATGGGTGGAGCCAAAAGAGTCCCCCAATGAGCAGCTCCGTGGTCTGAAAGGGTGGGGAAGCAGCCCAATGAGCATCACTGCAGAGGAGCCATTCAGCTGGCAGCTGGAAGTTTGCTGGGGCACGGTGAGCCAATCAGCTGGAAGTTTGCTGGGGTCCTTTCAGCTGTGGCTCTCAACAGGAGGGAGGTCCACAGGCTGCAGCTGAGGAGGCTGCTTAGCAATGGTGCTTTTGGAGAGGGGGGACTTCCTCCCCGCCCTTCATGAGCTACAGAGATGCTGGCAAACTGTACCTGCAAGGGAACACAAGCCACCTGCAGCTGTCCTCATTGTTGCATCAAAACAACCACCTTTTTATTATCCCTCACAGTTCTATGAATTGACTGGGTTCAGCTGGGTAGTTCTTCTTCTGGCTCTGCTTGGGTCTCTCATGCAGCTGAGAGACCCCCCCCCCCCCCACTTCCCTTCTAATTTCCCTCTCTGCAGCTTTACAAACTTTCTACATGGCCTTTCTAGGTAGCCTTTTCTGTGGTCTCTCTGGAAGTCTTGGTTATTTCCTACATGGTGGTTCAGGATTCTTGAAAGCACAAAATGCAAATGGCAGGCTCAGAAGTGGCACCGCCTCTACCTACCTCCTGTAGGTTAAGCAAGTCACAGGGTCAGTTCACTTTCAGCTGCCAAGGAACCATACAAGGGTACAAGCATTGAGCGAGAAGCTCAGGGAGTGCTTTCTCACAGCCCTGTAGCATGGCAGGGTGCCCCAGTTTGGGGCTCCTAGGAGAACGCACCTTGGCATGTCCTTGAGCTTGCTCCTGCACCAGGAAGCTGCAACACTGGTGAAGTGCTGCCCTCAAGTGGCACCCTGAGGGCATTGCAGGGCCAGAGCACGCCCCTGGGCTGCCTGTGAACCTTGGGCAAGACACCTTGAAATCCCAGGGAAATCTTGGAGTGGGTTGATGTTGCCAGCTTCCTGAGTTAAGAAAGAAAAGTAAAAACAACAAAAAAAGTTATCTCTTAATATTAGTACAATGCAATTGGGTGCACATGCTGAGGAAACCTGGGTTGGGGTGAGAAGAAAGAAACAAGACACAGCATTCTCAGTGTTCACCATAGCCCACACTTCACGGAAGGGTCCCTCTGTAACTCATCTGATTTTGACTATGATATGACCCTATCTATGGGTCAATTTAAACGTGCAGAAACCAGGTCTGGAAGATCGCACCAGCTAGCAAGGAGCAGAGCTGGGCTGGAAAATCAGGCCTGTCTGACTTTAATGCCCTGAATGGAACCTCCTAATGAGCCTGTGACCTGCATGTTTAATGTTGTCACTATGGTTTTTCTTCCTTTTAATCGAGGCCCTTACCAAAATGACATGTCCCCTACTCCTCCTCATATCCTGAACAGCTCCCTAATGGTGTGTTTACTCAACAAAGGACACAGAGGCTATTTGTTCTGACAGTTGTAGCACCTGCTGGCCAGCTGTTCCCCGCCCTGCCCCCCCCCATTCCCCAGCGAGAGAGACTGCAGGGAGCAGAGCTCCATTAAGGAGAGCAGAAAGCAGAGGGAACCCAGGAGGATGGCCTCACATTGTGCCAAGCCCAGGGACACGGGGGCCCATGAGGATCCAGGGAGGGTGTGGTGACAAGCTCGGGAGACTAACTTGTCTTTCTCATCTCAGCGGTTTTGCAGAGAAGCAGCATGCATGTTGAGTCCAATAAGTGTTAAGAAGACCATTATGGCTGGAGCAGATTAAAGGCAACTTCAGGATCTGTCTTCCCCACGGGGTGCAGCTGGATGACTTGCAATGTTCTATAGCTTAGTAGGGTAACTGTGGCTGAGGACAATTAATCGTGCATTTTGAGAGAGCTGGTAGAGAGCATTCTGAGTGTTCTCAACACGAAGAAATGATCAATGTCTGAGATGATCTGCCAATCACCCTCATCTGATCCTTGCACATTGCATACATACTGAAATGTTACACTGCACCTCAAAAATCTATCCAATTTTTATGTGTCTATCAAAAATTTAAAAAAATAAGGAAAAAAAATTTGTTTCTTTCCTTTCTAAGAAGAAAAGGAAAGGTAAGAGATGTTTTATTTAAGCCAATGTGTACGTGAGTACCTGTGTGGATGTGTGGGTGGGTGTGTGCATGCGTTCAAGTTGGTGGATATGGATATGATATTTATTAATCCTAACTCAATTAGGCAATAGCCTTTTTAATATTTCATTGGTGTCTAATAGGCATTTCACACTTACCGGGTTAAAAATAAAGTTCTTGCTTCCCTTCATCTCTCAAACTGCTCCTGCTCTGGTCCTCCCATCCCAGGTACTTGGCAGCCATATTCTGCCAGACGCACAGCCAGGAGGTGTTGGATTCTGCCCTGAGACTCCCGTCCACTCTCCACCGCGCCCTGCCTTCCCCACTCGCAGCATTCACACAGGACCCCAGCCCTGCTCCTTCACCCTCCCATGATGGGGTCACCTTCAGTTCTCCCAGCTCCTCTTTCTTGACCCTTCACCCAGCCCACCTGGATCCCATCTCTGTCTTGCTCAGCCCACAGAACCATCCCTTCCCGACATAAGACTGACCACGTCTCTGGCCTGCCCAGAAACTTCCAGAGGCTTCTTGCCTCTCTCAGAAAGAAATCCTAAGTCTCCATATGGCCACAAGCTCCCACCAGATCCAGCTCTCTTCTGCCTGGCAGATGGCACGTACCCTCTTGGTGGTTCTCTCCACTGAGTCACAGTCCACAAGCACTAACATGCACAATTCCGAGTGTGTGGCTCAGTGGGATTTTGCCCGGGTACGTAGCAAGGTGACTACCACCCGGTCCAAGATGCCGAGTATTTCTATTGCTCAGAAAGATCTCTAATGTCCCTCTCTGTTAATGCCCACCTCCACCATGGGGGACCGACTAGCCTGGCCTTCACCACCCAGGATCCACTCTGTCTGCCCTTATCCTTCATTTAAGTGGAATCCAGGGTACGGGCTGTTTTGTGTCTGGATTCTTTCATTCAACATAATTTTTTAGATTCACCTTCTGGTATCAGCATTTTGTTCTTTTCCATAGCTGAGAGATACTCTATCTTATGAATGAACCACTATTGATTTACGTATTTGGCTGTGGATGGGCATTTGTCTTTGCTTTTGGTTTGGGGGTCTATGCATTTTTCTGCTCATTTCCCCTGGGATATACCTAGGAATGGAATTTTTGGTTCATAGGATATGTTTACTTTTATTAGCATTGCCAAATAGATTTTCAGTGTGGTTTTATACTCCTACTGGCCAAAGATGAGAGTTTTGTTTGCTTCCTATTTTTGCAAATACTTGATATTTTTCAAGGTGTTTTTAGTCATTCTTGGAATGTATTATAGTATCTCGTTTTGGCTCAAATTTTCATTTTCTTGAGAAATAATAAAGTTGAACATTGCCTATTCATATCTTTTACCTGTTTCTAAAAGTTAGGTAATCTCTTTATTATGGATTTTTAGGAGTTTATATATATGTATATACATGTATGTATTCAGGGCATGAGTTCTTTGCAGGTGTGATCATACACGTCTCCTCCAGGCCTGTGTGACTTTTGATGTGACCTCCTGCTTTCTCAGTCACTTACTATGACCCAGCTGCACTAGTCTTCACGCTGCTCCTGCCATACATGAAATGTTCTGACCTCATCTGACCCCTCTGTGCTCACTCTTCTTCTTTTCCAGAATGTTCCTTCCCCAGATATCTGGATGGCTCACTCCCTCACTTTATCCAGGTCTCTGATCAAATCTCATTTTCTCAGAAGACTTTCTCTAACCACGGGTTCCCCAAAGCTATCCCAAGCCTCTCATTATGCAGAGCGCCTTGCATTTCCCTCCAGAAGATAAAACTAAGACAAAGAAAGGAAACATATTTAGCTCTAATGATGTGCATGGTTTTCATTTTTCTGTTTGAATCTATTGCTGTTTAATGAGCTAAATATCCGTCAGATGAATTAGATACACTGATCCTGGGTGCATCTCCAGGGAGGCGGCTTCTCGGTGGCAAGACGTGCATCAGACACAGCATACAGAAGCCACACAGCCTGCCTGACAAACAGGCCCAAAGCTGAAGGAGAGCACAGACAGACACGGAGGTGGACAGGTGGCAGGTGATAAATCACTCACTGCTGACCCGGTGGCCAGCCAAGCAGGCAACAGACTCAGAATGGCAAAGCCAAGTGATGATCAAAACACTTGAGCAATGGCAGGGTCCCTGGGTTATTTAAAAAAAAATACCATTCAAAGGAAAAAGCTAAAGCTATGCAGTCTCTGGAATTGACAGGTGGCTTCAGTTCCAATCAGGAGAGGCTGGTTGCCAATCGCTATTGACAACAGGGAAGATGTTTGGTGATGGGTCTGTGGATCCTGATAACTTTATCAGCTCCCAGAGGGTGCAGTTGGACAGAACTCCTGGGCAGTATAGGTCAGCACCCCTGAATTATTCTAGTTATTCATTATATTAGGAAAGGAAAACTAAAGGTGTTATTTGCTTTAACTTCTCCACCAAAGGAAACATTGGGAATGGAAGCATTGTAGGCCAGAAGGGATCAGAGAATTCCTTCAAAACCCTCATTAATGGATTTTGAGACCTGGAGAGGGAAGGCCACACATCAATAGTTGAATCATGACCAATATTAACCTAGGTACCAGATCTTGCTTGGTAATATTTAAAGTTTTTGTTTACATGAACCTATTCAAGATTCCTGACAACCCCCATGAGAAGAAAGGGATACCGAGGCTCAGGGGTGTTAACACCCAACATCACATACAGGAAGGAAGCCATAGAGGTGAGATTTAGCCCAAGGATCTTATTGCAGAATGTGTTACCATTTGGCCTTCCAATAAAATCCGACTATCCTGGCTTCCTGGTCAAACATGATGTTGTAGTCAGATTTTTGTGGCTGTGACCAAAAGACCTGACAAGTACAATTAGAGGAGGAAAAGCTTATTTGGGGGCTCATGGATTCAGAGGTCTCAGGCCATAGACAGCTGATTCCATTCTTTGGGGCCTAAAGTGAGGCAGAACATCATGGTGGAAAACTGTGGCGGAGCAAAGTGGCTCAGAATATGGCACCAGGAAGCAGAGAGAGCTCTGCTCACCAAGGACAAAATATATACCCCAGAGGCATGCTATAGTGCTCTGTCTCCTTCAGCCAGCCTCCCCCTGCCTACAGTTACTGCCCAGTTAATCCCTATCAGGGAAGATGAATGCACTGACTAGGTTAAGGCTCTCCTAACTCCATCATTTCACCTCTAAGTTTTCTTGCAGTGTCTCACACATGAGCTTTTGGAGGATATATAAACCATCACACATGAAAAGACTCCAAATATCAAGGTGAAAAACACATTTTTCCTATCCATGCTAGATCATATTACTTCAACTGACAAAAATAAATCCAGTCACCTGAGGCCTTCTAGCCTTTGTGTTGCATCTCCAAAGCTCAGCCTCCAAGGCCCCCAATCTACTCTGATCACCCCCCCTCTAGAGCCCTCACTAAGAGCCCTCTCCCCCGACCACAGCACCCAGCTCTGGGTTCCCCAACCACTCCCAGAGCTTTGAGGTCCTTTGCATCTGTCAGGCTGGTCCCTCCAGCCCTCCATCCACACGCCCTTCACTCCATCACCCATTCATCTCCTTGACCAACCCCAGGGACACCTCGAAAGGAAGACCTCTGCCAGCACCAAGGTCAAATCAGGGTGTGTCCTCTACTTCCCCATAGTTCATTGTCCCCCTGTCCCAGTATTTGTGTGACTTACCTCCATCATGGTTGGAAGGGCAAGGCCCTGCAGTGGTCAGGTGCAGTCTTTGACATTGGGCTTGAGTGTAAGATCTAACTCTGCTGCCTAGGGGTTGCGTGGCATTGAGCAACCCATGTGACTCTCTGAGCCTCCTCTTCTTCATCCAGAGGAGAAGCACAGTATTGGCTCCAAAGAGCTCCTGTGAGAACTAAATAAAATGCATGCAGAGCCCTTGACCAGATCCTGCCTTTCAAAAGGGAGCTCTTCCTACATCTTAACGATGAGTGCTGGGGGTGGTGTCACCACTACCGCCTCTGTCACTAACATTGTCATCATCATCGTCACATTTATGATTGTTCATTTATAGCTGTAAATCCCAGGAAGGTGGGGACTTGGTCTTGTTCACCTTTATACCTGACTTTTAGTAAGGGCTTAATAAACCGATGTAGAATTGAATTGTTGAAGCAACTGCTCAACTGAAAATGTATTGTTTGGGCTTTGGTGATACTTTGTTTTGAAATCATTTGCCTAGTTGCTTGTCAATCAATTAGGTCTTGAGCTCCACAGAGTTTGGTATTTCTCCCTGCAGTGTGTAGAGTATACATATTTAGTAAATATATTTGGTATACATAAAAGGTTTGTTTTGTTTGCTTTTTTGTTTTGTTTTGGTTTTATGGTGCTACGGATTGAACCCAGGCAAATATTCTACCTCTGAGCTGTATCCCAGCACTTTTTGTTTTTATTTTGAGACAAAGTCTCACTAAGTTGCCCAGGCTGGCCTCAAACTTGTGGACCTTCTGCTCCAGCCTCACCAATTCATTAGGATTGCAGACGTGCCCTACCATGCCCAGCTCTGCAAAAATGAATAATCCACACACTTCTCAAAGTCCATAGGATGCTCAGAATGTGCACCCACTTAATTTTTTAAAGTTAAATTTACAAAGGAAATGAAAGTAACATGGATTGAATGCTTTAAAATAACCAACATACCTTAGGCATTTGTGCAATGCCAGACCTAGTGCTAAGTGCTTCACGTATTTCTGTGTGAAGACTCTGGCAACCTATCTATTATGCAGGTTTTCATTCTTCCCCTATTATAGTCAAGGAGACTGGAGCTTAATGGGATTAATGAACTTGGGCAGGATCATAATTACAGTGCAGGGAGAGCCCAGTATTTGAGTCCATCCTCTTCTGACTCCAGTACCAAGTCTCTGGTTCTGGGCTAAGCAATTCAGAAACTCGGCCACATTTAGCAAAACTGAAAGTTGTTGCATATCATCCCCTTCCACAGATGTGGCATCTTGGTCTTGCCCTATATCACAAAGTCAATCAGTTTCAGAGCCGGGTTTTTGAAAGCAGGATCATCTGACCCTATCTAAAGCCTCCTTCCTCATGATTCTCCAGCACCTGGAATTAGAGTTTCGGTGTTCTGAGGGACAGTTCAGCTCTCTTTCCAACTCCACACACAAACCCCAGATTGCCCTGACTCCAGCAACCATCACTGCCTAAGCCCCTGGCAGATGCCTCACCCACCACATAGTTCAGAGAGAAGGAATCATATTGAATAGACACATCTCACAATGAAAACCCAGAAGAGAAAAGAAATGCCATCAAAAAGATGTGTCAGTAGTCACTACCCAGTAACTAGTGCAGGTCGAGTGGTCACTGAGGGCTGTGTTCCCGGTTGTCAGGAAGAGCAGATCTTGCTATCTGGGAGACGCTGGAAGCAGGTAGGATAGGGTATGATGGTACAGAACAGCATCTTGGGGTCTGGAGACAGGAGGGAAGGTGAGGGTAGGGATCTTGGGGACTGCTCTGTTTAACAGGTCCTAGGAAGACCATAAAGGTAGAAGAAACATGACACTAAAGAAACGGAAGACCCTGGGGGTGGGAAGTGCTGCCAACATCAGCAAAGCTTGGGAAATCAGTCTGCAAAATGAGAGAGACAGAGAGGAGCACCAAAAATAACCTTGAAGGGAATGGATGAGGCAGAGGAGAAAAATCAATTCAAGGAAAACATATTAAGCACAGAAAAACTAAATGAGAGCTGGGGGTTGGGGGGGTGTTGGGATGGAGGAGCTGTGGATCAGGAGCCCGCAGGGTGGAGTTCCCTATCCGGCTCAGTGTCTAACAAGCTCCGTGACTCTGGGCAGGACACTTCACTTATCTGAGCTGCCACTGGCTCCTCTTAAAAATGACACAGTTGGACAACATGGCCTGCAAAGCCCCCTCCAATTTGAACAGTCTGTGATGAAGAATTTACAAAGGCTTAGCTTCACACAGACCTAAGCAATGAGAAGCCAGTGGGGACATTTAGTCTGTCCCTCAGCTGGTCCCAAATATCCAGGTGCTTGTGAGATGGGAATGAAACTCCCCATCAGCTTGAGTTTCCTTGTTCTTTAGTCTTTGGGGGAGCTCTAGATTGGTAATAGGGCATTAATTAGCAACCATCAAAGAGGCTGCTTGCAGGGGGTACTGACAGCATGCAGGAAGGGGACACAGTGCTTGTCCTATAAGACACGTTAGGATATCTCCCAAAGAAGGGCTTATGGGTTAGGACACCCTGGGGCCCTCTCAGACGGCCAGGTCTGTGTATATTACTGTTATTGTATGAATGCATGGGCCCCTCCAAAATCCATAGGTTGGAACCCAATACTCAGGATTAAGTAAGAGGTGGGGCCTTTTAGAAAGTGACAGGCTAAGCCTTGAGCACTCCGCCCTCAAAAATAGCATCACACTCTCATGATGAAAGAGGCTGAAGGCAGCCCTTAGATCCTCATTTGCCCTCTGCTCCTTGGGCCAGGTGAAAATACAGCCACAAGCTGTCATCTTGGAAGCAGAGAGTAGCTTTCACCAGACTCTGAATCTGCTGATGTCTTGATCTTGGACTTTCCAGACTCCAGAATTATGCGCAGTAATTGTCCAATTACCCAGTCTATTTTGTTACAGCAGCTGGAATGGACTGAGACAATTACTATAATAAAATGTGAGTAGGATTTTTAAAGAGTAACCGAGAAATGCCTCTCTTACCCAAGTGGGGACATTTAGTCTGTCCCCAACCATCATGAAAATAACCTAGAACTTATAAGCAAAGTGATCAAGAAAGCAAAGACAACAGAAGGGAAATTTAGAAGCACTGGGTGCCTGCAGGGGGCTCAAGGTCTCTTACCTGCATCTCCACTATCAGCCTGCACCGCCATGGCTGTCTGTGGAGAAAGGGACTTGGCCTTGCCTTTGTTCCTCCACCTAATCCTTGGTGTTGAGCTGCTTCTCTGGGCCACCTTTGCTTCTGCTATAGACCATGTCCACTGTGTTACTGATCCCAAGGATGAGCACAGCAAATGGTAAACATGGGCCAGGCCGTACTGACCCTTCTTGCCTCTTTATTTCCTACCACATCACCATTGAAGACTGGATGGCTGTGTTGAGCTTTCCAGAGGCTGGGGACATCTAAAGGAAATGTTACCTCAAGAAGGGGGAAGTGTTTGAGACACTGAATTTCATCACCTAAGTACTAGTATGTGGTTGTTCATGACAGGTTTATTTGTAGGCAGCAACCGGAAACAAACCAAATTGTGGTCAACAGGTAAATAGATAAACCAAATATGTTACATAGTTGAAAGAAAGAAATCATAAGATAAAAAAAAAATGTTACGTTCATACAGCATGGAAAGATAGGATGAGCTTCTGACACATGCAGCAACATAGAGGAACCTCACAATAATTACCCTGAATGAAGGCCAAGCCCAGAAAAAGTTATGTTGTGTGATGGTCCTTTATATAAAATTCTAGAAAATGCAAACTATTCTACAGTGACAGAAAGAGATGAGAAAACAAGAGAGCAAAGTAAACTTTTAGGGCTGATAGATCTTGATTGTGGTGATGAGCTCATGGTGAATTCATAGGCCAAAACATGACAAACTGCACACTCTGAATATATGCAGTATTAGAAATCAATTTTACCTTGTTAAAACTGTTTTTTTTTTTAAATTAGGCATATCCTAGATGAAGGGGGAAAAATACAAATCTTAGAAGTCTTCCTGGAAGTTGGGGGTACCTCTGTTCCTGCCTTAGCAATTTAGTGAGGCCCTAAACAACTTAGTGAGACCCTGTCTCTAAATAAAATATAAATAGGGCTGGGGATGTGGCTCAGGGATTAAGCACCCCTGGGTTCAGACCTTGATGCCCCCCCCCTCAAAAAAAAGAAAGAAAAAAGAAAGAAAGAAAAAAATTAGAAGATAAAAAAAATGTTCCTCCATTACTCAGCTCCTCAAGTCATCCAGAGACACTGGCTTTCTGGAACACATGAGTAGAAGCTAAGACCCCCCTGTGCCCATGCACACATCTACCTGCTCTGAGAATTGAAGGGAGGGAGTGAAGGCCATACTCCTCAGCAGGGGAGGGAGGCAAAACTCAGAGGCAAAAAACTAGCAACCCTCCCAGAGGCTGCTTGAAAGGTGTGCTAATAACATTCATTGGAAGAGAATCTCAGAAGCTCGGTGCTTGGGCAGAAAGATATGAAGGCCCTGTCATTTCATGAGAAATGACAGTGCTTTCTTTTGCTAAGCACTGTCAGGTAGAGCAGTCTGATTTGGAGGGGACTCATTAACAAAGTGCCTGATGGCTATGGCAAAAGAAAAAGCTTCATCTGGGCTCCAGCCCAGCAAACCTGAGCCCCTTACAAGTGCCTAGTGCACGCAGAACTCCCGTTCTTCCTTGCCGTCTAGATGTTGTATCAGACACACACACACACACACACACACACACACACACTCCCAACAAAGAGAACATCAATCCTTGGAGACAGTACCATATAAATCCTAACTCTATCATCATCGACGCAGCTGTCTCAGACAAAATAGAGATGGCACATGGCATCATTATGCAGAGCACTAGAGGGTCCACTTTGTTCCCTTTCTCTTTTCAGACAGTGCTGTGGGCCCAGGAAACCCATGGGGGAGGCAGCACCATCATCCCGTGATAATGACCTCTCAGCTGCTACTCAAAGGCAGGAAGGAGCTGTGACAATCAAGCTTTCCTCTTCCTCAGCTTTGGAGCAGTTCAAATTCTTAGGGCAGAGGGGGCATGAGGACCAAGCTCTCCTTACAAGCTTCCAGGTAGAGGGATGATGGGAAGCGCAGGGCTCTTTGTTAAGCCTCACAGAAGATCTTTGAAATATATATATTAATATATTCATTTTGTAGATTAAGAAACAGGCACAGGTCAGCCAGGAACATACCTGGGATTTGTAAGCATAGACACAAACACCGTTACGACCATCAGGTGTGGGCTTCTTCCTTTTGTCTCCTCTCCTGCTAAGCAGGTAGATGGTACAAAGTCTGAATACTGATGGGAAAATGCTCACCTTAGGTCAGCAGTCAGTGCTTTTTGGTTTTGCTTTGTTTTTTGCTTTTAGGATCTAGTTTACGTGCAGCTCTACCTTGGTATTCCAAGTTTCCATTTCACAGCAGATTATAATCTGTGCTGCGGAGGTGATGCGTCAATTAATTCATGTATTCAGTCACCTAACAAATGTGTATTGAGTGAGTACTAAGTAACATCCTGGAATAGGTTCTGCAGCCGTGGCAATTACCATTCATGTCCCAACCATCGTGAACCTACAGGGCAGCAGGGCAATCGGCACATCTGTGCACAAATTATTCTATGAATACATTATGAAAACATTAATATGAAAAGTACTAAGAAGAGAAATATGGAGGGATAAGGGTTGGGAAATAGAGGACGACCTGGACTGTGTAGTATCAAAGAGGCTGGGGACCGAACCAGAGGGGTCATTGTGGGTAGGCCAGCAAGGATTTTCAACAAGGAGCTGCCACAGTTGGGTGTGTTTTAACGTTATCACTCCAGCTATTCTGAATAAAAATGGATTACAGAGAGGGCAGGAAGGACCTAGTTAGAGGGCAATGGTAACAATGGAAGAAAGAAATGGAATTAAGGGAATGAGGTAGTTGGCTTCATGGAGTGGAAAGAGGAAGATGGAAGTATCTGGAAAAACTCCCAGTGTCTGGCAAGAGCCACAAGCTGGTCACAGTGCTCAGTGCTGAGAGGGGGGGACCCTGGAGAGGAGCAGATCTCGAGGAGGAGGAGGAGGAGGCGGTCAGGGAAGATGAGACTTTTGACTTGAGAAGGCAAAAGAATAACAAGGGGTGAGTCTTGGGAAAGGTTTTGAGAGTTCTCTGTGTGACTGGAAGAAAATTTTTCTACAAGTATGGCAATTTTTCCAAATAGAAAAAAATATTCACTTGGGGCCTGTTAATTCTGAAACTCTTTGGGTTACGACAGCTGAAGGAACACATCAGCAGAGCCACTGAAGAGTGGGCCTGGAGCTCTGAAGAGAAGGCAGTGCCTAAGTCATCAGCATGCATGTCCACCCCCACATAGGTGCAGAGAACCTGGAAAAGCCTATACCCAGGGAGAGGGACCCAGGAGGGCATGTCATCCTAGTCATTCTGTCCACATCCAGACACAAGCCCCTGCAGCCCCAGAGAAAGCACAAAGGGTGGAGGCAGTCTCTTTCTTGGCATCTCTCTTTTCCTCCTAATTTTTTTATTATAATAAAACACATACAACATGAATTCACTATCTTAATCAATTTTAAGTGATTCAAGTTGGCGTCAAGAGTGTATGTGTCCTGTTGAATGTTGTGCTCGCATCCCCAGCATCTGTCTCCAGAATTATTTCCATCTTTCTGTGTCCTCCATTAAAGACAGTGATGACTTCCAGAATCTCCCCACCATGATTCCCCCTCATATTTCTATTGGTCACAACTGGATCACATGACTGCTCCTAAGCCAATCAGCAACAATTGGAAACAGTCATCATGACAGGGTTAGACATCTGGCTTCTGAGAAACTGAGGCAGCTGAAGACCCCCTTCTTTATTTTGTAAATATTTTTATGAGTTCTTTTTAGTGACACATGGCAGTTTTAGTGACATTCTGGAAGTCTTCACTGCCTTTAATGGAGGACACATGGCAGTAGAGTGTATTTTGACATGTTACTATCCATACATGGAGTGTAACTTCCCATTCCTGTGGTGGTCCATGATGTGGACCATCATGTATTGGTCATGTATTCATACATGAACATAGGAAAGGTATGTCCTATTCATTTTACTGCCTTTGCTATTCCCATTCCCTGTCCCTCCCCTTCATTCCCCTTTTTGAAGACTCCTTCTTTAAACCCTGAGTCATGTGATCAAGTTCAAAAGATCTCAGACATGAGATCTCAGAGTAATAGGATTGAGTTTTTTGAAGGGACAGGAAAAGGGAAAGGGGACACTCTCAAGGGAGAGAGCAGGCCGTCTTGGAGAGAAGAGAGACCATCTATATGCCTCTTCTGTACTTCAGATTTATTTGGCGATCCCAGAGAAGTTTCTAGAGAGTCCCACCCAGGTTCACCTCTTGAGTTTTGACTGATAGCAAGATGACATCAGACTTTCAAGTCCCCGCTGTCATGGCAACACCAGGTCACACTGGCCCATGCTAACCTGTTCAAATTGAGTTCTTAACCATACATTCAGACAGATTTTATGGTTAGGAGGAACTATCCTAATCTACCGGAGTCACAAAAGTCTCCTGGATTCCTCCCATCTACATTATCTTTGGCCTGCATTTCTCCTGTATTTAACACCCCGTTTGGAGGAATGTGACATACTCTGCCCAGTTAGACCAGGTGGGGCTGCTGGTAAATTGCTTCTTGGAAAAGAAAGCACGAGGGAGTCTGCACAGCTGGCCCATTTTATAGAATTATTCTCTTAACCAGCCTCATCTGTCTGGTTCCTAACAGCTTCATTCTGGAAATATGGTCACCTCCCCAGAGGGAGGTGATACTTAAATAAAATCAGGGTTCATTAACCAAGAAGAAGGAGAAAATGCATTTTTGGATAAGAAAATAATAGTGTCTGTATACTATGATTTTTAAAAAATCCTCGCTTAATGACATAAACATTTTCTGCATGTAAACCTCAATATAATTCCCAGTGTCTTCAAAATCGTTCTTTAGTTGCTTTCCAACTAAAGTTCTTGTTTTGGATGTCTCAACCTTTTTTTAAGTTCGAGCTTTTTCAGATAAGGCTGCCATATAAATTATTTTGTGAATTCTTTTGTGAAGCTTTGGAATCCAGGTGTGAAACTCCTGAGTCAAAGGATCAGAGGGCCTGTAACGCTCTGTGTGTAGAAAACTTTCCATTAGAATCAGCAACCTCTAACTTTTCATACTAAAAGAGTGGTTCTCGGTTACCTAGAGCATTGCTTCAGATATGGCACCCTGTGCTTCCCTGGGAAGCTGAGGAAGGAGTTGCTATGAAGACAGCTGCATGCAGGTATCTGAAAAAAAGTAAGCCAAACAGGGATGAGGCCCCTGGGCTGGGAGTGTGTCACCAGAGGATAAGAAGCAAGCAGATGATAACAATGGGAGAAGCTCCCTAGGAGAGGGAATGGAGATTCACAGGAAGGGTGGCCGCATGGTGGCTGCTATGGGGCAGAGCTTGTCTGCCTTAGAATAGCTCTTCCCCACCTGTATTTTAGACACTGATGTTCCCCCACACAATGAGTGCAGTTGTCACTCTCGGCCACAAAGGGCCTGGGGCAGGGAGGAGCAGAAAGGAGAAAAAATAGTAACATCTTTATAAAACACTTCCCTATCATCATCTTTTTATATTTATACCATAATACTAGGCAGATGTTATTGCTTCATTTGACAGGTGTGAAAACTGAGGTCCTGAGAGGAAAAGGGACGTGCTTGAGTGCATGCCATGACTGAGAGGCAGATCCAAGGCTCACACAGGTCTCCGGATAGGTAGTCTTTTGACTAGGGTTAAAGGTAACCCTGCATGTGATCCATTCATTCCTCAACCATCCATTGCATACCTAGTCCACTTTGGAGATATGCAACACACTGAGCATGATCCCACCCTACATGAGTGTCCTATTGCTCTGTAACAAATGATGACAAACGTGCACAGTTCTGAAAACGAGAGTTCTGAACTCATCAAGTGCTGCAGGGCCACCCACATCTCTCCACCCAGAAGTCCTTGGCTTGTAGCCACATCACTCCCATATCTGCCTCTGTCTTCCTGCTGTCCTCTCCTCTGTGTATCTAATTTCCCTCTGTTTCTCGCATAAGGACACTTGAGATGGCATTTAAGACTGACACGTGCATTCAGGATCATCTCTTTATCTCTAGATCCTTAATTGACTCACATCTACACAAATGGCACCACATAATGTAAACATTCACAGGTTCTAAGGAGTAGGAATTGGGTGGAGTTGTCTTCTCACCAGGAATCAGTGTCTAGTCAAATGATAAATGACTTTATGGAAAAGCACCGCAGAACCTAAGTATTAGCTTTCCACCCCCTGAAAGCCAGCAACCAGTGGAGATGACCAGGAGAGATAAATGGAATTCACTTCACATCTGCAATGTCAGCAGAGCATCTTCTACTTCAGGAGAGGTCTTTCTTATGTTTCCAAGTAGTGTCCCTATGGGTCCTTCATCTCTGCTCCTCTGTCCTTGTTCGGGTATCATGCAGCCTACTGGATGCACTCTGGAGGTGATGCAATATTGAGGACTCTATATGACAGCATGGGAGATGCCAAGGCCAGTGTACACTGTTTTCTGATCAGATTTATCAAGGCTTAATTCTGGTTCATTCCCCTCCATGCTGACCTCAGCGGAACAAGGCCCCCTTTAGCCACTCCCTGAAAGCTACCTCCCATGAGGGGCCAAGTCTCAGTAGCCAGAGCCTTGCTGTCTTTGCCTTGGCTCCCAAGGGGTCCATTCAGCTCTCCAGAGTCTAAGGCAACACTAAAGCAAATTGCATATCCCCAAATCTATTCCAGAAAGGGAAAGGGAAAGAAGAGAATGAACCCAATTCCAAGAACTCTGCTATTGGTCTCCTAGATCACCCCCCTTGCATTCCTCCTACTGGGGGCTCCAACTTTCTATTCTCAAACTTGTGACTCCTAGGAGAATGGTTCACCGATGGAGCATGAGTGGGTGAGTCCTCCCTTGTCTCAGGGCCAGGCACAGTTCTACCCTCTCCAGAGCCCTTCATTCCCAGAAGGACCCCTTACCTACTTCATCCCCTGAATGGCGTGGTGCTGCCCAACTTGGACCGTCCTCGAGGAGGGAGGGTAGTGGGCTGGTAGGATTATGGCAGACAAGCCCACCACATTTAGGCTCTCTACTTGGCCTATTAAGATTGTGCCCTCATCTTTCTGAAGCCTTCAGGGCCCAGAAAAAATCACCCTTCAGGACACCTAAAGTCACCAAAAGCGACTGTTCTTCGCAGCATTTCTCTTTTTGCTAGGAACTCACTTGCTTCTGGGAACTGTCCCTTCTCCTGCCCATCCTTACACCATAGAACCTGCCCCAATTCTCTTCCTTGTGACCGTAACCAATGGTCATCTGACTAGAAACCAGTCAGAGCTGTCATGAGGGATTTCGTGCTGAGATAAGGTAGTCCATCCCCAAATAGACAGAACTGAGGGTGTGGGATCTCAGGTGCTCTGGGCAGCCCAGCCAAAAAAATGTCACTGGTAGTTTTGAAAAAATAAATAAATAAATAAAAGAGACATAAAGAGAATCCGGAGGCAGAGGTCAGGGAGAGGACTGGTTTCGGCATGGTAATCTAACTCCCAATTCTAGATTATACTTGGCAGGCCTATTGGGTCCTTCAATTCTATGAGACATTCAATCACCATCCCTAGAACTCCTTATTTTCCTCTCTTAAGGGCTACCCAGAGTTCATTCCTGTTCTTTGCAACTGAAAGGGACCTGGATAATCACATCCTGTGTTCCAGGGCTAACTCTGAAAGGTCCTGCCTTCCCTGTTCACCATGGCTTCTGTGGCCTTCCTCTCCCCTGCCAAACCTCACTCACCTCCCTGGCCTCCCCTTCTGCCTGGCTCTTCTAATTATGAGATCTGACCACTCACTCCTGCCTCTGGCCATTTAGTTCCAATCTCCTGACTTCTCCATTTCTTGTAGTACTTAAACAAATAGCAATTCTGCTAAGTACACCACGTTGACAGGCCCCCTTGACCTCTTCTCTTCCTTAATGGTGTCTGTAGGCAGGACCCCAGGGACACATCTGCCACCAGGGACAGATTCTGACTCTGCTTTCCTTTGGATACATTTAGCCTTAACCTTTCCGGCCTCATCAGGCTCTCAGAGGTCCCCACTCCCTGCCATTCTGCTGAGGCAATTATATGCAATCATCATCCCCTGGATCCTGGGCACTCACTCACCAGGACCTCAACTCACAAGGGCAGGCAGACAGGCAGCAGAGATCACAGCTCATTCTGCAGTTAGACAAGGCAGGCACTGAAGTTGGGGTGGGGGAGAAGACACGGCCTCTGTCCCTGCACCTAGCACCTACAGTCTCTCCCATTGAGGAGCCCTGCTGGGAGATGAGAGATGCCCACAGCATTTCAGAAGAGAAGCCACACTGAGCATTCTAATCTCAGCCGGCCTGAAGACTTTCCTCTCAAATTTGGCCAAAAGCCTGAGGATTCACATCTTGCTACAGAAATCAGCCACGGGGGCTGGAAATCCCAAGCTCTGAAAACTCAGTGTTGTACTTATAAATAAACTCTCGCCCAAATTTCAGTTTTATGTCAACAGCTACATTATCCTTTCTTTTGTAACGGGGTTTATTATGCTCAGATTCTTCAAGGGAAATGAAATGATTCATGAGATCCAGGCTCCAGTGATGGACTTCGGCACCAAGGGTGCTCTTGGGAAGAAGAGTGGTTCTCACACCGTTCTTCAACTGCTGGCCAGAAGTGCCTACCGCACAGTGGAGTCCACTTCCTTAGGGCTGTCTCCTCCTGTCCACCTCTGCTCTGTGACAACAACAGTTCTCCTACTCCCCCTGGGAGCCACAGAAAAGTGGCTAAGAAAACTGCAAAGACTCAGGCACGTCAGGCAGCACTCAGTCCACAGAAGAATGGATCCCACAGGTGTTTAGGAGGTCAAAGGGAGCCTTCTGCCAATGTCCCAGTGAGAGCGCACACATGGCTCTGTGTGGTTGGCAATTTGCTGTACATCCTCTCCCTCCCACCCCCTCTCTCTTTCTTTCTGCCTTTCCTTCCCTCCCGCCAACCCAGTACTAGAAATTGAACTCCACAGGGGTATTCTACCAATGAACTACATCCTAAGCCCTTTTTATTTTTTGTTGTTTGAATTTTGAGGTAGGGTCTCACTAGGTTTCTAATGCTGGCCTCAAACTTGCCATCCTCCTGCCTCAGACTCCCAGGGCACACGGATATGACAGGCACGGACCAAGTACCTCTCTGTGAAGGATAGTCTCAAATGACAGAACAATCATCTGATTTCCATTTCACAGTGGGCTTGTGCCTAAACAGGGACAATGGCTTGCCTTGAGGACCTCTGCTGGGATGTAGCAGAACCCCGACTTGAGCTCATATCTTCTCATTTTATTTGTGATGTTTTATCCATATTATCATGCCTCGAAGTATTTAGCAACTATTGTTTTAATTTAAAACAGAGGATGAAAACCTTTTCTGTGAAGGACCAGAGAGTAAGTATTTTAGATCCTGTAAGCCATGCAATCTCTGTCACAAATACACAACATGTAAAATGAAAGCAGACGTAGAAATTATGAATACAGATGAATGTGGCTGAGTACCAATAAAACTTTATTGACAAAAACAAGTGATGAACTTGATTTGGTCTGCAATGAAGTAGCCTTCACATTTTCCTTCTTTTCTGACCGCTCTCCTTTTAGCCCATCTTCTCCTAGTATATTTGGATTTTACATATTTATGACATTTAACATATGACTGAGGATATTGACATCCACTATCCACTGTTATTTTTTTTTATTTTCTGGAAATATGGCTGTGCTCACACTCTGCAGTCCCCACAGGCATAAACAGAGCAACTTAGAAATAGAAATATATATAGAAATAAGGCTGAACTTGGTGACTTTAAACTTCTTCTTGGACCCTAAAGAGTTACCACCCAGTGTAACATAATCTATGAAGGTCTTGCACTCCCAAATCTTCATTGTTTGCCTCTAAAGCTTGAGCCCTTAATATCTGGGGTGGACGCTATATACCATCTCTTTTATTATGCTGCTCCCATCTTTTCATGAAAAGTGCTATGGTTCCAGTGACTCATAAAATGGAGAAAAGACTCCACAGGAATGAGGATTTACAGTCACTTAGCCCTGCCACTAACCTCCTCACATATGGCTGCTTTATCCTGTTTACTTGATCACTGTTATTCTACTATATTTCAGTAAAACTATTATATATATATAGCCATTTTTTATGACCTCAAAAGCAAAACATCAATCATATAAAGTTTCAGGAATGTACAGGATTATGAAGAATAGAATCATAATCACACTTCTCTTATGAAACAAGAAACATTATTTTAATGTCATTATGTTTATGTTATTCTACTATATTTCAGTAAAACTATTATATATATGTATATATATATATGTATATGTATATATATAATTAACTTGAATGCATGTTTTAAGATATATCTTAAAACATGCATTCAAGTTAATTACAAAGACTTCTAATCTCAGAATTACATTGAATTGCAAGTTCTTTGCATTGGAAATAATTTTAAGGACTGTATTTTCCTGGTAGTAACACTGTATGAACAAGCAATAAAACATCTTGATAGTCTCAGTAATTCATCCACTCTGTGAAATTGTCTATTAACTAAGAGTTCACTTCTTATGGGATAGCTAATTCTATCTTTACACATTACTGAGCAAAACAAATACCCTTATTTATTTTACACTAAAATTTTACAGTTGGTTAGTGCTAACTAATGGGATTAGGTCTATTTACTCTCTTGAACAATTCTGTATTAATTTGAAGATTATAATCACACTCTATTTAATTTTCTACATCTAAGCAAAGCCTTCTTGTATTATTTTTGCATCTTGATGTCAAAGCCCCACAAAATCTTATATATAAAGTACTTTTCCACTTTTATACAGATTTGCATCATTTTTAAAAACATTTTTGAGTTTTGGGGTAAAAATGAAATAGAACATTTACCTTCTACCACAATCACCCCTCACCATGCAAATCCAACAACAGTAGGAACATACAAAATATAATCTGTCATTATTCTTCAAGGCACTCAGCTTTAACCATGTTTTTACTCCACAAAAATATATTACTTCCAATAAATTCTGTGATTTCATATATATATATATTTTATTTTTTATGACTTTAAGAGCAAAACATCTATCATATAAATTTTCAGGAATGTACAGGATTATGAAAAATAAAATCATAATCACACTTCTCTTATGAAAAAAGAAACATTATTTTAATGTCATTTTGTTTATGCCTGTTTTAAAATTTGTTTTAATACACTCATATACATTTCAATATAGTTAACATTATGCTATTTTTCTAGGTTTTCAGTTTAAAAATATTTTCAATGAATACACAATCCATACTATAGACATGCTCTAATTTACTGAAACAATCTCTTATTGTCAAAACAATTTCTTATTGGCCATACTACCCAAAGCACTATACAGATTCTATTCAATTCCAATTAAAATTCCAATGTCATTCCTTATAGAAATAGAAAAGGTAATCATGAAATTCATCTGAGAAACATGAGAGACCCAGAATAGATAGAGCAATCCTTAGTAAGAAGAGTAAAGCAGGAGACACCACCATATCAGACTTAATCTGTCTTACAAAGCTATAGTAATGCAAACAGCATGGTATTGGCACCAAAAATAGACATGTAGACAATGGTACAGAATAGAAAACACAGAGACAAACTCAGATAAATTTAGTTATCTCATACTAGACAAAGGCACCAAAAACAAACAGTGGAGAAAAGATAATCTCTTCAACAATAGTGCTGGAAACCCATATGCAGCAAAATAAAAATATTCTTGGACATTTTCTTAATGTTTACAAATGTCCCTTATATTGATGTGATGAACTCAGTTGTAAATCATGCTTAAATTTGCTCGCTTCATGAATTAATTTCTTTTGTGCCTGCTGGCTTAAAAGGATGGATGTTTTAAAGTTCTTATCTGTAATCCTAGTGGCTCAGGAGGCTGAGGTAAGATGTTCATAAGTTCAATAGGAAGACCCTGTCTCTAAATAAAATATAAAAAGGGAAAAGGGCTGGGGATGTGATATATATATATATATATAATATATATATATTATATATATATATATATATATATATATATAATATATATATATATATATTTGCGGAAAACTGAATCTGAATGTCAAATATATTACAGTTTTTCTCCTTATTACTTTTACTTTTTTATGACCATGTATTTGTTTTGTATATAAATATGTTACCTTTAGCATTAAAACACAAAACTTTATGGTGAAGCTTTACTTGCATGTATACTTTTAAATAGGCTTCCTAATATGCATTTCTTATAATATAGATATAATTTATTGTGAGTGATGCTGAGGGTTCAACACAACTCCAACTGGCACAGAGCTACTTGAAACTTTCCACAGGAGAAGCAGACAGCCTATCTCATAGACACTGACATTAGTGTGGGACCAAATGCTCCTTTCCTTTACCAATCAAAGAAATTTGCATTTATGTGAATTATTGTCACTTTATAAAAAATATAAGATTGGAGAATAACTCTTTATTTGTCAACATCTGAATATTTCCAGGTGTAAGTGTTTAAAGCCTTGGGTATCACTGACTGCTCCAGATGCCCGAATTTATATATGTAAAAACATAAATAGGCACATACAATCAAGCTATATTAATAAATGCCAAATAATTCATAAAAGCAATTACAAATAATAGTTTATAAAAGATGCACATTATGCAATTTGAGTTCTTCTCAGTTGTACTCATGAAGAAAAACCACTATTTTTTCTTTGCTTGTCTTTCAGTGCTTCCTTCCCCAAAAGGAAGCTATTAAAATGTATTGATTTGTGTAAAATCATCAGCTATGATTGAATCATGCAATGCTGATACTACCCAAAAGTGGCAGCTGGGAGGCTTCTGGTTAGATAAAGAAAAAATAAAAATTATATGTACTACTGTCACCAAAACATCATTTATCTAATGTCATAGAGGAAATTTGGAATTTTACTTTATTGTTGATAGGGTACTTTCTTCATCTTATAATACTTTAATTCATTCTAATTATAGTAAGCAGTATTAGTTTCATAACAATAAAAATTCTCTAAATTTTTCACAGATTGCTTTAGAATATATAAATGATTGCACTGGCTACAGATTGACATTATGCTTTCATGTTCTAAAAAAAAGAAATATGGCAAACAGAAGTTGACTAGAAACATCCAAATTGCATTAATACCAATATCAAGTAAGTTTCTTTGATTTGATCGTAAATAAGATAAATTTGTCAAAAATTAATAGGTCATTGAGAAATAAGTTAACTTCACAAATTTTATAGATTACAAAAATACAGAATTATACCTTTTTTATAACTAAACATTTGTATTTAAATTCATTTATTTGTCTTATTTTCATGAAAGAAGTCAACTTATTTCAGGTTCGCTAATAATTCCAAGGCTAGAAGGAACCATTTCCCAGTTGTCCTATTTTGGGATTGAAATCCTAAGCTTTGTAAAAAAAAGCAGGCCCGACTTCCTCTTTATGCATCTTCTAGACACAATATGATGACACAATCACTGCTGATTTACCTTTCAGGCCTTTAATGTCTGATCAGCAAGCTATCCAAAAAACTCTGCATCAGAAATCCTTGGGAGGAATCACTTGAGCAGTGAAGGCACAGAAGTTCAGGTTGTGAAGATGCTGGTGCTCATGAAGCAGAGATTTATTGTATTTTAAGTTACAGTTGCACTAGCATAACTCTGATGTATATTAATCCTAATACCTGTTTTAATCATTTTCTACTATGGTTGAGTAAAGTGTCAGGGTTGAGGTGTATTGTCTTGTTTTGTTTGAAGTTCCACATCTCTAACCTTGGTCACAATACAAGGTTAATTTCAATGTTTTTAACATATTTTCATAGTGGTATTGATATTATTTCATTCCATTTGAGCCAGATAGGTTCCATGGAGCAGACCTTCCCAACTGTTGTACCCATGCATAATAGGTCACAGGCCTATGAGATAATGATATCCTCTGTTCTCTGTTGAGGCCTGGGGGAAATGAGAACTCCCATAACTATCAACAGCCAGGAGAAGCCTTAACAATTTATTCTAACTTGCCACAAATGTTATTTTGAAGTGCTATATTATGAGAAAAGCCAGAAAGCAATGCTATCAAGTACAGAAAAGGTTTGTCTCAATTTGCAATGAGTACAGATTGGCATATATTTCCTAGGTATCTCTCAAAGATGAAGTGAATAGTTGCCATTTGAAAGATATGCCCTTAGGCTGAAAATATTTTTAAATTGTGAGGATTACTAGAGTATGTGATTTGCCTTGATAAAATAAATAAAGAGCTGAAGGTAGTTATAATGATATTAAAATAAATTCTGACTGAAACTCCCAATAAAACAATATCACAAATATCACACACACACACACACACACACACACACACACACGTGCACAAATGCATACACATTTCCATACAGAGCTGATCTGACTCAGTTCCAAACTGAATATTTCATTCCTGAATGAATCCAAGGCCTTTCTCTTTTCTATTTAGTAAACTGCTAGGAGTTTTTTCAAATTTATTATTTTTCACATTTTTTTTACCAGGATTAACAATTGACTCTATTTTTCATGCCTTTTGTTTATGTAGAAACAGTTTTTATCACTGAATAGGTTATTGAATATCTTCTGGCTACTATACAGATATGGTGAGTAGTAAGTCTCTATATTAAAATTATTGATTTCTGCATATTATTCTGGTGCAGTGAAATTCAAAACTATGCTTCAACAAATGAAATGTGTCAGGTTCTTCAGACATGCTAAAAATTCAAATGTTAAATTTTCCAATGCAAAACATCTTCTCTAAATATACTTTATCTAAATGTAATAATTTTCTTTACAAACAGGTGAAATAAGAAATACTATCTTTATTATTACCTGGAGATTCAACCATTGAATCAATGGGAAAAGCTGTATTTATAGAAAAAATTTAGAAATTGTTTATTACATTTACTATCGAATCCACTAATGGAATAATCATGGAGTTAAACAAAATAATATTCCATATGCCAACCTATTTATCTCCTGACAAATCTCTACTCACTCTCTAACCTTCTCTGTGTGCAGACTTGTTTTTTGTGCAAAATAAGAGGTCCAATTACCTCTTATTTTGTTATATCTTTGCTCTGACAGGAGGTGGTACCCTGATTCAACCACTGGGCTGTTTGGAGCCACATTCCCTTTAATGCTATTGCTTTAGGCACAACACAAAAGCCAGTTTTAACTAATCTTATTATTTGCAGGAAATAAACATCTATGTGGGTTACATTGACATCACTAAGAAATGTGAACCTCCTTCTTTCATAAATGTGGATAAATAGGTGCCAAAGTGTTTCCCATTATGGTTTACAGGATGCAGGTTTCAATATACTAGTCATCATCATAATAGTATTAATTAAGTTTATACCTTAGTAGTGGATGTTAAGTAAGATGTCATGCATAAATCAAATCTTAATAATTAGTTTTTTCCCTTAGTTTTTGATTTGAGAATAGATTTATTATCTTATTTATGTTTAATTGTCAATAGCTCTTTGCTGTTTAGGGGTTCTCCACCATCATGTATACTGCCAGCCTACCAAGCTAAAGTATTAATGATTTGCCAAATATTGTTGTGCTTAAAACCAATCAAAAACTTCTTAAAATTATGTCTTACCCTCAGAAAAGAAAAACCCTGTTTTATAAATGTAGCATTCTTTTTCAGTTACTTTAATAAACAAGACACAGGAGCACATGTGTGTACAAAGGCAGAGTCCCTCACCCCTAATAGTAAAAAGAGATACTATCCAATATTTAGTCAACAAATTAGGAAATAATTAAGCATTAATAAAAATGGCTGGTTTTTAAAATAACTTCTAATGTATGTATTACTATGCTAATTTCCCAAATAAGATAAGAGGCTTAAGATAACCCCAAGTGACTCAATCATAGCATACCCCAAGCTGAAATCTGGGTATATTTTGATGCAAAGCTTATAGTCCTTTTTTTCATACCATGTTTAGTCAATTACCTACTTTGTATCATTTTTGGAGCCAAAAGAAAATCTATCTTGCAGAGGCTCCTGTGTCATTTGTGAAAGTTTCCAAAAACACAACTCCATCCTCCTTTTTCTGTCCCTGCTGCTCATCACAAAATGAATGAGGGTTTTGCCAAACAGATTGTGTTGCTGGCAGGACTAAAAGCATGAAGAGTTCTTTGCCTTGAAAAAGATCACAGATTCTTACGAATTAAATGCATTTTGATATGTTCTCCTTACCCATCATCTCAGTGCCTTACAGCCATTACATCTTTTTTTTCTTGTTACAGTTAGAGCAGAGATGGACCAGTCCTTCATGTCACATACTGAAATGAGTCAGTGTTGACTGATCCAGTTCATCCACATTCCAGGAAGGGATCCCCAAAACTACTACTATTAATCTGAAAGTGTTTTTCAAATAAATGTCATTGAAGCAGGAGAAAAGGACTCCACGAAGAGAAGCAGCTTCCCCCTCCTTTCCTTTCTTAATTTTGGATATACAGTACTTAATTAAGATCCATTATGTCCTAGTCATTTTGCTGAGTGCTAAGGGTCAGGAGTAGAGTGCAAAGAAGAATGAAGAAAGGTCAGAGCCAGAGTAGAGAAAGGGATGTGCAAGTCAGAATCAGACGTTATTTTCAGTTCCTACACCTGTCTTGAAATACAGTAACATTGGGTATAGGGCTTCAACATATGACTTATGGGTAACACAACCCAGTCCATAATAATGCCCATTGATCAACAGCAATAACATGCAATAGAGAGAAGTTAAAGTCAAATACCATAGGTATACTAGTTAGTCAGAGGTTCAAATCCAAAGCCTTCCACTTCCCAATTGTGTTAACATTGGTGAGTTTTCTTAACCTTAGTGCTTCCTTCCTTTGTGGATGTAACAAGGACAATAAGTATCCTTTCTCCTATGGCTATCATCAAGTATTTTATATCTAATTAGAATATAAATTGAAATGAGAAGCTACTATTAGTTGTAGATAAATAGTTTCAAAGATGTTGTTACTCTTCTTTCTATGGTAGGCATAGTATTTTAGGAATTCTGAGAATCAAAAGTAAGAGAAAAGACAGGAAATTAAATGCTTACACTATTTTTTCTTAATGAATTTATTTTATATAAATATAGTTGTGAGGCTAGGCTTACACAGAGAAAGATGCTTTAGATTTCAGAAATGTGTAGCTTAATTCATTCTTTAAAACAAATCTTTACTGAGCATTTATTATGTGTCAGAAATTGTGCCAGGCATTTTGGAAACAGCAGTGAGCAGAAATCACTATTCTTGGGGAATTTATATTCTAGAATTGAAATGTCACCTCCACTTCCGGAATTGGGCAAAATAAGGTCCATCAAATAAGGAAAATAAATTAATTAAAATAAATTTACAACATAATACAAGTTGGCATTAAATTGTGATCATGTGGTCAAAAGATAGATAGGCATAATACTAGCTCTGGGGCTGTAGGACTGGCTTCCACAAGTGCCACCCCATCCCTGAAATACAGGTTTGAGACCTTGCCATCCCTCACCATAGCCCAAGCAGACTTTCCGCCCCTCCCTGCCCCGCTGCGCATGTGGTGCAGGAGGAAGCGCTGGCCTTAGGGTCCCTCAGGGCTGCGCTGCCACCTCCAGCCTCTGACGTCCTGCGCCAGGTGCACAGCCAGCGTGCTAGGCGCGTGGGTTTTGAAGCCACGCAGCATACCCTGTAGCCAAGAGCAGGCAGGGAGCCCGACCTGCAGGTCCCAGATCCTGCTGTCGTGGTCCCTGGAGTGCAAGTGACTCTGGCTTCACATGGTGTCTGCAAGCTCACGTCACCTGTTTGATAGCCTCCCACCAAATCAGAGGGCAGCGCTCGCCAGGAGCCCCAAGTGTCACCGGCTCCCCCGCAGATTAGAACTCGCCTCTCATAGTTCCTCCCTTCATTCCATTTAAAGCTCCCACTGGCTTTAAGAAAAAGTTAAGTGTGAGCTCAGTTTCTTCAGCGCTTTCTTCCACTGCAAGATGGTAAGTGAGGAACTGGCGTTTGCTAGTCCTCTGGCAAAACATGGGGCTCTGAAAGCTAACAAACTTTGCACTGAGAATTTATTCCATTTTTGGAGCAAGCTTTCTTTGCTATCTACCAATTAAAATAGATCCTCTCCTGTCTTCTTTTTATTATCATCTGTCTTCTCTCTCTTCCTCCCTTCCTTTCCCTCTGCCTTTCTCCCTGTTATTTTTATTCTTCATATTTCCCCAAAATTTCACCTATTCACCTTCACTTACTATTCATTCTTCCTCTTATTCCAGATTATGCACATATTTGCAAACACTTGGAGTTGAACTACTGTAAGAGTATTTGGGGTTTGTTTTCTTCTCAGGTGTCAATTACCTAATAGTTTAACTTGGATTCGAATAATAACCTCAAGGAAGGAGTCTGCAAACATGCTTTTAAAATGAAAACAAGAAAAATAGCTCTTGATAAACTTTTGGCTTAACTTCTTTGGTCTGCACTCCCCAAGCTGCATTTGCTTCTGAACTGTGTATTTTTTTTCCTTTTCTAAGACTTAACTCACTGGGAACATTAACAAAGTGTGACTTAATTGACTCATTTTTCCCTCTTCTGTTTATGTTATGACCAAGAAAGTACTCAAGCCAACAAAAGATTCGTAGCAGTCAAACAGAGTTTATCTAAACCTAGGCTCTGCTGGAATAAATGGCTTTTACCTGATTAAACATTGACAAATAATTAGGAATGGACTGTTGTACAAATTAACCTAGGAAGGCTGCATACTTATCCTTGTTTGGAGATTTGAAAAGAGTGTATGTTTGAGGTTTGAGAAGTGGCAGGCAGGAAGGTACTCCCTGGATCAGAACACAGTGAGAACACATGTCAGGCAGTTAGTGGTGGCAGGATAACTTTGCAAGGACATTGAGCCCTAGTGATGGAGATATCTAGAGCTTGCAGTCTTTGCTTATTTCTTTCAGCTTTTAGATGTTTACTTGGAGTGATGTTACGTTCCTCTGACTGGAGCTGGGGCAAAGTTTATTTAATTACCTACAAGGAACAAAGTTTATTTAATTATCTATAGAACAGAGATAGAGAGAACATATGCACTTATGTCTATATATGCATATGTCTATATGTATGTATATTATACAAGTATGTATATGTATGCACATAACTATATGTATGTGTATGTATATATATGCATATGCACATATATACATTATATATATATATATATATATTTGCATATACATTATACACAGCATGAGTTTGTGTGTATCTCTATTCAGATTCCCATAAGATCCAACAGAATGTTAGTTTGGAGGAGAAGAGGAAGGGAAGCATAAGACAATTATTGATTCAGAGGTTAGTCTATAAGATGCCATATTCTGCTTTTTCATCCTTTTTAATGGGTTCTTTGTCTTCCAAGGTGATTAGAAATAGAAATATAATTAAGATAGTTCTGACTGGCTTATTTGGTGAGCTAGGCATTACAAAGGAAAATATAAATATGATTCATCCAGTAGTAGTCTATTCGTTGTTCAAGGACCTGTGGAAATGTTAGGAAAGTCATAGGAGCTGATTCCTTTTTAGTTATTATAATTAAACCACTCAAAATTTAATCTGGATCTAAATTTAACACCTTCACTGTTTCTTGATTAACTGTATGTAATTTCTGTGTGTTTCTCCCACCCTTCTCTCCGTCCACATCTGCATCGCCCAATCTTCTGGGAAACCCACCTCCACCCCAACTCCTTATACTGAATTTCACAGAATACCATTCTGCCTTGCCAAGACCAGTATTTTGCAGGAGACAAGAGTTATAATTGCCTGTATTCCACTACACCATCAGAAACTAGTGTTGACATTTCCACGGAGACTTGGATCTCTTTCTGGGCTGCTGGTCTCCTGGACAACAGTGAGCCCCAACAAGCACCACAAGCACAGGGTAAGTTCTGCTCTTCTGCTTTAGTGGTAGACCTGGAGCCCTTTTCAAGCAATGTGGCTGCAATGCATCATGGTCTGGGACTCTGGAAAAGGGACGTTATAAAAAATTTAAGTTAGTCCAAAGAGTCTTGAATTTTACAACCTTAACTTCTGCTATTTTGTACTTGCCAAATAGTGAAAATGGGATTATTCCTCTTTCTTGCTGGACAACACGTGTTTCTCCCTCTAATGTATAGTACTTGGAGATTCCCAACTCACTGAAAGAACTTTTCTGGGTCATATTTTATAAACAACATCCTAGTAGAATGTTTTGGAGTCAAGATACTAGTTATAACATTTCTTTTGAAATTCAGGAAAATTTCCCAAGTATGATAAAGAAACAAGAATGAATAACTTCATCTTTTATTTCATAGAGGAGATTCTATAGACAATGCCTTGTAAGTAGAAACAATTATTCTCTTACACACACACACACACACACAAACACACACACACACAAGCACTCACATAGGATTTCAAAGTGGGAGGGAAGTATAACATTGATGGAAAATTATGAATGGTATTAATCTTGACTTGAAGGTTAGTGAACATTTTTATAAAATTAAGTAAATTTCTGTATAAATAGTCAAATTTCTCTAAAAATTTTCAGATATCTTAGAATTAAATACCTATACTATAGTTTGCCATATGCTCCTTTGGTGGACACAGGGGTTAAGGAAAGGCACACAAAAATGAAAACCTAAAAATGTTGAAGCACACTTACATATTATGGATAAAGTTGTTCAGTTTTACTTTTTCACTATAAGCAACAGCAAAGACAAAATGCCCAAAATATGAACCCAAACTGTTTACAAAATTGAATTCCTGTTTTCTTACTCACTACTCTATTTTAATAAAAAATTCTTCAGTAACAGCAGTTTAAGAAGAACAGGGAAAGAGTCAGAATGGTATTAATGAGACGGAATAAAGTAAAAAAAAAATTAAGCATGCCCAAATGCTTTGGATTTACAGGCATAGCTTCCTGTCAAATATGAAAAAAAATCTTTGTAAAAGCATAAAAAATATACAGATGAAAACAGTTAAAACAGAGAAGGTAGAATTTTGCAATTTTTTATCATGGTCTTCAGAGAAACAAGGTGCAAATTATTTAAAAGTAGACATTGCTACTAAATCAAATTCTGAATTCTATTCATTAGATGTAACAGGTAGGCAGACAGAAAAGGAAATAATAGCATCAAAAATGTTATTAGATTATCAAGCCAAACACTATATTATTAATGTTGAAGCTTAGAAAAATAAAATAAAAATTATAAAAAAAGATAGTGGGATTGCAATATTATGCCTAGTGGAAGGAAAAGGTTAATAAACATTTGAATGAATTAATGATGCAGCTGAGAGAGTCTTTATTAATTTAACCAACAAGAATATACATACAAAGAGAAGAATATGACCACTTAGTTCCAAAAAGAAAAAAAAAAATCCCACCTCTTTAACCACTTTGGCATAGGTTGTATAAATATTTGTCTGTCACAGCTTGCATCCTTCTTCTGAAAGCTTTAAATATTTTGTTCTAGTGTGAGGAAGCAACAGCTATTTTTAGAAAGGTAACTGAACCTATTGCACTTTGGGAATGGTTTGGTGAGTTCATTGCACATAAGTCAAAAGTGTGTTTTCTATGCTATCCATTTTGTATTTTCTCATAGATTCATCTTCTAATTCGAGTTTTCCTATTCTGGACTCATGTTCCTGGGAAGAAGCTCAGCTTTCCTCACAGCTCTACAGAAATAAACAGGTATGTGTGGATAGTTAGAACATTGAGACTGGCCATACATCCTGCAGTTCATTCTCCACTTGCATCCTCCCTTAAGTTTATGCTGCTACTTTTTCCTCTTAAAATTCACATTAACTCACTTTAGAACTAAAATGAGCATATGTCGAGAGAGAAAGAGAGAGAGAGAGAGAGAGAGAGAGAGGAAAATAAAGAAGGAGGGAGGGAGAGAGAGATTGTTCATCTAACTCCTCTCTCTTTCTGTCTCAACCCCCCCATACACATACACTCATATACACAAATAACACTTGAGGAAGACATGAAGTCAGGCTCTGACTACATCACATTTTAGCTGTGTGACCTATCACATCCACCTTTTCCTTATCCATGAAATTGGAATATTTATGCGGCATATCTCAGAGGGCTAATGGAAAGACCAAATGGAATCATGTCAGTATTTTAAAATGATAAACATGGATAATTGCCTGGAGAATTAATGATGATGACAAAGGTTTTTATCCAAATATTGTTTCATTTTCCATATTTTGTTCTTATTTGTTCCCCAAAAATAATATGATCTACTGAACAAACAGGCAGATCAATCTGAATGTGGCACAAGTCAACCATCCTTTCTTTCTTTCTTTCTTTCTTTCTTTCTTTCTTTCTTTCTTTCTTTCTTTCTTTCTTTCTTTCTTTCTTTCTTTCATGTGCAAGGAAGGAGTCCAGGTAAACCTTTCTAAACACCTTTTTTCTATATTTAAATAGTTGAATGCTGCTCATTTTCCTTTACACCTACCTGACTCCCTTGTGGTTAAAATTTTAAAAGTCATGTAATACCCTCAAATACTTTGTAATGAATGAAAAATTCAGAGCACAAAACTGAACAATCATGTGGTAGGGGGTTGTTGATTTCAGTCTCAGAGGACGAGGACTCCCTGAAATTGTGTTCATAAAACAAACAGAATAATAATCAAGTTTAAGAAGGCTGAGGCACAGTGGCATTATTATAATGTTACAAAGTCAATACAGTGGAGCGACCTTCACCATTGTTTGCTTTTTGCAGCTCCAAGATACTCTGGTTCAGAAGGAAGAAGAACTTGCTAGGCTACATGAAAAGAATAATCATCTCAGACAATACCTGAATTCTACTTTGGTTAAATGTCTTGAAGAAAAGGCCAAGGTGTGTAATAATCTTTTTATAAGGTCAGGGCAGTGATTTAAGAAAGGAAACCATTAATGTAAAATTTCTTAATTAAAAGCAAGAAGTGTACTTAACAACAGGTCATGGGATATATGAGTAGAATGGATAACATTTCTTAAGGAAGTACATGACTTTCACTAGAACTTTTATATATCATTTATTAGAAGTATCTAGATTGCAGATTCTATCCAGACATTATTACAAAAATAGTTTCTTATATATCAAAAGCTAGGGATTGCTGAGGAAACAGGTTGATCAAACGGAGAGTTAGGTGGAAATCAGAGATTTAAAAACTCAGTTGTTTTAATTATCTTCTTAATGTAGAAATTAAAGATTTAAAAACTCAGTTGTTTTAATTATTTTCTGGCTTTAGGAAAATCATTCTCAATTAGAAATTTGGTTACCTGCAGCTACAAAAACTAAAAATCTGTGAAAAATCTCTCTCAATCTAAGATGCTGTGATGATAACTGGAGCTTAGTATCTTGAGCAGCAATTCAGTATATACAGTTACATTATTTTTTATTCACATTTTTCTTACACTATTAAATGAGCTATTTCTAACTCAAAGATAGCTTGCCTATAGTCTCTTCGTGTTCTTTTTTCTTTAGTTTTGTGTTTTTCCTAGTATGTGTTTGCTTCTATGACCAATTTTTACTTTACTCTTAGAGAAACTATTATTTGATATTATGTAGTCTAAATTGATTATGTGTCTGCTGCTTTTACTGAATCTAACAGTTGAGAGAAGAAAAGATACTAGATTTGACTACTTTACTGTATAGTAAGCTTTCATAAATAAAGGGCTAGCATTGGCTTCTAACTCTAGCCACCATTCCTTGAAAAAGACATTATTAAATTATTAAATGACATTAATTAGCTTTACCTTTCTTGACCTCAGTTCTCCAAGATTTAAAATAACAACTGTTTTCAAGGTATTGCTTTGAAAGTTAATGAAATAACATAAGGAATGTTGTATAGTGTTTAAACAAGAGTTCTGTCTATATTCAGATAACTTAGGTTTAATTCTAGGCCAAGGGATACTTAGCAAGTCACAAATATGTCTGTGTCTTAGTTTCCTCATTAATGGAGATTTTAACAGTATCTATATCCAAAGAAATAGTGCATGTGATGAACTATTCATAAATTATATCAAATAATAATTTGTTTATTTTATCAGTGATAATTCAATAAACAATTGCTTTTATTGTAATTTTTGTAAAAATTATTACTTCTCTGATTTGAAATCTTCAAGACATGATCTGCTTTTTTCAAGTTTCAAACTGAGAGTAAGAAATGAATTCAGGTTCCTAAGAAATAAGATGTTATCATGGATTTTACTTTAGTAACAGACACTAATCTAATCCATTTTACTTGTATGTGAAAAAATATTAGAAATTTAACCTATTTTTCTAAAGAATGAGGGTAACTAGTAGATATTTAAAGGAAGTATAATTTTCAAATGTCACTTCTTCAGAAATTGTTGTCATCAGATGAGTTCTCCAAAGTGGGTGGAAAATTCAGAAAGGGGAAGAGGAAACACAAAGAGCAGGGATACTCTCCTGCTGAGATCCCCCATCCTAAAAATGCCAAGAGAAACCTCTCTTGTGAGTTTGCTAACTGTGAAAAACCACCTGGGCCCCATGGTGATCCCTGGGTGCTACAAACACTTGGATTGAAAGACCTCAACACCATTGATGACACCTCATCAGCTAACTACAGTGCCCTCTCCTCTCATCCCAGAATAGTGACTAGCACATACTCCCATTTTCCGAGTGATGCCATTGATTATGAAAATGTCCACAGAGAGGATGTGCCAATCAACTATGGAGGTGAAAGAACAACCCCCTTGCACAGCATTGCCAGCCATGGGGAAGACTTCCACTACTTTTCTCAACTTTCAAATCCCCCAACAGAGGTGCAAACACTTCCTTATCATCCAGCTGATGTGTCACCCAACAAGACAGAGATGACATTTTACACATCCCTGAGTCCTCACTGTAATGTCAAAACTCATTCTTTCCACCAGGAACAAGCCTTTGTGTGTAGAGATGAAGAAGGAGGCTGGAAGTTTACCTGGGTCCCTAAACAGCCTTAGTGACCCCTCTTGTATCACAGAGCACTGCCAGGAACTCTTTTACAAAGATCTCTCTTGCACTTGAACCTAACTATGTGGAGCATAGAAGCTATTGCCCAGACAATCTTTAGCCACTTTAAATGTTACTCTCAACTACCACTTAAATTTGTAGGGAATAGCTTCCAAGAATCCATATGAGAGGTATATGCTCTTCCTCCACCTGAACTTGACTAGTTTGCACATCAATGTCTGATATCAACTTCTTCTCTTTGCCCTGTTACTTGAGAAGGTGTTTTCCAATCTTTTGTAGATTTCTTCAAGAACTAGATGTACTTTGCTTATCATGATCTGTTTAACACCTTTTGTTCTCTTATCAAGTAGTTTAAATATGTATGGTCTTTATTTCTCTCCCTCTTCTACATTTCTTTATTTCTGAAAATTGCCTTTAGAATGAGCCCTATTGTTGTTTCAACTACTTCCTCCTGGTTGTTTAAATTGCTAGAGGTAGGGTAAAATCAAGTGTCTGCCCATCACCACTGCTGAAGAAGTATTGTGGATATAAGTAACAGTATGTCCAGAGCAGCTCAAAGAGTCAAGTGTTGCAGGATGGCTTTAGCAAAACATCTCTAAGACAGCTGCGACTCCACTGATAAGCAATATCACTGAAAAATGACAAAAGTTAAAAAGAATTATTACTTCAGAATGTCCCAATACCTGCTTCCATTGGTATCTGGCCATTGTTTCTTTAACTGACATAGCTCAAAAATGATATTTTTGAGGAACTATTACACAACAAATCATCATCTTAAACTGCACAGATGCTGGCAAACTGATCACTAGCCCAGCACTGACAGTGTCACACTCATTCCTTCTGTCAGTCATGTATTCATGCAATTCACCTAAAATATCTACAGAATACCTCATGCTCACTTTGTGACAGGCATTGTAATTTAGAATGGTGATAAAATGTGAGCAGTTTGGGCCCTGTGCCCACATTCATGAGACCTAGAGCCATTCATCTGCTGTCATCCCTGAGAAAGCTATTTCCCTTGCGTGAAAATTCAATTTTTCCAGCTGTGGAATACAGGACTTGATTAGATAACTTCTAACATTCTATGAATGAAGGCTGGATCCTACCAGCTTTATTTTTATTTGGTCATTCAAGGCCGTTTTTCCCTTAGATAGGTACTGCATATGCTAGGTACGGTGAACTTTATTTGCAATGGAAAAAAATAGAAAAATAAATATGAGACATTTATAATGAGCATTAGAAATCATTTCTCTGATCACAGGATTCTTTTTTCCAGTATGAGCCCACTTTGCAGGTTGATTCAGTCTGTGTGAGAGTAACCTCTATCTAAAAAAAGATACATTTTAATTTGTAAGTAAATGTGAATAGATTGAATGCAAGCATGATATCAAAGATCTCTTCTTCCCTAAATTTTTTAAGAATATTTTTGGTAGTCTTAACTGTTTCCTTCCTTTCCATCCTTCAAGCTCTCTATTTTTCCCAGAATAAATTATGCATCAACATCGGGCACCTATGCTTTTTTGGCAACATGATTAAATTCACCAGGTTGAAAGCCATCTCCATCTATCTCTTTCTATTCTCCTCTCAATACTTCACTTTGCACAATCAACTTCTTTGTGTGTGCTATTTGGAATTCTTTGTAACCAAGACATTTCTTTTGTGTTTGATCATTGCTTTATTTACATTGTGTGAGCAAATATCTATTTTATAAAACTTTATTACCTATAGTTTTCTTTATAATTCATGAAGGGGAATACAAATTAGTAATTAATATTATTCTCAGGAGTATTTTAAAACTAAGGAAGAGATAGAATACGTTCTACTCCCCCCATACCCCCCAAACACAAAAGTACCTTTTACATTCTTGTATCTATGCCTCTTGTGGGTGAAATTTATCTCTAGAATAACAAATTTAATTAGAATTGATTATACTTTGCTACACAAGGAATTGAGTAAGCAATGGAACTATTTAAAAACTCTTATACTCAAGCTGTAAAACAAAATTTACCAGTTAACACATATTTATTTTGCAATATCCATGTGCCATGTTATATGTTAATTACCATGAGGAAACACCCAGGCTTCTCACAGTGCATTTGGTGCATAAAAAAGTCACCAAAAATATCAAAGCTTTTGAAAGCTTTTAAATAAAACTTGGTTTCAGCCTGGTTAAAGAAACTATAGGACATTTATGTGGCAAATTATGATTTCTTCTAACTCATATCATGAATGATAGTATGGAAGAAAATTACCACATATGTTTGCAATTATATTTACAAACATTTGATATTCATTTGAATAATGTATACAAAATTATTTTGTTAATGTTTGAGAAATTGGAAATTCATTTCACTTAAATATATGTTCTAACTTTTATAGTTTTATCATGCATTTCCAGTAAACCAGTTAATATTTTATTAAGATAAAGTGGGAAATGAAACTAAATACCTTTGTGATTATGATGAATAATTTTATATTGTGCATAACATTTTTAATAATGGACTTTTTTCTCCTGGATTTTTGTGACCACAATTTTTGAATCTCTTTTGTATGATGTATGATATGGCCACATTAATATCCTCAGAATTTAATGGTTCCTTCTCTCCTCTAGGATACATTAATGATTTTTCCCATGTTAGGTGGCCTGAAGAGTCAAATGCCTTAGGAGTACAGCACTCTCTTACGTAATCTCACAGAAAAATTAGAATTCAATTTTTAAAAATTTGATGACACTTCCAATGTCTTCTGATACTCTTGAAACAATCCTGTGTCTTACTAGTATCTGGAAAATATGGACAATTGGAAAGTCTCAATTCTATAGGTGATGTTTAATAAGTAGGATTACTTAAAATTGCAGTGATGTTAAACTATAATTTTGAAAAGATTAAAGGATGTGTATAAATAAAAAGACTTTAATGTACTTGATGTAATTGAAGAAAGCAGAATATGTTTTTAAATATGACAAATGGATTCAACAATAAATCAAAGTACCACAGGTATAGCAGAAAATATAGTTAGTACATTTACTGATAACTACTTTTATTTTGTACTAGGGATTGAATCCAGGCATGCTTGTCCACTAAGCCACATCCTTAGCCTTTTTAAAATATTTTGTTTAGAGACAGGATCATACTGAGTTGCTTAGGGCCTGGCTAATTTGCTGATGCTGGCTTTAAACTGCCTCAGCCTCGGGTGCCACTGGAATTACAAGTATGCACCTGGCACTTGGCCATCCACTGCTAACTTTTTAAATGTATAATTTTTTGCCTATAAAGTTCAGGTATACAATTAGATATTTGTTTCAGTTTACCAAAAGATTCACATATGGTTAAATAGCAAATGCCTAATTTTAATTTTTTTAAATAAAACAACATATATTTGGTTTTCATGTTAGAAGTTTATGGTATGATTATATTTATTAACAATCTTTTCATATTTTTATCTACCTTTTTGTTACATTAACATAAACATTCAATTTTAATCCTTATATTGGATATTCTGCAAATGTAAAATATAATTCAACACTTAATAATAAGCACTTAGATGATATGTTTCTTTTTGATTTTAACTTTTTTAAATTATGGAAGTCAATTTTGTAATGAACTTATGACTAATAAATAAATGACAAGTCATTTAATTTTATGCTCAGCCCTTAATTTGAAAACCTGTTTTCAGTGAATGGAGCAATGAACTAAGAAAAAGGTTTTGTTTCTCCTATAAATCCTATGTCATAAAAATAACTGTATTTCAATTTACAAACGTGTGAGATAGTAGTATGATTAATAACTGAGGCAATTATTCAATAGATATAGCTGGTGTCAAGCTCTGCTGATGATATAAAGATGATGTTATATAAGAAGGATATATGTATTAAAACTAACTTATGTATAAATGAGAGAAACAACTTCAACATGATTGATTAAAGCAAGGGTGTAATAGGCTCTCATAATGAAAACGTCCACAATGCAAGTATGAAATATGGTTGATTCTATATACCCAAAGCGTACTGTCAAGAATCTGGTTTGGGATTTCAAGGGAGGTGGTATTTGGGGATGTATTCTTGAATGGTGATAAAAATAAAAGCACACAAAAGTAATAACGAAACCAGCTCTGTGAGTTTGAAAAAGAAGCTACATCTCATAAAATATTTTCTATTTTTGGACATTATCCTTATTCTTCCAATTTATAATCCTGTTAAATGAGTAAAACTTGAGTTAAAGGTTCCAGACTGGTCTCACTTATGCCATGGAGAGTTGTAAACATATTGGATTATCTGCATGTGAGAATTATGAGCAGAATTTCCATAAGGCCATTATCTAGACTATGTTAACAGTAAAGGGGAGAAAATGCTTTGGGATTTGCATATCAGGCCATGAACCCTTTCTATTAGGACATTCTTTTGGTACCATTGATGGATAACACTGATTTTATTCAGTTTTTTTTTTTACAGGGCTGTTTGAGTTTTTTTTTTCCCCTAGAGAATAGTGCTTAAACCTTGCTCACTCTAAATAACTTTTGAATATGAATGTAGTCAATACAGATTATTAAACACAGATCATCAGGATGAATTAGATGGTGTGAATTTCATTTGAAAGATAGAAAACCTGGTCTGAAGTGCTGTGCAGGTAATAAATAATAAATAGGCGAAGCCTAAGAAAAGCTCTGGCATTGACTTTAGATCTAATGCTCTTTCTACTATAAGATATAATAATCATTTTGGGGACCAATAAATGTACTTATAGGCCATTGGCTATTACAGTGTATTACAGGCTTCAGATATAGAGGCCCTGCAAGTATACAGGGGTTCTTAAATCTTTATTTTACTGTCATTGGAGGTCTATTTCATAGCTTAAAAATTCCATCATTGCTAACAGACATTTTTCACAAGAGACCTAATTCACCTTCCATCATTTTGAAATAAAGTAGTGTGTAATTTGAAGCCCATTTCAAAAATTGGGATGACTAAGAGTGGGGTGGCAAAGCATGAAAAGGCATCATGGTCAAAAGTATTATCATATGCTTCTTAAAGGCAAAAAGAGAAATTCTTTTCCAAATATTACTGCTAATATTCATGCCTAGAGTAGCTATGTATAAGCAATCCTTGTGAAGATTCTCTTCCTCTCATCATAGGAAATAGACTTTATATACTTCTTCAGGTGATGACATTACTGCCTTCCCAGTCAATCCTTTTAGGTTTAACACCAGGGGAAAGTAAAATTATGATATATAAAATGGTGAACCCACTGGTACAGACATGCCATGGATATTCTATCTTCTCTTTTTGGAAATCAGGAGTTAAATGGTAACTTTCAGGTACACAGCAGATTTTCCCTCTCATCTCTATCCAAGGTTTATAATCTGAAACAAAAAGGCAGAGAAAGTATTTCAAGGTAATTTCTCACTTCAAAAGAGTCTTTAACACCAAAAGGATAGTCCCCCTGGGATAAGGTCCAGATCTCTCAGGAATTTTTTGAAGGTAATGTTACCCCAGAGCCCTCCAGTTGCAGTGAATTTGAGAATAAGAGAAGCTCTTTAATGAACGTGCTGTGAGAAACCAGAACACCTGGACACAATGAGGCAAAAGTTCCAAACATGTCCTCCTTTCATTTTTGTCTCCTGAGATTTGCCACTTCACAGAAGCCACAATGTCATCCTCCCTCCATCCCTGGCTCACAGGGGAGATCATTCCAGATGCAATCTGAAAGTGACATCTGTACAGGACCGCCCATGGCCCCACCTACCTGGTAGAGCTGGGAGTATAGCTGTCATCCTAGCCTCCATTGAGAATTAGAGCACATATTGCCAGAGACTTAGCCTTTTCTTCCTTTTCTTTTAAGGACTACCACTAGTCCCACCAAGTCCATCTTATTGTCCTCACTCAGAAGTTAGACAATCATTTTAATTAACATACTCCTTTTTTTGAAACAATACAGAATGAATTCAGATTCTGTCATATATCCTTAACCTTCACAGAGTAAAATATACATTTTAAATTCTCAAATGAAAAACTTCATACTTCATAAAATATAGCATTCCAAAATAATTTACAGCTATTTCTACTGACTCAGTTAAATGAATACTCAATATTTTCCTTTTTTGTTCAAAGTGTGATCTTATATTTTAGGGACTGTAGTCCGTGTCTAAAAGGTTGATAAGTAGAGAGAAACTAGGAAAGGATTCATTGATGACATGAAGTTAGAGACATTCATCAAATTATACTGGCAACAAACACAGATAGAGGTAGAAGGAAAAATAGAAGAAAATGTATAGGGCCTATTGGGGAAATGAAAACTAGCCCAGGTGGCTGCAGGGTAGCATTTTATAAAATAAAGCATGTATTCTGGGAACTCAGCAGAAGTTTCTGTATAATGAGACACACTTCTGCTTCTTTGGATGTTCTGTAAATACAAATGGAGGTAACATATACTGAGTCCAAAAGGGCAAGAACAATAACTTATACATGTTAGTTTTATCCTTGAAATAAAGCATCATCTCTCATGCTTATTTATACAGTTTCCATTAGAGTCTTGTTTCTCTTCATATCATATAAATCTTTTGTATTTTATTATTTATACTGGTTCTAGTACAGTAATTAGTAAAAAGAAAAAAAAAACCTTATGATAGATGTACTCTAAACAGTGGATTAATCCATTTGCAGAATTAGCTGGATAGGATGTGAATAGAGGAGTTAGGTCACTAAGGAAATGACTTTGGGGTTTATATTTTGTCTCTGATGAGCAGAGTTCTTCCTTTGCTTCCTGTCTTGAACTAGGTAGCCGTCTTCCATATTGATCTGCTTCATGTTGGCCTAGAGTAATGGAGTTGGCTGACCATGGGCTGAATATCTGAAACTGTGAGCCAAAATAAACTTTTCCTCCTCTAAGTTGTTTTCATTGGGTCTTTTGGTTACAGTGATAAAAAGTTGACTAAAACACAAAGCCAAAAAAACATCAATATTTCTGTATAGAATTTCCCCCCAAATGGAGAGAATAGCAGAGAATTGATATCTGAAAAGATAATTGTCAATTTTAGAATTAAAGATTGAATTCTGGATAGAATGTAGGATCAATAAAGATAAATCCATACATAAGCACATCTTAGTGAAAATGGAGATCATCAAAGAGGAAGAGAATAATCTTAAAAATTACCACATGGTAGAAACAGATTATGTGCAAAGGAAAGACAGAGGTGAACAGCTTCTTATCAACAACAACACAGGTTAGAAAACAATGGAATCATATTTTCAAAGTACAAGAGATAGAAGTATTGATCTAAATTTTATATTTAACCAAACTGTCACTCCAATGTGAGACAAAGCAAATACTATGATGGTTTTCCAACCATCATCACTCATGGAAAGTATTATTAGAGAATTATTTCATCAAGATTAAAAGTTAACTCAAATGGGAGATGTGAGATACAGAATACTCAATACAGATTTGAGATACAATTACTGTTGAATACAGTAATTGATTACATATATCAGAAAGTAAGTACAAGTAACTACTGACTACCTAATTAATCACGAATTTTTGTTAACTTAAAATTAAAATTCTTAAAATAATAACAAAATCAGGGAGGTGGAGAGCAATTTTTAGCGAGTCATTAAACTGTATTAAAATTTTTGTTGTGGTAAGAAAGAGGAGATAAATACTCATTGATTATAAAATTTGTTAAAAAATATCACACTAAAGATTGAGTTGGCTATCATCTGTATGCACTTTAGATACATATTTCACTTTGGGCTTCAAGATGATACCCGTGGAGCCCACATTAGAAGGCAAGAGCCCTCATTAGAAGATCAGTGGTAGACACAGCTCCTCTATCTCAGACCTGTCCCAGTTCTGGGACTCATATTCCAATCTCCCTGCAGATCTTGAGGGAGTGAAACCTCTGCTGTTGCTTCTGCTGGGGTTAACATTGTCCTAATAGCTTATCTACAAGCTGCTGCCTACATCTTTGTAAATAATATTTTTAATGAATACAATACCTTTATTTCATTTATTTATTTGTATGTGGTGCTGTGGATCTAACCCAGTGCTTTGCATGTGTGAGGCAAGCCCTCTACTGCTGAGCCACAGCTCCAGCCCCTGTATATATTTGTATTACTAAAATATCTTCAAATTCAGATGTCTAATTTGAGTGTGCTATCTGGTATCTGACATATAGAAATTTAAATTTCAAACTATAAAAATAACAAAAGAAATGCAACCTATGGCTATGAAGCCGAAAGAGAGAGAGAGAGAGAGAGAGAGAGAGAGAGAGAGAGAGAGAGAGAGAGATTCAGCATAGTGCTGGAAAGTTCTAGCCAGAACCACTGGGCAAAGGAAGGAGATACAAGGCACCTAGTCTGGAAAAAGAAGGAGATGAACATTCTCTATTTACAGAGAACATAATTTTATTTTTATAAAATTCTAAAGAATCCACAAAAAAATATTAAAAATCAATCAGTAAAGTTGCTGAATATAAAGTCAACACAAAGAAGTCTGGAGAATTTCTATATACTAATAGGAAACTGAAAGAGTTATCAACAAAGCAATCACATTTATAGTGGCCACAAAAGAAAATAGTTAGAAATAAATTTAAGAAGGCAAATGTCATAAAAATCATAAAACATCGGTGAAAGAAGCTGAGGAAGACAAATAAATTGAAACATATTCTATATTTATGGATTAGAAAAATTACTAGTGTTAAAATGTTTATACTGACCAAAGTAATTTGCAGATTTAAAGAAAACCCTATCAAAATCCTGATGACATTTTCACGGAAATATTTTTAAAAATTCTAAAATTAGTGCAGATTCATAAAAGACCAAGCATAGTGAAAATAATATTGAAAAAAAAATGAACAAAGCTGGAGGCATTAAACTACCTGACTTCAAAACATACTATAAAGCTTTAGGCACCCAAATAGCATGGTACTGGCACAAAAATAGATGATGAATGAACCAATACAACAGAATAGAGAGCTCAGAAATAAACCCAGGGACTTAGAGCCAACTTTTTTTTGACAAAGGTGGTAAGAACACTTAATGGAACCAGGACAATTTCTGTACTAAGAGGTGTTGGTACACCAGATATCACATGAAGAAGAATGTAATTGTATTTGCATTCTTATCTCACAAAAAGATCCATTCAAAATAGGTTAAGACTTTAAACATAATACCTAAAACTATAAAACCAATAGCAGAAAATGCAGTGGAAAATCTCCATGAAAATAGTTCAAGCAATGTTTTTTAAATACTTTTTTATTTTTATATAATCCCCAAGGCAAAGGTAATAAAATTTAAAAAGTGGAAAAATAGAATTACAACAAACTAAAACTCTCTACAGGCGAGGAAACAATCAACAAAATGAACAGACAACCTATGGAATGAGGGAAGTTTGTCATTCTCACATCTGTTAATATAAAAATATAACCACATAACTTAATAGCAAGGATCTGAATTGATATTTCTCAAAAGAAGAGACATAAGTGGCCAAGAGGCATATGAAAAAATGCTCAACATGAGTCATTAGAGAAAAATGCATTTTTAAACCACAATGAGATATCACTTTTATTCTTGATAGTATACCCCTTATGGAGCAGATAACAAATGTTATAAAAGATGTGGGGAAAAAATATTTTGCACACCTTTGGTGTATAATGTAAATTAATATAGCCATTACGCAATCTGATCAAAATCCCAATGGCAATCCTCATAGAAATAGACAAAGCAATCATGAAATTTATCTGGAAGGATAAGAGATCCAAAATTTAGCTAAAGCAATCTTTAGCATGAAGACTGAAGCAGATGGCATCACTATACCAGACATTAAACTATATTACAGAGCAATAGTAACAAAAACAGTATGGTATTGGCACCATAAAAGACCAGTAGAATAATGGTACAGAATAGAGGGCACAGAGACTAACCCACAAAATTACAATTATTTTATATTAGATAAAGGTGCCAAAAACATTCACTGGAGAAAAGATAGTATCTTCAATAAATGATGCTGAGAAAACTGGAAATCCATATGCAACAAAACAAAATTAAATACCTATATCTCACCATGCACAAAATTTAAAATGGATCAAGGACATAGGAATTATACCAGAGACTCTGTGTCTAACAAAGAAAAAGTAGGCCCTAATCTTCATCATGTAGGATTAGGCCCCAACTTCCTTAATAAGACTTCTATAGCACAAGAATTAAAACCAAGAATAAAAAAATGGGATGGAATCAAACTAAGAAGTATTTTCTCAGTAAAAGAAACAATCTGTGAAGTTAATAGAGAGCCCACATTCTGGGAGCAAATTTTTAATCCTCACACATCGGATAGAGCACTAATCTCTAAGGTATATAAAGAACTCAAAACGCTAACCACTGAAAAAACAAATAACACAATCACCAAATGGGCCAAGGACCTGAACAGACACTTCTCGGAAGAGGATATACAATCAACCAACAAATATATGTAAAAATTATCATCATATCTAGCAATCAGAGAAATGCAAATCAAAACTCCAGTCAGAATGGCATCTACTATTAAGGCAAACAAGACAAATAACAATAAGTGTTGGTGAGGATATGGGGGAAAAGGTACATTCATACATTGCTGTTGGGACTGCAAATTGGTACATCCAATATGAAAAGCAGTATGGAGATTTCTTGGAAATCTGGGAATGGAGCCACCATTTAACCCAGGTATCCCTTTCCCTGGACTATACCCAAAGGACTTTAAAACAGTATACTATAGGGACACAGCCACATCAATATTCATAGAAGCACAATTCACAATAGCTAAACTGTGGAGCAAAACTAGATGCTCTTTAGTGGATGAATGGATAACAAAAATGTGGCATATATACACAATGGAATTTTACTCAGCATTAAAAGAGAATAAAATCATGTCACTTGCATGTAAATGGATGCAGTTGGAGAAGAAAATTCTAACCAAAGTTAGCCAATCTCCCCAAAACAAATGCTGAAAGTTTTATCTAATATAAGGAGGCTGACTCAGAGCAGGGTAGGGATGAGGAGCATGGGAGGATTAGATGAATTCTAGGTAGGGAATTGGGTGGGAGGGAAAGGGAGGGGGCAGAAGATTAGCAAGGGTAGTGAAATGTGATGGACATCATTATCCAAAGTATATGTATGAAGACTCAAATTGGGTGTCAACATACTTTATATAGAGATATAAAAAATTGTGGTATATATGTGTAAAAAGAATTGTAATGCCAAAAAAATACAACCAACGAAGTACATGCATAAAGGCATGAATAGGTGTGAACATATTCTATATACAAAGATATGAAAAATTGTACTCTATATGTGTAATAAGAATTGTAATGCATTCCACTGTCATTTATTTAAAAAGATAAAATCAACAAAACTAAAAAAATATAGAATGAAAAATTTTCAACCAATTACAAAATAAGACTATCAAACGACCCAACAATCTGTTTCTTGGTTATATATCCAGAGAAAATCAAATCAGGATGTCCAAGCATCTGCATTCTTATGTTCACAAAGCCAAGATATGTAATCAATTTATTCTTTATCAAAGGATAAATGAATAAAGAAGATGTAGTATATGTAGACTATAGAAAACTATTAAGCTTTTAAAAAGAAGGCAATCAGGGGTCTGGTTGTGCCTTCGTGATAGAATGCTTACCTAATATGTGAGGCACTGGGTTTGATCCTCAGCACCATATTAAAAATAAGTAAATAAAATAAAGGTATTGTGTCCATCTGCACTATTTTTTAAAAAAGAAATAAATTTATCCTTTATGACAACATAGATGAGGCTGGAAGGCACTATACTAAGTTTAATAAGCTAGGCACAAAACAGTTATTTCCTGATGTCTCTTATACATGGGATGTAAAAAGTCTGGACTCAGAAGCAGAAAATACAATGACTGTTACCAGGAACTGGAAGGTAAGTGTTGGGGGATATTAGTCATGGGGTAGACAATTTTCATAAGAGATAGGGAGAAGGAATAGGTTCAAGAACTCTATTGTACAACATGGTGACTATAGTTAATAACAATATATTGCATTATTGACAATTGGCAACAGTACATTTTAAATGATCTCAACACAAAAAAATAAGAATGTGAATTATATACAATGATTATTTTGATTTAGTCATTCCATGATGTATACATTCCTGATAAATATGTATGTCTTTTGTCACTTAAAAATAAATAGTTGCAATAAAAGAGAACACAAACATTTTATGAATCCAAAGGTAGGCAGGAAAAACATCATACATAATAGGATAATAAAGACAAACAACCTGATAGAAATATTTCTAAATACATTAGTATTTCAATATATGTGCATATAAGAAATTACATAATCAAAACACCAAATCTGATAAACTAAGATAATCATAATAAAGAGCTAATTATATGCAATAAAATACCATCCTATTACATACAGGATCGATGGACCTGAAATAAAACCATGGAGGGAGGCTAAAAATAAGAGAAATACAGTAAAAAATATGAAGTATAAAAGTATCAACAAATACACCACTGTAGCCATTTTAATATGGAGAAAAAAAAACTTCAGGCAAAAACTTCATAAGGTAAACTGAGAAGCTCAACAGTTATAAAAGAACAAGTTTCCAGGAAACTGTAAGTCATAAATAAACCTGTGTGTATCTAATTATAGATTGTTCTAGTACATGTTGCAGATTCATCTAAAGTATGTATACTAAGAGGGTAACATAAAATTTTCTCAAATACACATAGACATTTACAAAACATGGGGAAATATTCTCTTCAAACTTCAGTTTTCTTTTCAGGAAAAAATAGTATTCATAATATTATTGAAATTTCAAATAATTGATGCATATAAAGCACTTAGTGCTGTTTCTGATGCATAGTAGGAATTAGTTATCATCATCACCATTCCTGTTAAACACAAAAACCCTGGCCTACTTGTATATTCTCCCCTTTGAGAAAGATGTTTAAATATGCTCATGTTTAAATACAAATAAAAATCCGAGACCAAAATACTTCTTAAAAAAGATCCATTCACATGAAGGTGTCTTTTCCACTAGAATTACTTTGCTTTATTGGTTTGATGAAATTTATCTTGCTATGTCAAGCATGATCATCTCCATTCTCCCTCCAATGTGAACTCTCTGAGCAGGTATCAGATATTTACCAGGTAATTGTATTCAGCAAAAATTTCTTGGAAGGATAATCTATCCTGGACCATGGCTCTTCCTCAGGCTCTGTTTGCTCCTGTTTGTACATCCAAAGCTGATTCCCATGGCCAGCTCTGTTTCAAGAACCAACTATGCCAAGAATGGTTCTTTCTGTCTGAAGGCTCAGTTTATTGCATTGGCTTCAGAATACAGATTCCAATATAGGTGCAAGATGCAGGAAAAAGGGGCATTTATTGCTGAATGGACATTAAGACACACAAGGCTTGGGAGGGCTTTTTTATTGTTTGTTTTTATTGTAGTTTTTTTAATTGAAATGTAACAAAATGTAGAGAATGCTTACATCACAATTCTTCAATATATTCAAAACATGCATATACCTGTGTAAGCAACATGCAAAGTTAGGAAACTGAACATTCCAGCACCCTCAGATTCCTTCTCATTGCTTCCCCCAAATAAAATACAATTATGGTTTGGATGTGAGTTATCCCCCAAAAGCACATGTGTGAGACAATGCAAGAAGTTCAGAGGAGAAATGATTGGGTCATGAAAGTCTTAACCCAATCAGTGAATTAATCTGCTGATATGAATTAACTGAGTGGTGACTGAAGGCAGGTAGGTAGGGTGTGTCTGTAGGAGGTGGGCATTTGGGGTATATATTTGTATCTGGAAAGTGGAGACCTCTCTCTGATTTCTGATCATCACACTAGCTTTTTCCCTCTGCTAGCATGATATCCTGTCTCATTCTGAGCCCTAAGGAAGGGAGCCTGGTGTCTATGGGCTGAGACTTCCCAAACTGGGAACCCTCAAATAAACTTTTCCTCCCCTAAAATTGTTCTGGTCAGATTTTTTAGTTGCAGCAGTAAAAGAGCTGACTAAAACAAATTACCTTCTCTTCTAACAGAGTGGATTAGTTCTGCTAGTTTTTGATGTTAGTATAAATGGAATCATATGGTGTGTGCTATTTGTGATTATTTAGTATTCCTTTGAACATTAGTACATTTGTGAATTTCAACTAAATGTTTACATGAACATACTTGTAGTTTTCCATTATCATTGCTACATACTATTCCAGTGTGTGAACATAGTAAAAATGTGTTCATTTTTATCTTAATGGCCATCTGGAGAGCTTCTTGTTTTATGCTATCACAAACAGTACTATTATAAATGTTCTTTCACATCTCTTTTGGAGAACACATAAATACATTTATCTTCAGACTGTGTGTCTATATGGAATATTTGGGTCACAGGTGTACCTTGTGGCACTCTAGCTGATACCAACAGACAGTTTTTTAAAGCTGCTACAATCACACTCCCACTTAGTGTACGGATGCTCCAGTTGCTATTTTTCTTGATTTTTTGTAGTTTTATTTTGACATTGATACACAATCATTTAAATGTTTTGGGGATGTGTATATCTCAAAGTCTTTTAAGTGCTAATAATGATTGTGAGCACTTTTTCAGTAGTTATTTGTATATCCTCTGTGTGGGATGCCCCTATCCACCTTTAATTCAGAGACCTTACTAAAGTCATATTTGAATATTTTTAGATATTCTACTAAATATTTATTATGACTTCTGTGGGTAATAATTTATTTTCTCAGTGAGAAATATTTATTTTTTATTTGTTTTTTAAAAAATGTTTATTTCTTAGTTTTAGGTGAACACAATATTTTATTTTATATTTTTGTGGTGCTGAGGATTGAACCCAGTGCCTCATGCATGCTAGGTGGTCACTACCACTGAACCACAATCCCAGCCCTTTATTTACTTGTTTTTACAAGGGATTGAACTCAGGGATGCTTAACCATTGAGACACATCTCCAGCCCTTTTTTATTTTTTATTTTGTGGTAGGGTCTTGTAAAGTTACTTAGTGCCTTGCTAAGTTGCTGAGGCTGGCCTCAAACTTGCAATTTTCCTACCTCAACTTCCTGAGCAGCCTGGATTACAGGTGTGTACTACCATACCCAGCTCATTGTAAAAGTTTTTGTGTAAATTAAACCTCTCTTTATTTCATAAACATATACCTCATTAAAATCCCTTTCATCTACCATAACAGCCTAAATCTTACGAAATGCCAGCAGGTACATAGGGAAACAGAGGAGGAATAAAAATTGTCATAAATTCAAGAAACATATTTTCTAAATTTGAGTTACTTTTCATTTATAATACATATTCACAATTACCAAAATATATCTAGATAGTACCATGTTGTCTTGATTCTTACTACAATGACATTGTTTAGATCTTTCTTTGAATAATCTACAAATCACATAAAAATAAAAATTAATAAATATTGGATTGGAAATCTAGGGAGCTGAAAGAACAAAATGCTAAGACAAAAGTGAACATGACATCACCGAGTATCTCTTTTTTATGGAGAAGGAAACTAGAGTTTGCTGAATATTTGACAGAGCAGCATATATTGCTTGGATTAACCTGCTAACAAAAATTATAAGAGCTGAAGAAAATCCAAGCCAAAAAAAAATGATAAAGGCAGCACTGGAGAACCATTAGAGCTGGCAAAAATTTGAAGGAATGCATTCTTTAAAGAGTTAAGAGTAAGATCCACATTGTTACAACTTTATACTGAGGACACTTGATAGTTATACCATGCTATGAGTAAATGCAATCCAAACAAAATAGGTTCTCCGCACAGAGGAGATATAAATAGGAGTTCAACCGAGAGCAGCTGCACAGAGTCAAAAGCCACATAGGAAAGAACAAGGAATCTGTATACAAATTTGTTGCTAGTCAGGGATGTCATCTGATATACTCAAATCTAAGATGCAAGAAGATTAGTAGAAGGCATAGACTGGAAGACTAAATATGTAAGCATATATTTTTGAAACTGACTAGTGCTAGGAAGCAGATGACTATTCAAGATCCACAAATTTGGGGTGACTTAAAAACTCAGGCTTTTAGTTATTACATCAGGAGGACAAGGATTAAAATGATCTAATAGTATCTCTCTGTCAGAATAAAAACAACCCACAACCTTTCCTTTTTGTTTTTCCAGAAATATAGCAGCACTTAGAGTTTCCTCAATTAAATTTTTTTAATTTATCCTGATTTGTTCATAGTGATGACAGAATCAATTCATTTCATATTTTACATATAGAACACAATTTTTCAAGACAGTCGTTGTACACAATGTATTTTCACACTATTCATGTCTTAATAGTTTCACACCATTCATGTCTTAATAGTTTCACATCGTTCATGTCTTAATAGTTTCACACCATACATATCTTAAGAGTTTCTCCAAAATTTTCTACACAATGTGGAAACTGATAAAAAAAGTGCAAAGCCTGATATATAACAGAAACAGAATGAGAACCAAGAAAAATAACAGACTATAAAAAGAGACCCTTGTGTGATTCACTTATTGGAGCATTCAGATAGGAACTTTAAAATAACTATGATTAATATGTTCAATAGAACAGAAAATAAAAATTTTGAGCAGAGGCCTGGAATTCATAAAAAGAGTAAAACTGAACATCTATAAATGAAACATAAAATAATTGAAATTAAATTTTCAGTTGATGGTGTTAATAGCACTATTGAAACCATGGGAAAGGATTTGTGTCTTGTTCTTTTTTTCCCCTGAATTACAATTTTAGCTTTTATTTAAGGAAGAATATAACATTTTTACCCTAAATGCAAATACAACAGTAGTGAAATTTGTACATAATAGGTGGTCAATAAATATCAAGTGAGGGAATATGTTAATATATTCCATAAAAATCCCCCAATTTTTCAACATAAATACTTCAACAACTCATACCTTACACATGGTATCTGTGTAACATATTACTATACAAAATCCAGTATTTACAAATATAAAACAAATATATATTTGTGCAAAATACATGATAGACTGAAATTTGAGTAAAGAAAAATGTTCTTTCATGCTGTGCTCCAACCTCTTACTTGGGATACTTCTTTGAAAAAGGAATAGAATCTAATAACACACTTTGTCAGAAACTGAATTCTTCAGAGTTAGATATAGTAAGAGTATCATAACTGGGCTCAATAGCGGTCTGTCAAAAAAACTCATACTAAGGCAAGGTGATCAATTTTCTCTCAATAAATAAATGCAATTATTCCCTGCAAAACCTTCAATGGACAAGGTGTAGCTACAGCTCATAATATTCAATAAGTACTTAATGAGCCCAGACTGTGTAATAGACCAAGAACCAGCAAACTTTTTCTATAAAGAGCCAAGTAGTAAATATTTAGGCTTTGCAGACCATGTGGTCTCAATGGTAACTACTCAAGTCAGCTGTTGTACCCCCAAACCGCCACAGTCAATATATAAACAAATGAGCATGGCTAGGTTCCAATAAAACTGTCTTTATGCACACAGAAACCCGAATTTCCTGTAATTTTCACATGACACAAAGCATTCTATATTTTTATTTTTTTAAGGTGGACAAAATACTTTAAGTTTTATTTATTTATTTATTTATTTAATTTTATGTGGTACTGAGAATCAAACCCAGTGCTTCGCACATACCAGGCAGGCACTCCAACACTGAGCCACACCCACAGCTCCAGTATTCTTCTTTTGATTTTGTTTTTCATCGAAAAATGTAAAACCCAGTCTTAACTTGCAGGCCATATCAAAATAGATAATGGGCTGAATGTGGCCCATGAACTGGGAATGTAGTTCAGTGACAGAGCACTTGCCTAGCATGCATGAGGCCTTGGGTTAAATCCCCAGCACAGAAATTTTTCACTTACTACATCCACAACCTGCTTTCTAAAACTCAAGACACAAATTTCTTATTCTTCATTTAACATAATCTTGAATATTAAATATTCAAAGTAAAATATCTTCTGCCGCTCTGAGGGGCTCGCTGCACCTCTGGGTCAAGCCCCAGGCCCTGAGATCTCTGGTGAGAATGGAGCAGCGAGTCTGCGCCTCCTTCGATTCTTGGGAGCACCTCGCTGCCCTCCAACGCCCCACCGAGGGTCTGTGCCCAGGAATGGCACGGAGCTTCCCGGCCCGGCGGCTGGAGAGCACAGCCCGCGGCGGTCCTGCAGTCAGCCACAGAGCATGGCAGGTTCTAGCCCCTTCAGAGCCACTGGGGCCTTGCTCAGCCTCCCGCCAGCACAGCCAGAACGTGAGCGCCAGGGGTTTGGGAACGGGGGTGGGGCCGCCGCCGGGGGAAGCCCGGGGTGGGGGGCGGAGGCACAGGGTGGGGGGAGGAGGCGGCGACAGGGCAGCGCCTCAGGCCCCAGGCCCTGTGCTCCCTGCACTTTCAGTTTGCTCTGCCTGGCGAGCCGCTGGCGCAAGGCGGCTGTGCCAGCGGGCCCTGCTGAAGCAGTGTGCTTAGCAACCCGGGCTGGGACGCGGATTCTTTAGAGCCTCAGCAGTACTGGGGGCGTTGCACCCTTGCAGGCCGCCCGCAGCCCCGCCCGCTCCTGGCCAGGTGGGGGTGGATTTGTGATTTGGAAGACAAGTCTGAAGAAAATTTCCATACTGACACACCGAAAGAAGAAAGGATGCAACATACACACACACACACACACACACACACACACACACACACACACGCACACGCGCGCGCACACACACACAATTAAAATGAATGTGGGAGGTTGCAAAAAAAATTCTAATCAGAATTTCAGATTAAAAGGAGAAAAAAATTGATGAACCAGAAGAATTATTAAAAAGAACTTGTGGAGAATTTTCTAAATATGTTGATACATCAACATGGGCTCATGATAGCTAAAGCAAAATAAACAAATACAAACTCACTTTTAGTCACATTCTATTAAAACTGCAGAAAATAAAACAATATGGAAAAAAATATATAAAATCCGTCCCAGTAAATAAGACACAAAACCATTAGGGGAACAGCAATAAGAATAATGCTGACTTGACTAAGAGACTATGGAAGATAAGACAATAGTAGTGATATATTTAAAGTAATGAAAGAAAGAAAAACTCAACCTAGAATTCTATATCTTGCCAAAATATCCTTAAAAAATGAATGTAAACATTTTAGACCAACAAAATAAAAGCAAAACAAAAAAGCCAAATCTTAGAGAATGCTGCAGAAAAGAAAAAAGAGCAGTCCAAAAGACCAATCTAAATAAATATTAATTATAGTACAGTGCATAGGTTAAAATGTATGTAAAGATAAACTGTGTTAAGATTATTGCAAAGAACAACTAAAATAGATTTGAACTATTATAAATTTCTTGCATTATAAGGGAAGTGTCTAATCACTTAAAATCAAAATTAAATATCTAAAACATTTAAAAATGTGTTTTAACAGGATCTGTGATTATAACATTGATCAGCTATAAAGAAGTTTAAACTTTTGCAAACACACAGAGACAGAATTATGTTTCATGAAGTGGCAAAAGAAATTATTTTTTTCATTTTATACATTTTGTCAAAAGAATTATGAGGCAGAAACCCAAGGAGATATTTCACAAAACAAATTAGTATCTCAAATTAAGCCACCAAAGGATTGCTGGGAATGTACAAGATGCCCTTAACAATGGCAAAGATCAATTGATTCACAATTGAACAATTTCAAGTTTTTGAAGTTTCAGATAAATGTGCATGATATAAAACATTGTACAATTAACATTTTGTAAGACAAAACCACCTTAATACTTTAAAAAATGAATTGACATAATATGATTTAAAATGTTCTTTTAAAATAAATAAAATATCCTTTTATGGTATGTCTCACAAGTTTTATCTTTTTAAAAAGTCATTTTTTCCAGTGGTTTATAAATTATATTTATCTCTATTTTTAAAAATTAACTTTGGTTTTGTTGACTGTATCTGTTATTGGTGTTTTTTTTTAATTTCCATTGATTATTCTCTTATCTCCATCAATCTTTCTTTGACTTTGATCTATGTTGTTCTTTTGATTTCCTGATAAAGAATAAATTACTGATTTTCAACCTTTTGATTTTCCCAGTATATGTGTTATGGAACAAATCTCCCTTTAAAGACTACTTTGGCTATATCTCACAAGTTTTGATGTAATGTTTTTTATTTGGTTGAAACTATGTTCTAATTTATTTTGTGCTTCACTCTTTGACCCATTGGTCTTTGATGTGTATAACAGTTAACAGTCAAACATGTGGGGATTCCCCATTTATCTTCCAGTGTTGATTTCTAGCTTAATTCCAGTGTTGTCAGTGTGAAAGTAACCCTTATATCATTGTGTATGTGGATATACATTGAGAGTGAATTTTTGGCCCAGAATATATTTTATTTTGGTACACATTACATGAACACTGGAGGAAATAGTATATTATTCAATGGCTGGGTGAAGATATCTCTGCAAATCAATTAGTTTCAGTCCTTTAATATTGTCACAAAATATATTATATCAACACTGTGCAACAGAATTATAATATAAGCTACATGTGAAATTTTAAAGTATCAGTGGCAATATTTAAAAAGATAAGAATGAAAAATGAATTGATTTAATAATATATTTTATTTGAAACAATTTACATAAAATGTTATTATTACTGCACTTATTCAACATTATATATGAACTATTCTGAATTATTTTCATACAGTCTTCAAAGTCCAGAATGAATTTTATACTTTTAGTATACTTCAATATAATGCTAAATTTTCATCTGAGTTATTTGATCTAAATTGATTTCATAAAATGTCACTTGAAAAAAATATATTTGCATACCTAAGATGCTCAAAATATACCCACTCTATCATAGATGTACTGGAGGTTAGTTTCCATATCAAGATTATAAATATCATTGTTAATGTCTAGGTGGATGTAATGACCTTTTTCCATGGGCAGACATTTGGTTTTGGGTTAGTCATATGTTGAGCTTTAGTATATGACCAGCTTTTTCAAAGATGATTGAAAATTTATGCTCCCCAAAACAGTATGCAACAGTTATACTTTCTCCACATTCTTACCAATACTAGCATTTTCTCTTTTGTTTGAGTGGTACTTTGTATTTTTAATTTGAATTTTCCTGATAAGTAATCACATTTGTCACTTTTTCATATGCTTTTTTTCCCATTTTCATATATTTTGTGAGGTGTCTTTTCAAGTTCTCTCATTTTTTTTTAAATTAGGTTTTCTTTCTTTTTAATGGATATATTAGACGACTTAATGTTTTGGATGTGCATGTTTTGTTGTTTGTATTGCAAATATTTCTTTCCAGTCTGTGACTTGCCTTTTCAATTTCAAAGAGTATATTTTGATTATCAAAAGCTTTCAAATTTTAATAATTATCATCTTTCAATCATTAATTCTGTTGAATTAGGTTAAAAGATTTAAAGCGATCTGAACTGGTACTATTCTTTGTGTAAAAGCTTATTTTTAAATTTAATTGTTTATCAAATGTGTTTAATACATTAAAAATGTACATATTTATGGAGTACCATGTGGTGAATAGTTAAATGTATATGTTGTGTAAATACAGATTAAATTTATTTAACATTTATAAAGTGCTTCAGATTTTTCTTTCTTCTTTTGTAAGTTTTGTTGTGCTTTTCAAGGGGTGTTTCCATGTTTCCAAAGTTCTAGGCTGGTTCATAATCTTCATCTGTTTCCTATACTCAGAGAACTAGTGGCTTAAAGACTCAGAGCATGAGTGAAACCATTTGTGTCAGAACAACTTCCTAGCTGGACTTTTGTGGCTTCATCATTCAATCTCCTTAAAACTCAATTTCTTAAATATAAAATTGCCTTTCATTTCATAGATTTATTGAGAAGTAGCATAACTTATACTCTGCACAGTGCCCAAAATGTGCCCAATGCCAGTGAATATTAACTATTGCCACCTAACATGACAGTATGTACTTGGAGGATAGGGGGTTGAAGGTGAGGATATTCACTAAGTGAAGCCAAGATTTCAGTTCAGGGGCCTCACATGTTGGCTTAGGGGTACCTTTCATGGATTTCACACATGGCACAGACCATGACCCTCTGTTAAAAATAAGGTCACAATCAGAGCTTAACTCTAACAAAGACTAGAATTTCTCAGTTGAAAATGCTTGTTAGCAAAGCCTTCTTGGGGCTAACTTTGTAATTTCTTTTGAAACCATTTTATTGGAGAAGGGGTATACTATTAGGGATCAAACCCTAAAACTTCTGCATGCTAGGCAAGCAGTCTACCACTGAGCTACATCTCCAGCCTTTTTAATTTCATTTTGAGACAAGGTCCCACTAGTTTTATGTTATACTATGTAACATGTGTCTCAGAGCAGTACTTACTAGCTGTGTACCACAAAAAGTGTACTTACTGGCTGTGTACCATGGAAGACAAGTAACTTAGTTTCTTTTTGCCTTAATTTCCCCATTTGTATAACAGGGATTATAAGAGAACTGACTTCATAAGGTTGAGGTGAAATCCTTAGCATGGATTAAGGCTCACTAAATCTACCTGTCCCCAACATCATGGTTGTCCTTGTTGTCATTTGCATCTTGTGGTAGTAATGTCTCACCTTGCAATTGCTCTCCTCTGTGCCCCAATAGTCTGATACTCAAGATTGTGTTGCCTGAGCTCCCCTGTCCTGTCTTCTTTTGGGGTTTGGCAAGGAAACAGAGGAACAGAGGGCAAAAGGAGAAAAATCAGGGCATTTTTTTCTCCTTGTCCTCTATGGCACTTCACTTTGGGTATGATTCATTCAGTTCATGATGTCAGCCTCTTCCTACTGCTCTGACTCTTTCTGGTCCTCTTCAACAGAATAGTGGTAATGTTTCCACTGGTGCTGGTGTCTGGGGAATCTTATCATTTGTTACTTTCTTGAATGTTGCCCATGTTACAATAAGTGATTTCTTAAATCAATTCTCATTGATTAAACTCTTCTAAATGGAACTGACCTCTTACAGAGAGTTTTATGAAAATAAAGGTACCTCTGCAGATTCAGCTGAATCCGTGGAAAACGGGCACAATTCATCAGTTTCCATCTTCATACCGTATTCAATTACATGCCTTCTAACCTGAGTCTGTCGGCTTTGATCCAGTTTGTGTGTGTATCACTTCCCTGAAGATGGGTCTCCTTGGTCTCACAGTGCTCCTAGTCCAATGGGTAGAGAGGCAGGATGGCCAAGCATCCAATGCTCTGTGCAAAATAGAAAAAGCATACACTCTGGACTGTCCAATTAGGAAAATGCATTATCTCTGGAGGATAGATGAGAAAAAGGCACCTGCTGGGGTGAACAAATTAGAAAAAAAACATACCCTTCATAGTCTAGCCTAGCCAGAGGCCTGGCTTGGAAAATGGGAAGTGGGCATTTCAGTCCTCAATAGGGCCCCTTGGGTCAGCTGCTGCCTTTGAAATTTCATGTTCAGGAATCAAAAGGCATTTTTTTGCTGCAAATAGTGGTCTTATTTTCCATATTGAAGAAAATAAAATGGAAACCTTATGGATTTTTAAATTTCAATTTTACATTTTTCTCCCCAATTCTACTTGATATTTTGGTTCATGCTGCTGCTAATTTGATAAAAATTATATAAATTCAGTCACAAAAGTATGTTAAGTAACTTTAAATCCAACACAATATCTTGCTCTGCATTGAGCACCATGACTTCCCATCATCCACAACCTGGATGTATTTTAAAATACTGGCTTAATTGAATAATGTCAGACTCAATTTACTAATGGAGTTTTGAAAGATACATCCAAACACTTGAGAATACCTATATACATCATTGCTTATTTTAAATGGTAAAGAACAGCACAAATATGCCAATTTGTTTCACAGTTTTACAAATATTATGTATTGATTAAAGAAAATGGTTATATTAAGGTTAAAATATATATTTTTAGTGAATTTTTCTTCCAGGTTTTTACACACAATACATTTGTTAAATATAATCAAAAATATTATGATGGGTATGCCCAAATAGTTATTTAAGCACTTCTATTTTCACATTTATTTAGAATTTTAAAACTAAGCTAATACTCAGTAGCTGTTATGCTGAGACATTATACATATGTGTACATTCTTTTATTTATTTAATTCAGACAAGTAATAAAGTAAAAGCATATTATTTTCTGGATACCAATAATGTATTAACCCAAATCAATGTTTTAATTACAACATTTTAAATATTTTTGCATCTTCATAGGCAGCAATTTAATTATGTACACTTAAATCTAAAGTATTATATATGTTCAAGAGGATATCTATTGACATGAAATAGGACTTCTTTTCTCATAATCTTCAAAGTGTAAATTTAGGTGGAAATTAAAGAATCAGGACATGAGTAATCCCATATGTTTATATTAAGGTGTTATATTGAGCAAATTAAATCACCATAATTTGTGAACTCTGGAAACATATAATACAAAAACTTGTGCTATTTATTCTTTGTTATAAACTCTTTTTGAGTTGTTTTTTTTTTTGCATTTTTTGTAACCTGTTAGAATATATGACACAGTTTTTAGACTGAAACTTGCACATTAATTTTGATAAATTTCTTCAAAATTCCATTTTAGGACAGAAAATTTCAATTTACAAGTCAAGAAATTATATGAGTTGAATTTAGTTTTACAAACCTCTTTTTTTGAGGAAATATAATAAATAAAACTAAATCATTTTTAGTCAATTCAAAATGCATTGTGCCACAGATTCATCTTAATTTTCTCCAAAAAGTAGCTTTCTGGAAGCCCAGGCTAGGATACTATAGGAATGGTTAAATGTGAGGTAAAATGTGTCTACTGGGTGGATGTTCTCATTAGCATTTCAGATTTTTAGGTATCAAGGAAACCATCACCAACTCAAAGCAAATTCTTTATCAGCAATGTGTCAGGCACCTGTAATTGCATAGAACTGCAGCAGAGAAAACACTGCATGTATTAGTTTAGTTTTCCCAACTAATTCCACATTACTTTTTCCAACTAATGTGGAATTAGTTGGGAAAACTGAATCCACTTTATGTTTTCTGGTGTGAGTGTTTTAACATTGGAATTGGGTATTTATACCTGTTATAAAAGTTTGGAAGTCAAAGTCAAGGGAACTGTCATCTGTTATCTCAGAATGAAGCCCTAAAAAGTGATGCTGTCAAAAAGTTGGTTGGGGAGCAGCTAGGATTCTTAGGAATTTCAGGCTACATCAACAAAATGAAGGCTATCAAGGAATACAGTGTAAATCCCATGAATGACCTGCAGCCATCCTCAGAGAATGGTAGCCTCTTCTCTTCTGCCATCCAAGTCCTATTTGAGGGCATTTTAGAGCTAATCTTCAACCACACAGATAAATATTGTGGGGATTTTTTTTTTTTTTTGCTTTTTCAGGTGAGTATAGAACAGGGTGTTGGTGGTGTTGAGCTGAGAAATTTCATCATACAGAGGAATGTTTCTCTTCTATTTAAGTGCACATTCAATTATCTTGTGCTTACAACACAGATATACAAATTTTACAAAACAGTATCCAGAGAAAATAATACTTTGTATTCTGGAATATATGAATCTTTCCTTAAATTGAAGAATTCAGTGGACAAATTTCTCCAATAACATAAAATGATAGATCCAAAGTTGTCCTATTTCAATAGTCACAGAAATGAAGGAACCAGACTCTATGCACAGAAAAGAGTCTCATCTTAGAACATTTCAAATCACAGACAGTAATGACTTCCAACTGGGGGCAATTTTCTCTAGGATAAACTATTACAAAAATTTGGACTAGTGGAGAAAAAGAGTATATTTTGAGGTAGTCTGTGCCAAGATGTTTGTTTCACATTGAAATTTCAATCACCTTAAAGAAGTTGTTACACATTTATTAATAATAGACACAGGATATAAAGCTGAGGAAACATTGATACAATGAGTTATGCTGCTTAACACCTCAAATTGCTTAGGACCAGACCTACTTGTGAATGGTTAACTCCCATCTGCCCTAGAAGATGCTCAGAAGGCTCCCCTGGATTCTTGCTTGTCAGGCAGGGAATTGGGGGCTTTACTGTCAATTGCTACAGAATGAGTACAATAACATTCATTTCAGTGAGAAATGAAGCCTTGTGGTATGGTGCCAAGAGAAGCATTTTGGAGGACTCAAGGGACTTCATCTGCTTTTGCCTGTGTCTCTTGGCAGGTTCACTTTTCTAGCCTCATACTCTCTGAACATAGTATGGACAAAGAGTGGGATTTTTCTTACATTATTTTGAGTATTGAGGGGGTCAAAAGAGGTGCTAATTAATGTATAGGTATCAAGCAAACCATCACCAACTCAGAGCAAATTCTTATCAGCAATGTGTTAGGTACCTATAATGGCTTAGAGCTGCAGCAGAGAAAACACTGCATGTATATCTGGAATTAGTTGGAAAACCTGAATCCTTCAACAATAGAGAAGGAATAATTGTGAAAACAAAGCTTTCTTCTTTTAAAAAGAGGTTTGCAGCATGAATAGGTCTGGGGTCTTTGTGTATATATTGGTCTTTTTCTTTGTTGGGTCCTTTCAGGACCAACTCTCTCAATCACTTTCCTCTGTTATCTCCTTCTAGTAATCAAAGCTTTATCACCAAGGTCATAAAGTCTAAACAGTCATGGGTTACATTCTGATGGGCAGGGAACAGGTCAGAGGAGGAAACAGGGGAAGAAGGATCTTGTATCAGATGTTTGCCTGGTGGTAAGCATAAGTGTGTGCTTGCTAAAGGCAGCAAAAATATAAGTAGATGTCCCAGTGGATGGAAAGGAGAATGGTAGACAGGATAAAGCCATGGGTAATAGGTTATGGACTTGTGCTCTTTATCATTTAAACATAAATAACTCCAGTATGTGTGATTTTATTAATTAAAGTCTGGTCTATAAATGAGCAAAGAAGATAAACTGCTGTGACAAAGTCACACAAAAACACAAGGATCTGCTCTGGTTTGAATCCTTGTGTTCCCCCAAAATTCTTATATTGAAACAGAATGCTCAATTTGATAGTAGTGAGAGGCAGCCCCTTTAGGAGGGTGGTTGAATCATAAGAGTAGAACCCTCATGGATGGGATTAGTGCCTTTATAAGGAGGCCCAAGGGAGCTTCTTGTTCTTTTTATCATGTTAGGGATCAGCAAGAAGGCAGTGCTATGAGGAAACAGGCCCTCACCAGACAACAGGCCTTATGACACATGGACCTTGGACTACTTGGCCTCTACAAGTGTGAGAAATAAATTTCTGTAGTTTTTGAGTTACCCTGTTTACAGTATTTTGTTACAGCAGTAAAGAGGAACCAAGATAGGTTCATACAAGATTAAAGTTTATTACTTTTCATCTAACACTGTAGAGGCAGGTAGGGAGTTCAGGATGGTGGAGGTGGCTCTGTCCAGGGTTCCAGGTTTCTTCTATCTTGCACTTCACTGTTCTTGGTGTGGGATCCTGTCCTTGCTGTCAAAGCTGCTCACACCATTATTTTGCTGTTTACAGGAGAAGAAAGAAATAGAAGGCTAACAACTTCCTTTGAAGAATGTGATAAGGAAGTTGAACATATCACTTCTTCTCACATATCTCTGGTCAGAATCTAGTCATATAACCAGATTTAATTATAATGGGGACTGGAAACTATGTTCTCCATCTAGATACGCACATGTACTTTCAAAACTGTGGTGGGCTAAGGTTTTATTATTAAAATAAGAGAAACAGTGAAATGGAAGGGTAAAAATTGGAAACAAATTTTAAAAACATGGTAAAATAGTTTTATAGATTTTGTTGAACTAATCTTATGAATGTTCCATATTCTATATTAAAATATAATGTATGTGATATGATGGGGGCAGTGGCATGCCTGGTAATGCCAGATATTTGTGAAGCTGAAGCAGGAGGATTTCAATTTCAAAGCCAATCTCTGCAACTTAGTGAGATCCTGTCTCAAAATAAAAATGGCTGGGAGTGTGGCTCAGTGGTAAAGTGTACCTGGGTGCAATCCCTTATATAAAAGATTACCATATTATGAACTTCTGTGCATTTTACTTACTTTTAGGTTTGTATATAATGTTATACTAAATACAGGATAAACTAAAGGGAAGCTAAAGTTTTAAATGAATTTGATTATTAGCATTGGGTTTATTTTACTTTAGCCTTATAAAAACAGTCAATGTTTTTAACCAATGCTCTACAGATTCTACTGTAAATTCTTAAAAGCTTTCCTTATTTTTATTAACATGTGTTTTAAAAGTTGCCTTTGTCTTTTATTAGTTTTTATTTTGTCATCTAGTATTGATTTCAATGTAGCACAGCTAAGGGCAAGCAAACCTTTTAATATCTTGCAAAATGAAACTTAAATAATGGTCTGGAACTCCTGTAAACATAATATTTTTGGATCATATTCTCCCACCAATAAGTAGTGAAAGAATTCATGGCTTTCTGGAAGTCATTCTTCATTTTTATAGGGAACAAATTCACTCTTATAGTATAAAGAAGAGTGGGGGATTTGGAGTTCAACAAGAGATGGCTAGAGAAGTACTCTTTATATAGACTTAGTATATAAAAATATTAAATAATCATGGAACATCTCCCCAAATATTACTGCACTTTTAAAATATTATGGGGAACACAGCAAGCTTATAGAGTCTAATGAGTTTTAAAAACATTGATAGAGAGTTTTGTTTATGAAAATGATGATGAAGAGTATTTTTTATTCAACAGTTTCTTTTGCATTTATCCAGTGATGATATATTTGGAAATTCTGGAAACCCCTAAAGAACACCAGAGTGTTACAGAAGCAATACATGGAATCTGTCCATGATTTACATAAATAAAATCATTTCCTATTATTTGGCAATGCTATCTCACTTATTTTCTTTCAAAAAAGAAATCTACTCTTCATGTTAATTTCAAGTATGCTTCTTCCTATTAAAACATTTGACATTAAATTAATTTAATTTTAATTAAATTCCCTCCTTTTATTCCCAAGCTTTTTAGACTGCAATTAATCTTAGTAATTTATTCAATAAATTTAATATGATTCTTTTGACATCTAGAGGCCATCACTATTTAGCTTTCTCACTTTTAACTTTAATAAAACTTGTTTTAAATTATTGTATTTTAACCAAAAATTAACTGGTTTTCCCCCAAAGTTCAGGGTATTTGATGCAAATTATAATGTCTGGAAATATCTTTTATTTATTGGAAAACTCAGAGAGTTGGGAAATTGTTTATTACATTTTTATTTTCTGGCGACTTGTAATTGAAAAGTTTATTTTAAAAGCCAGCCTCTTCCATCATTGCATAAGTTGATTATACATATATAATCTGCATAAATTTAAATATTCTTTTCTAGCTTATAAGATAGTTTGATTATACCATGCAGTTAAGACAGTAGATTTAATTTTTTAAACATTAACCTGGAGCTTCTAATCTATGTTTTAAAATTAGAGTTTAAATTATTGTGTCAATTTTTCTATTAAAATAGAATTAAGCTAGTGCAACTTTAACTCATTCACCTAAATGAGTGAGAGTGATCAATTTCACTTCTCCAAAATCCTCTGCTGATTTTTACTAACTTTAAGTAGTAGAAACACTCAAGTTTGTTATTGTATATTGATTTTTCCCCTAAATAAAATAAACCAACAGCTCTGTTCCAAATACTTTGGTTTTCTGAGTAAGTGGAAGCTGGGTAATATAGTGATGAAAGTAGCAAATGTGTCCATTTTGTGGGACTGGACTGTGGTGTGGATGATATGTGCAGATGAGGAGTAAACAAAGGTGAGCTTAATGTTCAATCAAAGGATGCAGAAATAAACAGCTTAATAGGATGTGATTGAATCAGGTTTTTTTTTTTTTTTTTTTACAAAACATATTTCAAGATGTTGGGTTGTCTTTACAAAAGGTGTAAACTTTCTCATGTGCATATACATGACCCTCCTACAAAAAAGTAGTTTGTATCTAGATTTTAGTGACTGTACTTTTGATTGGCTGTTTCTAGAAATGCATATTTGTCATATTTTTCAAACAGCACCTTAAGTAGGATTCACATAACAAAAGAGTTCAAGGAACTTGGGTTTTCCTTAATGTTTGAGTTGTTTTACACACTCCTTTTGAAAATGAAAAAGTGGAGGTAATTTTGGCAATGTGGAAAGTTATAAAACTGTCTTCCCCACCCCATGCATTTTCTAAGGTTTACTCATTATAATTGTTGATCTTCTTTTTCTGAATCCACCTTTAACAGAAAGCTGTTAGACTGGCTTCAATAATGAAGCTCTGTAATAGTATTGCCGCCCTGAGAATTGCCCAGAGGAAAAGCACTGTTCACCTCTCCATGTGCATTGCTATTTCAGCTAGGAGGTGTCCCCCAACCTCCAGCACTCTAGGGACACTTGCTGATGCTTGGTTCCAGCAAAACCAACCCACATCTGCAATACTGTTTCACAGGACTTCCCAAAGTGGGGCAGGCCCAGGGCTGCAGTTGGGAGGGGAGGGGCTCCTGCTTCACACCTTAAGGATCCTGGTTTCTGAAGCTTTCTCATATTTTTCTGTGAAAAGATTTAGCTGCCTTCCCAGAAAGTACTTCCTTTGTAAAAGCATTATTGTATAGATTTTGTCACTTGTCTAAGGACCTTGAAGTTAGTCCTTCCATAGTACCTGAGAGTGGGAAATAATTCCCTAAGAGCAGTGTTTCTTTGTAGGCCTTTCTGTTTCTTTTGTACATGATTTTATGAAAACACTAATTTCCCCCTACATACTTTTTTATTACACCCCCCCACCACACCCACTTCCATCTCTCTGCAATAAACCCCCCTCCCCTTCCTTCTCAGGCATTTTGGGAAGTGTTAAACAAATGATAGCTTATTTTTAGAGCAATTTAATTTGCAGCTTATGAATACTAATGCACTTTTATATGAAGTGATGGGTTAACTCAGCTGTGCCTTACAACATCACCAATCTGGTAGTTTAGTATTAGATTGCCAGTGATTTGAGGTCCAACATGGGGGTTGGTAGGATTTTGTGCATGAGTCAGTGGCAAGGAGGATAGGCATGAAAATGATGTCCTAGACCTAGTTCTGCTAAGTACTTGAAAACATACCACAAACTTGTGGCTCTGAGTTTTTCTTTTTTGAGCTCAGTCTTTTTTTCTGCCATGTAACTGCAATGGAACCGGCAGTTCTTGGTAGTACCAATCTGCATTTTCTCTTTCATGTTTGTTTTTGTACACTTCAGCTCTGCTTTTGTCTTTCACTAAGCTGTTTCAGGCACCAAAGTTACTCAAGGCATCTGGTATACCACTGTTAGTCACTTAGACATGCATTGTTTTTTTTTTTTTTAATGCTACTTACTTTATACTATTGCTGCCATGGAATTTTAAAGTAAAAAAAAAAATATGGAGATAGGGAAATAGAATGAGTAATCACATTTTACTCAGCTTGTTTTCTCATTCTGGGTTCTGTAGAATAGGGTGAACCACAAATGGACAAAAGCTTCTGCATTTCTATACACTAAATATGTGGCAAATGAAGACAAAAAATTCAGACTGGATGCTATAAGACCAAACAGGTGTAAGGTTCTTCTTCTAACATGTTTGGCTTTGGGAGTGGGGATCACTTAAATAGCAATTGGGAAGGAAAGGGAGAGCTCTTTTGTGAGTGGTTTGCACTATTTGGTTTAGGAGTAGGGTTAACTGAAACAAAAATTGTTTTTATCTACAAAACATACAGCAGATCAGAACTGAATATAGGACAAATTTTCTACATTTTTAGGTGATCTTTCAAAATCAGTTCTCTTTTCTAATTTATCCATTAATTACTGGGGATTCAAGCTAACCCCTTTGTCATTAAAATATTTATTCATAAAACTTTTTACAGTTGTGCTGTTCTAGTTACAAATAGCTTCTACTTTTCTAGGACATAATTTCATCTTGGTTAAGCAAGAATTCACTAAAGAAGCTATAACTAACCCTTAAATATTTAGCCATGAATAGAAGGTGAACTGGCATTGATGGCTTGTTTTATTACTAATGCAAAATGCTTTTTAAAAGCTACATTTTAGCATACATCAAGCTAATTATTAATACTTGCAGTGTAATTTTCAATGTTAGACTAAATTTTTCTTTTAGAAATTTTACTACAAAATAACAAAGTAACTATATTATCTGGGTATTTAGTAGTCATAAAGAAGTCCTAAAGAATGAAAATGTTGGAAAGATTAAAACCTAAGAAAAATTTTATTTGAAAAATTAATTCATTCATTTTTTAAAAACATCTAGACAAACTTTTCTTCTCTCCCAAAGGTAATCCCAGTGAAAATTATACAGAAGAGGGAGAAGTAGTTCCTATGGAATTGTAAGAATTCAAGAATCTGTTGTGTGGTATATACACATATGAATCAAAGACATTTCCATATTCAGTTCTAAATTATAAAGTTTGCAACATTTTACAGACAAAGTTTCATAAAAATTTTAATTGAAAAGAAATGCTTTACAAAATACCATTCTTCCAGTCAAAGAAACTTTCCCAACAGGTAAGTGTAGCTTTCTGTCTGAAAGATTACAGTATGACATTCAAAGGAAAGGGGTTTTTGTGTATTTGTTTGTTTGTTTTTCTTTCTTTCTTTTAAAATGCCACGTAGCTTAGGAAACCTATGAGAAAAGAAGATTTTTTTAAAAAGTGCCTTTAAAATGCAAAAGCAAGTAATATAATTGTTGAATCATTTGATATCTTAAAAGATTTTTTTAAATGGTCCATATGGTACACACAATATCACAGCTGGTGCAAAACTGCTTGTATTTAGTTTAAAACACAAAAGCAATGTGTACAAACTGTGTTCTTTGAAAAATAATTCAAAATTGTAAGGGCAACTTAGTAGTAAGAGAATTAACAAAACAAGTTGAATATTACTGTATTCCAACATTTACTTTGATTTTTGAAATATCACTGATAAGAATAAGAGAGCTTGTACCAAACTAATTAAAAACACCTTATTTCAAAGTACATGCAACATATTTTGCTTATACATTCTAAAAATTCACAACTAGGCTTTAGGATGTAAACTCCCATTTCCTAGTTTTTCTGTTGAAATATGGCAGCTTTGAACTTTGAAACCCTTTTGGCAGTTTCTTCTGATACTTCTGACGGAAATTCTTTTTGTTCCAGAATGGTGAGTAGTACAGGATGAGCAATGACTGGGTGTGGTGTTAAAGGGGATAAAAATTCTTTTTCTATTACAGTTCCAGAAAAAGCCTCAGGTGCTCCTGATAATGGCAAAAGTTTATTGCCACAGCCTGGCTGGGCACAAATCACGAGCCACTCAAGCAGGAACAAACTTTATTTTCAAACTCTCCAGAACACCATGCATGCAGCCTTCCCCAGGGACACACCACCCACCAACTGGAAATCCCTCCTCCATCACTTCCCCAACCAACACCAACTCACCAGGAATCCCCAGGAGAACTCAGAAGCGCCTTAGGCTGACAGCAGGGTTCTAATATACAATTGAATACACAGCTTAACATAACCATCATCATCTCAATGGCTTGCTGGCATCACCTCTCAACCACTCCATTCTGGCAAAAATGCCATGCATCATTCCGACTAGGCTATGGCTCTCAGCAGTTTATTTTTATGATTTTCTTGTTGTGGTTCTTCTTCTAAAATGCTTTCACTGGTGTCACTGCAATTGACTTCTTCACAGATAATACACCTCAAAACTCCCTCCTATCATCAAATTCAGCATCACTACTTTCACTGATATCACTACAAACACTATTTTCTCTGCTTTGAGACTTCAGAATAGATTTACAAGGAACATATTCTCCATTCACAACATCAATAAAGACTCTGTAAATGTCAGCAGGAGTCCTGATTGTAGCAGCTTTAAGGTGCTAATCTTGTTCCAATAGTGTCACATATTTTACCGGCCCTTGATGATCACTGTTTAGTGTAGTCATACCTTAAAAAACTGTTTGCTAACAGCACAAATTTTGGAAATGAATTTTGTTTTTTTCTTACTCTCTTCTAATTTGATTTGTGTTTTAGGGGGTTAGTAACTGTGCTCTGGATATTTTAATGCCATAAAATTTATAAAACAATATTTTAAGGAAGATATCTTTTATTAAAACAAGAAAAATTGACTTATTAAAGACCAGTAGAGGAAGGGAATCAGGGGGAGGCAGGAAAGGAGGAAGTACTAATGATTGAAATGAAGAAAACTGTTGTGTGCATTTGTGAATATGTCAAAATGAAGCTCATTATTATGTGTCAATAATTTATACAAAACATTAAAAAATTATTAATGGCTATTCAAAGTTTACAATAATGTAACTAGCAATATCTTATAATCATTATTTGAAAATTCTTTGATTTAGAGCTGGATTTCTTATTAGAGATATAGTTTCTAGAATCAATATTTATAGGACCCCAAGTACAATTCACACAAAAGGGGGAAGGGGTCCATTTAGGTGGTGGTTGCAGTAGGTAGAAGCACATTGACAGCTTAAACCTGAATTCTGTCATTTCAGTGGGTGAGTAGTGACTTAGTCAAACTTTTTGCAACTTAAGGTAAACAGTAGACAGTTGCACTATACTGAAAGACTGAATGCTGTAGTATTAAAGGATATGAAAGTTGTGTATTAACATGTTTTTGAATAAAAACATGAAATGTATACTACTTGCACAGAAAGATTCCACTTTGTAATCCTGTGCACTCTGTCATTTGGATACATACTTACTTTCTCACTGTCTCTGATGCTTACTAACTTGGATTTCTGAGAGCCTCAGGAAAGGAAGTCAGGGTCATTTAGTTCTAGCCTATGTACAACCTTATTCTTTTCCTTTTTTCTAGCTTTATTTATTTATATGTGGTGCTGAGGATTGAACTCAGGGCATCATACATGCTAGGTTAGCGCTCTACCAGTGAGCCACAACCTCAGCCCATTATTCTTTTACTTTTATTACTCAAAGTAGAAGGACACATTATCTATCTCTGTGCAACTTAATAACAGCTTTTGCATAAAAATTCTTTCATTTATCTATTACAGTTTTAATGTAAGACAAATGTTTGACTATTAATTTCTTGCACTATTTAAAATTTAAAATTGGTAGAAATACTTTTGAAGGGGTTGGGGATATAGTTCAGTTGGTAGAGTCCTTGCATTACATGCACAAGGCCCTGGGTTCAAACCCCAGCCCCCCCCACACACACAAATACTTTTGGATATTTTGTTAGGAACTATTCTTACCTCTTTCCATTGTAGAATTTTAATAAAATTAAGGAAAATGATAGAATTGGGTACTGTTTACAGATACATCAGTACAGGCTCAGAAAAATTCAAAAAATTGCAGAAAAGTGGAAACATATATTTTAATTATTTCTTGATTATTGCAAATTATTCATATTTTGAGCTGCTAAATAGTGAAATACTACTTTAACATAATATCTCAGAGGTTAAAATATAGTTTGAGCTTTTGAAATCTTAAGGACAAATACTAAGCAAGTTGAGCAAATTAATGGGCATGGATATATGCTAGATATTTATCTCATGGCTAAATCTTGGACATTTGTATCCTTTTCCTATCTGTTACCTGTTATAATCTTTTATCCAAGAGAGTTATTGAGTAAGGGTTCGTATTTGTGTGTGTGTGTGTGTGTGTGTGTGTGTGTGTGTGTGTGATTTTCTGTCTTTTTATTTTATGGAAAATAAAATTTAAAAATAAATGATCATGCCAAACATTTGTTTTAAACCCACACAGTATTTTTTTTATTTCAATTTTTAAAAATTTATTGAGACTTTTTTGTAGCCTATCATGTGATCATCCTGGAAAATGTTCCTCACACTATTGAGACAATTGTGTATCCGGCAGTTGTTGGATGGAATGTTCTATAGATGTCTGTTAGGTCCATTTGTTCTAGAGTGCTGGACTTCAGGCCAGTAACAGCTGGGGACTTCAACACCCTGCTTTTGTTTATGTACAGATCATTCACACAGAAAATCAATAGGTACAGAAGAGTTAACCTGCACCCACACAGTATTTTTAAGGAAAAATCCAAAGAAACTTTTTGAAGATATATGCATCTTTGTCTTTAAAATCTATAACTGAGCCGGAGCAATGCACACCTGTAACCCTAGCAATTGGGGAGGATGAGGCAGGAGAATACCTAGTTCAAAGCCAGCCTCAGCAGATTATCAAGGCACTTAGAAACTCAGTGAGACTCTGTGCCTAAATGAAATATAAAAATAGGCTGGGTATATGGCTCAGTGATTAAGTGCCCTGGATTCAATCCCTGGTACCAAAAAAAAAAGCTGTAACTGAGCCAAGAGTGGTGATACACACCTATAATCCCAGCACTTAGCAGGCTGAGAGAAGAACATCACAAGTTTAAGGTCAATTTTAGCCACTCACCAATACCTCTCAAAATGAAAAAATAAAAAGGTCTAGGGGGGAATATCTCAGTGGTAGAGCATGCCTGGGTTAAATCCCAAGTGCCCACCACACATACACATACACAAAATTGCCATTGCGGAGCATGTGTGGGGTCCTGGGTTCTATCCCCAGCCCTGCACACACACACACATATTTGAAAGAGTTGAGGCCATTCTTCCATAGCCATGGTCTCCTGTATACACGGCACCAGGCACCTGAAGTTCTTCCTGTGAGTCACATGCTCAGAGTGGCTACAAGGGCAGGTGACTCCACCTTGAAAATCAGAAGGTCAAACGAACTCTTCCACAATTCTTCTTGAGTGTAGAAAATTCCTAGCCCATAGCAGCCCAGCCACGCAGTGCGACCAGAGCTACTAGGCCTGCCAGAGGAAGCAGGCCTTGCATTGCTCAGGTCCACGCCCACAGTCACATCGCTCTCCAGGCTCCGCCACACCCCACAATCTCAGGACGGGTTCATATTAATGATTATGTGAAAGCAGAAATGAAAAGCTCAGAAGTATGTCTGCACAAAAATAATTAATATTTTGTGTCTTAAGTTTATGATTTTGAAATAAAAACAATATTTAATATTTATACCAGTCAATATCTTGTTTTTTCATGCAACTTTTGTTGAAATTATTATTATTTAAAATTCAGAAGTAGAGCTCTGCAACATGGGATGTAATAACTGAACAAGACACTTTTAAGTATTTCTATTCCTATACTGTTCACTAGTTAGCATTTTGTAAGGGTATTTAGAGGTTAATACAATAAAAGCAACACTTTAAACTTCTTATAAATAAATAGGTTACAGAAATAACTCAGAAGTAAGAGTTAGACTCTCTAGGCCTGTGGCATATTTACATCACACTGTAGTTTCTACTATATTTTTAGTATTGTCTGTTGCTGTGATTTTTCTTAGATATTAGCAGGTAGTATTAATGAAAATCTTAAAATAAGACATGAAATAAAAATAAGTGGTCAATAGTGCTTAAGTAATTTAAAACTGACTGGAAGAAATGAAAAGCATTATGAAAAACTTCTGTTGGCTCTTGTCTCTGGACAGTCATTGCAGGGCTTTTAAGATATCTTGTGTCATTGATTCTCAATTCCTGATTATTTGGCAATAGTTGCTATTTTCTTGTACATTATTATCTCTTAAGGATTGCTATGGCTATTTCAAATTTCTTTATTAACCAGTTTTATGGAACAAAGGGTGAAAAACCCTGCTTTTATGTTGTGCTCATTTTTTTTGTATATTTTGTTTGTTTTTAGTTTTTTTGTTTTGTTTTGTTTGGGACCTCATTTATCAGGAAGGAGAAGATAAGAGACACTCCTAAAATTCATCACCTTGTGATCACTTTGGAGGCTGATCTCCAATTTGATTAGAAGTGATGCTTTAATAACACAAAAGGGATGATGTGTTTCTGTGATGGTATCATTTAACTATTTTTCCTGTAATTTTGTTATTCTAGTGATGAAGGGCCCATAGTTGTGTAACCATCACCATCATTTAATTTTAGAACATTTTTATTTGTTAACTTAATAAGAAACCCTACACATATCAGCTGTCACTTCCCATTTTCCCCTTCCCCTTACCCTGGCAACAATTAATTTAGTTTCTGTCTATATGGATTTGTTTCTTCTGGATACATCATATAAATTAAATTATACAATATGTGGGTTATTTTACTTAGCATAATGTTTTCAAGGTTCATACATGTTGAAGTATGATTGAAGTTTTACTTTGTTTTAATATAAAACAGTATTACACTATATAGGTATATCATATTGTATTTATCCATTTTTCAGTTGATAGACACTTGAATTGTTTCCATTAGTTCCATTATAGATGATGCTACCATAAACATTTGTATATAAACTTTTGTGTGTTGATATATATTTTAGTTTTTTGGGTATACAACTAGAATTGCTGGATCATATTTTATTTCAATTTTTAACAATTTGAGGTGTCACCAAGCTGTTTCCCAAAGAATTGAACCATATTACATATCTTCTAGAAATGCATGAAGGTTCTAATTTCTCCATATTCTTTCCCAGCACTTGCTATTGCCTATCTTTTTGAATAATCACTATAGTGGATATGAACTAGTGTGGTACCATTGTGGTTTTGATTTGCATTTCTCTCATGACTGATGATATGGAGTACCTTTTCAAGTTTGAATTGATCTTTTTTGGTATGTTCTTTGGAAAAATATCTATTCAAATTCTTTGCACATTTTTAATTGAGATATTTGTCCTTTTATTTTTTAATTAGAAGATTCTTTATATATTTTGTATACAAGTCTCACCAAATTTATGACTTTTAAACTATTTGCTTCTATTTTGTTTCTTAACTTTTCATTTTATTAGTGGTATAATTTAAAGCACAAAGTTTTAAATTTATTGAAGTCCAATTTATACTTTTTTCTTAAGTATTTAGTTAAGAAATACTTAACTAAATACTTAACTTAAATACTTAACTTATTTAAGTTAAGTATTTATACTTAACTTATTATATCTAAGAAACCATTTTTTAAGTTCAAAAAGATTTCATACTAAGTTTTCTTCTGAGTGTTTTGGCCCTTACACTTAGTCTATGATCCATGGTGTGTTAATTTTTTGTATATGGTGTGAAGCATGGATTGAATCAATTTATCTTTTGCAAGTAGACACTCTTTCAAGGAACATTATAAAATTTTATGACACATAGAAATCTTCTGAATGAATATTAATCAAAAGACCTTTTTGCCATTTTAATGTGTTTTATGGAACAATGATTTAACAATATTTTTGTATTTCAAACAAATTAATTTATATTACGTAAAACTAAACTAGGTATACTATGAATTTTTTTGGTATTAATGCATGCCTACTTTTACTGTAGCTTAGTTTATAAGACCATATTAAAATTTAACATTCTTGTGCAGTGCATAATAACTTTCAAGAAATTAAGATAGAACATGGGTAACTTCATTCAGGGTGATATAAAAAGCACCTTAGGCTAGGTATTTATAAACAATAGAAATTTATTTCTCATGATTCTTGAGGCTGAAAAGTTCCAGATCAAAATGCCCCAGGATTCATTGTTCTCTGATTGAGAGATGGTGCCTTCTTGTTGTTTCTCACATGGTGGAAGGGAAGAAAACACTCCTTCAAGCCTCCTTTAGGAAGGCACTAATCCCATTCTTGTGGGCAGAGTCCTTATGGCCTGATTATTTCTTAAACTTCTTAGTATATTTCAGTGGGCATGAGGTTTAAAATGAATTTTGAGAGAACATAAACTCTGAGACCACAGTGATCACTTAGACTATTTGTAGATCATTAACTCAGAATGAATAATTTTTATATCTATAGCTTTGGTTCAAAATTATTTTGACTCTTCTATGTTTATTTTCCATACTTGGCCATTTCATTAGAATAATGACAATATAACACTATATTTATATTTAATTTGTCTGCTTAGTTTTAAAAATAATGGGATGAAGGTCAGGATTCATTGTGTAGATTATACTTCTTTTATTTAAATTTATTCTAATTCACTTATTAAATATCTCATGTAAAATTCAGACATTCCTTGATATGAATGTCATCTTAAATTTTAGTAAAACAAATACTTCTGCTGCAGTTTGCTGTGTTTTGTTAAAAGAAAAAATGACTCTGTTTTCCAGGAGATTCTAGTTCTGAGTTTAAAATAGGTAGAACCTCTCCTAAAGTAGGAGGACATACTTAGGGCTTTTCATCTGAGAAATGATGCAGACCTTGACTTGAGCCCTGAAAGTAGGAGTTAACTTCATACCTCTCTAATACTTCCCTTGGGTTTGGATATTCAACTTGCTAAATATAATTGGGCATTTTATGCAAGTTAGGAGCTGAATGGGGAGACATCTATGTGCTGAACTTTAAGTTGAAAGCAAAGAAACTATATGCTAGATTATACAGTTTCATTCCATTCTATGTTGATTTCCTTTGTTTATATGCAAATATTTTGTTGCCTTTTATTTAAATATTGTGGCCTTGCCTTGGCTGTGCTCCGGTGAATTAAAAAAAGAGAAATTTACCTGTGCTTGAGCCAAAGTATTAAATTCATATAGTTCTACTGTTTTCCTTCTGAAATCATCAATAGGGAGGTACTAAAACAGAGGATGAATCTCAGGTGTGAATAAGGCTGATTGAGGCCTACCTGATTTTCTAGTGAAAACTTGGGAAGATCTTTGTTTTATTTTTTTATGGAATACAATAGTTTTTCGATCTGAGATTGAATTTTTTCTTTTATGACATTAAAATGTTTTTCAATTAATTGTCACAGCTGTGTATCATTATGCTAGATAACTTTTGTTTTGATGTTCTGTCTTGTTTACTTTTTAGACAAGTACACAAACTAGCTTCCAAACCTTATACCTGGATAACATTGTGAACAAGTGGGAGCTTAATAAGGAGACATCTATGTGCTGAACATGTTGTTTTTCTTTTTGCCTTAATCCATACACACACTTAACATCTGGAAGCACTGCAGATGCTTGATCATATAATTCTGTGTGTATGTATATAAAGGTGTATGTGTGTGTATGTGTGTTTGTGTGTGTGTATGAATCCATATTAGGTAGGTATATAGGTCAATCAAATCAAGCAGAGATATCTCTATGCTATTTATTCAGGCTTACTTCTTGACATTTAATTGACTGTTGAATGTTAAAATTTGATTCTATGAAAATAATGATGACATTTTTATTAATTCAGATGTCTCTAATCTAAACTTAAGGGTTTAGCTCTTAGTACAACTCACTATTTTGATAGAGATTTTGATAATATTGAAAAAATATTGATTTAAAAATATGAGTTTAAATTTGCTTAAATATTTCTCTTTCACAGAAAATGTCCTCCAGAACAAGTAAAAAATCTCAATATTTTATGTCCTCTTCTATATTACAGAGGGTCTTTTGGTTCAAATTCTTTCCAGATGCTTGCATCTATTTTTTATCTTGGACTGACCCAAACAACTTCACTCTTGTTGATCTAGATGGGCCAGTCTTGAGTAATCCTGCCTGAAGGTTACTAAATGCCTCTGTCTTTTTTGTCTTCCTTTGGTATTTACTGTTAAATACTTCTATATTTTTAAATCAATTTTTATTCCTTTTTCTTAAACTGATTAAGACAGCAGTATATGTACAAAATTTAGAGTTAAAGATTAACATCCTAGTTGTAATTTGTCTATACTTCCAGGTTGTTTTCATTTGTTTTGTTTTTGGTGCCAAGAGAGGTTATACCTTTTGATTTGTTTGTATTAAAGATGTTGACATATACATAGCATACCTAAGGTCATACCTTGCAGATATTTATTAATTAGTTCTTTCTACCCTGTTTCCTTGTCAGAAACAATGTTAGTTTCTTCTCTTATGAGTGACACATGCTAAAATTCATAGTTTTTATAATATTAAAATAATATTTTTAATTAATTTTTATTCCTTTAAAAAAAACTGATAAAGACAGCAGAAAAAGACACCTGAAGCCAAGTTGAGAGGATAGTGAAGATATTTCCCCAACACATGCACAGTCTCCCCATTATCAAGAACCCCACCAGAGTGGTCCATTTGTCACAACTGGTGAACCTCCATCAACACTTCATTATCATCCAAGGTCCATAATTTACACTGGGGTTCATTCTTGGTGCTATGTGTACTATGGGTCTGTACTATGGGTCTTTAATGATAATATAAGCACTATGAAAATATCAGCAGAGTGCTTTCATAGCCCTAAAAATTCTTGTGTTTTTAAAGGAATTGTCCAAGTAAAGGTTGCAGGCAGACATATGTAGAGACCTAGAAAAGGCCTTGTTCTCTCGCTGAACTTCATTTTGTACTTTATAGGTCTAAACATTTTTCTTTTTTAACTTTTGATAACCGTTAGAACCTAATATTTGTTTTAGAAGATTTTTTAAAATTTTACTTGGTCCCAGTGGGACAGATTGTAAGCAGTTTTCCTTATATTGCTCTTGACTTTCTAAAGAACATTGTCAAATACCTGGGCAAGAACATTAGTATGTGTGCTTTTTGTACACATATTGTAGAGCTGAGTATTACTCATGAATACATTCCTAAATGTATATTTAAAAGCATTTTCTAGGTTTTTATACTATGTGTATTTTACTTTATTTTTATTATTTTCATTAATTGCTTACATTAACAATGATTACCTGAGGAGCTTTGAGGTAAACTCCATCGATCTTTCTCTGATGTTTTTACCCTAGTTATAAATGAAGGAAGCACACTTTAAAGCACCCTTTTTATTTCATTGTTCTGCTAAGAGATTTCCCACTCCTTTACTTTTTCAGATTTAAAAGGATCTCATTTACTGCTTTGAACTCTTCAGTTTGCAGTTGGAGTTTTTATTTCCTTTCACAACTCTCTCCCTGCCTACTTCTGTCTTTGTGGTGCTATTGGTGATTCTCTCATATCTGAATACTTTCTGCCAATTTTTTAGTACTCATGCAAATTGTAACCCTTTTTTTTCTATGAGTGCTTTTGGCTCTATCATTCATTTTTTTATTTAGGGAAAAAATAGTAACCTAGGTATTTTAAGCCTACCTTGAACTTGCCTCTTTCAAAGTCTTCATGGAAAGTAGGCTGTTTCATAAATGAGCATTCTGCCTTGAGTGAGGGGAGATTATACCCAATGAGCACACTTCCCTCTCCAGGCCTCAGGTATCTGGGGCTGTTTCTCACAGCTGGCACCACTGGGCTTGTAATGGGTACTTATTGCTCAGGAGTGACAATGGATGATGATGATTATATAATAATAATAATAACATAATATAATTTAATAATAATAATAATAATTTTCCTTTTTTCTTGGAAATACCATCAGAAAACTTGCAATCCCAAAGTATTCAGAAAATACAGTTCAGAGAAGCTTGAAAGTAAAGATGGTTGGATTCAAATTGTCAGTCATCTAATTAAATAATTGATTTCCTATTGAATATTTAACAATAAGTGTTTTAACTAAAGATATAAGACTTTAGATTACATTAAATTTCATCTGAAGTTACGTTGTACTTTTTGAATATCAGTTACTCATTTAGAATTTTATAGTATTTTTGCCCCCCTCCCAGAGTGGCTGTGGGTGGGAGAAATAGCTCCTAAAAGAGAGTTATAGACTAGGCAGTAGTACACACTGCTGGGCAGAGGGTCTTGGGCTTCCCAGTGGCATAGTGGTACATCCAGCATATGGCTGGAAACTGAATCCTTAGGAAAAAACAGGAGAATAGATGGGGATGAGCTAGAGGGAAAAAAATTCCAAACAGTTATGGAACTATTTAATGTATTAATATGACCAGGCAGGCATTTTTACTGATAGTAGAATCAGCTGATTTATGTCTTAATATAGGGATAGCAGTGTAAGAAATAGACTTCAGATACTGAAGATTCTTAATTAATACATTCTCTTCTTTTTTTTCCTATTTTGACCAGCTTGAATTTAAAAATAAATAAATAAATAAAAGATATATAAGCACATCCTTTTCTTTTGGTTATGATTTTTTGCTTTATCTGTATAGATTTTAATCTGCTGTTGATCTTTTTAAGTAGGATTATGAACAAAGACAGAATGACATTGTATTGCTATATGAGGGTGGCTTCCCTTAAAGTTTGAGAATTGTATAGCTTGTATGGAAGGAACTCAGGTGAATTTTTCTCATTACTGAAATTATTAGAACAGAAGATAGCCAATCCCTCCAAACCAAATTTCGAATGTTTTCTTTAACATATGGAGCCGATTCATACTGGGATATGGAGAGGGAACATGGGATGAATAAACTCTAGATAAACTCTAGATAGGGCAGAGGGTTGGGAGAGAAGGGGAGGGACCATGGGGTTATAAGTGACGGTGGAATGTGATGATCATTATTATCCAAAGTACGTGTATGAAGATTCAAATTGGTGTGAATATACTTTGTATACAACTAGAGATATGAAAATTGTACTCTATATGTGTAAAAAGAATTGTAATTTATTCTGCTGTCATATATAAATAAAAAAAGAAACTAAGGTTAATATTTAAACATAATCCTCCCATATATGTAGTCTTATTGTCTGAACATAAAGTATTTGCTTTACTTCAATTAGAAGGTAGGTATTATATATATAATTAATTTGATTTTCCTTTAAAAAGTCTTGCCTACTCTTTTGCATAATTATCACTAAAATAATTATAAATTGAGTCAAACAGTTAACTTTCTAGATATTAACATGTCTGAAGTCTCATACCTTCAGCTAACATATTTTATTATTTGTGTTACACTCTAGGCTGGCTCTATTTGATCACAGCTCTGATTTGTACACTGTGCTAGAACTAGGGAACAAGGAACACAAATTTAATACTGGCTCTGATTTATCACTTGACCCTAGATCAATCCCGCTTCTAGTAGTGATGATTAACCAAGTCACCACAAACATAGATTTCATTTGTGGGGCATAGCTGTAGCAGCAGGCACATTACTCTTTTACCAGCATGAATGACCTTTTCTGTCACTCAGCATTTCCAGCTCCATTTTGGGTATCAGCAGCAGAAATAACTGGTCAGATGTTTTGGCTCATTTAGCCAACATCTTCTTTTAACTCGGGTTCTGGTACATTACTCAGCCTCTCTAAGTGTTGCTTAAATTAACCAAAAAAATTTTAGTTGTCTGAAATAGAATTTAGCAAATGTATGTTAATTAGTCAACATTCTTTAATATTTTAAATATTATTGAACTATGGAATTAGTGTAATTCATTATCAGCATGTATTTTGGGGGATGCTTCAAGTTATTGTAATACTGAAAAATTGCATAAATTTCCAGTATATCTTGACTGACTTAAGAACCTTTCAGTTTAGTCCTTGATGGAAAAATCTCTAGAAGGGATTGATTTGGTTTTACGTAGCAAAATTTATTTCAATAAGTATTGAATGAAGCTAGATAACCTGAAACACCTGCTATTGTCACACACACACACACATACACACACACACACACACACACACACAGATGATCTTTTACAACTTACAATCTTAGTCTATACATACTGTATGTACTTTTATACTGATAAAAAGACTACTTCCTCCTGCATTCTTCTTCATTACCACTGGACAAATATTTTGAATGAAACATCTTTCACTTGGACTTCAAACATAATTCCTTTACTTTAGTTTTACACCCCATGTGTCTATTACACTGAAAGGTCCAAAAAAATCTGAGGCTCTGGCTAAATCCTCAGAAAGGGAGGAGTATTTTGAGAGTATTACATGGCTCAGTAGACATTTACTAATTTCATTGATTGAATTATTCTATTTTAATTTCTTCAGTATGTAATCAGATCCAGGAGAAGAATAAGTTTAAATAATAGCAGTATTCTCTTTGTTCTTTTAAACTACATGTAGTAAAATCATGTTTCATTCTCATCTCTTCTCATTGTGCAACCTTCTCCTGAATTTTAATTTATATAAATCTCAGTCTCTGTATTTGTAAAGTGAGGATAATGACATTTATCTTTTAAGGGTGTTATGAGGATTGGTAGCAACAATGCTTATACAATCTCACAATAGCTCCTGGATTTCAGGAAGTGCTCAGAAACTTAAATTCTTCATTAGCAGAGGACTAACATTACTGGACATATTTATGATAATTGTACACGAAGACACTTTTAAAGAGTAGCAAGACAAATTTCTGAGGTTACTGCTGTTGAGAACATCATCTTTTATCTCCTTTACAAAAAAAATTTCTCAGATATGACCTCAGATTGTACTTTTCCCAATTGAGAATTTGAACTCACATGAGCAGGAAAGGGTCTTTTAAGGCTATGGAGCATCTAGGATAGTTAGGCCCCTGGATTTCCTCTGGGGTACCAGGAAAACTAGCCCTAAAAAGTAACTTAGGTCAGCTAAGTCCTTCCTGTCTTTATTGCTATTCATCTTGTATGCTACATGTGAAGTAGCCAGATAAAATAGAAAACCATTTAAAATGGAATTTCAGATAAATAGCTATTTGGGGGCATGAGTATGGCCCCAATATTGCATGTGATGTAGTTATACCAAAAGTTATTCATAATTTACCTAAAATTTGAATTTAACTGAAAATTCTACGGATTTCTTATTTTATCTTTTCTAAGTCTGACAATCTTACCTCCATTCTAATATTTGGGTTACATTTTAGGCAGATTTTATCCTAAACTAATACTGCTTTTGAATAAAATACTGCTTAAATATGATAAAATCTTAGATTATACCACTAAAATGGCTTTATTTATTGAAATATTTAACTGCTGCAAATTAATACTAATAAACACAATTAGACAGTAAATCTCCTGATAAAACATGTCTTCCTTTTTCTCTGCTCTCGATAATTTCAGTGAATCCTGAACATAATGGTCTTCTCTACATTCTTAGAGTATGTTAAAGAGAATATAGGAAAACATAAGTGTATTCTATTTTAAGAAAGTCTGCAGTTAAAAAAGAGTTGAAGTGTGATTATTCCTGACTTCATTATTACAATTAAACATGATATGTGCAAACATTTGATTTACATATATTTTACACATATATTAATGTAGCAGTTTCTGAACATTGCATAACACATTGAATTCTTCTAACTCTGAATACACTTCTTTGTTATTCATTTATTAACACTAACTAAGTATCCTCCATGTGCCAAAAATTGTTCTTGATGCTGTTAATATAAAAATAATGATCCAGAATTTCTTTCCATGTGAAGCTTATATTCTACACTGGGGGAAGAATATAATATAATGCACTATAATGCAATGTGACAAAAATTATAACAATAAAATTAATTGTTTCTAAATACAGAAAAAGTAGCCTGAAGAAAGATCCACTGAAGAGGTAGAATTCAAACTGTGTTTAGTAGGATGAATAGAAATGATGCCATTCAATAGATGAATGGATTAAAAAACTGTGGCATTTATACACAATGGAGTATTACGCAGCACTAAAAAATGACAAAATCATGGATTTTGCAGGGAAATTGATGGCATTAGAGAAGATAATGCTAAGTGAAGCTAGCCAATCCTTAAAAAACAAATGCCAAATATCTTCTTTGATATAAAGAGAGCAACTAAGATCAGAACAGGGAAGAAGAGCATGAGGAAAAGACTAACATTAAACAGAGACTAGTGAGGTGGGAGAAAGGAAGAGAGAAGGGAAACTGTATGGAAATGGAAGGAGACCCTCATTGTTACACAAAATTACATATAAGAGTTTGTGATGGGAAAGGGAAAAAAATGGAGAGAATTAAACAACAGCAGATGGGATAGAGAGGGAAAATGAGAGGGAAGGGGAGGGGGGATAGTAGGGGATAGGAAAGGTAGCAGAATACAACAGTCACTAATATGGTATTATGTAAAAATGTGGATGTGTAACCGATGTGATTCTGCAACTTGTATTTGGGGTAAAAAATGGGAGTTCATAACCCACTTGAATCAAATGTAAAGAAGATGATATGTCATGAGCTTTGTAATGTTTTGAACAACCAATAAAAAAAACAAAGAAAAAAAAGAAATTTGCTGGACAAGAAGAGAGTTCAGGCCTTTTCAGGAGGAGAGAGAGAATGAAAACCAAATGAAAGCAAATCCCAAACACTTTCACCCCAGCAGTGCATCCTGTGAAGGAAACTGGTTTGACTTGGAAATAGTTAAGCAGATGACAGATGGATGGGCACTCTGGAAATAATATAGTGTTTGAAGTCAGTGATTATATTAAAATACAGATAAGAGGAACCCCTAAAGAAGATTTTGTATCAGGTTATGAGTTCTAATTTTATTGTATCATCAACTCAATTGGGTTTTATGTAAGACTGAAGTTTTAAGTCAGTAAGCCCTAGGAATATACCTAGTATTAGGAATATACTTAAAATATGGACAGGCAGTTGACTGGACATTGTTGGAGGCCTTATTGGAGTACATGATGATAAGAGGATTAGACTAGCTGACTAGCAGAAGAGTGATCTTATGTGGGAGATATTTGCAAGTTAGAAGTAATAGAATTTAAATGCATTTCCTTTTCTTTTTCCTTCTCATATGAAGCAGAAAGTTTGAATATAAAAAATAGAGATTGTTTTTTTCTGTGTGTGTGTGTGTGTGTGTGTGTGTGTGTGTGTGTTCATGTGTATTATTTCTCCAAGACTTTACATTCACTAGAGGTAGGGACCCTCTCTTGACAAACAATGGTCATGAGTTAGCTTGCATTGCTGTGACAAAATACCTCAGATAAACAACATAAAATAAGGAAAGGTTGAATTTGGTTCACAGTTTCAGAGGTTTTAGGCCATGGTGAGTTGACCCCATTGCTTTTGGGCTAGTAAGGAGGCAGAACATCATGGCAGGGAACACCTGATGGAGCAAAGTTTTAAACCTCATAGCCATTGGGAGGAGAGATAGGAAGCAGCTAGATTCCCAATATACCCTTCAAGGGCATAGCCTCAAGACTTAAGTTTATTCCAATAGGTCTCATCTGCTAATATTTCCACCACCTCACAATAACACTAGCAGTCAGGGACCATGACTTCAACCCATGAGTGTTTGGGGACATTTATGATTCAAGTCATCACAATTTGTATATCTGTACTTTATTGTTTTGATAAATCTAATAGCTATTGTAGAAATAGTACAGGACACAGAGTGACAAATCTATTTTTCAGCCTAATAAGTTAAGTAAAATCACCCAGGGTTTTGATGTATAATGGTATTAACAAATCAAACTTTGTTTTAAATAATTCTGCCTTGTGATTGTTATCATTTACTTTAAAATATAATTACCTAAAGTTTTTTTTTAATTATTATTGTTATGTCAACAGAACTGTTCTTTTAGTTTACAGTTAAAGAATTCAATATTTGGGAAGTCTAAGACAGATATAATTGTGGACCTTGAATCCATGGTTGTAGTTTTGTAGCTCAATGCTTGAATCATAAAAACAGACAAAGAATTAACAATAAAGGATGTTAACAGAAGGATTTTTATGTACCAAGGAGGGTGTTACTTTATATATATGACAATTAATGTACTATTTGTTACTACATGAATTATGTATTTACACTTCATTTTTTTCTGCATGGCTTCTCTTTCTTTTATGACATTTAATGCTGACTAAAATACTGTTCGGTTGTGAGCACAGTTTTGTATGGGTGTGTTAATGTAGGCACACCAGTTGATGAATTCCTGAGTGAGGTCTTCAAACACATCCAGCCTTTAAGGCAGAAATGCTTAACCTTGAACAAGTAAAGAGCCACATGGCCACAGAGTAGGGAGAGAGTGTGATATTGCAATATGCCATTGGATAAGGTCTGCAGCAGGAGACTTTGTCACCATGACTTAGTACCACTCACACATTGATTCCACTGCACAGCCAACATATTGAGAGCAGAGCTGGTCTGTCAGATGGTGATTAGTTGGAGATGCTGCATCTATACTGTTGGCAGTGCATGCCTCTCATTCCTCTTTATCTGGGGATACAGTGAGGGGAAAGCAGAATGGATCTGGGCTATTTATTTTCTCACTAATCTTGAAGATAGAGTGCAGGAAAATGCATGCTGTTCTACTTTTTCTATGCTGCAATGGCCTTGTTGGCCATTGCTGGGAGCCTTCTAATGAAAGACATCAACAGAAGAACACCTTATCAGGAGCCTTCTGTGGCTGAAAGGCTGTATCCCCTTGACACCAGCATGCTAGAATAGGCTGTGTGACCTGGGCAATGGCTGGCTTTAAAAGACACACATGACTAGTTCTTCAGTGAGTGAACAGACATGTTGTCTGTTCATTGAAAGCTCATAATGCATTGGTGATGAAGTCTCTCTGGAGCGTGTCCCATGAAACTGTGATGACTGCTGGTGCTCAAACAGCTGGATTCCCTTAATGAATAAAATTCTCCTTATTGTCTCTTTCATATTCTTTTAGAGGATCCAATTATTGTTGAGATTTTCATATTATTGTATTTAGAGAGGAGGTGGGCCTTCACACCTTTCATAGCTCTGTTATGGGATGAAATACCTGGTGAGATAAGGTGGCATTTAAGGGCCTCCATTAGAAAGATGTGCTGCCTTTTCTTTACATGTAAGAAAATAATGACTAATTTAGAGTAATTCTGAAATGAAGTCATTGAATTATTGTCAGAACTGGTAATATTTTAATGAAACTATTATCATACTTGACATGCACTTGTGTGTTAAGTCTTAAGTAGAAAAAGTGTTTTTTTTTCCTGAATGATACTTAGTTCACAGAATTGCTTTCAAGAATAAAGGAAATAAGGAAATAAAATACAGGAAAAACTTTTAGCACATAGTAAAGATAAATATATTTTTTCTTTCTCTCTCCCATATTGTTAGTATGAGTGGTTCAGAGGGTTTTTTCCCACTTTTGAATTCTGCTTCCTTTCCACTCAAAGCTCAGTGTCTATCACAAAGCCCTGTTAGCTTTCCAGTGACACTGAGCTTTGAGTGGAAAGGAAGCAGAGTTCAAAAGGAGGAAAAAAGAAAACCGTCTGAACCACTCATACTAATAATATGGGAGAGAGAAAGAAAAAAATATATTTATCTTTACTATGTGCTAAAAGTTTTCCTGTATTTTATTTCCTTTATTCTTGAAAGCCATTCTGTGAACTAAGTATCATTCTAATTTTTCTTGCTAATTAGGAAATGAGCTTAGAGTGGACATCATCAGAAACTTATAACTGCCCGTCATGATTTATCAAGTGTTAGGACCTGTGTTAGTAATGTTACATAGACTTTTCATTTTAATTCTCAAAACAAATATATTTTTTTTTCATATGAGAGTTAGACTAAGTGAGGGCATACTGTATTAACAAACAGACCCTCAAGTTTCCATGGCCTAATAACATAAAAGTTTATTTCTTGCTCATACCAAGTTTATTCAGTGCCCACTAATTTTCCAAGGCAATTCCTCCCTGTGGTTACTTGGTGGTGGAGGTCAAGGGAAGTCCTATAACACTCTGGTAAAATGCTGAAAATGCAAACTCCTTGTTTGTGGTTCATGGAAATGTGATAGGAGAATGTTGCATGGGTTTGTATGGTCTCAGCCTGGAAATCACACATGTCACACTCCCTCAGCCTATGGGCCAGACCTCTAGCCATGTTGACACACCTTATTGTAAGTAAAATAAGAACTGTGGGACAAGTTGATAGTGGTAAACACAGCTGGCACAGTAATATTGTCATCCTTGTTTTAAAATTGAGAGTACTGAAGTTCAGAGAGTTTAATTGTGTTGCCTATTAATTAATAGACCATTATCTTGAATGTAGGTCTCTCTGAGTCTAAGAAAATTATTCTATCCTCCATACCCCAACAAACACACACACACACACTGAGCATCTTTGTGGTTTCAAGTTGTGTTATATTTCTGCTAGCCAGCTTCCAAGATGGCTTACATTATCATGACCTCCAGGTAGTCAAATCCTGTGCAGTTGTCCCCTCCCTCAGGCAAGTGAGGGGACTCTGTAATTGATACCTTATTGCAGAAATGTCAGGGTAGCTTCTGAGCCTAGGTCATGAAAGATCATGGTTTCTGCCTTTCTCTCTTGGTTCATTAGTTCTGGCAAAACTGGAGCTGACATTGTGAGGATACTGAAGCAGCCCTGTGGAGCTCTCCCACAGCAAGGATCTAAGACCTCCTGCTAACAGCCCAGACAATATGGCATTTGTGAGAGTGAGTCATCTTGCAAATAGAAATATCAATGAAATCGGCCTACAGGTGAATGAGCCCAGACCCATACCTAACAGCTAACTTTGAAAGAGCTTGCCACAGCCACACACCTAAGCTGCTCCTAAATAATTCTTGTGAGATAAGAAATTTTCTGACACTCTAAGTTGATGAATTTGGGGGTAATTTATTATGTGGTGCTCTAGGTTGGATATTAAGAGGCCCCAAAGCCCATGAGTTAAATGTGTGGTTGCCAGGGAAGTGCTATTAAGGGGCAGTGAAATCTTCAAGAAGTGGAGTCTAGTAGGAGGAACAATTCCACTGAAGGGGATAATAGGACCCTAGCACCTTCTTCTTTTTCCTTCCTTCCTTCCTTCCTTCCTTTCTTCCTTTCTTCTCTTATGAGAAAATATTGTTTACATTGTATACACTCCTAATGTTCTGTCTTGGCTAAATATTTACAGGGGGCCAATGATATAACATCCTTTAAATCAACAATACCTTATTGTTAGGAACATCATTTTGTCATAGAAGCAAATTCAGGGACAATAATGAACATATCATAGTCACATATGCAAATTTTGTGCATTTACATATACAAAAATATAGACATAGGTGTATTTCTATTTGTGAAAATATATATTTATGACAGTTTGGAGGTAGGGGTTTCTAAGGAAGACTGAAATTCAGACTGAAGGAGCCTAGCCAGATGGGAAGAACTTTAGAACAGATGAATGCATTAAAGGAATATTTAACAGGTTTTAGATAAAAAAAAAGAAATAAAATCACAAAGTTTCTAATGAAAACACATACTTTAACGTACCTAAGAAAAATATATTTACAAAATTTTGATATACATAACATTATTTATTGATAGAATTCAGAAAGGTGTCTACCATAGAAATTATGATTGCCATATTATAAGTGAGAACACTGGTTCAAAGAATTTTAATTGATTTGCAGAAAGTTTCACAGTAAAGGACAAAACTGTAATTTGAAACTGAGAGGTCTGATTTCAGATATACTTAGGGATTTTCCCACTTCCAGGGATTTCTCTGCTGGGCTATCCATACATGGCCTTCTGGGATCCATGAAAGGTTAAAGTATCATAGACAATTGTGCATATATGTGAGTTTTCCTGAATATGGGACCCAGACTGGGATTTCCTAAGAAGTCATGACTAACGAAGCTTAGGAACTGACCTTCCTGACTAAGGATGATAAGATGGAAGAGATGGCCCTGCTTAATAATTAGATCACACAAAAGTACCTTTCTTTCCCTAGTGGAGGGCCTGGTGGAATGAAGAATTCTGATTGTAGAACAAAGAGAAGATGGGTCAGAGGTTGAAATTTAGGTGATTTTTTTGCTTAAGATTGGCCTGGCTCAGTGTTTCAGTCAGTAACATAGGCAGACTTAAAAGAGCTTAGGCAACACAAATATTACACCTAAGCAGAGGACATACAACTCACCATGGGCATAGATTATGGGTATTCTAGATTATTCAGAATTTCTGCCATAGATAGTTAATTTTCTTTCCTACTGCATGCTGATGGCCAACTGTGGAGAAACTGAACGGAGAAGTTTGGAGGATGGTTCCCCAGGGATAGTTGCAGTGAAGGGCTGGCACCTTACATTGAAAATGAAACTTTTAGACTTTGTTAGAGTAACTGAATAGGTTGTGACTTTCTTATGTTGAATTGAGTCCACCATGAAGTTCTTTGTGGCCTGTTAGGACAATTTTGAAACCAGAAATACAATTCCCCATGAGAGTAGTGTGGTAAAGCATCCAGAATTACTCTTTAACTTCCAGCATCCTGCCGCTCATTTTTTTTAAATGAGAGAGTGAGAGAGAGAGAGAGAGAGAGAGAGAGAAAATTTTTTTAATATTTATTTTTTAAGTTTTTGGCGGGCACAACATCTTTGTTTGTATGTGGTGCTGAGGATCAAACCCGGTCCGCATGCATGCCAGGCGAGTGCACTACCGCTTGAGCCACATCCCCAGCCCCCCAATTTTTTTTTATAGCACAACTGTGTTTGAGTAGTTACTAAGGGACTCGGAGCCATCAGATCATTACAGATATGCACACGGATGTTGTTGCCAAATAATTTAAAAAGTTGAGAGCAAAATCCATGGCACTCATGTTCTGCCTATTATGGATTCATATCCTTCCCTGGGCCACCTTCCCTATTACAACAACGTAGCAATAAAACAATTTCCTTTAGATCTTCTGCCATAAACTTGGGTACCTAAATAATCTGAAATTATTTACTCAGCTGTGCCTCCATCTCAGTGGCAAAGAATATGAATGAGATATGCACACTGACTCAATTGCAGTCAAGACCTTTCTTGAAGAAAGACACACCGAGAGGCTCTTGTCAGGTTCCTGTAGGGCACTGAGTTCCATTGCCCTGAAAATGGAAATATCTTTCTTTTAATGCTAAGTACCAAGGTAAGGAATTTTGCCTATAAATTTGGGGGGTGAATAGAGGGGAAATCAACCAAACTGTTCAAAATGGCAGCAGGAAAATAAAGAAATCCCTAAAGCGGTTATAAGCAGATGGTAGAGACATCATATTTGTAAAAAGTATAATATATTTTCTTCAATTCAACTCTTGTTTGTCTTTTTGTAATAATAATAAACATCAGTCTTAATGGCAGTGCCATGCTATGGTAAAAGAAGTCATTTGTAGTAGGATTTAGTGGAGACGTATTTGAGTGCTCAGTGTTCTAATTAGGCATGTACAGAACCTACCCTTTTATAGCTTCATGAGTTCACAAATATCTTTTAACATTTGTTATCTCCTCCAAACAGGCTGAAGTCCTATTTTTGATTCCCCCATTGACCACATGAAACGTAGAAAATAGCTAAGCCTTCCAAGAATCACTTTCTTTTTTTGTGAAATGAGAAAATTATCACTAAATGAGTGTTGTTTCCAAATGAGTAAATAAGATCATATTTTTATGAAGAAACTAGATACTAACAGTTGACAACTAAAGTCACAATCAGCTGATATAAATATTAAGCCAGTTAACCTTTTGGCTTGAATTTGAGTGTATCAATTTTACCTATGATTAAAAGAACTCTGACTTCTAAATATTTTTCTTTCATCTATCTATCTCTTAAGACAATCATATTTATTGTATTTCATGTTATCACAATAAACATTAATAAAGTCAAATCAGTTTGTGGATTTTAAAACATTATACCCTAATACCTTAATTTTCTTAACATACCCATTATTTCTAATTACTTTTTTTTTCTGGTGGAAAGTAAATAATTTTCTTTCCTTTATCACTTCCAAAAGGTAATCTTTCTGCGTACATTTTACTAACATGTAAGTTTTTCTTTATTTTGTACTGTAATTAAATAAACATTTGTGTATTAATAATTTTTTGCACTGAAATATATTCAATTAATATTTGATGTTTTTCTCCCTATACTCATGTCAGCTTTAGAAGTGTCAAAATTACATTTATTTTCTTTCCTCTTTTGTCATTGAATGAAATAGTGGTGTCAGGTTTACCTTCTGAACAAACTCATAATTTGATGCAGAATAGTGACATAAATGTGTTTATTGAACTTCTAAGTGTTGTGTTCACAAAACACTATTATGCACAGAGACAGAGCAGTTGATTTTTCTTGCAAGCAAGGTTAAGTGAACCCAGATCTTTCCATTCATGTTGTAATCTTCCCCTTACATGGCTGTAATCTAATGAGCAGAGCCTCCACCTCATCTGTTAGATATTTATCACTTTAGGGCAGCAGAACTCTACTTTATCTCAATATTAATGTTATCCAGCTTTCCATCACTGTAACAAAATACCTAATAAAACCAACTTAAGGGAGGAAAGGTTCAATATGACTCAGAGTTTCAGACCATGGTAGGTGTGATTCATTGCCAGCTGTAATTAAAGAGAAAATAATTCTATATTGTTTATGCTGATGCTGATTTCTTTGTTATATGATAAAATGATACCTTAACTAATAACAAGGAAGAAACTCATAGGATCAGTTTTGGAAATATGAACTCTACAGTTGTTTTAAGAATCTGGTATTCAAAACTGTGATCAAAGACAATATTTTAGAATTAAATTCTATTTTAATTGTGGTGGAAGCCATTAGAGTAAGAAGAAGGAAAAAAAGCTTCAAGCTAGAAGGGCAGAAAACTAAATTATACAGGCATATCAGCATTTAAAGGAGAGGCAAAAAAAGAAGGAGCAAAAAGGGGAGAGGCAAGGAATAGTCAGGGAAAGGCGACTGTGTTTCAAGAAAGGGTGGCTTGTAGTGTCAGTTGATGAAGAATATTCAAAAGGAATGTTGGTGAAGAGGCCATTGGATTTGGGTTCTTACAGAACACAATCTCAGAGGCAGTAGTTTTGATGGCCTGTGATGGAGAGAAGTTGGTTCATCATGAGTGGCTGCAGAGTAAATATGAAGTAAGGGGTCTGGTTGCAAAGAGAAAGTGTGTTGTCATTTATGGTTTTTAGACTACAGGAAAATTCTAGGCCATAGTATCCACATGAAGTGTGAGGTCTTAGATTGGTTTCTGGTATGAACAAGACAGCAATGAGACATTTTAGGGAAAATTTACAGAAATTAAAATAGGAATTTGCCATTTGAGGATAATAAGAAAATTAGTTATTTCTACTTATGATAATGCAAATTTGAATATGTAGGAAAACCTTAATAAACATGAATATCAAAAAGTTTAGAGGTAGAATGTCCTGAAGTCTATCATTTATTTTTAAAATGCTTCATCACACAAAAAGTAAAGTGATTTTAGAGAAGATGAAACATGCCATGATTCCCACTCAGAGCTCTAAATAAGCAACGGAAACCTGAGCTAAACTGTTTAATATTTACAAGTCTGGTCTAACAAGCTGAATACCATTGTTCCCTGAATGCCTCAAGTTACTCTCTCTACAACTAAGTAATAGTCAGTGAAAGATGCCCAGTCCCATCAGTTGATTGTCTTAAAGTTTCCTTTAATTTCTAGGATTCATCTGACTCATTGGAGATGTGTACAAATGGTTTACAGAGCATAGAAACAAATCATGACCTCAATGAACTGAATATCTCTATTTACTTAACTAGTTTATTTTTCTTTATCTCTGGAGATGAGGGCGCTGAAGCTCAAATAAGTGATGTCACTTCAAGTCTTGGAGCAGAGTTCAAAATCAAATTGAAGTCAATCTGATTCCAGAATCTTTTCCGCTATCTGCAAAGGAGCTTTAGCATTTAGTTGAGAAATGAGTTGGATTAATAAAAAGCATGGACAACACTCAAAGGTTTTCCCCTTTTCACTTATTCTTGCCTCAGTTTCTCTACCTGTATCTTCCATGGCTGCTCCAGCCAAACATGATGATGGATCTTACTTGTTGAGCTCAGGTCCTTCAGCCTCCCCTCCTAGTTGTTTTTGCTTATTGGAGGCAGTTAATTTATGAAATGTACTATTGTTATGATCCTTGCTTTTGTCATCTTTTGTCTATTTGGGATGATCAGATTACCTATAGAGATTCTGATTCTTGCCCTTGGACATTTAAATTACATATTTTAGTTCATAACTTAACATCTATCACCGATCTGGTGAATTTTGTTAGCACCTTCAAAAAAGTTGATTCTCTGTATTTTCCATCCTAATTGCATCTTGGACATTCTTTGGTGTGAATAGTCTTAATGGGACATCACATAAATAGCCAATGTGTGTTATTGTCTTTAGGTCAGCCTCTTCTGCTCATCTAGGAAAAGAAAGTTGACCTATATCTTCCTCATCCCTAGGATCTCTAGCAAGTTCTATTTAAATTTGCCAGTTACTTTTAAGAAGTCTACATGTTGCTCCATATTAGAGAGGAATTGTCCACAGTTTTTCTCATTTTGTACCAGTTGAATCATATTTTGCAGTAGTCTTTTTAGTTTTTTTTTGTGAAGTCATTAGCACTTCCTAATATTTCAATTTTATCTTGTTTTTACAATTTTATCTTATGTTCAATTATTTCACTAATTTTTATAAGTGACAATGTACAAAACAAACAAATATTTTTTTCTTATATTTTTTTCTATAAATCTCCATTGGTATGTTTAAAAACAGAGTATTTGTCTTGGTGTGAAAATATTTGTATTGGTCGATAAATACTTTTCACTTTTTTCAGTGTTTTTAATTCTTAGGGACAAGTATATTTATGTTGAATATATTCTGGATTCCAATTTGGAATTCTTCACTTAGTAGCTGTGTTTTTTTCTACGAAATCATTTAATTTTTTTCAGTGTTAAAGAAATAGCAATTTCTACTTACTTCACAGGGGTATTTTGTGAAAATTAAACAGAAAGAAATCTGAGAAAGCTTAGAATGCTACCAGTCCCAAAGCACGTGTCAGGTACAGTCAATATTTACATTTCATATATGAAAAAGCAATCCTACTCTGGTTTATAGAAGACCATTTGCTTTTTGCTTGAGCTATTTTCAGATTTTTTCTATTTTCTTACTAAGTATGAGAGAAATAAACAAGAGTATAAGTCAACGGTTTTCGTAGAAAACACCTTTCTGATGTTTGCTCAGATAATGAAACTACCAGTTGTTTCTGAGCACTTTCAGGACAGCAGAAGTGCAGTGGGCAAGAACTGTAGTGGAACTGGCTGAGATGGGGGGTCCAGAATTAGCTACTGTGTACTTATAAGAAAAAATAATGGCCAACTTAAGGGTGGTGAGAACTTCATTTCAGAGGGTGTTTTCGAGGAAGGAATGAGAAAGACAGAGATGCTCAGGTCAAATCAATACAATTTAAAATGTATGTTTTTTGTTATTAATTTGATTTCCTTAATGCTTTCAAAAGATATAAGTAAGCATTAGAACTATTTTAATGGCTTCAGGTGAGGAACCATGCTTTTGTGATACTCTGGAACACTAGGCTTAGGGAGAATGTGTTCACGTCTCCTCCTGTCTACTCTCAGTTCTCAGCTATGGCTGTTCTGTTCCATGGGAAGCTGACCCTCACCTCTGAGCAATGGGGAGCTTCATCAATCAAGGATCAGGAAAGAGGAGAGTGAGGGTGGGGACTTACTGTTCTTTCTTCCTAAAGGTCACTGTGGACAAGTTGTGTCACAGTTCCTGTGAAGGGGCCTCCTGAGTCTCCAGGTTTGAGTTGCCTGTTCCTTTTCTGCCTTTCTTGCCACAGGCAGCCTGTGTCCTGCCTTACCTGCATCTTGGCCTCCAGGATACTGTTGCTATCTCCATAGACTCCTGATAATCATTTCTTTATGAACTACTTTTCAACTTACCCACGTTAAATATGTTGTCTTCCCTGGAACCCTTGTTTCAGGACCACAGAAGTTCTTTGGACTTATTTGGTTTACAGAATCATTTTTAATGGCATTTGGAAAGTCCCTGCAAGACATGCAGGTGGCCTAGTGGCTAGAAAGATCCATCAGCTGAAATGGGCAGAACATTTATTTTGGCATTTCTTTATGCTGGAGGCGGGAGCCTAGCAAGTCAGAGAGCTGAAGCTGCACTTTGGTGTTAGTGTGAGGGCCAGTCTTTGGGAGTAAGCAAAAAGGAGGCAGACTTTCCTGAATACCAACTTCATATTGGTATCAGCGTTCAACACTTCATATCCTACATCATCCTAAAAAGAAAAGTACCTTCTCCTTCAACTTATGCATGTGTGTCATGAAGGTGACACTTGTTTTTCTAGTATCTCTGAAACATAAATGGCAGTTATGATCAAACATTTTTGGTCTCCAGCCACGAAAAGTTGATTTCCCAATTTGTAGTACCTCAAAGTATGTAGAAGCTCTTAAAAATACAGATTGCCAGGATCATCTCTGGTCTACAGAAGAAACCTCTGGTTGCAGCATTTGGGTAGGTTTTATAAACTGCCCACAGGGAATTTTGATGTATAGTCAGTTGGGAAGGACTCAGTTAAAATTATTTCACTAAGAGTATTTATTCTGATTTTTCTCTCCAGGTTGCTTTTTAAAAAGATCATATATTTTAGTAATTGGTCATGAATTAAAGACAACATGGATTATTTCCTGAAATACCTTACTAGAAATAGTTTTATCTCTGTTTTTGTCATTTATTATTATATTATTATCTGTTATTAACTAAAATCAGAATATGATTTCAGATTCCATGAAAATACATTCAGACTAAATTAACAATAATGATAAACAGAGAAATAAACTCAGGCATTATTTTTTAAATGATATGGGAAATGAGAATATTGACATTTACAATATGATTTTAATATATTCATAATCCCTTTGTCATTTGGGAACCATAGATAATATCTCTATTGTGAGTGCTTTCCATATTTTATGGGTGAAGAAGAAAATAATACACAAACCTTTAGTGCCTATACTGAAATTTATCTGTGTCACTCAATAATAAACCACATAAATTTCCACTAGTTATTTTTGATTTACCCATTTTAAAGTAAGATAAATCCATCTTGCTTGATTTCAAAGTAATATCTATCAAATATTATATTTGAAATGTCTATAAATCACTGAAATGTAAGATGATACAAAATTAAAGCATCAATAAAATACAGATAAAAGTGAACCACTTTTATAGGGGATCATAAAATGTGTAGATACCAATGAAAATGTGTAATTTCATCAACTATTGGGAATCCAGTGTCTGATCATGCTTACCTATGAGTAGGTACTAAATTCTGACTTTAGGTGGCTTGTTGCATCATTATTACATGATATAACAAATGACTGCATGGAGATGTCTTAGAAGTATATTTAAATTTAAAAATCTATCAAAAATTGTTATCCCAGGAGGAATTTGTGAAGACTTCCCAAAGTCAGCAACTATCACAGAAATTGCAAACTGGAAGGGTATGGGTGATAGAAATTACAGATCTTTTCCCTGTCCTTGGAGAAGATGGAATAAGAAGTGAGCTAGTTATAAGAAGTAAAACTTTTCCTGAGTTTCATGGCTTGGAAGAGAGATCCAAACAAAAGGAGGTACAAAATAATGACTGATTTTTTTCCATCAACCACAATCAATGATTGCTTTTGTAAAGCTTTAGAATATTTATCCTAAATATTTTATCTTAAACATTTATGTTTACTTTAAGTGTACAAACATGAAAATATCTGACCTTTGGCCTTTATAGTACAAAAAACCCAGTATAAATATTTCTAGCATGACCATCAAGGAAAGTTTTTCCCACAACATGAAATTGAAGGTTAGCATTGACTTTGGCTTGTCCACATCTGTTTGTCTTATGGAACGTGCCCAGGCCTCTGGCATGGCTGATATTAAATGAACGCCTGAGCTCATTGCTCCTTGGAGAATCTCCTAGCCACAAACCAGGGAGATAAAATGGACATCATCTCTCTGACTCCTGATTCAGTATCTAATGAAGCCATTCATCTCCTCTGTGAATCATTCTGGATCTCCACATCAGAGAGGCTGTTGGCAAGACTCCTACATTTCACCAGCTCAATAAAACCTGCTAGTTATCAGCTATTTATAATGATAATCTCTCTTTATTTGAAATTCAAAAGGAAAAAAAACATTTTGCATCTAAATCATTAGGAAATTGAAAGTAGACCAAAGCTAATTTCAGTTCTAAGAATATGCAAAGCTGATAGCCACCCTTGTTAAGAAGAAACCATTTACTTATTATTTTTGAGTCCAGCTGTCATCTTTCTTTCCCCAATTTGGGAAAAAGAGGGTAGTATAAGAGGTTATTTTGGAATATGCAAGACGTGCTGATGAGCTAGAAATACATAGTGACAACTTGGAAACTTCTAATTGGATATTGCTTCTAGCTAATTTATAATTCTTTAAAGATGCTACATTTGCATTGTTTTTCTTTGCTTTCATTCCCCAAGGCCCCCCATTTCTTTAAAACTGCTTTAAGTACATCAAAGTTTTTTTCTCTACAAAATTCAACCAGTTGAATTAAACATTGCAACAGCCAAGAAGCTAAAGGTAAATCTCCTTAAATATATTCCAAAATTCTCTAATTACCTCTTGCAAAACATTTGCTTTGTTTTTGGTGCTTAGATGTGTTCTATTGTAACACAGAATGAATCTTAGAAGCCTTTGACTTTTTGCCCTTTGCTAAGGGCAGATGTCATTTTCTCCAGGATTTGATGTAAAATAAAATAACATGAATTTGTTCAGATAAAACAAGTTGAATTATTTATTGTCCACTATCTGAGTATCTCTAAGTAGCCCCTAAGTAGCAATCAGTTTGGGGGCAGAGACAAGAAAAGAGCAATCAAAAAGTGGGCATGATTTTAGGTGCTAAGGGGCTGATCACTCTCTTGAGGAGTTAGGAGATGCTCCCTGGCGAAGTCACTTCTTTGCTGAGACACCTGGAACAATAGGTGTTACCCAGAGAAGGGATGGAGCCAGGAAATGCACCGTAAGCAGAGGGAACAGGGTTCCAAAAATAAGAAAGTGGGAGGACATGATATATTGGTGCTTCTCCAAAGTGGTGAGTAGGGTGAAGTTTCTGGAGGTGAATTAACCCTTTTCCAGAATGTCTTAATATGTGGCCAAGTGTGTTCCTCTCAGTTTCAGTGTCTAATTTGCTTTCTGCCATCTTATAGCCCAGTAAACACAACTCAATTAGTTGGAGGGAGAAGCACTATCTTTATCATCCCATTAGTGTGTTGCAGTGAATTGGAGAAGAGAGGCAGCTGAAGATTTGCAGAGGAAATCAAAACACAGTGGTAACTGATACTCCCTTGGGAACAGTCCTGAAAGCTAGGTGCAGAGAAGCTCTGAGAGCCAAACAGATGGGTCACAGGTATGCAAGCATCTTTAAATGTCACTTGCTGGATCCTCACCTGATATAGAATCAAGCTTTCTGTTTTCGAGAAACGTAGTGGCATTTCCAAATTCAATGGTGAATTGAACTATTTTTTTATGTGAGATAAGTTGAGATTCAGTTTTTACTTGAGATATAAATAACATGGTTCTCAGTGTCAGTTATTCATTCCAAAGACTGATTTCAGCGGTCTTAAAGAAAACATATAAAATTATTCTCTTCTCCTATCTACTCCTTTAATTGTCCCCTTCCTCCTCCTCTTGGTATTTTCTTCTTTTTTCATCTCCCATTCTCCCTACTCCCTCTCCTGAGTATTAAGTGATTCTCCTGTAATGTGCTCACTCTTAGCCAATATGCAATTCATGGACCTTCAGAAACTTACGTCCTCCAACCATGCCTCAACTGCCTACCATTTTCACCTCCTCCCACTAGTCCATTCAAATTATTAATCCATCACATGGATTAATCTACTGGTGAGGTCAGAGCTTTCAGGATTTAATCATTTCTCCAAACATCTACTTCTGAACATTGCTGCATGGAGGATAAAGTCTACAACAGATGAGCTTTTGGGGGACATTCTATATTCATATCATAACGTTTTCTGACATTACAGCACAAAATAGGTGGAATAAGTAATTTAGTTAGACAGCTATCACTATAGAGAACTCAGGTTTAGGGCACATGGGGGGCCATCAATTTGCTGCCACCTGCTCTTATGCCACTAGGAACATATTCTTCCTGGCTTCTACAGAAGGGGTTTGGAGACCAGTACTCAAGCTGGCAGGCAAGTGCCCAGAGATATCTTACAAGGGAGCTAGGGCAGGATAGCTGAGCTGAAAGGGACATGGGTAAAGGAAGAGAAGAAGCCAAGCAGCTCCACTGCACATGTGCTCACCTCACCTTGGGGGTACAGGAGAAAGGGGTAAGCCCCCTTGTCTCGGCTGGGTCTTCAGCTGTATCCCCAGATAGAAGTGTAACTAACTGAAAAGCTGTGGCAGGGAAGGACATAAGTTAACTCAGTTTGAAGATGAAAAAATGAAATAAGAAATTGTTTCTTTGAAATGATAGTGAACCTTCTGAGAAACACTGCAGTTGCAGCCTTATAAAAATTTTCTAGTTCTTACATGAAACTCTACCTCTTCCAGTGGCTCAATGGAATCAAATGGGATAAAATGCACATTTTCAGAAGACAGATGGTTGGGGACTGTATTGGCTGGAAATGCACAAAAAAGGGAAAAAATAAAGAAAACATGGAACATAAAAATTATATGTAAGACAGAGAATTCACTTCCAGAAAATGTTGCTATTATGAAGAATTATTCTTGGATGAAATGATGGCAATTTTTTAAAAGATAGATATCTGCCATCATTTACTCTAGTTTCCTATGTTGTTTCTAAACAACAGCTTCATTGCTCAGATGTGAGGGGGGAAAGAAATGCAAAAATCAAGTAAAAGCCCTGGAAAAAGCACTAGTAATCTGTTTCTTCTTAAGTCTTAGGGTCACTCAATTGCCCCATGCCGGCATTCATATGATAAAACAAGACATATTTACATTTTTCCTCTTGCTTACTGGGCAGTTGAATAAAAATATTTCTGTTCACCCAATTACAATTAACTCTTAGTAGCAATAGGACAAAACACATGCCATCTTAAACAGTTAGTACTAAGTATAAAGAAAATACATTTAATTTTAAATTAATGGGATGTTCACAGTTTTCTTCAAAACACTGAGAAAAGAAATGAAGTTCCTGATGCCTGAACTCCTAGTGACACGTGCAGAATCTTATGGGGTAAAGAAACTCCTAGTGGACAATAATAGCCAGTTTAACATTTTTATCTTTGATGCAATTCTTTGCTTAGATATGGATTGATTTGGAAGACTTTAATTGTATTTTGTTTTGTATTTTGTTTTTCTATAACATCCTTTTGTGTTTCTTTTTATGGCTGGATTAGTTACCTAAAAACATTTTCCTTACTCTGAAAGCACAAGGTACCATGTGAATTGCCTCAGTACTGATCAGAATTTTTATTTTCCTTTCACAGATGAACAGGATTTTTACATGCTTTGAAAAAATAATTAATATATTTAAAGTCTTAATAGGGAAATTGATCATTACAAATATAATTGGATCCCTTGTCTTCCTCATTTTTTTACTCTACATGCATCTGCAGTAGTCTATTCACCTGCTGACCCACAGAGAAAAACAAAAATCTTTCTGATTATAACTGGAAACATTTTTTAAAATTCTATATTTGCAAATATATAATATTTTTTATTTATATATATATTATATTTATAATATAATAAATCAAAATAACCAAAAGTGATAGCACTGGGAATGTCAAATTAATTTCTCTGTATGCTATAACCAGAAGATATCAGTGCAGACACAGTAAATTGAGCTGAACTTACAAAAAATCTTTTATACACCTGAATTAGCCTCATGGGAAAGAAGAGAAGCAGAAAATATATGGATGCTAAATAGATCATTAGGAAATTAAAGATGAGCAGAATAGACAATAAAGAAGAAAAAACAAAAAGCAGAAGTACAGCTATTCAATTAACACTGATGTATAACTGCAGATATAATATAGATAGAAATTCATATTCTAAGAATCTTCTAAAAAGAAATACTGCTGTGATAAGAGAAAAGGGAACATTAACACTGACCAGCTTTTGAACAGTTATATTTTGCCCTTTGAATTTCTGTAAAAATTTCACTGTACCAGTAATATTTAATTGTAGCATAAAAAATAAATACCATTTACTTGATATAAAATAGGGATAGTATGTAAATTAGGTAAGTTTCAATTCATGTCTTCCTACTCATATCTGTTGGCAGTTTAAATATTTTTAGTGTCATTAATTGTTATAAAAGTGCAAGAGTTGCTGTATGCTTGCCACTTAGGAACAAAGGCACAAAAGTCTAATTGAACTAAGTAATTAGTAATTTGTAATTTCTTATTGTCAGCAATTACTTTGCATTAGAAATCCTCACTGAAAATTCTAATTTGAAGTGAGGTTTGCATTTTATTGCTGTCCATCCAAATCAGTTTAAAATTGACCGCTACATTTTCATTTAAAAATGTAAAGATATTAAATATGCTTGAAGAAAGTGGAGCATACTCAGCTCCACAGAAAGGCACATGCACATGTATGAGCATGTGCCCATGCACACACACACACACACACACACACACACACACACACATGCACACACACTGAGCCAACACCAAAGGAGGTGCTTTTATGTCCCCAAAAGGAAGCTGAAGTGGAAATATCACATCACTGTTCATTGTTGCTTCTGTAACACTCCAGGCTTTTGGTTTTAAAATTCACACACTGACCCCTGCTGTGGCACTCTCACCTGCACACAGATGGACAAGGAAACAGCACACTATTAGACTTCTTTCTGGAGTTTCAGCTCCCCTGGAATATATGGATGTTGGACGGTTTTCCATTTGTTCTTTTTTTCTTGCTTCACTAGCCATTCAACACTCCCTTTCCTAAGTTCTAAGCACCATATAAAGCAAAGGGGAAACTTTTATCAGCCCTCAAAAATAATACTAAGGAGGCAACTTATAATTAGCATGTGTCCACTGATGTACTTTAAATTAAGGGCAATTCAGTGAGTCAAGGTTATGCTTAGTTTCTTTCCTAAATGTTGCAGACATGTATATTTTCACTAGATATTCTTCCTCTATTAAAGCATAACACGTGTTTCCTTTAGAGTGCAGCCAGATTTCTTAAACAAAGACTAGCTTTTCAATAGTCAAAATTTGAAATTTAGAAATGAATTTCGCATATTTCTCTCTGCCCCATAGTTAAAATCCCAAAGTGTACAGCATATCTTTAACTAAAAGCCTTGAGTTAATATGTACATACACAAAGGCCCAGTATCTTAGGTGAGACAAACAAAAATTATTTGGGTAAAAGTATTTTAATATACTTATTATGTTAAAGCTGTCAATGTTCATAAAGAACAGATTTGATTTATTAACCTAGAGTTACAATTGCATTAGAGGGCAAAAGACAATGAAATTTTACAATTATGTCTCTAATAATTTGATAACTAATAAGACTGGTATTGAATGCATCTCGGTATTAATTTAAATGATAAGGTTACTAATTTCTTTTTCCCTAAAATATGTACATGTTAAAATTGACTTGCAACACTGGAAATGATAATGAATTTCTCTTATTTTTAAAAATGACATTTTAATCATTAATCTTAATTCATATAATTTCACAGAACAAATTTTCTACAGTTACTCATTTGGTAACTAACTTGATATATCACACATCTGTAACACTTAAGTGAATATTAATTAGTGCTAACTTACAATCAAATTCCAATGGAGAAGCAAATTATTAAGCTTTCTGGAACATCAAAAGTCTTCATGACTATTATTATGAAGAATGCCAGAACAAATTAATTATTTATGCTTATAAATAATGTTTTCCACAAATCTTCAAAATGCATAGAATACTCTAGAATGAAAAGGATGCTAGTCTCATTGTAATTTGGTTTTATGTAGTAATAATCCAGTTTTATGTAGTAATAATCCAGTTTACTTCAGTAAATTTTCATATAAAACAATATTTTTCAACGTAAGCATGGTGTATACTCATGTGCAAGCATACAAGCATGCTCACAATGTCTCACAAACACTAGGGAAAAGGTGAACCACAGTCTCTAGACACATTTGTTTTAAGAAACAACATTTTGTGGCTGGTTGCCTTTAAATTGCATTGAAAATGTTAATTGCCTGACAAGCTCCTTTTCCTTACCATTAACAACAATGTATCACCAATCTATATCTCCAGAAGAAAGAGAGGGAAAGTACTGAAAAGGGTAGAGGAGGAGGAGAATCTTGATTTCAATAACAAATAATAGTTCAGTGTGGAGCTCTCAGCTTGAATTACTGTTTTTGTGATTTATTTTGGAAGTTATACAAAAGACAATCATGGAGCCCAATGTCAAAAACTAATAACAATATAGTATTTCATTCTAAACACATTTGGATCTTGATAGTATTGATTTAAAGAACAAGTTTAGTTTTCTCCTAGTTAGTATCAGTTCCAAGAGCACCCTCTAGAGCCCATAGATTTGAAGTATCCTGTAGAAAGTGGGAAAAAGTCATTTGCACGCAGTTCAAGCTCATTGACACTTGCTTTATGGCAAATATTAAGAAACTTTAAAAAGCTTATCTATCATCACAAGTGACCTAAAAGGTGCTCTTAAACTTTAAAATGTTTTAATATAATTCTGTGATCAAGCATACTGGAGAAATTTAAAATGATTCAAGGTTTTTTTTTTTAGTTCTAATAGTGCATTAACACTATTAGGGTATTGCTTTAGTTTTACATTGTCAAATTTTATGGATATTTTGGGATATATTTTAATTGTCTAAATTTCTTGAATAACTGAGCAAAGTTTAACTAATGACAACACCTTAAAGATAAAGGTTATTTCACACTTGATTCCAAAATGTACAATAAAATATTGAATTTACATTGTTTCCAGTAACAGGGGAAAAGAACTTTATCTTTGAATCACAACTTTTAATGAATCTGATTTGTTATAATAAGAAAAGTTATAAAGATGAGTAAAAAAGGAGACCATCAAATTATTAAATCAATAAGTTTTTCTTGTTTTAACTACCTCCATTTCACAAATAAATTCCATTACAGTCTTGAGTATATCAGACTAAAATGGTCCCCCTAGAGAAAAATTAAAGGAAATGTGCAAAACACTGGGTATGGAGGCATTTTAAAATAGGATTTCATTGTCCAAAAGAACAGATGCAAGAAAGATGTATATTCAATATTAAAGGATGTATATGTATTTTTGAATTGATGGGCTAATTGTATAAAAAATGAAGGAATAAGAGAGCATGAATTTATAATAATATTTTGATGCACGATCATACTGTATTCAGATAAAAAAGTGATTTAACTAACCTGATCTAAAAAAAAAAAATAGAAATCTCAGCTTTTAACTGAATCAAAAGTGTCAAACCAAAATAGTTTTGTGCTTGGAGAGAAAATAAGGAAAGACTGAAGATAAAATTGCTGGAAGTACCCAATTCCACAGAGATTTCCAATCCACAAAAATGCTAGAAATTCATCAAAATATACTTGATGGTGTTTTTCTCCTTTATACCCCAATTTCTTAAGGAGAAATAGTTCATACATTTATATCCTGAGGAGTTTCAGCAAATTTCACTAGATTATTTCTAATACATATTTCTAGTAACATTTAGAGTATTTCAAATGATAAGAAAACATTATGCATTTATAAAGGATCAGTCTCCAGGAGAGGCATAAATGCAAGTGCTAGCTCATGTAGAATAAGATCATGATCAAGAAAATACTTGGGGGCTGGGGATGTGGCTCAAGCGGTAGCGCGCTCGCCTGGCATGCGTGCGGCCCGGGTTCGATCCTCAGCACCACATACCAACAAAGATGTTGTGTCCGCCGAGAACTAAAAAATAAATATTAAAATTCTCTCTCTCTCACTCTCTCTTAAAAAAAATTAAAAAAAAAGAAAATACTTGGTCAACATTTCCTAGAAGTTTCTTTTTTGCTTTTTAATTTCCATCACTCACTTTACTCAGACTGTGGAAAAGGCTGTTAGCTGGATGTCTTATAAATTGGGCTCACCTATCTGTGCGCAAATATTTATAGTCTTCATAAATGACACTTTTACCATCTGTGGTACCAAAATCAAGCACATACTATAAAAAAGGCAAACAAACAAAGAGGTATGTAAAAGATCTTCATCTATCTCTGCACAGGACCAGGGCAGGTGAGCTCGCCCCACAAACATTTTTACTTTGATATGACAGCTGTGATAATGATGAAAAGTTAATGGATTTTTCTCAACATCAACTTGATGATCATAGACGTTGTTATTTTTATTACTTTTAAGGAGATTGGTGCTGCATAAACATGAAGGCATATATTCACAGAATTTCTTAGATTTATAGGTTACGGGTGCTACAAAGACTTCTCTCCTTTCTGAGGTAGATAAATTGAGTTCCAGGCTGGGGATGTGGCTCAAGCAGTAGCGCACTCGCCTGGCATGCGTGCGGCCTGGGTTCGATCCTCAGCACCACATACCAACAAAGATGTTGTGTCCACCAAAAACCAAAAAATAAATATTAAAAATTCTCTCTCTCTCTCTCTCTCTCTCTCTCTCTCTCTCTCTCTCTCTCTCTCTCTTTAAAAAAAAAATTAAATTGAGTTCTATGCAGTTTACTATGTTGGGGTCTTTCAAATGAGACCACAAAATTGCACATCCTTCCTCTCCTGTGTGGACATTACAGATCCCATAGCAGTTTTCATAAGAGTAGGGGCTTGTCACCATGCCACTGTGCAAATTCCTAGGAACTACCTTAAATTTCAACAGCTAGCTTTTCTCCACAGGATATTAGTGTATTAGATACCCTGAAATGTTCAGTATATTTACTCAATTTATTAAAAATGTTCTCCTAATGGTTCTGAAATATCTTTTTCCAAAGCAAAAAAAGAACCAAAGGTCTCCTTAGGTAAAGTGACAGTAATGTTTGTTACATGAAATCAAACTTCCTTCCAAAATATTTGATTAGTCTCCTTGAACACAAATGCCTATGGTATTAATTTAATTAAAAAAATAAAAACTATCAGTATGTAATAAAAAAATCTTATAATGCATAATCCATGCTTTCTGATACAGGTAATGTAAAATAAATGATATAATCTACAAAACAATGACAAATGAAAGACTTGGAAAAGGTTATGGTTTGACAAGGTAACATTTTTGAAATCTGGACACCAATCAAATTGATGTAGCTATTGGTGATGCAACACTTTCTGACACTAAAGTCTTTACCACTGTCCAAAACATATAGAAGAGCCCATTGTGATTGCTTAATGTCAGCTTTTGTTCATAAGCTCTTTCATAAAACTGAAACCAGGAAAATGATTTAAAGCAGTTCAATTTGTCTATTTACCTTAATCTTTAACTATTCCCATATGTCTGGCTACATGATGTATGACTCTTCAAAAATCAATTTTTCAAAGATATACACAACAGAAAAAAGTCAGGCTCCTAACCTTTTATGTGTTGAACTTTTATAGAGCTCTAGAAAACAAAATGCTTTTAGGTTTCATAAAAGGGAAACAAAAACAAAGAAAGGGTATTTTCTTTTCCATTCTTTTTAGTAAATATTTGCATCAGTGAAGATAGAGCATGCACTAATTTCTAGGCATATGAAAAGTCCTTTCACAGGTTCCTCCCAAATACTGTGCAAGAGGCAGAGCAAAGAAGTGGAAAGATCTTGGGCCTTGAACAATACTATTAACCTCAAGACTGGACCCTCCTTATGGTCCATCTGATCTGTGGACCTTTTATTGTACAAAAGGATATATTACCTTACGTAAATCAGACTGAGGCAAGTTAGGTTTTACATTCTTGAAGCTAATAGCATTATAAGAGAGTTAATTATAAAGACAATCAAGTACTTTCTCCTATTAATTAATAAAACTAAATTAGGATGTATTATGAATAGCAATAGTAGAAAACCATGTGCAAAAATAATGAAACTCCCATTCCTTTAAAAACAATCAAAAATTTCAAATATGAGCTTATACTTAAATATAATTTTATATTTTATATAAAATTTCATATTTATAAAAATATTAACTGTAATTTGGTGTTATCAACTAGTGCTCATATACTGTGAAAAAAATAGGAATTAGGAATGCTTTAGGAATTAAAGGTCTGAATGCTTTAATGACAATGTGGAATTAAATTAAAACATAGATGGGTGATTTTAGAACACACTGCTGGACAAAATTCATTTACATTAAAGATATACAAATGTTAACTAATATAGGAAGTATTCAAATACATTTAACTAGAATTTTATAAGACTACTTGATGTAAGCATTGTTATATACAGTTTCTGATTTACTTGCCTTCCCCAGTTAGTTTTTTGAAACTGAAGACTGAGTCCTATTTGCCTTTTGTATGTACAATTTCTAACACAGTAACTAGTCAAAAGATATATCTGAAAAACTATTGATAGGATAAGAGGATACAAAGTAGGTTTTTACATGTATGTTTACCAGTATGTTGGTAAACACATATAAGATATTGAAGATCATCTAAGTATAAAGCAGGAAAAGGAGGAATAAAAGTAGAAATAGAAACATGATAAGAATCAAGAAAGGACATTCTAGGGAAGAGCTCCGTATAAAATGCTATCTAATCAGAGAAGAAAAATAACTGAAAAATCTGCTGGTTATGGCAACTGGTCAATCAGATATTAGAGATCCTTGAGGAAGTGGTCTCAGCAGAAAAGAAACTGGTGACAAGAAAGACAATGTAGAATACCTTCTATACAAGTCTAATGTTTAAGAAAAAGAGAGAACAGTATTTTGAGAGACATCGTGATTTAAAAATGAATTTTTGGTAAGCAAAAATGAGAGTCAATAGAGAGGGCAAAAATAAATGGCAAAGTTCTCATGGATTTGAAACCACTAAAATAGTGTCCAGTGATGCAATGTTAAGTTCCCTAGGCTCTCTGAGGAAAGATGTAGGGAGGTGTAGTAAAATCTGAGGTACAGACATTTTAGTTTAATATAGATATTTTCCACTTCTACCTGATCATTCCATGTGAAATCAGGGTAGATGCGGACAGTCCATGTGATAGGCTGAATGGATGCTTCCATCATAACAGAAGGAATCTGATGAACACATTGTTTGACCTTTTGTCCAATATTCACAATGCAAAATGTGACCTGAAAGAAAAATATCACATAGAAGTAATGTGTCCAGACAGAAAAAAAAAAAGCAATATAATCTGACTTGTAAGTGGGATTTCAGAGTAGGTGATTTTATTGTTTTTTTTTTTTATGATTTGCTATGTAGAATAGATGACATTCTTGACCTGGCATTGTTGAGAGCCACAGCCCAGTCAGAATGATGCCTGGCATTTGCCAGAGGGAATGTTTGAAAGGTGACGGCCAGCGAACCATTGAGATGATGATTTGACTTAAGCTGTATATAATTGCTGTGGATTGATTGAGTTGTATATTTGACCTTTACTGTGGGCAATAGGGTGGCTCTTGCTGCCTTGGGCAGCAATTCATAGCTCTGGAAATCAGTATCAAGTTTCCTTTAGGTATTAATAGGGTTCTGAGCCTTGATATTGTGCTTAAACTACTATAAACAGAACTACTTCTTTTTGAGTTAGTTTAGAACACATACAGAAATATTTAACATTTTGTGTACATAGCCACTGGTTTATTCACGGTCTACTCTAGAACTCTAAAATCATGAGAAATGCTTCAGGAATTAAATACAACTTAATTGAATTAAATACAACTCATCCACCCAGGCCCACTTCTAGAAAACATAAAATAATCAGGTTCTGGAATGCAGACATGTATGGGAATACCAAGGGTAGAGGCTGTTAAAAAACAAATGTGACTAACTGATTTGAGCAATTAAGTGAAAATAGATTATATTTTAAAGCATCAAGTGTGCAGTATGTGTACAGTCAACTTACTTTGTTAATAGTCTGTCTTTCTGCCCTTTTTCCTACTCTATCTTAGAGTACAAATGTAATGACTATCTCAGCCTCTCTAAACATCTTTGGAATTCTTTTTTCTTTTTTTTTATTCTCTAAAATTTATTTACAGTTAATAAGTTAAAAAGCAAAGTACAACCAAATTGTAAATCTTAATCATATGCACATTAAACTGTCCAGGGAAACACTTCAGTTCCACTACAAATAATTGCTTTCTAATGCAATTAAGACATAACAGTTTATCAAAAAAATATTTCAACACACCAATAAAGCAAATGTTAGGTATATATAATCATTAAAAATTATCAAATTAAAGGTTGCTGTGGCAACCCAACCCTTAAAACGACCAAAAAAACCTTTTGAGTTCAAAATTGCTCAGACTTTTTGTATTCAATGATTTTAAAAGATTTTATTGAAGAGTTTTCTGAAAAATAGTACTAACATTTGCTCATAGCAAATCAACAAGTATGTGCCACTAGCTTAAGTTACACTTGTCCAATAGAGTACTCAAACAAAAATAAATACACGCCACAACAGCAACACTTTGCACTATCAATGATGAAGCTTGCCCTCAGAATCATGACATTACTGGTTTTAGTGACATAGAAAATGAGTTGCTGGTTGTTAGGAAGGAATGTAAAAAATACCAAAAAATATTATTTGTTGTGCCAGTCAAATTTAGGCACCCAAAAGTCAAAAATCAAACAGAAATATATCAAGGTGATAAAATTCCTCCTAGCTTCCTCCTCTACTTGTGTCATATGAGATATAAATGAAGGCAAGAGAACAAACAAATAGGACTTCTTTAAAAAAAAAAAAAAACTATACACAAGCTAAGCTACAGACTCACTTCTGAAACAATTAATGGATGCCTCACCATAAAGGCCACTATGCCAAGTTTCTTTTCACACTCTGCCCAAAGGTAATCATAAAATACTTTCACTTTCCTATTAACATACTAGTCAACTACATCAGATGTTTCTCCACATTTTAGAAGTTGCAAGATAGGTTTTGCTAAAGAAAACTTGTCAAAAATATTTCTTACATCTTACTTCACAAACTAGAAACGGCATTATTTAATAGCCCACATGAACCATATTGACTTCAAGATGGGCAATCAGATTCAAACTGAAATCAGATAACCCAAATAAGCCAAAAAATCATTTAGACACATTCAAGTGCACTAAAGTAACAAGGCATAAGAGGAAAAAAAATGTCAAGAATATCAGTTAATTTCCTTACATGGTAAAATGAAGTGCAGACAAGAATCAAGTGATATAAAGAAATAGAATTCCTACATATTTTTACTGGATATGACACAATATAATCAAAGAATGCACATAATTAAGTGCTGTAGCTCAAAGCATCTTTGAAGTAAAGATTCTGCTAATCTTTTTATTTTATGTGACTGCTTACAGATTAGTCCTCTATTTGCTCCTAAAGAATATATTTAAACTCTCAATCAATGAATAATCTACAGCAGTTTGTTGTAGAATCAATAATGGGGAATGGTGCATTGTACCAGGATAGTTAGATATACCCATAGGGAGTTTCAGTGGTCAAAATGCTTCCATTGCCAGAAGGTAGTCTGAAAATGGTCTAGAAATTCAATACAGCATTGACCCTACATTGTGTACATGATCCACAGTCAGTTTCTCAAGCATACTTGAAGTTTTAAAAAAGAGCAATTAAAAAAAGCTAGGAATTTTTTAAAAATCTATTTTTAAATAAGATTTTTTTGTTGTGTGAAATAATTTTTAATGTATTAGTTCAAATGAGTTGAACAGCAAAATCTAATCATGTTTGTTGGAGGTTAAATGCATTTAAAATTACTGTATTTAAAAAATAATTTCTAGGGCTGGGGATGTGGCTCAAGCGGTAGCACGCTCGCCTGGCATGCGTGCGGCCCGGGTTCGATCCTCAGCACCACATACCAACAAAGATGTTGTGTCCGCCGAGAATTAAAAAATAAATATTGAAAAGTTAAAAAAAAATAATTTCTAATATTTAAAGTTGCATAATATTTCTATTTGTGTATGCATAGTTAAATGCTCATCTACTTCACTCTCCTAAAATCTGGTTAATGAACAACAAGTAACCATCCATAAACACACAATTTGTGATGTCTCTCTTATTTCTATTACATTGTTTTTTTTTTCCTTATTGTATTATTGGATTAAGAGCAAGTTAAGTGGCAAGATTTCTAAGTAAACAGATTAAAGCCATTTACCAAATGTTACTCAAGTATGTTTGATTTTTACTACATTATGAGAATTGCCAGTATATTTTCATCTAAACACATATCAACATTATACTTTTTAATTATTAGGTGGTTTTATTTGTTTAGTTATTCCAGATTGCTTGAAGATGACAATTTTGTAGCCTAAAATTGGAATGAGATTAGAAATTAGATTTCCTACCAACAGAAAAAAAAACACAAAATGAAATATTCTTAATGTGGCAATATAAAAATTTCTTGTCATCCTCATTCACAGAGTTTTTTAATCACAGTTTTAATGCATTAAAATATGTGCATTTAAATGGCACTTTATTAGATAAATTTTAGCACCTAATTTGCATGTTTTAGGTTTCTAATTTTCAAAATTTTAAGGGTAGAATCATTGATATTTTAAGGACTACAAGTATACTAAAAATACTATAGTAAATATTATACATACATATGTATAAAGATACGTTCAATGTTTCATAGGTAGATGTATATATGAGACAAATTCATTGAATGTTAGAAGCTGATTCTAAAATTTAAGTTTGTATTTATGCTAATTTGGTCAAATCATATGGATGAATATATATATAACAAACACGATATACTATGATGTTGAGAATAAAATGCTCTGATAAGCTTTGCACAGCATCTGGTTGATATTTTGATGAAATTTGTTTTTTATATTTAAACAATACTTGATGATAATGTGAATGTTAATTTTCTTTCTAATTTTCTTTCCATATTGGTTGATATGCTTACTTTTTAAAGATAAAGGCTACTACTTTGAGGAAGTAAGTTTAAAACGTTAAGCAATTGGACTTTACATCTCTTTTGTTTGTAATCACTGAGCCCATGAAAATCAAAGCCATATAAATTCTTGCATTACTAACAGTCAAGCTTGAACCTCTCAAAAAAAAAAAAAAAAAATCCTTGGTCAAAGCTTTGAAATTCAGTAAAAATTCAGAAACGAGTGGGATTCAGAATACCCTGAGCACAAACTAGTGCAACACCACAAAACATGTTTGATCTTCTGTCCAGAAAGAGAGGTGGCAGTCAAAAAGAAAAATGGAGGCGGGGGTTAAAGAGCAAGCAAATTCTGGCTTTTATTACACAAGCACGAAAACAAATTCCTTTGGAAAAGAGTGACTTCTTCGGAGGACTTCCAGACCAGTGAGGTAGAGTCCGAACGGGAGATAATCAATCTGCCCCTATAGTCCTGGAGACTTCTCAATCTGGGGTTCGGAAGCAAAGGGACCTCCCCTGTGAGTCCTGCAGTCTCCTCCTTCGCAGACTGCGGTGCGGGGAGGCGGCAGAGGGTACACCTGTCCCGGAGTTCCAGACGCGGGGACGCATCCCCGGGGCGCGGGGCAGGGAGGCCACCCGGGACTTCCTCGGGAGCGTAAAGTGCACTAGGGGACGGTCCTGGTGGAGTCTGTAAACACTCGACTGACACTCGTTCATTTCTCCAAGCAGAAACTCCATCTTGGGCCGGGGACCTGCAGGAGGTGCCCTCGGGGCGGCGTCTCAAGCCCGGGGCACCGGGAAGGGGCGGAGCCTCACCAAGGGTTCCAGGTCCACTCGCAGGACTTGGCGCGCCTTGCGTCGCGCCGCCGCCAGGCTGCGCTCGCCCCACACGTCGCCGCTGACGCGGATGGTGGGGAAGGTGGTCAGCGTCGGGGTGGATGCCCTCCAGGTCTCCTCCAGGGTGCGGCCCCCCCGAAGCAGGGCTCGGGCGCCGAGAGCTTCTCCAGGCAGGACTCCTCGGGGGCCGCCGGCGGCGGCGGCGGCAGCAGCGGTGGCGGTGACGGTGGAGGCGGCGGGGGCAGCCAGGGCCACCTCCTGCCCGCGGCGGTCGCCCGGGCTCCGGCGCCTCCTCCTGGCGGTCGCGCGCGGGGCCGGCCGGCGCGTCAGGCCGCGGGCGGTAGGGGTTCCGGGGGTCAGGCACCAGGGCTCGGCAGGAGGCGTAGCCGTGGACGTCCTTGCTGCGCAGGATGTGCGGGGAGAACTGGTGCTTGAGGCTGCAGAGGAAGCTCCAGAGCTCCGCATCCGAGCTCATGAATTCCGTGCTGCGGGGCATGAACAGCTTGAAGGCATCGCCCAGCGCCTTGGTACTGTCGGCCAGCGACAGTTGCTACCGGGAGCACACCACCTTCTCCTCCCGCGCCTCCAGCCCGGCCCCTCCTCCCGCTCTAAAGCTGCCGCCCTGGGCAGCAGCAGCCAGGGGCCGGCGCCAGCGCCTCTTCACGCTGCGCCGCATCAGAGGCCACTCTAGGCCGCCAGCGCTCGCCTGGTCTCGCTGTCGTCACCGAGCCCGCCCGAGTCTGGCTTGGCTCGGCTGTGGTGGCCGCTGCTGGTGTCTCCAGCCCCGGCGCGTCTCTCGCTACTTTTCTCGCCTCCCCATTTTTTTTTTTTTTTTTTTTTTTTTTGGTACCAGGGCTTGAACTCGGGGCACTTGACCTCTGACCTACATACCCAACCCTATTTTGTAATTTTATTTAGATACAGGGTCTCACTAAGTTGCTCAGTGCCTTGCTTTTGCTGAGGCTGGCTTGGAACCCGCAGTCCTCCTGTCTCAGCCTCCCCAGCCTTGATGATACGGATAAATAGCTGAGATTCTCACCTATTTCTGATTTTATTATTTGCAAGTAAAAAATGTATTGTCATATAACCCATATATTCCTTTATAGTGACCTATATTCTCTTATTGCTTTATGTTATTACTTTAAAATAACAACCTATATTCATTCAGTTTTGACCTTATGATGCTCTTTTAAAATACTATACAAATCTCAAGAGACAAAAATTTTATAAAGGACAATTTAAAAATCAGACTTATCAAATAAACATCAATAATTACCTATTGCTATTAGTTATAAGAGTAGAAGAAAAAGTAGGTATCAAAAATTAGATCATGTAATGGAAATCTTCTAAAAATTCATTAAAAGGGAAGAGATTATCCAGAAAAAATAAATGTAAAGGTACACCTTATTTTGAGACTAATCCTTGAATGCCACCTAGTGACAAAAATAAAAATTTTCTTGAAAATATTTGATGTCTGGCTGGGGATGTGGCTCAAGCGGTAGTGCGCTCTCCTGGAATGCATGCAGCCCCGGTTGGATCCTCAGCACCACATACCAACAAAGATGTTGTGTCCGCCGAGAACTAAAAATAAATATTAAAAAAAAATTCTCTCTCTCTCTCTCTCTCTCTCTCTCCTCTCTCACTCTCTCTTTAAAAAAAAAAATATTTGATGTCGCCTAGTGGCTATCTGAAAAAGGAGCCTTTCATAAAACAAGTATTTTTTCCATACTCCCTCTTTTTGAAATTTATTCATTTATCTCCATAATCATAACAAATCACTGAAAACCCTGTGTATAATTTAAGGTACAATGGATATGGTAACAAATAGTATGGTCCCTGACCTCACTTCTCTAGTCATGGAGGTGAGACATGTATAAGTAATTAAGATGACAAATAGAAGCCCAACATCCACAGAGTCTAGCAAATACTGGATACTCAAAAATATAACATGTAAAAGTGACATTAGAGTATAGTGTAATAAAATTAATTCTTCCTTAACAATAATAAAATCAACTCCAATGGTAATTCAGAAGTCAGACTCAAGTGTCACTTAATATTTATCTATTTAAACTTTAGTCTTTAAGGTTATCTTATTTATTTTTACTATATGTGTTTTTAAAAAAAACTAGTTAAAACCATTCATATGGTTTCTATCAACTTTATATAGTTTTTAGAAACTAAATAAGCAAATATAATCATGAGTACAATTTTTAATTATATATATATATAATCTGCTTAAGTAGGGCTACATATGAAGGGATCATCAGAAAATAGTGATACTATATTGCTTACCAACTTGGAACAGGCACTTATTGAATTTTCACAATGAGAGCATCTATATTTCATAAAAAAGAAAATTGGGCCTTTCTAAGTGAAGTGAGTAGAGTAATAGCTTCCTAGGGCAGAAGGCCTATGTTGAGGAGTAATGAGAATCAGAAGTGGGAAGGGTAATCAGACTGTGGAGGTTTTAACTCAAGAGCCAGTATATGTACAACATCCTGAAGAGACAAGAACTCTGTGTACACAAGGAATGTATATGTTAGGATATAGAATAATTAACAAAGTTATAAAGTATGGAATATAGGGATTAGAACAGAGTATACACTGAGCAACATGAATACATTTTAATTAGCCTGAAATACATATATCAGTGTTTCTCACAGTGCAAAATTAAGTGGCTCTTTATAGGAAAGGGATTTATTACTTCTCAACTTTAGCATTATGGAGTCATCCCCATTAGGCATCAATCAGCAAAGATGTCTCATAAAATGTTTGCATTAAATTATACTTCATAAAATATTTTCTCCAATTTTTCTAAATTCATGGTCAAAATTGATATTCATGAAATCAAATATATTAATAAAGGCAACATTACTATCCTAACATAATCTTTATGTTGATTAGTGATATTTTAGAGTCTTGTGAAGATTTTTTTGCAGTCTAAGGACTTACAAATCCATTATCTTAAGAATGCAGCACAGATTTATGTTATAAACCAATTTCACACTTGATGTGTACAGATGACTAAGTTTAATTTCACATTCAACTATAATTTAAAGGAGTTTGTTTCATTAACAGGAAAATTTACTGTAACAGGGAGCTCTTCCATTAAACTAAGATATGAGCAAGTTTAGCAATGGCTATTCTTCATTATAGTAACTAAAAATTTTCAATCTATATGTTTCATTATTTAAATGCCCTTTATATCACTAAATGGAATTGTGCTCAGAGTGTGTTGACATTTCTGAAAATGACATTTCTAGCAAGTACTTTAATTAATATGAGATGAACTTAAGGGCTATTTTTATACGCAGGGCTAGATCACACAGTTTCACTGGTTCTACTTTTTTGTTCCCAGGAAAGAGTTCCCTGAGGACAAGAGCATTGTTTTACTTACTTTGTGTCTTCTGCATAATAACATCAACACATTGTGACTACCACTTACAAAAACTATCAAGAACCAATTCTAGGTGTGCTAAGATTTAGTATTCCTTGACATGCTCTTTAAGCTAAATTTTAGAAAAACAGGATTATTTTTTCTTTTTTACTGTAAATGTTAAAAGAAATTATGGCTACCATTTTGGAAAATGTTTAGTTCAGGTTTTAGAAGAAAAGAAGGGACAATCTTAATGTAGGGTAATGTATTTTTTTAAGTTATTACATTTTTAATAAGATTACAGAAGTCTTAAGCAACAATGAAAAGATCTTGGTTAGAGCTAAATAGACCACAGTTTGAATATTATTTCTAAAAATTATAACTTAGTGACCTTAGGCAGTTACATGTCTCTCTGAGTATAATATCTACTTAGCAGCTCTGACAGAATAAGAGAATGTACATGAAGCACCAGGCAGTCTCAAGCCTATGCTACTATTACCATCACTTTACAGTAATAGATTTTATCCCATTATAAACACTCTTGGGCCAAACAAGAGTGTTTATAATGGGATACTTACACCATGTAATCAGGATAGGCAATGGGGTCCAAAATTGAGCTATGATAATATTTTCTTTGGAGTCAAATTTTATTTTCTAATCTTTTTTTGTTGTCCTGTAATTTTGTTCAGGTATACCAGTGCTCTTCATGCTTTTTTTTTTACTTTCAAACTTATCTTCCAAAACTTATCTATCCTCTGAACTCAGACTAAGTTTATTATCATCATGAAAAAAGCCTTTTTTGATAGCCCCAGGTCAAACATATTTTCTCCTTCTACCAAGTACGTCTATGAAAGTTGTCATTTTCTTTCCATGTCTTTTTTTCTCCTTTTGGACTATATGCTTCTTAACAGAAGAACTACATAATGTAGAGTGTGTCTTTCATTCTCTATAAAGAGTCTTGTAAATAACCCGAATAGAATTTTTATAGGCTGTTTAAGAAGTACACCAGATAGACTTGCACACAATAAGTAATGTTTGATTGTAAATATGATTGTGAATATTTCATTCATTTATTCAATATTTACATCTTAGCTAAATTACCTAAATTATTTGAGTTAACTTTAAAAAAAAGGATACTGAGGTAGGAAAGCGTTGAATACTTGTGCAGTCATTAAAAATGTCATGAAAACATTGCACTTAATTTTGAACATTCATTTGAAAGTTTGATATATATATACTCTAAATTGTAAAAATGTTATTTTCTTTACCAGTTGAGATGTTACCTATGCTTTCCAGGTCCATTATTTAAATCCTATTGTTAAAGTCTCCCCCCACACACTCCCACATGCCTACACACACACACATTTGAAATAAAACATTATACTCTTGCTCAATTTAGGCAATCACATTTTACATAACAAAGATAATCAAATGACCTAATAAAGACAAGAAAGGTTCATAAACCTTAGAAAAACTTCATACAAATATTAATCATCAATTAAGCACTAAACATATTAGTTATTGCTATTTCTGTTTCCCTGATTTGTAAACTTTGGATTGTATTTCTGATCTATAGCAAAACCTCATAGATTGCAAGTGTGGTCATTTAACAATGAGTTCCTGTCAGTATAGTTGTCTACATTTATACTGCTGTGAGTTAATCAACAATATTGCCCCCCACTACCCCAGCCTCTTTTGTCTTATGACTATATAGCATAATCTGTATTCCTAAATACTACAAAGCAAAAACCAACTCAACCTTTATCGTTATTCTTAAAGCTGACAATTCTATCCCAACTTTTGACTGATCAGATCTTACCTCTGCATTTAGGTTATCTGCAAGACTTTCCAGAAACTGACTCTCAATTGGGTTTTTTTTCAGTGAGCAGAGTGAGGTAATGGCTGAGTTTATCATGTGTTGTTATAATGACTCCTTCCCCATATTTGTCAAATTGTGGTTGTCCAGCTTGGCCAAATATCTGCATGACATCTAAAATTCCAAGGTCAATAAAGGAGCCTCTTTTGCAGCATATATTTGTGTTCCCTAGATAAGGAAAAGTTAATAAAAATTTACGTAAATATACATAAATATAATCCTGAAGAGCTGAATACTGAAATTGGGCAAATACAGTAAGATCTCAAAAGTGTACTTTAACTAATCCCTTCATCATCTGTGATAATTACATTTTTACAATATAAACTGAATTTTATTGGAGAAAATATTTTTTCTCTTATATAAATTAACATTCAAAGAAACAGCCAAATCACAATATTTTTTCTAAATAAATCAATCCACAGGTTTGTTTTAACACTCACACAAATCTGTATCAAAAGAAGGTAAGCTCCTACCTTAATAATAACAGCGTGAGCAGGGAGATTGAAACCCCAGGCTAATGTAGCTGTACAGACTCCAGGTAGTGTCATCAATCCCCATCTATACTACCAGAAACAACAGCACAAACATCCCCGTTTCTGCTTAAAGCCTCCTATATTTCAAGTTTGCCAAACTAATGTTTCTTCTCTTTTTTTAAGAGAGAGAGAGAGAGAGAGAGAGAGAGAGAGAGAGAGAGAGAGAGAGAGAGAATTATTTATTTATTTATTTATTTATTTATTTTTAGTCATACATGATAGCAGAATGTATTTTGACATATAATATATACATGCAATGTACATACATCAATCATATTGTCTATACTATTCTGCTGTCCTTCCTATCCTCATTACTCCTCCCCTCCTCTCACATCCTTTCTCTCTTTCTAATGTAATGTGACACACTTTTTTTTCTTTTTGTCATTACAACATCATATATGTATTCTGTATAATAATGAGGTTCTCCTTCCATCTTTCATGCAACTCCCCTTTACCCTCTTTTTCCCTCCCACCTCTCTTCCCTATTTAATGGTAGCCTTCTTCTCATGCTCTTCCTCCCTGTCCCATTTTGAGTCATCCGCCTTATATCAGAGAAGACATTTGGCATTTGTTTTTTAGGGATTGTCTAACTTCACTTAGCATAATCTGCTCTAATGCCATCCATTTGCCTGCAAATGCCATGGTCTTGTTATTTTTTAGTGCCGAGTAATATTCCATTATGTATAAATGCCCCATTTTTTAATCCATTCATCTATTGAAGGGCATCTAGGTTGGTTCCACATTCTAGCTACTATGAATTGTGCTTCTATAAACATTGATGTGGCTGTGTCCCTGTAGTATGCTCTTTTAAGGTCTTTTGGGTATAGTCCAAGAAGGGCAATAGCTTGGTCAAATGGTGGTTCCATTCCCAGCTTTCCAAGGAATCTCCATACTGCTTTCCAAATTGGCTGCACCAATTTGCAGTCCCACTAGCAATGTATGAGTGTACCTCCCCCTCCCTGCATCCTCGCCAGCACTTATTGTTGTTTGACTTCATAATGGCTGCCATTCTTATTGGAGTGAGATGGTATCTTAGAGTAGTTTTAATTTGTATTTCTCTGATTGCTAGAGATGGTGAGCATTTTTTCATGTATTTGTTGATTGATTGTATATCCTCTTCTGAGAAGTTTCTGTTCAAGTCCTTGGCCCATTTGTTGATTGGGTTATTTGCTTCTTTGTTGTTTAACTTTTTAAGTTCTTTGTATATTCTAGAGATTAGAGCTCTATCTGATGTTTGAGGAGTAAAAATTTGTTCCCAGGATGTAGGCTCCCTATTCACCTCACATATTATTTCTCTTGCTGAGAAAAAACTTTTTAGTTTGAATTCATCCCATTTGTTGATTCTTGGTTTTAACTCTTGTGCTATAGGAGTCTTATTAAGAAATTTGGGGCCTGCCCCCATGTGATGAAGATTAGGGCCAACTTTATCTTCTATTAGATGCAGTGTCTCTGGTCTGATTCATAGCTCCTTGATCCATTTGAGTTCACTTTTGTGCATGGTGAGAGAGAGGGATTCAATTTCATTTTGTTGCATATGGATTTCCAGTTCTCGAAGCACCATTTGTTGAAAATGTTATCCTTTCTTCATTGCATTGTTTTAGCACCTTTGTCAAATATAAGATAGTTGTAATTTTGTGGATTGGTCTCTGTGTCCTCTATTCTGTATCATTGGTCCACCTGCCTGTTTTGGTACCAGTACCATGCTGTTTTTGTTACTATTGCTCTATAGTATAGTTTAAAATCTGGAATCGCGATACCACCAATTTCACTCTTCCTGCTTAGAATTACTTTAGCTATTCTGGGTCTCTTATTTTTCCAGATGAATTTCATGATTGATTTTTCTATTTCTGCAAGGAATGTCATTGGGATTTTGATGGGAGTTGCATTGAATCTGTAAATTGCTTTTGATAATATGGCCATCTTAATACTATTAATTCTACCAATCCATGAGCAAGGTAAATCCTTCCATCTTCTAAGGTCTTCTTCTATTTCTTTCTTCAGGGTTCTGTAGTTTTCATTGTATAGATCTTTCACCTCTTTTGTTAGAGCCCACTTTTTGTCCTTAATTATACCTAAAGATTACAATTTTTCTATTTTCTTTCGATTTATCAGCTGTATTACAGTAATACCCTTCTCCTACCCAACTTGGCCTTTATTCTTACTCTTTCTCTAGCTTAGATAGCAGTGCCTAGTGAAAAACTTTGGGTTTTTCAACTGGTTTTTAAAAACTCTATCTACACTAGACTGGGGATGGAGTCAAGTGGCATAAGACTTGCCTAGTGTGTGGGAAAACCTGGGTTCTATCCCCAGCATGGCAAAAAAAAAAGATTTAACCCTAAAAATTATATTTACACTTAAGCACCTTGGTGAACTATAAACTTTCAAAAAAATCATCCATAACTGATTTATGAAAGAGGCATATAAAATCGTACTGAGCAAGATAATGGTTTTATCTTGGATGAACTTAAGTTATGATGGAAGAGGCTGAGACTTTCACAAAATCTATAAGTTAAAATGTATTTTTCTGTACTGATAGAAAGATACACTACAAATTATTTTTCTCATGTCTTAGTTTTTTATTCCACACTTTCACAAGCATTTTAAATTTCTTTTCTTTATAATTCTTCAAAACAAAAAAGAATACTGGATAAGAGATGAAAGGGTTAAAGATGTAAGTAAGCTATAAAATAATGCAATATACTCGAGAGCAAAGTATAATCAATACAGAAATATGGCAGCTTTAGTGACAAAATCTGTAACATAAAGAGACTTGGACAAGAGGACAAGCTGGTTTCTAATCTGCTATGTATGAAAATACAGGTCACTTGATTAAAAAAAAACATTAAAATAAATTTTATAACAACAAATTATAAAACATCAAATTGATAAATATTTTAATTCCTAGTTTTTAGTTTGAAACATATTAAAATATTGGGGTTCTATGTTTATTTTGCCATCCTTATTGTTCTATCTACTAGGTTCCCAAAACTTTGCAGAATTTTGCTTCCTCATCTCAACAAAAAAATTTAGGAATGATTTAAGATTTAAATGTAGAAAACAAACTTTAAATCTATCAGAAGAATAATACAGGAGTTCATAAACTTGGTATGCACTAGGAATTCCAAGAAAACATAATAAAACAAAAAAAGGTACAAACCATAAAGGAGTTGACTAATTTGACTACCTTACAATTAGTCTGCATGGCAAGAGCAGATGGAGTTGGCTCATTTCATCTTATTCTTGCTTATTACATTTAAAAACTCTAGAGAAAATGGATGAATTGGACATCAGGAAGCTCTAAAAAGTGGAAATGAAGTAGGACTATATGAAGACCTCAGGACTCCAGAAAAGAACTGGCAGTGAGTAGCTGGCTTTGCTTTCTTTGCTGCCTATATATCCCAGACTGGCAAAGCAGCTTACAGCTCAGAATGTCAATGAAGTGGTACTCCCTCCTGAAACAATCCAAAATATATACAGAAACAACAATTACAAGATGAGACTGCTTTCTCTATACAAAGGCAAAGAGAGGACAAACCCAATAAACACAATCTGTGTGACAAGAGCCAAAAACCATAAGAGAAAACAGTGGTCCTTCCCCAACTGTGTGCAGACACTGGCACAGTGGGGTAGGAATAGGTACAGAGTCCTAACCACTGTCTCACTTAGGTAGTAACGAGTAACAAGATTTAAACACAAACTAGACTTTGATAATAAAACTAATACTGAAAAGATCCCACAATCAACTTAAAATAATGTTTACCAAGAATAAGGAAAATCTCAACTCAGAAGAAACACACAGTAGATGCCAATATGAGAGACAAAGATTTTGGAAAAATATGACAAGACTTTTAAAGTACAAAGACAAAAGGTATAAAAAGTTCTTCAAGGATCCTTCAAACACCCTTGAAACAAATGAGAAAATAAAATATCTCATCAAAGAAACACAAATATAAAAAAATAGAAATTTAGAATTGAAAAATTCAATAATCTAAATTAAAAACTCATTAGAAGTGCTCAAGAGCAAAATGTAGGTAATAGAAGAAACAATGAACTAAAAAAGAGATTAATACAGGGCTGAATCTAGCTCAGTGGCAAAGTGTCTGCATCACATTCACTTAGCCCTGGGTTTGAGCCCCAGTTCCAAAAGACAAAAAAAAAATAACCCACCAAGAAAAAATAGAAAAATAAAAAAGAGAACAATAGAAATTATCCAAACTGAACAACAGAGAAAAAAAGAAATCTCTCGATCCTGTGAGACAACATTAAAAGATCTAATAGTCTGGTCAATGAATTCAGTAAGGAAAGAAGAGAGGGTGATGAATTCAAGAAATAAAGGCTCAACCTTTCCCAAATCTGACAAAAGAAAAATTCACAGAAAAACAATCTGATGAAATCAACAGATTCCAGAAGCTGAGGAAACACCAAACATGGTAAGCACAAAGAAATCTATAATAAGGCACACCATACATAAACTTCTAGAAACTGATGGCAAAGAAAGAATCTTAAAAGCAGCCCAACAGAAACAACATATTACACATGAAAGAACAACAACTTTAATGGGTTGGGTTTCTCCTTAGAAACTATTAAGTCTCGAAAACAGTGGCAGTGCATTTATCAAGGCTTGAAAGAAAAGACTGACAATTCACAAACCTATTTCCAGAAAAAGAAAGTCCTTCAGGAATGAAGATGAAATAAAGACATTCTCAGATTTTATGCAGAAAGGTAGCAATAGTAAGTCATTCATACAATATACAAATATCCAGATAAAACTGCAACCTGAACACATGTAATATTAATCCAACTCCATTTGCCCTAAGTACCATATATACATATTCTCAGAGAAGTAATCAATTGACTCTATACTAAGAAAAAACCCTTGAGAGACAAGGAAATGAAAGCAGTGTGACACCAACCTCGAGTGTGACCTGAGTTTATAAGCACCAATGCCACCCATACCCTCACAACCAAGGTTGATGGAGCTCTCTCTAGCAGAGTAATACAAAATAAATTGGAGGTTCACTTACCTGTTGCTCAGGCACTTAAGAGATTGAACATAATCACCTTCCATTCCCAATCAAAACAGAAAAAAAATCAAAACCTTAAATAACTCAGCTCTACAACAATGAAAACAACAAAAGCTGTGGAGATCAACAGCACCAATGCCAAGAAAGCAAATATAAAAAGAGAAGAAAAATTTCAAAACTCAGCAAATGTCTTGCTTTGACACAGAGGACAGGAGAAATCATTATTCTAAAGTATATGACCAGTGTTTTATAACTTCAAAATTAATAGTAGAGAACAATTAAATATAAGAAAGGATCCTTATCCTTATACAACATGAATCTGAAAAGTTATATCCATGTTTTTAGCAATGACAAATTACTGAATTTTTTCAAATTTGATCAAAATTACTTTTTGGCTGACACCAAAAAAGTATTTGTTGTCTGTATTAACTATTTCTCCTGATTATAAATCTTAGAATTATATGATTATGTCTCATAAAAAATTGTATATTCAAGTCTCAATAAAATCATAATTGCTGCTAGACCTGATGGTCCCTCTTGAACCACAAAATAGATCACATCTCATATTACATTTAATTTATACAAGATTCCTAACAAGCTAGGTAGTTGGACTTAATTCAATAAGCAATAAAGAACCAATGAAAGTCTAGGAGCAAGGAAATGATATGATCAGAGCAGCATGACAGAAAATTTGCAAATGAGATTAATTTTCCATCTCATGTTTACAATAAAAAAGGAGGGAGGGGGGTAATTGTATCCACACTGATCAAATCAAAGGAAAATTTAAAATATATTTAATTTAGTTAAATATTGGGAAACTTACCAAAAAATATAAAATGGAAATAATTTTAAAAACTAATAAAATTAGAAAATTGAAAAAAGTAGGAAAAACCTGGTTAAAAATAAAACTTGAATGTGAGTTTTTTCCCACATGCTTTGCTTTACTTCCTGCTTTGTTCCTTCTATAGTCCAATCCAAAAGGCCATGATAGCAGTCTTTTCATCTGTTAGAATCTTTGAGATGGACAGATGGAAAGGATAGAGGTTATTGACTATGTAGTTTCAGTTCATCAATGTTTTCTTCACTTTTTTTCCTCACTTAATAGATACTGGAGATGATGAAATAGAGAAAGCTCTATTAAGACTGCTGAAAACAGCAGAGTTGCTTGACTTGTACTGGAGCTACAGGCTGAGATAGATTGGATTATTGGCCCTGGTCTGCCCCCTCCCTTGGAGCACCTGCAGGGTGCCTCCCACTAAAGGTGGAGGGTCCTCCCTGTCTCATGACTTGGAACTCACCCAAGACACATGCTTTGGATTTAGAAATATGACAACGTAGAGGCCTGAAATGTGTTTGCTGTATACCTCTGTCATGATCATTAAAAAAATAAAAGTTCCAGAAAGAGGACCATGGATTTTTAGTTCAGGAATCCCAGCTGAAAGATTTGCAGCCCAAATCAGAGCTTCCCAGTTACACCTGAGCCTAGAGCTTCCTGATTGTGATACCTCAATGCATGTGTTCCCTTGAGGGACTTTGAGACATTGTGGCTCTTTATTACACAATATTATGGAGGCAATGGCTAACATGTACACAGGCCACAGTGATGCATTCATTAACTGGACATCTTATGTAATTTTTGTGTTTTAGTTAGTGAATTACTGCTCTAAATTAAGAGTCACAACAAGGGGGGGGGGGGACAGTTTATCTACACCCTCAGTGGTGTGCCTGTGAGTTAAGTTTCCTCGCCCTGAACCTCCCCTTCCAACTTCCCACTTCCCACATCCCACATCACCTCTCCTATCTGCTAACTCAATACAGGGCACATGGAGCCCAACCCACACAGTGCGAAGTTTAGCAGCCAGTGGGAATATCTGACCCAAGAAGAACAAATCAGAGGCTGTGTTAAGTGTCTTTCTAAAGAGTAGAAAATGATGAAGAGGTGGAGAAGTTCTGTCCTCGGATCTGAGAGCTCTGAAACCATGAGCCAGAATAGAAACCTTCCTCCCTTAAGTTGTTTATGTCAGGTATTTTGGTCACAGCAACTAAAACATGACTAATAGAATCGCTTCTATTCCCTTATACTTTTAAACTGCTATGTCAAACTTTAAAATCTCATTGTAGAGTTTTTGGTCTTTTTTAAATCTCAAACTATAACAGATTTCATTTACGTGAAAATGCATACACATGTTCATCCATAAAAATTAATGAATACCACTTTTATAGGATCTAAAAGGTAAAATGTCTTCTGAGAAAATCTTTAACTCATGTGACAGAATAAAAACTTTTTACAGTGTTCTGTACATTAATTACCTTCAGAAATTCTATTTCAGCAAACTTAGAAGGCTTCTCTTAGAAGTTTCAAACAAGGAAAATTTAGATTTGCTTCTAGTGTACTGCCTACCATAGAGTCAGCACTTGCTGTATGCCTCCTGGAGGATTTAAAAGCTGATTGGCCCACTGCACTATACATTTTATTGTTATACACACACAAATAAAGAGCAGCAGAGAAGAGCTGGAGTAAACCGCCAACTGGTAAAACCATCTCAAGTAATGAAAATCCTAAGAATAAACCCTGGGTGAAGAGAAAACTAGCAGGAGGAAAAAAACTAAATGTCAAAAGTAAAGAAACAAACAATAAAGAAATTTATTATTTTTTTAAAAGGTGTTTTCACATGGGATGCTGTTTTTTAACCTAATTCTCATTGCTGAAGCCTCTGAACTAAAATTTTTAGTGGAAAAACTGTATGACAAAAATCATATGCATTTTTTAAAATATTTCACTTTGAAGAAATCTTTCAATGGCTAAGAAAGTGTACTCTCCTGATAGAAATAAAAAATGGTGCAGAATCAGATACAACACCTTTGTGCTTATGCAAAACATGAAGTTAGACTCAGAGTCATGGAAAAGACCAGATTAGTTTAAAATGTTTATTGACTACTTTGAAGTAACATGGTTGACTTTTGGTCCAATACGTTCTTACTCTTTCTCAATATGTTCTTGTGCCTACCTCACTATCAGTAGGATGACATTAATGGATGATTTTTTTTTTTTTTTGGATTGGGGATTGAACGCAAGGGAACTTAACCACCAAATGATATTCCCAGCAGTTTCTCCTTTTTATAGAGACAGGGTCTCACTAAGTTGGTTAGGGCCTCACTGACTTTGAACTTACAATCCCTATGAGCCATGAGATTATGGTCATGTGCCACTGCACCTGGCAGCAAACACATTTTCTTAATTTTTTTTTTTGAGAGAGAGAGAATTTTAATATTTATTTTTTAGTTTTTGGCGGACACAACATCCTTGTCTGTATGTGGTGCCGAGGATCGAACCCGGGCCACATACATGCCAGGCGAGCACGCTACCACTTGAGCCACATCCACAGCCCCAGCAAACACATTTTTAAAAAAGAAAAAAAAAACAAGGGTGCTGGGGTTGTGGATCAGCGGTGGAGCACTCTTCTCACAGGTTCGAGGCCCTGGGTTCGATTCTCAGCACCACATAAAAATAATAAATAAAATAAAGTTGTTGTGTCCAACTACAACTACAAAAAAATAAATATTTAATTAAAAAAATGAAGCATCTCTTATCACTTATCCTGGTGTTTCCAAGGCAAAATCAGGAACTCACTTTTCCTGATGTTATGGTTGAAATATATTTTTATGCATGCTTGCAGAATTAAAATTTCAATTTAAGGAGTGTATATCAGCAGTTTTGATAAACAAGAAGTTTCCAGAATTAATTATTCAAAGAGCAAAAACTGTTATTTCTTGAATTATTCAGGATTTTGTTCTGGGTAGTTTTTTTTTTTTTAAGAGTGAGAGAGGAGAGAGAGAGAGAGAGAGAGAGAGAGAGAGAGAGAGAGAGAGAGAGAGAGAGAGAATTTTTAATATTTATTTTTTAGTTCTTGGCGGACACAACATCTTTGTTGATATGTGGTGCTGAGGATCGAACCCGGGCCGCACGCATGCCAGGTGAGCGCGCTACCGCTTGAGCCACATCCCCAGCCCGAGTTTTAAATGTTCTTATTGAAGAAGAGTTTTAAGGGATGAATTAATCTGTTCAACAAGAATTCATTGATCTTTCACTATATCTCAGGCCTTTGCATGCTGCTTATAATATAAAATTCAATCAGAGCCAATTCTAAGTGTTCAGATTTACTATCTTGTAGTACTCATCATAATTCTAGTACAGGTTGCAGTAGTAGAAATCTATCTAGATTCATTAGGAAAATACACACACACACACACACACACACACAGGCAATAAAAGACTAATCCTTTGGACTTAATCAAAATATAAAACTTTTTTGCATCAAATAAAAACATTAAATAAATGAAAAAAAACCCTACAGAATGGGAAAATAAATTTGTAAATCATGTGTTGAACAGGGACTTATATTCAAGCTCCATAAAGAATTCTCACAATTCAAGAATGAAAAGTAAATAACCCAATTTAGAAAGATGGAAAGAATGTGAACAGACTTTTCTCCAAAGAGGACATATGAATGGATAAAGAACACATGAAAGATGTTCAAACCATTAGTTAATAAGGATCTGAACATCAAAATCAATGAATGAATAGTTATAATCCAAAAAATAGATCATAGCAATGTTGGAGAGGACTTGAGAAACCTGAAAGCCCCTCATCCGTGATGATGTGGTGGTTTCTAACAGGCTTACGCATCAGACTCATTGGGCAGAGTTTGCAACATACACATTCCCAGACCAAAGCCCCAGAGAACCTCACTTACCAGGGCCCCCTGTAGGTGGCCAGGGCCTGGGCAAGTGTGTAGGGATGGCCACGGGTGTCAGGAAGACCCCATTCCTGCCAGTTGAGCTCCTCAGAGGCCCAGGTGAAACAGGATAGGAGAGGCTCCCTGGTGGCCTTGCCTTTGGGTACTAAAGGTTCCTCAGCAAGGGACATGTCAGAAGTACTAAAGCTGCCTCACCAAATGCCACTCAATTTTAAGATAAAGAAGGCTGCTGTGAAAATGTCTTGCTATACTTATAATTTAGAATCACCAAAAGGGATTCCAACATAACAATCAAACCTTCCTTCCTTTGGCTTAAAGAGTTGCTAAATCACTAATGCCTCAGGGAAAACATTGTACTTTATCATTAAATAGTATAATGTTGCCATTTCTTAAGTGATGATATATTTTTTTAAAAATTCTAAATGTTAACTCACTTTCCTCTAAAGATGCTGAGAGGTACCTGTGAATGTAAGCCACACAGGAAGTCATTCAATGCATATAAGGGATAAATGCCATCGCTGACAATTCACCTGACGCTGACAAACCCACACTGTTTGTGTAGGAATTTATATGTCAGCTCACTTTACCAACAACTATTTTCTTTTATCTTTGATTTGCTGCCTTCTGGAATCTGTATCTGAGTACTTAATTATCCCCTAGTTTCTACAAACTATTCCATCTTGTATCAGCTAGGATTATCTGGCCCCTCCTGCTACATATTTACATTCATTAACTGGATTATTAAGCAAATACTGATAGATTACCAACAATGCACAATTCACTGAGATAAGTGCTCCTGAACACACAGAGAGAAAATAAGGGTCAACATGAGCAGCTCAGTGAATGTAATAAAAACCACTGCAAGGTAAGGACCCTATGACAGGGTAGACCTTATGGTATTAAAAAAAATCTTAAAAAATAGGTCAGAGGGCTTTTTCAATTCATGTTGAAGGATTAAGTAGCTAAATCTTATTTCATTTAATTTACTTGTATTGAAATCCATGGCTCCTTATAATAGCATCTCCCTTTCTGAGTTTTTGCAAAGACTATTTTCAGTAATCTGGTGTGGAATACTGTCAGGCTCATGGCTCTACATAATCCATTGGTGCTTCATTACTTGGTAAACAGGAACATTTGCTTTTCACCAAACATCTGGAATTCTGCAAATTTCTGTGTTATGCATCTCTATATCACAATGAATTCCACTTTTATATACTATTATAATGCACCAATTAAAAATAATAAATAAATAGAAGAAAAAGAATAGAGTCGAGGAAGAAGAACAGGGAAGGTGTGGGTAAGAAAAGGGAAGCATTGGGTGGTTGAAATCATACAAATTATATGCATTTATGAATACATCAAAATGAACCCCACTGGTAGGTATAACTATAATACACACACACACACACACATTTTTCACACACATACAAATATGACTATATGTGACCATATGTATACATTCTTTCCACTAAGAAACCCTTTACAACTAATATAAAACATATGAAACAATAAAACATTGTGTATGTGTGTATGTATATATGTGTGTGTGTATATATATATATATATATATATATATATATATAACAAAACATTGGGAGAAGACTGTAGCCATCACTTCCTCTATAAGACTCACAGACCACGAGGTGATAACACAGGCAGTCACAACAAATTTTAGTGTTGGTCAGGTTGCTACAATTATTTCATCTGATACTTCTAAATAAAATTAGTTCCAGTCCAGAATTAAGTTGTAAGTTCATATCTCTGATGGTCTGGGTTAGTAGGGAACTGTGAGTAAAACAGATTTTTCTAACATTCCCCTCTATTACAGATGCACCACTTATTCTAATTTGTTGAAAGAAGAAAAAATAGTTTAAAATCCAAGGTGTATCGTGCTCATTATTTTCTATCCCATTTTTCACCTTCACCTGGCTGCTGTTGGAAAGGACTTTCTAAACAGGGTTGCTTCTTGCTCACTATTGAGTTCTAAAAGAAGGCATGAGTGCTGCATGATACTCATGAGTTGAAATCTTGGCTTTGTCCCTTTCACTTGTTTGATTATGGAAAATTAGTTAGCTTCCCTGGGCCCCTATTTATACATCAGTAAATGTGAGATGATTAAAGTACCTACCAAGTTTTCTTGGTATATTTAAATGAGATAAGGGATATCAGCACTAGAGGTCCAGGAGAGCCTGGACCTCTAGTGCTGCTTAAGGAGCTGCCGTTGCTCCAGTGTTACTGAGTAGCACACTGCTCAGGGGCACAGCACACACAGGTAGACCGAGAACACAGTTAAGGAAATACAGCACACAGGGATACCTGACAATCTTTTCTAGAAATCCAGTCCATATTCTAATCTCTACATCTCTTTTTGGATAAAATATGCAGCAGTTGGTGAAATTAAGATTAATCAACATAAAAAGTAAATAATAGGGAAAACATTCCTCATGCTATCTTGCTTGAAACTACATCATGGGCATTCTGATTTGAAGTATGAATTATTATTACTTAACTAAAAATAGATTTAATCCAAATCTTTCTTTACACTTTATTGAAAATAAAAACAAAAAAAAAAACAAAAAAAAAGAAAATAAAAACATATCATCTTGGTAAATTTATAGAAAAAAATTAAATTATTCATACATTGAGCTCTTTCCTGTTTTGTTCTTTTGTGTATTTTCTAAATCTTATACAATAAAAAGCTCATATTTTGGAAAAAAGGAAACCAATATAATTATTTTAAAAAGTAAAGCAACCAGGTATGAATCTTTGAAAAAATATTTGGCTAAATGAAAATCCATGAGAGTAAAGACTCCAAGCGCTTGACCCTAGATTAAAAGCACCAGTTTTCTACTTGTTTTAGCTGATGATGTTCATCAAGATAGAATTTCTCGAAGTCTCTTTCCCCGTCTGTAAATGTTAATGTGATCTGCATTTTCTTTCCCCCTGGACCACTGCAAGGATACAAAAGCACTCACTTGGGAGCCAGTCCAGGCTGCGGTGTCAGTGACATGAGCACCAGCACCTCACAGAAGTACCACACTCGTCACTGACAACGCAACATGTGTGGGTCATCTGCTGCTCATTAGGAAGAGACCATTTACTACCTGGGTGACCACAGGATCCTAATTCATCAAGAGTCGTCCCTGATTCCTGGCATATGTCTCAGAGAGTTCTGAAGTTAAAATGACATCCTGTAGCAGTCTTTATGAAGGGATCTCCTTTGGCAAAGCAGGCCTGGTGACCTTTAGCAGACTGTGTCATTACTGTTGATTTCTCTTCCACTGACCTGTCATTTTTAAATAAGGCCTTTTATTGTCACACACTTTCTGTCATGACATCTAGCACATGCTCAGGAGCCTCTCTGGTGTCAGGCTCAGCCCTGGGTACTTCAGATTCACCAGACATGAAGGACAAGGTGACCCACCATGACAAAGGGCTTCAGCAGGGTGGGTGGTGTTGGTGCCACCCCTTTCTCAGGAAGGCTTTCCTTCAGGGACCCCAACAAAACAACTCCCCAGGTACCCCCATCCTTCTCCATTACATCACTGTGCTTGGTTTTATTCATAAAAATGTTCACTATCTGTAACAATCCAATTTACACATGTGTTTGATTATCTCCATCTCTCCCCATGACTGACATTCCCATAAGGGACACATGATGCATCTAATCACTCCTAGATTCACAGCCCTGGAACAAGGTCTAGAAAGCCGAGTTTCTTTTTCACTCTTTACCTAAGAAATGAACTGCGAGAACAGCTATTTCTGTGTTGCTCTGCTAGCAGGTATGGGAGGTAGCGTGACATCACATCAGTTCCTCAGCTGCTGGGAATGTATATGGGACACCTCTCTGAGTTTCAGGGCTCTGAGCAGCTCAGAAAACTTCTGATCTCAATGCAAATACTTCTATTTCTATACCAAAGATTAGAATTTCTTTGGAAGCTATTGAGCAGCTTCCACCCCATCACTATTCTTCATTTATCTGCTTCCTCTATGCCAAGTTTATCATCATTGATGGTTTCTGATTTATGATGACTTATGATTTTTCAACTTTATGATGCTACAACAGTTGTACACATTCAGTACAAAACACACCTTGAATTTTGAGTTTTGATCTTTCCTCTTGCTAGTGATAAGTGGCAGGATATTCTCTGGACGCTGGGCAGTGGCAGCAAACTGCAGCTCACAGCCAGCCACATGATCTCCCTGTGTCTCAGTTCCAGCCCAACTCAGTCATGATCACTGGCAGTATAGCCAGCCCAGGGTCCCATCCAATGAGCTATTCCAGAGACCTAGAGGAAGCCAGATCCATCAGCACACTTGGTAATGGGTCCATAGTCAGTGAACATCACGGGGACCATTATCTCAGCACCTGCCCCACAGATCAAACTCCTAGAGACACAACAATCCCCTCGGGCACAAGATAGCACCTGTACCCCTAGAGACCCTGGGAATAGGCCTGCCAACTATGGTCTCCTGTCACCACATGACCTGGATCATACCCCACTCAATTGTGATCCTATGGGTGATTCCGTTAGCCCAGAGACTAAAGGGAAACCTGTACTTGCAGAAAACAATCTTTAAAGACTGAGAGAAGGGCATGATCCTTCAAATGCACAGAAACCAATGCAAGGCTACATGCATAATGAAAAATCACACAACCATGAGACCACCAAAAGAAACTCAAAACTCCAATCACTGACTACAAAGAAATGGAAATAAACAAATTAACCAAAAAAGAATTCAAAATAAATATCTTAAAGAAGCTCAATGAAATGCAAGATGACACAGATAAATGACTAAATAAAATCAGGAAAACAATGAATTAACAAAATTAGAAGTTTAATAAAAAAGCTGATATCATAAATAGGAAAAAATACAGAAACCCTGAAGCTGGAGAATATAATGGCAGATCCATCAGCACAGAAAAATTATTTAATTATTGAACAGAAAAATTCAATAGAGAGTTTCAATAGTAGACTCATCGTGCTGCCAGATGGTAACCGAACCATAAAACAGCTGGAAGACAGTAGAGGGGACTCTCCACAACACCTGGAAGACAGTAGAGGGGAATCCTGCACAACATCGGCTTAGGCAAGCATTCCATTTCTTATCTCTCTTCTTCTCTTTCCAACAAAAGGACAGGCAAAGGGGATGCATTGAGAGCTAAAAAGGTCTGCAGTTTGCAAACCCTAGGTCTGATAAGGGCTAACAGACACACAGGGAACTCCAACAACTCAACAGCAAGAGAAATAAACCAACTGAAAAATAAGCAAAGACCCTAAACAGACTGTTCTCAAAAGAAGACATACAGATGGTCAACAGATAGATGTGAAAAAAAATGTTTATCATCACTAATAATCAGGGACATGCAGAGAAAAATCACAGTGAGATATCACCTCACACGTTGGCTTGGCTGCTATCAAAAAGACAAAACATATTGGTGGGGTGTGGCTGGGCAGGATCTCTTGTGTGCAGTTTGGTGAATGTAAATTAATATAACCATTATTGAAAATGGTATGGGGGTTCCTCAGAACACTAGAGGTAGAATTGCCATAGGACCCAACAATCCCTCTTCTGGTTATATGTTTATTCACAATAGCTAAGATAGGGAAGCAATCTGAGTGTCCGTCAGCAGATCAAGAAAATGTAGAGAATAAAGATACACAGTTGAAACCTGTTCCCTGTGATGTGGATGAATGTACAGACACTATGCTGAATGAAATAAGCCAGACCAAAGACAAATTCTGCATGGTCTCATTTATGTGAGGATTCCAAAGAGTTGAACTCACATAAGTAGAGAGTAGAGGCTGGAGCTGGGCAGTGGGTGTGGACAGGGAGAAGGTAGATTCTGACCAAGGGAACAAGGTGGCCTAAGGCTGTAGTGGTCTAGTGCACAGAGTGACTGTAACAAACAGAAACACACTGTGTATTTCAAATTGTTAAAAGAGTAGGTTTAAAACATTTTTACCACAATAAAATAAGTATGTGGGGTGACAGATATATTAATTGGTCTGATTTAATCAGTCCACACTGTAAATATATGTCAAAGCATTACATTGTTCCCTATAAATACACATAATTATATTTGTTAATTAAAAGTAAAAATGATCTTTAAAAGTATAGAAAACAAGGGCCCACAACTGATGTGTGACACTGGACTGTGAGGAAATCCTCATTGCAAAGCAGGGGACACCAGGTAGTTGTTTTGACAAGTCCTGCTGGGGCTATGACATCCATCCATGTGGGAAAGACTTGAAGGCTGATTCCCGCTTTACATGTCAAAACCCAGTTCTAGGGGGAGGCTTGATGCCAAGGTGACAGATAAAATAGTAACCCTCCACAAAAGGACACTCTTCCCTCAAAGAGCAAGCACTGAGCAACTCCAGAGAGGTGGGAGAGACTGAAGCCCACAGGCGTGCTCCTCTTGAGAAGAATGCAAAACTACTTTTTAAAAACACTGGTATTTTTTAAAATCAATGCTCCATGTAATTCTGGTATTTTTTCCCCCAAGAACTTAAAAATACCCATTATAGTACTTGATGTTCTAGAATAATCCCAGTCAGATTCAGTTGAGTCTGTCTGCTAATCCCTGGCTGGCAGCTTCAAGAACCTGTGCTTCTTTCTGTGATGGCGGGGGGGGGGGCACTTGAGGAGGGGGTAAGAGGGGAAAGAATTAAAAATGGTGTCTGTTCCTTAGGTGGGCCTGAAGACAAAGTAGTTTTCTTAAAAGTACTTGGTAGGACTTGAGGCATGAACAGTGATGTTTCTGGAACACGGTGATGGTGAATGCCCTCTCCCACTTCAGCTAGACATCCAGCATGGCCAGATCACAAGGGTCTGGGGCATTTGGTAAGCCAAGGGGCTGGAGGCTGTGTGACTTCGAAGGAAGCCTTCTCCTGGCTGGCAGGGTCACAGTGGAATATGAAAGGACAATGTTGGATGGAGTGTGCCTTTGCCCTGCCATGATGGGAACAGTGCTGAGAACAGAACTTTTGGATTTTTTTTAAATTTTTTAATTTTTATGTGGTGCTGAGGATCGAACCCAGTGCCTCATGCATGGTAGGTGAGCACTCTACCTCTGAGCCACAGCCCAGACCCTTTTGGATTATTGACGGAAATTTAGCTTCATTTGTATCCAGAGGCTGGTGGGACCCTGAGACATCTGGAGTACTTGATATCAACATGATTTTCATGGCCCTTTATTTTAAACTGAAGAAAGGGAATTGGATCATAATATAGAACACCTTTCCTTGTTTTACATGATGAGGAAATGATATACTGTAAGCCAGTCTGTTTTCTAGATAACCAAAACGGTCTTTTAGATTTGGAATGTTGTAATCTTTCTAATGGAGGAGTGAGGTGAGAGGGGAAAGAATTAAAAATGGTGTCTGTTCCTTAGGTTTTTTAATTTAATTTTTTAATTTTTATGGAGGGTCTACCAAAATACACTGTGTGCTGTTTCACTAACTTCATTAGTAAAGGGGAAAAATGATTTTGATCATTCCTGGTGGGTCTCCAGGGACCTGAGGCCAGCCTGGCAGCCCCACCGGATGGTCCTGGACTACCACCTGGAGCCACGCCCTGGCTTTGGCCCTTTTACTCTCTTCCATGGTTGTGAATACATTCTTCTTACTTCTCTTAGGGAGGTGATTCCTTGGCGTCTACATTACCCTCATCACACTTTTAATTGGACATTTTATCTGCTTTGGATTTAGTAATCATGTGACTCTTGTGAAAATCCTAGTTAAAAAAAGTATAACAAGCAAACAAAAAAAAATCCAGGGGTTTAGCTTTTAATTTATTTTTTGGGGGGAGTGGTGCTGGGGATTGAACCCAAGGCTTTGTACATGTAAGGCAAACACTCTAGCAACTGAGCTATATCCCCAGCCAGGGTTTTAACTTTTGGCAGAGAGTTGGCAGGGTTTGCCTAGGAGTGAAGTGCAAATTTTTAAGTTTTGTTTTTTTTAATCTACCTGGAAGTATTTAAACTCAAGTTTTGGGCATAGTGGTACACAACTATAATCCCAGCAACTCAGGAGTCTGAGGCAGGAGGTTTGAAAGTTTGAGGTCAGCCTCAGCAACTTAGCAAGACCTTATCTCAAAATAAAAAATAAAAAAGGATCAGGAATGTAGCCCAGGGTAAAGTGCCCCTGGGTTCAATCCCCAGTACAAACAACATCAATAACAGCAACAAAACTTGACTTTTGGTCTTGGCTGTACCTTAGATAGAAGCTACAGGATGGGGGACTTCAGAGACACAGTTTTTTGTATACATATAATTGGGATGCTATGAAGAGGGGAAGAGATGGTTGGATCTATACACATCACTCCCATAAACATTAGCCTATTCATTTTACAGAAATTGTAGTTAATATTCTGAATTAATTAGATTGTATAATCAGTTTCAAAAGCATAATGCAGTGGTGTATAAAATTTAATAATGCATAAAACTTGTTATGGAAATTTAAAGTTTTAGGGCCTAGATGGAATTCAAACATGAATTTTGTATGAAGAAATGAAACAAAATAGTTTTGTTAGAATAATTTGCTTTATTACAAAGGAAAATGTCTACAGCATCATTTAAATACTGTATTTAAATACTGTATTTAAATACTGTATTTAAAGCCTGCATGTGTAATCTTTGTTGCGAATAAACATCTTCAATTTCTAGTATTATATCATCCAATTCCAGGAAAACATTATCATAATGTGAAATAGATGAGAAAGTAAATAGCAATCAGAACTCTCTGGCAATGACAAGGACTGGACTTTCCCTTTCCTAGGTTGGGGCAGCTGCCTGCGGGACGCAAGCTAATGCAAGTGGTACTGCGTTGAGATTTCAGTCCTAGCGACTCAGGCAAGTTACCGATTCTCTGAACTTCAGTCCCTCAGACCACCATGCAGTGAAATGATCCTTCTGGCCCAAGGATGGCTAAAAGTGAAGTGAAAGTGTTACATTCACCATCTCCTCCCGCTATATTCCCTCTACTAACACCTGCTGGTCCTTCTTCTAGCCATGACGCTTTTCTTGTGCATTTTCTTTGTGAGGGGACCATCAGCCACCCGATCAGAAAGCTAGTGGTGGTCCAAGGGTTCTGTTTACTAGCTCTTATCTACTCCTCACCTGCACTGATGTAAGTTAGGAGTCAAAGGCACCTGCTCTGAGCTCCCCTGACAGCATGTACTTTGTTCATAGTGTGTACTTCATCCATCCTGGTGACTACCAGTAGACTACAATGGTCTTGGGGAGAGGTCTTGCAGTTTTTCTCTCTGGAAAGAAAAGAACAAAATCCCATAACTAGCCCCCTGCTACTTTTGGTTTGTCCTGCTAGTCCCTCTCCCACAAGCACTGCAATCCCATTTGTCAGAATAGGCAGAGTTCCCCCTTTTGTGTGTTCAACTCTGTCAAAGGGGAATCAGAGCTCCCCTGTCCTCCTGGAAATGTCAAAGGAGACCTTGTGGACAGGCTGAAATCCATCAGGTGTGCCCCAGTACAGGAACTATCTAGCACGTCCTGACGAAGTACCACAAAACAGAGGTGCCTGTTTCGTCTAGTCACAACACACAAGGTGCTACCTATTTTTAATATCATCCCTGCAACTAGAGCTACTTCTCCATAGGACTCCACAGATGAAGTCTTATGGGACTCTGAGCTGGTAGTTAGCCTCAGGACAGACATGAAGCTTGAATCCTAGTCACTTATTTTTTTGAGAGACCAAAATGGACTCGGAGACATGGTCAAGTTGGCAGCACCAGAATCACCTGGAGCAGTTTTTCTCCCAGCACATTCCTCTAGTCTTCAAGAGCACACACTTTCCATTTCTTTCCCTGCCAGATATGTCCAGACATGTCTGGACACTAGTGGTACACACAGTACAAGCTCAATCTGGACACACTGATTTGATTATAATGATAGGGGATGGGTACCATGGTTAATTTGTAGTTTTGGTGAAGTAATAACTGTAGGTATAATTTCTTTTGTATTATTAACTTCTATGCTTGTGATTTTACTGATCTCTCTTTATAATGGGCAACTTTTATTTTATATTTCTTTAGGTAGGTTGTTAGTTTCATATAATTCAAAATTGTTAGAGTTTCATGATGCTTCAGTTTTTTGTTACAATGCATTTTTATTCCTTTTTGCCTTTAATTGTTTCTTTTCTGACAATTATATTACTGAACTAGCTTTCTTTTAAAAAATTATATATATTTTTATATATAACTATATATAAACTACAACTACCTATACCTACAACTGTATATATATATATAGTTGTAGGTGGACACAATACCTTTATTTTATTTATTTATATGTGGTGGTGAGGATCAAACCCAGGGCCTCACACATGCTAGACAAGCGCTCTACCACAGACCACAACCCCAGCCCCTGAAATAGCTTTCTTATAAAGGAAATCATTGATGTTTTCTTCTAGAAGTTTTACTTTTATTTTTCATTTTTAAACCACTGGAAACTAATCCTGGTCTAGATTTTAGGTACGAAACCAATTTTAAAATTGGATAAATTGCTTTAATATGAATTGAATATAATTTACTATTTATTAATATTTAATTTTAATAAAATATTTACTATGTGATATTAACATTTACACACATTACTTTTAAATATATATTGTTATCCCTGCATACATATATATGTTTTGAACTCTCTCATTTGCTGTTTCCTAGTTCTGTGGTCACCTCCATTCTACCTCCCAGATCTCAGGATGGAGGTTAGGGGCTTGGGGAGGTGGTTTCACACACTTGCTGTTGCAAGGCTGTGTCTCTGTCCTCCTGCTTGTTCTCCTCTCAACTTCCTGTGAAGCTGCAGCCCCAGGCAGCACTTAGGCAGAGGCTTTACTCAGCCTCTGTTTACAAAGGCTCTTGGGAGTATGCAGTGACACCAGTATCACATTGCACCAGGCTATGTTTATAAATACACCTGTCCACCAAGAGATAACTGGTTGAGTAAACCATGCTGGACACAGGGAATCACACAGAGCCACAGAAAAAGAATGATAAAGATCTCCGTGTCTGGATGAGGAGGAATCTCTTGCAGGTACTGTTAAGTGAAAACATAAGATACAAAGCAGTGTGTAAGGTGCACTAGCTTTTTAAGAAAGGGAGCAAAAGGAGAGTCTATATGTAGATGTACATGTATTTTTCTTATTTTGCAAGAAAAAAGAGTTGCAAGGAGAGGTGTTGGAAGGATACATAACAAGCTAATAAAACGAATTTCCCAAAGAGGAGAGGAAGTGGGGAACATGAAACATGAAACTTCTCTGTACCATAAAATGTTGCAGTTCTGATTTTTATGTAAGATATTTCTATTAAGGGGCTGGGATGTAGCTCAGTGGTAGAGTGATTGCCTAGCATATAGAAGGCCCTAGGTTCAACCCCCAGCATCACTACAATAAAAAATGAATCTATTAAAATAAATGAAATTATAGAGAGAACCTACCAATTACAAAAGATGCGTGTGGTGCAGTGTGTGTGTGAAAGTGAAAGAGAAAGAGATGGGGCAGTGACTGGCATCTTTGTGTTCCTTAGTAGCACAGCACCTGCTCTGAGCTGAAGAGTAGCAGCCCCAAAGCAACAGACCTGTGCATGGTTTGCATTGGTGTGTTCTGCCTAGCTTGTGGAAATTATTATTTCAGACTTCTTCTTTTTAGTTTTCTCTTTATCTATTTTACCCATCATTGCTGTGTATTTGAAGCAGAAGACTATATGGATGTGTGAACCTGTCCTAATGGAAATCACCATTTTAACCTAAATATTGAAAAGCCTTTAAATATCTCTTTTCCTGCATTAAAAAAACAAAAAAAAAACCCACCAGTACACTAAGAATTATTAAACATTTCCCAGTTGATAGAAAATGTTAGAAGGATATTTCTAAATCTTCTCAGAATAAAATACAATATTTCATAGAATTAAAAATATCACTGGTTATAAAATCTTCCATTATTTTATTTACTATTAAAAATACTGCCAAATAGACTATGTCAATTACCTTCTTGTACAACACATGTTGATTTCCGATATCAAAATATGAGAAAAGTGCATCTTAGAGTAGATAAAATATAGGATTATAGATGCTGCTTGAAAGATTATAAGGTTGAATTAAATGTATATTGATTTTAGAATATTACAAAAATCCAAAGAAAATGTTGTGCCTAGAGCAATGCCTGGTACAGGTGACTGATGCTTGTGGATAAATGGAGACTTTTACATGGGATTGGATGGTCACTATAATACAGATGGAATAATGCAAGAAAGTCTGTTTTAAAAGAGATACTAAGCATAGACTATGTCCAGGCCATGTATTATAATATTAAAGATAGAGATTTTTTTAAAATAATGAGGTTAGAGCCCAGTCCTTGCATGGTTTATACCCTAGTAAGAGAGAGAAATGTAGCATCATCTGACAATCAGAGAAGAGATAAGACTAACGCTGCAGATTTAGGAGTCACCTTCAGAGAGAGAAGCTGAAAACAAATAAGCTTGTCTGCCCCATGAACAGAGGGGCAAGAACAGGTCCCTGGAGAGTACTATGTTAGATGGGAAGAAGAGGATCCAGTGAGGAAAATCAAGAAGTGGTTAGAGAGATAAGAGGAGAGACTGGAGAACAATCTGTCATTGAGGACAGAGGCAGAGATGGCTTTAAGAAGGAAGGAACCATCGGCATTGTAAAATTGCTGAGATAGGCCAAGATGAAGAGTGAAGATGTCATCAGATCTGGCAGCTGGGAGGTCATCAGTAACTTCCAGTAAAGTGATTTCAGGAAAATGATTAGAGCAGTTGTCAGACTGTCGTGGGTTGATGAATAAATGCAGGGAGAGTTTATCTGGAAAAAGCTTATGAGGAAGGATAGGAAGCAGCAGGAAAGGAGAAGAAGAGCAGAAATGGAATCAATAAATGCAGAGAAAAAAAGGGGCACCTCAACACCTGGAGACAAAGTGAAGGACTGAACATGCAGGTGCAGGAGGAAGGCAGGGTGGGAGGCAGCTGGGCAGGCACCAAGACAGGGAGCAGGGAAGAAAGGCAGTCTGGCTCAATCCCTAGCTCTGTCCCTTCACATGTTAGAGAAGAACCCTCAGAAAGAAGATTCCAAAAACACTCCTATAGTAAATATGGTGCATTTCTAAGAGTTCTTCTTCTTATGATTTTAATGTAGGCTGATGACATAAGTCCAAAGTTTGATTCTAGGAAAGACTCTTAGGAGGAAACAAAATTTCTAGTGCATGGCTTTATGACAGTTTGGCTTTTAAGAGTATCTACATGTGAAATAGCAAATGGATTTCATGCTGCATGCCAATGCTGATGAGGTGCCAATGGCTGCCTGAAGCTCTGGTTGGAAAGAGTGATGTTTGAGCAAGATTCTAGGCTCAGCCCAAGGAAGGGTTATGGATTAAAGTTGGCCAGGGGCTTTGAAGGTATAGTAAGTAGCAAGAGCAGTGTCATGCATTTGCTGACCCTGAACTAGAGGAGAAAATGGCTATGTACCTATTCAGACAGTTCTCCATAAACGTTATTGAGCTTTCTGAGGAGTACTGAATTATGAAGATTCCCATGTACATTCTCTGAGAAGTAGAAATATTTTACATTGCCCATTAAGGATACAACACAAATTGCAGCACTTAGGTACAGTAAGTAGGTTTGACATCCTTTTATGAACGTTAAGACATGCGACCAGTTCACATTCATTAATAGACAGCTTGTCTACCTGCTTAAGAACTATGGAAAGCTGGGTGCAGTGGTGCATGCCTATAATCCCAGCAGCTCAGGAAGCTGAGACAGGAGGATTGTGAGTTCAAAGCCAGCCTCAGCAACAGCAAGGCACTAAATAACTCAGTGAGACCTGATCTCTGAAGAAAATACAAAAAAATAGGGCTGGGGATGTGGCTCAGTGATTGAGTGCAGGAGTTCCATCCCTGGTATTAAAACAAACAAATAAAATGGAAATATCTGAGATATGTCCAAATCTTCCTTGGAAAAATTTCTGGGTTCACTTTACATTCACAAAAAGGAGATTGAGGTCCCAATACTTCATATCTAAAAAAATGGTCATGACCATTTTATTTTGAAAACTTGTAAAATTTACTTTCTTTAATGATGTATAGCATAAGCATCTTCAAGCAATGAAATTTCTTGGGTGAATCTTCCCATACAGTAATTTATTTTCCCTTCCCTCTCTCTCAGTCTCACATTCAAATACACACACAAACACACACACACACTTTTAAAAACAGTGATACCAAAACATGGTAATGCAAAGCCTTTCTGGCTGCAGAGGAGGCAGAAGGCTTTTCATGTAAGCCAACCCTGAATGCTTCATGGAACATGGCTTGAAAGCCTTTGCTGCAAAATTTAGTGGCTTCCCTAGGCCACTAAACAAATTGTTAAAGTAGAATGTTAATTTTTCTGAACAGGTGAACTGTTGAGGATGTTCATAAAAAATGGTAGGCTTTGTCCCCTGAGGCAATGACAATCATTGAAATACATTTCCTGGAGTGTCTAACAAAAGCATGTGGCAGCAGTGAGTGAAGTTCAGTACAAGGAGGCTACCAGTTCCAATCCCAAGCTTCTCCTGAACCTGTGAAGACCCCATCTGCTTGCTGTTCCTAACATGGTATGAAGATGGCATCTTGAAGATAGCACTGCATACAAAAATGATGCCCAAATTTTGATCTTTGTATCTGCATTCTACACAGCAGGAAAGAGGAAAAAAAGGAAACAAATTTGCTTCTTTTAGGAGATATCCTGGAAAACCCACCCAATAATATAATAGCCAAAAATTAACACAAGGCCATATCTAGCTGCAAGGGAGCCTTGCATGATGCTCATTGGTAAGACAGAGTGAATTATTCACAATGATACAGGAATATCTAGGCAGAATTGACCATCCCTCTTCATTTTGCATGTGTTATGTGTATTCACTTTATGTGTATCACAGTCAAGATGCAGAACTGCACTACCTGCCAAAACCTCTCTTGTGCCTATTCCTTACATTTACACCTTTCCCTGTCTCTACCCACTGGCAACCACTGGTCTGTTTTCCTTCATTATAGTTTTGCTATTTCGTTGACATCATATATAGAATCAGATTATGTAACCTTTTGAGACTGGTTTCTTTCACTCAATATAATGGCTTTGAGATTCATTTAGCTTGTTGAATATACAAACAGGTTATTTCTGTTTGTTGTTGAACAGTATCCCATGATACAAATGTACCAGTTTTATTCATTCATCTTTGAAGGACATTTGGATTATTTCTGATTTTTGGCAATTATAAGAGTTGCTATTTGTGTGCATGTTTTTGTGTGAATGTTAAGTTCTCTTTCATGCATACATTTTTATTTTGAGCTTACACACAGGACGTTAGTGTATTTTCTCCCCACTGTGAACTAAATACACCTCCAGATTTTGCCTGATCCATAGCAAACAGAGTACAACGGTTAAGAGTACTGTTCCTTGCCTATATTTAAATTTCCACTCTGTTATTTAATAGTGATATAACATTAACATAAAAATGGTAATTTTTAATCATATCACCTGAGGCAATGATTATCATTGAAATACATTTCCTGGAGTCTTTTTAAAATGCATGTTGCAGCGCCAAGAGTTCCATTCAGTACAAGGAGGCTACCAGTTTCAATCCCAAGTTTCTCCTCAGCCTGTGAAGACTGTTACTTGACATCTCTATCCCTCAATTCCCCCCTCCTGGAAAACTGGGACGAGCAGAGTTCCTGTCTTCCAGAGAGTCTTGACAACCCTATGCTTGCTGAGGTCAAGGCAGTGTTTCAATATTTTCCTATCCCTACTACCTAGTAAAGTTCATGGCAGAATATAAGACGCTCCTAAAGTTTTTGTAGATTACAAGACTTCAGCAGTTTTAAAAATCCTTATATAACTCTTTAAGTACTATTATGTCTTCGTTTGTGAGCACCTAAGCAGCCCAAGAGTTTCTCTAGGCAGTTTGAAAAATTTTTTCATTAAGATAAACATGAAACAGCCACATAACTATTTTAAACATTTTTATCACAGAAAATTTTCCTTAAAATTCACTCCATGAAGATTTCCTTTTATGGAAATGAAATAGTAAAGACTGAAGAGCACATTCACTAGCTTCAGTGCCTTTCTGACGTCACACTAATTTACTTTCTGAATCAAAGTGTGCAACTAAGATTAAATAGAAGCTATGGATTTCAATAAAGGCCGACGCCCGCTGGCGCTCTACCCCCGCAGGTCTGGCACAGAGCCGGAGGGAGTGGGGCGGTGGGGAGCGCGTCTGCCGCCCTGAGCGACCCTCCTCTCCCACGCCTGCCCCGGGGCATAGAGTTGTCAGAGAATCTCGGGTTTAGGTGATTTAGGACAGTTGGCCCGGGAAGGGCAGATCACTTTTCCTGTTTACAGGAAACGGGGGTCGTGATGGTTGGTCCTTCCCGGGTAAACTGTTCAGACAATCCACGTTTTCTTCCTGTGTGTGTGTGTGTGTGTTTGTGTGTGTGTGTGTGTGTGAGAGAGAGAGAGAGAGAGAGAGTGTGTGTGTGGGCTCTTAAGGTGAGTGTTCAGGGAATGGTATTTAACATCAAACCCTCCATCACAGTAGGTCACTGAAGAGTGGTGGTAGCCAGATACTTTGTGGGACAGTAGTCTTTAGTTTAACTTGTAACAAAATCTTAAGATTTGATCGGCTAAAGGATTAAAAGCAAGCTAACTTAAAATAACTCGTGCTCTCCATCCCGCCCCCCTTCCAGTAGGTAGGCCCTGAATGCATCAGGGAGGAAATAACTAGTTTTCTGAAGAATATTCAGGTGAATGACCGCCTTAGAGACCTGAAGCAGGAGGTCTGATGAACAAAAAGAGTAATGTGGTTTTATGCCTTAAATAGCATATGTTTTGCACCCGATTCCCAACATGTGGTCAGACTGATGATGTCATTGGACAGAGGACAATGTGCAGTTACTTTGATTTATTGTCCTGAGGTGAAGTGTAGCAATGAAGCCCCCTCATAGGGAAACCATTTATCTTGGGATAGTTTCCTTTATAGCTGCAATTTAACCGCTACTGAGGCTGTAGATAGTTTATCCGGGATGATAAAATACACATTGCATTTTACAAATTTCAGGTAACACATTAAGTTTCATTATTAAGATATTTTTAATGTAGAAAAAGTATGGGTGTTGTTAACTAGCCTTATACTGTGATTAGCTTTCCATGCTATAGTAAAAATTCATTTCTTCTCAAGAGAAGAGCATGGATTTTAAATAAGGATAATTATAAAAGTGTTTCATATACATGCTATTTCAGATGGGTTTGTTGTGCTTCCTCAAATTTTTATAAGAAGCTGTGTTTCTTAATCAGCGTAATGTCCAGATTTAGGGAGGTGCCATTTATTTTAGAGCCTATTTGAATGCATTGAGCTGAATTCAAGAGAATGAGAGCAGTATATTGTTTTAGGTTGAAGTTAGTGTTTAAAATAAGGTGGACTACCTACAGGAAAGTATGTGCTTTAAAATTTTTAAAAACGTAATTAGAATTATTTTTGAATTTCTCTTAATTAGTCTGGATAAATTTGAGCCTTTTGTTTTGATTGATGATTTTTTAAATAGTTCTATTGCAAGGTAATGGTTCCACTTTATGATTTTTATGTATTAGTAGATTCTCAGGCATTTTTCATCATGTTTTTAACTAGTGTGTCTTATGGTAATGACTAAAACTGCTGTGGGAATGTCATCAAATTGCTGTGCTTTATTCCTCACCCTGCTTGTGGGCCAAGTGTGGTAGGGTATTTTGGTTGCTGGTGAACCCTTCCGAGCTCCTGCATGGCTGCCTGGCTTCTTTTACAGGCATCTAGAGTGCGTCTCACCAGAGAGCCCACTCGTGATTCTTTGTCAGCTTGCCCCCCTTGTTAACTGTAATGGTGCAAATCTTGAGCATTTGTATGACAGCTGATCAAATGTAGTTAATTTCTAAAGGACTGTCCTGCTTCCAAGCTACTAAAAGTACTTTTTAACCTCTTTCCCCAAAATAACTTTTTAAATTTCTTTCATTTTGTCATAGTCAAAAACACCATTAGTCAGGGAAAACACAAACTGTGGCTGTTACTTAGGTGTAAATGATGTTGTGTTCAGTCACAGTTTTGTTATTCTCTGCATCAGTGTATAGCAAAGAGCAGAAGAAATAAGATGTACTCATTACTGCCTAGGTTGAAGTAATTGTTAATATGTCACTCATCTGGTTAGTGGCTTTTGGAATAATTTCAGGGTTCAGAGTGTCAAATTACTCTCATCAAGCCTCCAAAGATATTTAAGAGAACCTTGAATATCTTAGGTTGGTAGTTCTAAAATGATAAAACTAGATTTTTAAAATTTTTTAAATAAGTTTGTTGTTAAAAAAAAGAAGGAGTTGAAATGTTTCTTGAATCTGTATTGCTTGATTTTGAATCTAGTTGTGTTTTAAAATTGACCACTCACTGTTTTTTTTGTTTTGTTTTTATATTGAAAACCAACAGCCCTACGTTTTGCATTTTAGTCTTCTTTTAAGCACTACTAAAAATAATGGTGTGCAACTGCCTTAACTTGCGTTTACACATCAGTGCTGGTTCAGTGACATGGTTTTGTTGATTAGTATAAAGTTGTGTTTCTCCTAAAGGAGGTTCTGCTTTTAGAATTATTCAGATAATTATTGTTTACAGAACAAAACAGGTCATGGACAAAACCTGCCCCTTCCTTGTCACCATGTTCTTGTTTTCCATATCTTCTTCAATGCCAAATGCTTGAGCAGGCATTTATTCCTTCGAGGAAATCTAATCTTAGGGTTAGTGTTAAAAGTTGTGGATTTCATTCAGTAACACATCTACTTTGAGTTTTTGTATCCTTTGTGAATGGATATTTCCCTTTTGGGGGAGAGACCCTTTGGGCCAGAATTTTGCTTAATTTTTGTCTTTGTTATGTTGCCTAAATAGTAGAAATGTCTTTGGGGGTGGTTAAAAGAGTTGATAATTAAAGTTCACAAAGGATAGTAGATTCCTTATATATTTTTTTGAGAAAAGAAATATACTGTTTATTATTCATCTGAAATATCAGGTGCACTTTTAAAAATTTAAACTCTCTAAACATCTCAATAGCATCTTACCAATTTGGTGGCAGCAAAAGAAACACTAACAAAGACAAATATTTTGAAAAACATTTACAAAAATACATTGCACAAAGTCCTATCTGCATCTTTAAAAATAAATTAATATTCAAATGTCTCCTCCCCAACTCCCAAATTTAGTTTTATATAGGAAATTTGACTTATGTATATAACCTATAATATAGGAAACATCTGTACACATTTCACCCAACCAAGCTGCACAGGAGTAGTTTCCTTATATATTTTTGCACATTGCTTTTTATAATCTTTATGAATAAAGATGACTGAGTAACTGAAGTTTTAAATTGATTTTATTTTGTGCTGAAGTATTTCTGTGTTCTAGACTGACAATGAGCTCTTACACACTCTTGATCAGTAATAGCAATGGCAACAAAAATAGCGTGTGGAGCCATTGCCTGGCTTACTGATCTATTCACAGTGTAGAAGTTGGAATATGAAAATTTTCTTTCGTTTCACAAGTTGTGGTTTGAAGAAGCTCTTAATATGCAGTGTGTGTAGTTGACAAGGTTCTGTGTGTTTCACTGTAGGATGTTAATTCATTGAGTGAGAGGATATCTTACAGAGCTTTTCTGTGGGGCCTTCCCCTGTTTAAGCAGACAAAAGTTTTCAGTTTTGCTCAAATTTTGCTGACAGGACTAGTAATTGAGCAGAAGAAGAATCAGCAAACTAGTTTTGCTTGTCTTTTGAAGTTCTGTCCAGGAAACTGGATATTTAGAGAGGATACATTATATTAATTGAAAAAATGTGAAAAGTATAAAACTAAGCTTAATATGAGTGTTTGTGTCAGCTTTATATAGCCTGCAGTACTGAAAATCATATCAAGTACAGTTTAATTTGTCACATAATTCATAATTCTCTGTAACTTTATTGTGTCTTAGGTTAGAACTGTAGAAATAGTGTATAAAATTAAATGAATGAAATAACAAATTATGGTAGGATTTATTTTTCCCCCTAGTGAGCATTGTCTGTGCAATAAAAAATATAAACTGGAATGGCTGGGAAGGAAATGTGTTACATGTTTTCAGACGCATTTGCTTTAACATGTGATGTGGTCTAAGTATTGGAGTTGTACTGATGGCTGTGTGCATGCACTGAAAAAGTGACTTGGGTGTCTTCATGTTTAGTGCAGTTATTTTAATGGTCTGCTTAATGAAAAAAAAGTTGCTTCTTTTTGCTGATTTATACTGCAACAAGGTGTTATCTTTAAAAAATAGGTGTCTTAAATAATTTTTAGCTTAAAAAATGACCTGCTGTATATCTGGTCCTGTGTCTGTCATTTTGGGGATAACAAGTAAATATAAGACTGTGAAGAGATTAGTTTATTTATTTAAGCAAGGGAAATTTTAAAACAATGCATATATTGCATATTAAAACATGTGGAAGTGAAAATCAGAGAAGAAATGGGGCATGTCCGAGTTGGAATCAACCAGAGCATCCATAGTAGCCTGTTATGGCCTGAAGGCAGTGTAGATAGAATCTGTTGTAAAGCTTTGCTTCACCCAGCACCGTGTTCTTACCCTGGTGTGGTAACTGACCTGCCGACCTGCCTTCATTGCTGAACTGTTCTAACAGATAAGAACACAGGACTTTGGGTTGGCTCCCACCTCCCTCCCTCTCCTCTCCCTTTTTCTTGTGTGGAGAGCCTAGTGTCTCCATGGAGCCACACAGGTGGGCCCTGCTGACTCTCCAGCCTCCATCTCTCCCTTTCCTACATTCCTGCTGCTCAGAGTGGCCTTATGTAGAAGGTGAGACTTGAGCTGAGCAAAATGAATTTAGAGGAGTGGGAAAATGGAAGGTTGCTGCAGAGAGACTGTGCTCAGAGGCCAGCAGGTGCTGTCCCTGCAGGGGTGCTGCAGAGTCCTGAAATAAAGCCTGGGGAGATAGAAGTGGTGTGTTAGGATTAACGAGGGGTCTCTGGGAGCCACATGTGGGTTACAAGTGCTGCCAAGGATGCAGACATCATGGAACAGCAACAGGATCACTGACACTCTGTAAGGGCTGTGAGGAGACTGTCCAATTACATGACTTGGAAGAACAGCATTTTGTCATAGGAACTGTTTTATTTCTGACCACTGGGTTTGTTTTTAGTCTTGTAGACATAGAATTGTCTAATTGACTTTGTTTCTTTTTCAAATCAAATACAGTATTTAGGCCAAATTTTTCACCTGAAAGGAAGCTAATCCACATGCAGTTGTGGTATACATTTTTCTGAGACTCATTCCCAGTTCCATTTTAGGATCTTACATTTGTTTTGTATTTCTTTTATTGCTTCCATCTTTAAACTCTTGTTATTTTGTGTTTTATTGGGGCTAACTTACCTCTTTTCTGAGCAAGAGAACTATAAATAAAATTACCATAACTGTGACATAATGATAATGTCTGTATTTTTATAGTGCCCTAAAATTTATGACAGCACTCATTTTACATTATCTCAGTTAGACTTTTCAGGCAAGCATTATTATGCCCATTTTAGAGTGGAGTAAAATAATGTTCAGATTAAGTGACTTTCCCAAGATCTTATCCTGTAATAAGCACTAAGTATATTGGGAAGTAATTAGCCAGGCTTTTGGACTAGCTGTTACCTGGGCTGTATATTGGAGAGTGGAGGAAGGCAGGTTGGGGCATTTCTGTACAGAGCACTGAGTACCCTGCCCTGGTGGAAGAGTTTGCTTTCATTTGCTAGGCAGTAGGGAGTGTTGAAGTCTTTTGTTTTTGTTCTGGACAATGCTGTGACCAGAGCACATATTTTAAAGTGTTTAACAGCTAGTTAGAGACAAAGAAAATATTAAAGCTTTGGTTATCCAGAGAAGAATAGTGCTGTGAACAGATAGTTGTAAGGAAGTTGGGAAAGAGTGCTTTTTGGGGAGCAAGGTAGGAATTTCGTTTTAAATGTGTTGCTTGAGACATGATTGGATGGCTCTTACTAGGTATTAAGTTCCTTGTGAAAATTGAAAATTTTTTAGTAAATTAAATGTGTTAAGCATATGAGTACTAGCTAGGGAGATATGTGTTCATGCTGCTGCTGCTGTGTGGACTGAGCATTTTAATAAGTTCTAGACATCTTATTTTGACTCTGGTATTGACTTCTACAGTTATTTTCCCCAATAATAAGGTGGTCACAATACCAGTGTAGAAGGGATGCTGTGGGGAGTAGCCAACTGATGGTAGAAGCATTTTTAAAGTACCATAATAGTTCTTCTTACATGAGCACAAGAGTAAAATTAGCAGTTTTATTACTTGTGTTGCTGTAGAAGCTTAGAGGCTGGTGGAGCTTATACATTTCTGCTTGCAGCCTGGGGAAAGGGGTGCACCCTCTTAGTGCTTTTCTGAAAACTGTGCAGTGTAAGCATTGCTTTGAAACAAATACAAACTCATCCTTGAGTTCAGGCTTTTCCTGCATTTTTAACCTTTTACTGCTTCTCTTATGGAACACAGCTCAATGATTCTGCTAAGGAAATCCCATCATGGACCCACCTCAAATATAGCATTTCTTTGAGCAGGTTTTATGCTTAGAAGATTCCCTAAAACTTCAAGACCTGTTTCAGGAGGGTGACTGTGCATTATTTTGAGGTTTTCTTGGGTCCTTCTTCCTATGCTCCTCCAAGCTTGTCCCAATATGAGACCTGTGACATGGCAGTATACCCACATTTTGGCCTGGCTGTAATGTTTGGGGGCTCTGCTGTAATGTTTGGGATGTTCTGAGAATCTTTACTTGCACTGACCGCCATCCACCTTCCTGTGGAATGCTGGGTGTAAAAAGGGCACTGGGATTTGAGAGACCTGGGTTCTGTATCATTAATTAGTTGCATAGCTTTGGGACATTTCTCTATGGATTTAAAAAAAAATGCATTTGTAAATTAAGGAGCTTGTCACGCTATTTATTTATTTGTTTATTTTATTTTTGGTGATGCAGGGGATGAACCCAGGGCTTGCTTGCTGCCACCGAACCACATCCCCAGCCCCAGTATCAGACTTCAAGAAAAAGTAGAGCTTTTTTGATTGAAGTCCAGGGTAGGAGCAGGGGCAGTGTCCTTTCTCCACTTTTACATAGTAGTCCTGACCTTCACAAGATCCTGAGGATTCCTGTAGAGCAGGGTTTGAAAACTTTCTTATTTATCTTTTTTTTTGTGGGGGAGATGGTACCAGGGATTGAACTCAGGGGCACTCAACCACTAAGCCACATCCCCATGCTTTTTTATATTTTATTTAGAGATAGGGTCTCACTGAGTTGATTAGCACCTTGCTTTTGCTGAGGCTGACTTTGAACTCATGATCCTCCTGACTCAGCCTCCCAAGCTACTGGGATTACAGGTGTATACCACCAGGCTCAGCTTTATTGTTTATCTTAAGGTACCTATTTATCCACATTCTATCTCTGCAAATAGCCAATTTTTTCAAGCCTGGATCCTGTCCTAACTCTGAATTTACTTCATTTGTGTTCATTTAGCTAATTCAGCATTTCATTATACATAGCCTTATTTTCTTCTCTGGTTAATTATATAAGTAAATCTTGTCTCAAGAACCTTGAGAGCAGAAACCTGCTTCTAGAGACAGAATAGGCATTTAGGGTTAGGGTTAGGTTGGGTTAGGGTTAGGGTTAGGGTTAGGGTTAGGGTAGTTAGGGTTAGGGTCGTTAGGGTTAGGGTTGTTAGGGTTAGGGTTGTTAGGGTGAGGGTGAGGGTTGTTAGGGTTAGGGTTGTTAGGGTTAGGGTTAGGGTTGTTAGGGTGAGGGTGAGGGTTGTTAGTGTTAGGGTTGTTAGGGTTAGAGTTGGGGTTGGGGTTGGGGTTGGGGTGGTTAGGGTTAGGGGGTTAGGGTTTAGGGTTGGGGTTGGGGTTAGGGTTTGGGGTTTAGGGTTAGGATTAGGATTAGGGTGAGGGTAGGATTTAGGGTTTAGGGTTAGGGGTTGGTGTTAGGGTTAGGGTTTAGGGTTTTGGGTTAGTGTTGGGGGTTAGGGTTAGGTTTAGGTTTAGGGTTAGGGTTAGGGTTAACATGTATTATGATTTTATTCCTTTTTATTGGTGAATTTACAGTATTACATTGTATGGCTGTCTCATGTTTTATGTGCCTATTGACTCATTAGTTGGTTGACATTTGAATTTTGGTTATTATCAATAAAACTTCATTGAGCATTCATGTCAATATTTTATGTGGACATATTCTTCATTTCTCTTGAATAAATACCTATAAGTAGAATTGCTGAGTCATATGTTCATTTTGTAACTTTTTACAGTAGCTGTCAAATTTTCCAAATTGGGTGTACCATTTTATATCTCTACCAGCAGTATGAAGGGGTTTTCTGTTTCTCTGTATAGCAGCATTTATTATTATTTTTTTTGATTGTAGCCATTATCAGTATACTTAACTATAGGTTTAATTTACATTTTTCTAATGTCTAATAATGTTGAATGTCTTTTCATATGCTTATTTTTCCCTCTGTAAATCTTGTTTGTGAAATGTCTGTTCAAATCTTTTACCTATTTTTTAAATTGAATTACCTCTTAGCTATTGAGTTGTAGGTGTTCTTTACATTTATGTTGTGCTGAGGATCGAACCCAGTGCCTTGTGCAGGCTAGGTGAGCACTCTACCACTGAGCCACAACCCCAGCCCTGATTATTAGTATTTAAACAGGAGTTGAAAGCTATATATTTTTTTTCCTGACAAGAATCCTGCTTAGGGGCTGGGGCTGGAGCTTGGGCTTATTGGTAGAGTACTTGCCTAGCATGTGCAAGGCACTGGGTTCCATCCTCAGCACCACATAAAATAAATACATAAAATAAAAGGTATTGGTTCCAACTACAACTAAAAAAATAACAAAACAAAACTATTTAAAGAAAAAAAAAGAATCCTGCTTAGATTGATAGCCACACTTAGCAAATTATATGTAGAAATATTCAAATAAAGAAACTATTACACTGTAACTTCCCTGAACTCAGGGATGTATAGTTGACATTGCTAAGGGTGTATAGACCATGAATTCCTTTAAGAGTCCACATAGGTCAGCAAGAGTTTAAAAAAAAGAAAGCAAATCCAGAAAAAGGACAATGGGCCATATTTATTTGTACCTTCTCCTGCATAAGAATTCATAAAACTGTGAGACTGTGAGTAAGTGAATGACATTTTAGGAAAATATATTGTATGGTTTCCAGCTTTGGAAGCAATTAAGTAAATGGATGAAAATTTGACTAAGTAACATGGTGGAGCTATCTTAGCAAATGTTAAGATTTTTTGTAATAATTTCTTGCTTAATGATAAAGGATGCAGCCTTTTCATAAAGAGGATAGAGACCATTGAGAATACTACTTGATCTTTAAGGATATGATTGCATAGAGTAGAACTCCTATCTAGTACTTGTTTTTTGGAACTGTGATGAACTCTATTTTTTAATTGCCTTTTTCTAGCTAGCACTTGCTGCCATTCCTACTCCTATACCTCAACCAAAATAGCAATCTTATTTTCAAAATCTTTTGCTAGCTTTTTTCTTGCATTTTTTAGCATATACCATAAAACTCACTATTTTAATGTATACAGTGAAGTGGTCTTTCATGTATTCGCAGTGTGTTATAACCATCACTATTGTAATTCCTAAAAATTTCTCCTACTCCCAGAAGAAACTTCATACCTGGTGTCAATCATTCTAAATTTCTCCATATCCTGGCAACCACTCATCTGCTTTCTTTCTCTATGAATTTACCTTTCCTGGACATTTCATGTAAATGGAATCATATAACATGACCATTTACATCTGACTTCTTTTATATAGCATAATCTTTTTGAAGTTCATTCATACTGTAGCTAGCATATTATCTGAGTTTCATTCCTCTTTATGACTGAATAATATTCTACTGAATATATGTACCACGTTTTGTTCATCCATTAATTGATGGACATTTTGGTTGTATGACTTTTTGATTATTACAAATAATGCTGCTATAAACATTTGTGTACATGTGCTTTGTGCGAACATTTATTTTTAGTTTTTTGGATATATCCATCTAGGAGTTGATGGAGCATACAGTTCCTCTGTATTTAACTATATTAAACTTTTCCACAACGGCTGGCACCAATTTACATTCCCATCAGCAATGCATGAGGGTTCCAGTTTTTTCCGTACTCTCCCTACGCCTATTATTTTCTTCATCTCTTTTTTTTAAATTATATCCATCTGCATGGGTGCTAAGTAATTATTTTATGATTCTGATATGCATTTCCCTGATGTCTAATGATACTGAATATCTTTTCATGTGTTTATTGGCCATTTTTATATCTTGTTTAGAAACATGTCTAATCAAATACTGTGTCTAAAATTGGTCTTTTTTTCCCCTCTTTCTTCATAAGAGTAAATTTTTGCCTTTTACTGTCTCAGAAATAGCTTTGGATCTTCACTGTTGAGCTTGAACTAGCATCATAAATTCATCCTGGAAAACTCACTCAAGGCCTACCTGCCATTTTTAGATATGATGATAACTGGGCAAGCAGTATTTTCTGTTTTTGATTGGTGGACGGCTTTTCTTTATTTTCCATTAAAAATGTTTCAAAAGCATATTTTGATGGAGTTATTGTCATGGCTGTAATTTGGATTTGGGCAAATCTTATTGGGAAATTAATTATGATAGAATGATAACGTATCTATGGTTGATACTCTTATTGGTGCTCACTGGAAGTGTTAAAGTAGAATCTAGAAAACTATTTATTGGTTGTTTATAGAAGAAATTAGTGCATAATAAAGAAAGTTGAATTATGTGCTTTTTGAGATTCTTTGCAGCTCTAAGATTCTGAAATTTGTCCCAGTGAAATGGTATGAAAAGTATCTTATTGCATCATTATTTTGTACAAACTTTTTTTTTGTAAAAAGTTTGATTCTCAGGATAATGTAGATTTGCCTTGAAAATGTGGAATTACTTCAAAAACAGAACGAAGTATTATGTACTTTATTGTTTTTAAGAGATTTAATTTGTTTTACTTTGTTGCAGTTGAGATAGTTTGCTTTCAGTTCTTAAAAAAAAATGTTTTCTTACAGATTAGCAAGACATCTACAAAAAGAGGCCCAAGCTCAACACAACAATTCTGAATTCACAGAAGAGCAAAAGGTACCATCAAATAATATCTAGATATATTCAATTCCAAATGAAATTGCTCTTGAGTCCATTAAGCAGAAAAATAAACAAAAAACTGTTATATTTAAGTAAAAAAATCAGATTGATCATGCTTTGCCTAACATTAAGTGAACATTTATACAGATATATAACTTATCACTTAATGAATTTCTTTTCTTAACTATTTAGGCCTTATTTAACTCTAACGGAAGTCATCCACACTTTAGTTGAAAAGCATGGGTAACCCAAAGACTGGAGTTTGTTCCGAGTCACTTGGAAAAACAGAAGGATTGGGAATAAGTGCATTCCACCTCAATGCTTAACTCTGAATTTTCATAACTCTTTATGTATCACCTCTCAAAGCAAAAAAGAAAACACACACAAAACCCCCAAACCAAAAAACAAATGGAAAAAAATTAGGTCAAGTCAAGAACTTGGCATACAGACCTGTCAGCTAAATAAACATATAAGATTGCAAAATGTTTCACTACTGTTCTTTCTTCCTTGAATTAAAATTTTTGTATGTCAAGTTGATTCCCTGATAGAGATTATGTAAAAGGGGATACTTTAAAGTAACTTATTCTAAAAGAAGAGAAGAAATTGGAGGAAACAACTCCCATTTTCTCATGGCTCAGAGTAAGTAGTGTTAAGTCAATTTTTAATCTTGTAGATAGTGAAAAATATGTGTTAGTCTTTTCTTCATCTCTTTTTTTTGAATAAATTTTATTTTATTTTTATTTATTTTTTATTGGTTGTTCAAAACATTACAAAGCTCTTGACATTTCTTATTTCATACATTAGATTCAAGTGGGTTATGAACTCCCATTTTTACCCCAAATACAGATTGCAGAATCACATTGGTTACACAGCCACAATTTTACATAATGCCCTATTAGTAACTGTTGTATTCTGCTACCTTTCCTATCCTCTACTATCCCCCTTTTCCTCATCTCTTAAGAAAAGGCAGTGTGAAAACCCTGGTGACCTAATTCAGTCTTATTAATACTTTTCTTATTTTGCACAAGGGGAAATGGGAGTAATTTTTTGCATAACTTTTTAATTAAACTTAAGCAAGTTTTTAATCCATAGGCCTGTGTTTATTGATTCTTAGTTACAGGAGTTTGGGGAGAAAAAGCCCCCAGAGGGTTAGCCGTATTTCTTGCCCAAATATATTTATATTTTTAAAATATTTAAAATCTACTTAAAAAATTATGTTACTACAATTTGAAAGGGTGTTTTTCTTTTTTCCTTAGTAAGTGCTAATATCCACAATACATTTAAGAGACTTAGGATGTTAGTCCTGGAAAATAATTATCACAAAGGAAATAGCTGATATGCTTAAGGAAAGGAACAAAGACTATACACTATCCCACTTCTGTAAGATTTGTGAAATCTATCTAGGAACTGATTAGGAAGTGATCAGCTGGCATCATTGAATTAAGACTTAAAATATCTAAATCTTGATGAATAGAATCTTAGATATCCAGGTACATAAATTAATAGTTAATGAAGTATGTTATGAATATGGAAGACAATAAAAAATGTAAAAAAGTTTTAATGTTCCCATATTTTAGTCACCTGTTTGCCTTCAATTAGTTAGATTTCTCCAGCATTTGTTGCTCAGGAGTAGAACCTGTGAGCCACATGGTCTGAGATTAAAGTCTTTTGACCTCCTAAAACATTTTAAAATTACAAAACAAACAGGTTAATATAAAAAATGAACCTTGTTAAGTGATGAGGAAAAAATTAACTTTTTCTTCATTTTCTTTATTATTCTGAGACTAGAGTTGTTGTTGATAATGCTATTGATTCTTTAATTTATAGCTGTTCAGCTTGTCTTTGGTTATAAAAACCCCCAGATCTTGTACTCCAAAAGATCCAGGAGGCTGCAGGACCTAGGGGAGAGAGCTGAGACCTAGAGTCAGAAGACTTAAGTCTTGCATCCTGGCTTTGGCTCTGGGCCTGGTTTTCCTTATATACGAAATGAGAAATAAGAGAACTCTTAAGTGACTTTAAAAGGTCTTTCCTTCCTAAAACTCCAGTGACCGCTACCTGTGAAATTGTCTGTACCTCCTCCTTTCCTGGAAGCCTGATTTCTGAGGAACATATTATTTATAATACCTGCCCAGGAGGCATTTCTGGCTGCCAGGTGTAACTGCAGACAGAGCTGCAGTCTGTCTATTCCTTGGTCTTGGAGAAGGACCCCAAGTCATTCTGTTATGCTATATAAGGCAAGTTTTATGCATTTAGAGGTTTAAATTTCTGTGAAAATGCAAGTGAAATATTCACAACAGACAGAAACACTCATATTAATGTATAGGCATTATATGATTGTTCCATAAGAAAAAAATTATCAAAGTCTTCAGTTAATTATGATTAGAAAAGAGAGGTCTTCAAGACATGTTCTAGGAAACACTGGCTCTTAAAAATTAATAGATTGTGTCTGTGTCTGTGTGTCTGTGTGTTGTGCTGAGAATGGAACCCAGGTCCTCATGCTAGGAAAACAAGCACTCTGCATATCAGTAAGCTACATCCCCAGCCCAATAGGCATTACTTGCACACAGTTTGTGACTTCTCTGGACTTTTAATATTCTAATCTGTATGTTGGATATTTTAAAGAGTTTGGTTGTACAGTATTTTAAAAATTATTTGCTTTTGAAAAGCTCCCCTCCTTTCTTTACAGAATATTTCATTGGATCTAGTGTTCTAAAGAACATAATACAGGAAATTTTGACACATACTGCATTAAATACTATGCCTATACATAAGCTGGAGAGAAAACTGAATAATATTTTTCTCTTGGGGCTGGGGATGTGGCTCAAGCGGTAGCGCGATTGCCTGGCATGTGTGCCGCCCGGGTTCGATCCTCAGCACCACATACCAACAAAGATGTTGTGTCCGCCGAGAACTAAAAAATGATAAATATTAAAAATTCTCTCTCTCTCTCTCTCTCTCTCTCTCTCTCTCTCTCTCTCTCTCTCTCTCTCCTCACTCTCTCTTTAAAAAAATATATATATATTTTTCTCCAAAAAGGAAAATAGAAAATGCTTTTAACCTTATTCTTTGCAAAAATGTTGTTGTATTTTGAGTTATATTTCTTATGCTTATACTATTTCATGTATTGAGAGCAGTGACAAGTTATATAATTATGCCAACCATTCAGTAGTTAGTGGAACTTTGAAAAATGTTTTTGGTTTTTAAAAACCAATCTTATTACTAAAGTGCTTTCTTTATGAAACTTTTTGCTGTCTAGTTCACAGTGAGCTCTCAAATATATTTGATGAATAAATGTTTTATTGGATCTATTATTGATATTTACTTTATATTTATTAAAATAAATCCTAATTTTTAAGAGAATAACATATTTTTCCAATATTTATTTTATATCTAAAGAATTCTAAAGCAGAACTACTAATCTGTTTAAGCCATATTAATTGGTGATAGAATAAAAACTTCACATTTATTTCCTATTTTTAATATTCTCAAAGATTTCTAGTTAAAACAAGAGTTTATGATTCTTACTTGATCCTCTCTCATGATTAGTTCACTTAGTTTCATTTCAGTTTTCAATAGTTTTGTCATTATAACAAGTGGGTTTAGTGGCCAACAAAAAACTGCCAAAAGCTTTCATTCCATGGAATTCCCTACTTTGGTGTTGTAGATTTTCTCATGTAAGTTTCTGGACAAAATAGAACATCCTATCTCATGACACTTAGAAAGTTTTTCCCTATTTTGAGTCAAACTTGGTGGTAATGAGAATCCCAGAAATATATACTTGTTTTATGTTTTATGGATTCCACCTTTCTACTTCCACTTTCTCTCTACCCCAGTGTTTTCTCTCCCCCAACAGCTAGATGGAAGATGAGTGGCTGCTTTTAAATATTTAAAAGATAAGTCTGGATTAAGTAAGACTGTACTGAATTATGTTTATTTTTAAACTCATTTTATTCATTACATAAATTGAATACATTTTAGCAAAATTAATTTAGCTCATTAATTGTCCATTTTTATTCCATGTTTTCCTTTAACTGATCTTTAGAGCTCTCAATTTTCTTAGCAATGACAAACTAAAGTGGCTAATACTCTAAAAATGATACTGTTTTCTGTTTCTTATCATATTAGGTATGAGCAATTAATTTGAATAAAATGCTAGTGATTTAAGTCTTTCTAAAAATCAAACATTACTTCAGTGCTTGGTTTAATGTACATTAATTAAAGTAGTCAATACTTATACTCTGGCATATGTGAACTTGTGCTTCTTTATTACTTTTCTGAACTGTTCATTTTAAGGAAGGTGACACTGCTTCAGTAGCAAGCACTTGATTTTTGACATCAATAAATTCTACATGTTTTAAAAGTTATTGCCACAGCTGAAATAATAGTGTTTCACTTCTTTTTTAATACTGAAGCTGGGTGTGGTCCCTTAAAATAGTTATGAATAAGGCCGGTTGGTATTTTGCCATAGTTCAGTACATTTATATATAAAAAGCTATTGCCTTTGCTTAACTTAAAGAAATGTTTAAGTGATAATAGTTTGTTAGTGGTCTCTTATTGTTCAGCTACAACATTTTTATCTTAAATATTTGAAGTGTGAAATAAAATGGATTTTAAAGTCAAGAAGGAAAAAAAGCTAACTACTATTTTGAAGATTAGCTCATTGATACATCTCAATACAAGCAAAATTCTTTTATAAATCAGTTTTGAAAGAATATAGTAAGTAAATGGAATTGATGGAAGTGTGTGGTTTTATTGAATATCTTGTGTGTTGTATAGAAGGCATTGATGACTGGGACAAATTACTTAACCTGCCTGTACTTCAGTTTTCACACCTGTAAAATGATCACAGCTAATTCAGAGTTGGGGAGGATTAATTAAATTAATGTTTATCAATCACTTAGGAGAGCCTATAAGTAAGTGCTCATTAGTTATTAATAAGTGGTTAATAATTAATAGTATTTGTTATTAATAAATTATTTGATTATTATATTTATACTTAATTATTTACTAGTTTTGCTGGAGTTGAGTTGTATATTTGAACAATAATGATTGGGGATATTAGACTTTATGTAGAAAAGATTGCTTACTGCTGGTTTCTATACATAGCTATTTAAGAGGATGAATAAACATGAGTATTTTGCAAACTATGTATAAACATAATTTTCAAATGTAATCTCTTCAGATTAAAATTGCATATTTTCTAAGCTTTTATATTGAAATTTTAAAAAGATTATGGAGATAATTAAATATTATTACTTGTGTGTCTGAGAGGCATATCTTGCTCAATAATAGGTTTTTTTGTGAGTTGCTATCCTAGCTGTTTGTTGAAGATACAGTAATTGAAGAGTGTCCACTAGCCTAAGCACCAGGGGCCAGGACAATACTGTTACTTCCCTTTACTCCTCTTTTACCTTTCAAAGAACATTAACCAAACACAAAATCACCAAATCCCCAATTTACTAAACTTTTTGTAAGTCATACAGAAAATACATTCAGAAAAACATGTCAGTTTTTTTCCAAAATATGTCATTTTGTAAGCATTGTAAATGTTGTACACAGTTCTTTGCTTTTATCATCTAGACTTATTCCTAAACACATTTCAGAAATATCTTTTTTGGAAGGACCTAGAAGTCTCAGTGGCATTGTTCAGCTGCCTTCCCTGATAATTTCTTTTATGATTCTCATGAATCTCCCCTTTTCATTTCCACCTTAGCTATTCATATTCTTATTCTGAATATTGTTTAAACAGTTTGAAATAACTTAAATAATTTTTCCTTCAGTTTTTCCCCTTTCCTTTAAATTATGTATGCATTGCATACCTGTATCACAACAGTCAAAGGGTTTTTTGTTTGTTTTTTAGAAAGAGTCTCACTGTGTTGCCCACACCGGCCTTAAACTCTTAGGCTCCTGCCTTAGCCTTCCCAGTAGGTGGTACACATAACTATGCCCAGCTCACAACAGTGTTCTTAAGGGCATGTCAGTTAAAAAAAAAAAAAAGAACAATAAAAACACACTTCTATGTAACTTATTGTTAAAGAAATCCTAGATTCCTCAGCAAGGAGTTTGTGAAAGGTCCATTTCAGAATGACTATGCCCTACTTCACTTTACTTTTCACACCCATCCCTCTGCTTTCAGTTGGGGATTTTAAGTAATTGAACCATGACAATTTTCCAAACTCTTTGATTTGGAAATCCTCCCTAGTCTTTGGGACTGGATTCCTAATATAGATCTTGTTCTTTTCCTTTAGGACATAAAAGGAACTTATTTTGCTGAAGCTTATAGATTGAATGTCTCTCTTTTTAATATAGTGATTTGGTATATGTTTTATCACACATAATAGAACATGAGCATATTAAAAGCAAGGACTGTGCCCTATCACATCTGTTTTATAGCTTATTTTATAAAACAGATTGACTGTAAAATTTGCACTATTCATCACAAATACTAATTTTGTTAATATTGCCTACGTTTTTATACAAGTCAGAATTGAGCTTAAATCAGAATTAAATTAGACCATTGTGCTATCTTTCAGATATCTTTTAGTAAATTTCAGGCTTTATGAGAAGATTGTTGGAAGGGAAGATGTCAAAACTCCCTTTTCATTGCCCTCCCCCTTTTTAATTTTCTGTTTTCTTTTTTAAAGTTAGTATTTTGTGGCTAGAGTTGTAGCTCAGTGGTAGAGTGCTTGCTTGCCCAGCATGTGTGAGGCACTGGGTTCAATCCTCAGCACCACATAAAAACAAATTAATAAAATAAAGGTATTATGTCCATCTACAGCTAAAAAAAGCTATTTTTAAAAATAAATAGTCAATATTTTAACTTACAGATAACAAAGATAGTACATATAAATGGGGTAACATGTTTTGATACATGTATATATTGTGTTATATTTAAATCCAGTTAACATTTTCTACTCATGTATCATTTCTTATGTTTAAAAACTTACAAATTTTGGTCTTTTTTCTTTTGAAATGTAGGATGCATTTATTTATCCCCCCACCCACCCCTACTGGCTCCAACCTCTGGTAACTACCATTATACTTTTAACTTCTATGAAATCAGATTTTTTGTATTCCACATGAATAAGATTTTGTGGGTCTTGTCTCTGTGCCTGGCTTACTTCATTAATATAATGATCTTGTTCCATCGTGTTGTTGCAAAGGATAGGATTTCTTTATTTTTATGACTGAATAGTATTCCATTGTGTATATATATAACACTTTTTTTATCCACTTATCAGTTGATGGACTCTTAGGTTTCCATTTCTTGGCTAATAAGAATAGTGCTGCTATGAATATGGGAGTGCAGGTGTCTCTGCAGCTTACTGATTTCCTTTCCTTTGGCCATATATCCTGGAGTGGAATTGTTGGATCATATCATAGTTCAATTTTTAATCTTTTGAGGAACCTCCACACTGCTTTCCATAATGGCTATCTTTGTTGCCCTTTAAATCATATCTAGACCTATCACCAAACCAAACTTGATTTAGAATTGGTTGTGGCATATTAGTTTAGAAGAGAATATATACTCATCTCTCTCCCACTTCTCAGCCCTTTGTCTTCTGATTCTCTTCTCTAAAATCTGCAAGGTGCTAGAAAAGGAATAATAATTTATTTAAAGAAGTATAGATCTCTTTTGTAAATTTTTTAAATTGTAGATGGACACTATATCTTTGTTTTATTTTTTTTTTATGTAGTACTGAGGATCGAGCCCAGTGCCTCACACATGTGAGGCAAGTGTTCAACCACTGAGCTAAAATCCCAGTCCCTATAGATCTCTTATAAATAAAAATTCTTGATTTTAGTAACTGATAGTTAAAATTATCTTGGGATTTATAGCATTTTTTTCCCTACAGAAAACCATAGGCAAAATTGCAACATGCTTGGAGTTGCGAAGTGCAGCTTTACAGGTAAATGGATTTTTTAAAATGAATTATTCTAAATTGTTCTGATAAGATATTAGACATTCATGCCCAAAGCAATATTATCTCAGAAGGGTTTTATAACAATTGGAATTGATCAGTTGAACTCACACTTAAATGATTTAGTTCATACTTTGTACACAGTAGAAATAAAAGATATGATTCTAATTTTTTCTGTTTCTATTAGCTTGAATATTCCAAAAATCAGTTTGGAACTTTTCATTTTCTACCTTTAAAACAAGAAATATATTTATTTTAAATATTTTATTCTTGCCATTTAAAAGACATAGGGTGCAGTGAAATCTTTGTAATGAAAAGATATAATATGCATATTTTAAATTTAGTCCACACAGTCCCAGGAAGAATTTAAACTGGAGGACCTGAAGAAGCTAGAACCAAGTAAGTTTTGTTTTATATTTTTTAGTGATATTCCTTTAGGAAGAGAGTTTTATCTGTTGTGAATATTAAGATTGTTTAGCACAGAAAGTGATTGGATTTATTTCTCTTATTTTTTGGTGCTTTTAAAATTCCTACAATATTTGTATTTTTAATTACCATTTGGATTTAATCTTTATTATAGAATATATATGTTGTACTTCATCTAAATATCCAAATTAACCTTTAATTTGTCTTAATGGCTTTAATAAGATTATAATTATTTTGATAAACATTTTCAGTAGAGTCCAGTAGAGAATATAAGGTTACAGTCATTAATGCCCATTCACATTACATGTTATTGAAAACTACAGTCTGAATGTTGGGAATGCATTACAAAGTGTTTTTTTTTGTTGTTGTTGTCTCCATTTTTTTTCCCCTTTTTCAAAATTTTAAAAAGTAAACAATTCCTTTAGTTATCTTGTTGGTTAGGATATTCCCAAATAAAGCCTTTCTGCTGTTTCAAATGATTGCTCTCTTAGAACTGTCTGCAGTATGGGCAAAGGCACAGTGTGAATAACTGAATGAATGTAAGTTAATGTAGCCTTTTTAAAAAACTTTTTTTAGTTGTAGACAGATACAATACCTTTATTTTATTTATTTGTTTTTATGTGGTGTTGAGGATCAAATCCAGTGCCTCACACATGCAAGGCAAATGCTCTACCAACTGAACTATAACCCAGCTCCTGTACTCTTTTTTATTGAGATATGATTGCACATCTCAGTGCATTTATGTGACTAGGGAATAGTAGATTTTATTTATCCAACTAAGTAAGATTTTTAAGTAGGGAATCATAAAATCAAAGCATTTTCAAACAGAAAGGAGTCTCAGACTTGTGATCACATTCTCTATTGAGGAAAGAAATGAAATGATTTGTTTGTCCTGTTTCACTTCAATCTCCAGTAACTGAGCAGGGCCTAAATCTCAGAACATTTGTCAGTGTATCTCAGTTCACACTAGTGCAATCCTTTTAATGTAAACATGCCTTGAGTAAGAGGTAAAAAATTAATTTAAGAACTAAAGAGAGCCTTGCACAGTGGCGCATGCCTGTAATCACAGCCGCTCAGGGGAGGCTGAGGCAGAAGGATATCAAATTCAAAGCCAACCCTAGCAAAGCAAGGCACTAAGCAACTTAGTGAGACCCTGTCTCTAAATAAAATACCAAATAGGGCTGGGGATGTGGCTCAGTGGTCAAGTGCCCCTGAGTTTAATCCCAGTAACCCCTGCCAAAAAAGAACTAAATAGAATGTTCCTATAAATTCCACAAACTGCCAATATCTAACTAATTATAACAATTCTAACAAAGACATATATTATTGAGATAGCTGAAATGTGATTGTATTGCAGATCCAGGATAGAAAAAGGATTCTCAGAGTATGCTGAAGGGGATCTGATTTTCTGTTGTTTGGGTTGGAAAAGAGAAGTTAACAACAACAACAGACAACAACAAAGGAATACATAGCAGATTTGTTGTGATTCTGGTGGCTTTTCCACAGTTTTAGATGATCATATTTCATTTCTTCAGAACACCATCCTTCTGAATATGGCAAGAATTCTGATGAACTCTGTCATTTTAATAGTTTTGGTTTCTTTATGTAATCCAGATCATAAAGTTTTGTTTTCTTTGTGGTTCTGGGGATCAAACCTATGACCTCACACATGCTAGGCAAGCGTTTTACCACTGAGCTACATCTCCAGCCCTAGATCATAAGAGTTGGAGATGTTATAAGAGACACAACTTATATTCAGAAATAGTTCTTATGCCTATATCCAATGTATATAAGGATACTAATCAATGTAATATTTCTCACAAATTTTGGGGGTTTTTTGTACCTAAAACTTTATTTTTCAAAAGCATTAATAAATACTTTGTATAAGATTGAGATATAATTTATATAAAGCACAATTCACCAATTTAATGTATCATTCAATTTTTTTAGTAAATTGGAAGAGTTATGCAGACATCACCACAATCAATTTTAGGACATTTTCATCACCACAAGAAGAAACCCTATTCCCATGAGCAGTCATTCACTTCTTGCCATCCCCCTAAAATCCCTTCCAATTCCCAGCCCTAGGAAACCATTAGTTTGATTTCTGTCTATAAATTGTCCTATTGTAGACATTTTATTTAAATGGACTCATATGATATATGATCTTTTATGACTGACTACATATAAGATTATTTTGAGAAAAACACATTGATGGCTTTAAATAAAAGATTGCAAAAGTTGTTTATATGGTGGTTATACTGAAAATTATGTTTGTGTGTGAGTGTGTGTGTGTGTGTGTGTGTGTGTGTGTGTGAGAGAGAGAGAGAGAGAGAGAGAGAGAGAGAGAGAGAGAGAGAGAGAGAGAGAGAGAGAGAGAGAGAGAGAGAGAGAGAGAGATGATGCTGGGGATTGAACCAAGGGCTTTGGGCATGTTAGACAAGTGCTTTACCATAAACTATGTCACCAGCCCTCAGTTTTTTATGATAAAAATTATTAGGATTTTGGCTTCTTATTCAGTCACTATTTCCTATTAGTTGTTTGTTTCCAAACAAAATTTAAGAATCTTATAGATACACAGAGTGGCCGTAAAGACTGTGGATGTTTATTTCATATATTTATTATCTCTTCTCTTCCTCTGAGCATGCTCAAGTACTTCTATTGCCTCACAAGATCTTTCATTAATTGCCCTTTTTTTTTTTTTTTTAGAATAGCATCTATATGCTAAGCACTCGAATCCTCTCAGTAACATTCTGCTAAGGACAACACCGACACTAGCTTGTAAATCCCAGCAATGAGTTTTAGGGTCACCAGGATTGGTTCTTTCACTATGCTGTTAGTAATACCTGTAGTGGTGCTGTACTACATCATTCCTAAGTACAGCTCTCCAGTTCAAATTCCTGAGAAATTATTGACCCATGTATTAGTCGAAGATCAGGTTAAAATCTATTACTTTTTTGGCTTTTTAAAAAAGATTTGGAATAGAAATGGAAAGAGTATTTTGGAGATTCACTTTATTATACTTTATATAATGTTTTTCATTTGTACTTTTCCCTTCTTGATAGTTATCTTTTTAGATGATTTTAATTTGCTGTTGCTTCTCAAAGAAACATAAGTGAGCATTCTGTATTTCAGTAGGGTAGACTCAGACTCTGTAATTTGGAATTTATCCAAGCAGGGTACTTGTTGTGAGTTAATTATTGAGTTGGAATTAAATATTTTCTACAAATTGGTATTTAGTAATATTTCAGATTAAGTATACTTATTCAAGCTTTCTTTTTAAAATGTTAAGCCTCTTCTAAGGAAAATAGTGAATTCTAACTTTTAATATGTTGAACTTAACTGGTTTCCTTTCTTTTAAAAAAAGTTTTTTTAAAATTTAATGCGTGTGTGTGGTGCTGGGGATCGAACCCAGGGCATTTCCCATATAAGGCAAATCCTCTACCACTGAGCTACATCACTAGCTCTTGGCTGGTTTATTAGGCTGATGTATTCTTTACTTGAACATTTTGAAATCTTTTAAATTCTGCTGAAAATACTAAAACTATGATTGTGAAAGTCTGAGCCATTTTTTCTTATGTTAATTGCAGTAATGTACTGCTGCTTACTCAAGCATATCTCCCCACCACCACCCTGCAAAATTCCCTTCTGTTAAGCCACCCTTCAAGGCTTCACAGAAATCCCACCTCTCCCTGAAAGCTTTCTCTGCTGTCTCTATAGAGGCATAATTAAACTCTGCCTCCTCTCCTGTATAGAATCATTTTAACTATCCATTGTCAGATTCTCACATGTGTTATTTTCACTTGTATTTGTTTTAGTCCTCAAAGAGATTTGAATGAACTCTTCCCCCACCCCAGAGCCTATTGAATGCTTTAAGTGTAGTATAAACTTGGCAAGATTGTGTTGAGTTAAATAGATTTGAATGTTTTGAAGGAATCTTTTCCTATAATTTAAAACATAACCTTTCAAAATTGAGGCAGCTGCCCATTTTCCTACCACAAAAATGAAACACGTCAGTCACCAAAAGCAAAATGCATTTTGATATTTGCCTGTGTGTCATCTTTTGAGGGTTAGCTTCAGGAGGTTGGTAGGTCTGTGCTCCAAGAGAAAGGCTGGGAGTGCTGAATTTTCCATGGTGGAGTAGCATCAGATGTCTGCCATGTAGTGATCCAAAGTGTGTAAGTCCTACCAAATCAGCCAATGAATCTCCAACCCATGACATGCTTCATACTTATGATAATGTCTTTTGTAAAATTCAAGCTCCTCTTCAATTCCTCCTAAGACATCATTGCTAGTATTGGTAGAAAGAAAACTCTATGTAAAGTTTAAGCTATTTTAAAAGAACAATAGAATCTGTTATTCCATAGTTGTTGAAAATGTAAACCTATAATACAGTTATAGAAAGTAAAACAGAATTTGTTTTAAAGCTATTTAAATTTGTTCTAAAGCTATTCACATAAATTAAATGTTTCATAGTACTTTAACTTGTAAAAATAATATAACAAAGCTATTATTCTAAAGCAAATACTTCCTCTTCAGAGCTTTGATACCAAAGAAATGAAAATACTATTTAATTATTCTGTTACAATACAAATGCAAGATAACCACTGAGCCACATCCCCAGCCCTATTTTGTATTTTATTTAGAGACAGGGTCTCACTGAGTTGCTTATGCCTCACTTTTGCTGAGGCTGGCTTTGAATTCTTAATCCTCCTAAGCCTCTGGGATTACAGGTGTGCACTACCACACTCAGCCAAGATATTCTTAATAACCAAGATATTTTTCAACTTTTTTGTTTGTTTTTGACGTACTGGGGATTGAACCCAGGGGTGCTCTACCACTGAGCTATATTTCCAGTCCTTTTTATTTTTATTTTTTAAAACATTTTTAGTTGTAGATGGACACAATACCTTTATTTTATTTATTCATTTCATGTAGTGCTAAGGATTGAACCCATTGCCACATGTGCAAGGCAAGCACTCTACCACTGAACTACAACCCCAGCCCTTTTATTGTTTTATTTTTATTTTGAGACAGGGTCTCCCTACATTGCTTAGGCAGATGAACTTCTAGTCCTCCTGACTCAGGCTTTTGGTACCTGGGATTACAGACACATGCCACCATAACAGGATCAGCTTTTAAAAATTATTGTTATATACATTTTTAATGGTTGATTTTTTTGCTCATTTCATTAAACTCTTATTACAATATGATCATTTCTGTGTGTTTGTTTCTGGTATGAGTGAGACATGATCTTTTTGTTACCTGCTCCCCATTCTTGGTATCTATTCCATTGTTGTGTAAGTGATCAATATTTATTAATATTACTTATTAATATTGAGTTGATTTAATAGTTTAGTAGCAATGATCATGCAGAAGTATAGAAAAGATGTTCTTGTATTAAAAAATAAACAGTACTTCTTAGTGAGATAAGAAATATTAGGATTCTAGTCAACTAGATCAAAAAGGTCATGGAGAGAGTGAATGTCCATTTTAGATTTTCCCTTGCCATTTTGTATACATTTATTTAGGCTGTAATTCTCTCAATAGCCTGTAAAGGAAGTAGCATTCTCATTTTAGAACTGGGGAGATTAGAGTATTTATGTAAATGTTCAAGTTATTGTTGTAATTGTAGGGCTAGGTTTTGGTTTAAACCTTCTACTTTGATCTCCTGCTGCTTCCCCTTTGCTTGTCAGACTTAAGTTCCCACAGTCCTTTCTGTGCCTTGAATAAGGCAAACTGTTTCCTACTTGGAACCTTTGTTGTTGCTCCAGCCTGTTCTTTAATACCTGGGAAGCCTTATGCTAGAGCCACTTATGGATGATTCCTCTCATCTCAGGTCTTGGCTCAAATGTCTTCTTACAGTTTAGTTTTGAAAGGCACCCTGTCTACCTTAGCTACTCTACCAGGTTCTCTCTGCTTTTACACAGCATCCTGCTTGTATCCTTTATACCACTAATCACATCTTACATTATCTTGTTTATTTGTTGGCATATTTATTGTCTACTTTTCCTTAGTAAGGTCTAAGGTCCAAATATGAGTTCTTGATTACTGTGTATCTTTAGCACCTAAAACAGTGATTGGAACATTGTGAGTACTCGGTATGCATTTGTTGAGAAGAAGAAAGAGATAAAGGATGAAGAAGAGCTAAAGGGAGAGAGAATAAGAGTGAGTAATGAGAATCTGGGTACAAGTTTCCAACTTCTTTCTCACTGTATGATTGACTCCTATTGGAATAAGTTATGTAATTACAACCTGTTCTTTTTGAATTTCCTTATTTAGGAACCCAATATGCCATACTCCTTTTAACTGAAATCTGCAAGACTCCAAAATTAAAGTCTGAGTAATTAGAGTAAAAACCATGGGTTGCCCAATTAATAATGCTAAATATTCACCTTGAAATAATTGCAGGTAGTCACTAGGAACCCATAAATTGGGAAATGAAACAATAAATTTCATAAAATACTTTTCCAGATACAGATAGAATTGTAGAACATCTGTCTGTAGGCTTACATGCCAGAAAGTAATCAACCAGGACACAAGAGGTGATAGCATTATGTTGTTTGATGACTTCCCTGAGGAGAAAGTCTGCTGTGTGTGTGTGTGTGTATGTGTATGTGTGTGTACACACGTGTAAATATATATATATATATATACACAAACACATATATATATATATATATGCATGTATATATGTGTGCACACATATACAATAAATTTCATCATAAAAGGAATATTGGAATTATAACCTTGCTGCTACAAACCTTACCAGTGTGATAAGTATTGAGGGAAATCTATTTAGGATAAAGAATAAGATGTGATTATCTATTTCTCTTTAATTAGTCATCTTCAGTATCAATCTTTTAATTAAAATACTTCAGGAGAAGAGGTATTCTCTTTCACTGGTACCCCATATCACCTAGGACCTTGTACATTGGAGAACTATTTTATGGTTCATTTTCTATGAGGGCTCTGAGACTTTCCTTGGAGATCTTACAGTACTCTGAAAATACTGGTACCTGCAGTCCACTATGGACATTTTTATTTTGCTAAGACACTCAGTAGTCAATTGCAGAGTCTTAAAATGATAGTGAAGCTCGGAATTTAAAATACATATATTAATGTGTGGTTAATACACTATAAAATATGATTAAAAGTATCAATTTAAGATATAACATATAAGACTAACTAATATGTAAGACTTACATAACATGTAAGACTAAGATATAAGACTAATGTTTGTCTATGTCTTTATTCTAGTCCTAAAAAATATTCTCACATATAATAAAGAATTTCCATTTGATGTTCAGCCTAGCCCATTAAGGTAAATAAATAAGCATCCATATTTTGTCTTCTGATTTTATTATCTATTTTATGCCTGTTTTTCAAATATTTCTGTATTTTTTTCCCTATCAAATTTGGTATTGGTGATATGACTGGTAGCAATGAGATGATTGACATTGACATTTATATCAACATCAACCTAATAATCAGCATCTTATCTGGGAAGTTAGTGGCTATGAGGGTTAGCTGGTGTATTAAGTGGAGTAGCTCACTAATTTTTCTGTCCTTTTTTATATAGGAGAATTTTAGCCCCTGGTGAGGAAGAGCATTTGGAATTTGAAGAAGATGAAGAAGAAGGTGGTGCTGGAGCAGGGTCTCCTAATTCTTTTCCTGCTAGAATGCCTGGTGGGTACAAAAAATGTACATTATATAATTCAAGGTCAGGTGTTTGGAACTTACTTTTGTACTTGTTAGTGGCGGGTAAAACATCTCCAGGTTTGCCAATCTTAAGCAAATTATCATGGCCATTCTGTTAGCGGTAGCTATCGGTTTATTGTGAAAGTATCTTACTATTTGTGTCAGGGATCCTCAAAACATCCCATGCTTAGTGATTGGCTAGGAAGACCCACAGGACTCAGCATATAGCTGTACTCATAGTTGTATTCTGAGTCATTACAACAAGAAAACACAAGAACAAAATCAGCAAAGGGTAAAGGCACACAGGCAAATTCCAGAGGAAACCAAACTTCTAAGAGTCCTCTCCCAGCAGAGTCAAATATGTATTTGATTCTCTCAACATTCTTTCACACCTGTGAAATGAAAAAATATTGTCTATTGGGGAAGCACTGTAGAGATTCAGTGCACAAGACACTTATTGGGGTTAGCATGAACCAAAACTACAGACTCCAGGAAGAAAGCAAGTGTTCAGCACAAACCATATTTTTTGCATGGACGGTTTAGGCACAGTGATCTTCTTAACAGGGCATCATGGGAATCCTGCTGAAATCCAGGTTCCCAGATGCTAGCCATAGACCAACATTGTAAGTAGGCTTTCTAGAGTAACTGTTTGCTATGTTAATTCTTTTCTTTATATATCTAGCTGTTCTTTAAATAATCATATATGATTGTGAAACCTGGACCTGGAGGAATAGATACTAAACAGTTGCCCTTAACAGGGAAATAAAGAATACATAGCAAGTCCTTTTTATTTTTGGAAGATCTTGACAAGGTTGTAAAATACCCTAGTCAAGCACCCTGAGTAAATTATTTGCCTCTTCTACTTCTATACTTTCTTCTGTTCTTATACAGTGCACAGTTTTTACTTCTGATGAATTAGATCATTTTTGGAAGTGTAGAAATAGCACTGTACTATTGTGATGCATTTTTTTAAAAGACTCTATGCTTTATGGTATAATTAAATATAATATACATATCATCCAGAAAACTTCATAATTAAAGTCATATTCCAGTAATTTAAATACTCTTTGGTAGAAGACGTTTGAAATATAAACAGTATAGGCTTAGACCAATAAGATACCTGCGCTTTTGAGTCTAACATCTGCCAATCAGTAGTTAAGTGACTGTACTTAATTCTTTATAAAAGGAGATGTTGACAATGTCTAATTCATAGGGTTACAATGAAAATTCGGCACCACATACAAATCATTTGGCATTATACTTTTCATTTGCTGGGGTAGTGGTGGCTACTGTATTTTCATTATCACCTATAAATGATGCTAACAGTCCTACACCATAGGATTATTAGAAAAATTACAATCACTATAAAATGTTATTTTTAGTGTTTCTTTGGTACAAGGTAATTATTTCCAATCTGCTTGTCTTTATGAATAAAGAGCTATATTTTACTTGTTATATTTGTAGGAAATTCAAGATTGCTGAGATGATGAGGTAAATAAATTTGCTAAAATTTTTCTGCATTTTTTATTTCCTTTTCAAACCACATGCTGTAATTGAAATAGATTCCAGTTCTATAAATTTCTGGGTTTGGTTATTTGTTCACTAGTTATACTTCTGTAGCAAACAAGATCCTTAAAGCAGATGATGTAAGTCATGAAATGGACAGGTCTTTATGGGGTTCAGGTTGCTGAGTTGAAAAGAAACTCTGTAAATTAAGTCTATTTGCTATGAAAGATTAAGCCCAAAGTAATTAGATTTTTTTATTCTGATATAGCATTTTGGTATTTTATTTCAGAGATACAGAAAGCTCACTAAACCTTTCTATTCCATGAATTATTTTCCTCAAAGTAAGAAAGAGTACATATAGTTCAATTGGCTATATTTGATTTTTGATCATATTTTCCAGGGCCTGTGTCATTATAAAATTGAAAATGTCATTGAAGGACAATTTGACCTTTAACTTAATTGTAGAATTGGGAAAAAATTGTTATACTGTGGACATCCAAGATTTCATTCGTGATAAGGCTGTTGTGTCTACATTATCATGGCAGGGTGCTTCTAAGAATTATAACATTTTTATTACCTTTATTTTATGTAATTTATATAATTGTAAGTTTGTTGTACTTTTTTTTTTTGGTACTGAGGATTTAACACAGGGGTACTTTACCAGTGAGCCACATCCTCAGCCCTTTTTATTTTTTATTTTGAGACAGGATTTCACTTAGTTGCTTAGGGCCTCACTTACTTGCTGAGATTAGTCTTAAACTTGGGATCCTCCTGCCTCAGCCTCCCAAGTCACCTGGATTCCAGGCTTGTGCTATAGCATCTAGCTTATTGTGATCTTTTTAAAAAAAGATTTATTAAGGTGTCCCTTACATATATAAAAGGCATCTTTTTTAATGTACAGCTTTATAAGTTTTGACAAACACACATGGTAAACACTACTACTGTTAAGCTAATGAGATAAAGTATAATATATGAATATGGTATGATCAAGAGTAGTTTATTCCCATTTAAAATCAAAAATGGATTTTTATCCAACCTTTCTTGAAAAGAATAAAAAATTGTTGAACCTTTCTTTGACATTATTATCATTTTCAAAGCCTTCAATTCTCATAAGACAGCAACTTTTTTGTACTGCTTTAAACACTAACTGGCTTAAGTCCAAATAGTAGTTTAATTTTCTTAAGGTAATCTCAGTAGATTTCATTTAAATAGAGGATAAAAATTTATAACCTATTATTTATTACCTGAAAATTTATTTATCATGTTGAATATTAAAGCTTCTAAATGATAAACCAAAGTAATACAAATTTAAAAAAAACAGCTGGCCAGGATTATATGCTTATAATCCTAGCTACTTGAGAAATTGAGGCAGGAGGATTGCAAGTTTGAGGCCAGTGGGGGCAACTTAGAGAGACTTTGTCTCAAAATAGAAAGAACTAGGGATGTAGCTCAGTGGTAGGGTGCTTGCCTCACCTGTGTGAAGCCCTACATTCATTTCCTAGTACCACGTGCACAAATAGCCATGTCACAATTTTAGACAAAATTTAAAAAAACGTTTCTGAGTGACCTAAACATAAGCCTAGCAATCTCAACATTATTCTAGATTTGTATTGGTTATTCATCTTTTATATAGTCTTAGATATGTACAAAAAATGTTTTTTTGAAACTCAAAATGAAGAGTGAATCTTACTTCTTTAATATCAAACCTGTACTTGTTTCTTTCCTGCATAAATATTCAATTCTGAGTTGAACTTGAGAGTTAAGCAAATATGTATTTCATTTTCAGCTAAAGTGCAGTTTTTTTCTTACCCATGCATATAGGAAGTTGAAAACTGCAACAAAATATTCATTGCTGTTCCATGAATATTAGGGCATCCTTATTTCACAGAATTTCAGAATATATTTAGGGTTAAACAGTAAATACCACCAAAGTGTGCAGATAGACTCTGGCTCTCTGAGCACATCCTTTCTCTCAAAGTCTCAAATTCTCAGACTGAGCCAAACAGTCAGAGCCAGAGTCCCTCATCCAGTCATGTACTTATATTGAAAGGAAAGGAAAATACCATTCAATGTTATCTGGTAGTTCTCCTAGCTGTTTTTCAATAGTTTTAAGGCTTGTTAATATTCTATTACTCTCAAGCAGTTTTGAAAGATTTCTTTTTTATAATTTGTTTCTACATGTTTGTTTGTAGTACTGGGGATTGAAGTCAGGGATGCTCTACCACCTAACTACATCCCCAGCTCTTTGATTTATTTTTTTTATTTTGAAACAGGGTTTTGCTAAGTTGCCCACGCTGGCCTCTCTTGCCTTAACTTGCCAAGTTGTTGGGATTACAGGCATGCAGCACTATGTCTGGCTCAGTTTGTTTTGTTTTGTTTGTTTTGTTTTTTAATCCATGAATCTTGTCACTTGAAGTCAAAAGGTTTTCTCCAGAGCTTTGCAGAAATTGGTTCATAGGAAATGTCTATTGAGTAGGCTCTTCATCAAGGCTCTAAGCAACATCTGGCCTGCTTTTTCTTTCTTTTTTTTTAAAGAGAGAGTGAGAGAGGAGAGAGAGAGAATTTTAATATTTATTTTTCAGTTATTGGCGGACACAACATCTTTGTTTGTATGTGGTGCTGAGGATCGAACCCGGGCCGCAGGCATGCCAGGTGAGCGCGCTACCGCTTGAGCCACATCCCCAGCCCCAGGCCTGCTTTTTCTTGAAAGTCCTCTGGCCACTCAAATTTTTAACCCAACACCTGTAGTAACTCTTCCTTGCATGCTAAATGGCATCTGTGTATGAAGCATATACCCACTGATTCATCTTAGGTTTTGTGAGAGTATTTATTATTTTTTTCCAGATATGATGGTGACACTTAAGAATTCAGCCATTATCCAAATCACATATTTCTGAACACAGAAAAATACATATTTCTAGTACCAGTCAATAAAGAAAATAAAAACAAGAATATACTCATATAACCTATATACAAACAACTTTAATAAAGTATAATTTTTGACAGACCTAGAAATATTATTGTTTGAATGCTAATGACCCCTAAGATTTTTATCAAACTTTTAATATAATTTCAAAGTGAATAAACTTCTTATGATTTTACTCTTTATCTTGAAAGGTTGGAGCAGTTCCTCAACTACTAATCAGTTACCAACCAAAAGAAATTGTGCATGTGTTTTCATATTTTCACACAATTTGTATGTGTGTACAAATTGCAGATGTGCAGTACAAATTGCAAAATTTTTCTCTTGCTAGATTTTTAAGACCCATTTCATGTTTTGTGCCATTTACAAAATGTTATGACCAAATAATGATTTGACAATACCATTATTTTAAATTATGTTAAAATTATCCCAAAATAATAGAAAATATTATTTTATATATATCCTTTTTATTGGATTTTAAAATTACAAAGAAATGTGCACTTAAAAAATGTGTGTGACAGACTTTGAATTGGTAGTATCAAACATCTGAATTTAATTGCAAGTATGATAAATCTAAAACAAAGAAGACATAAATATATAATCACACACATATGATAATGCTTAGTTTACATTTTAGATATCAGGTCCATCTCTGTCCTAAAAGTATGGACAACAAATTTTGTACTCCTTATTCATGACATTTAATTCACCAAGCACCAAGGCAAAATGAAGACTGACTCATCTCTTATTGAAGTAAATGCCTGTGACAAACATTTGTACAATATCATGTAAAAAGCAAATTCAAATCAGTGTTTTAAAAAAAATATAATCTTTGGTAATTTTCCTCTTTTAATGTTCTTACCTAGACAATAATGTACTATTTTGGAACAAAGACTGTCATGCCATTTCCAATTTTGGACTAGAAATTGTCCTTATGGTATGATATGAGATATAAACAATAGAAATTTTTAAAAAGCAAAAATAAAAAGTTGAAAGAAAAGAATGACTTCCTCTTCTGCATGTGAGGACAGGGCCTTAAGGATCCCACTGACCTTCATATCCATGTCACTCCAGACTCATCCTCGGGTTGGTGGTCCTTTTATTGTCTGATTCTCCATGATCTCTATGGCTACACAGAGACTATTGAATGTGAGGCCATCCTACTTGATACTTAGACCTTCATTTTTCTCAGCACCCTCTTGGAACAAAGAAGTTATGGGCGGGGGGGGGTGAGGGGCTTCAGATGTTCTCCCATTGTTTTTCTGTACCTGTTGCAGGTACAGTGGTGTTTCATTGCTCGGTCTGTGTCAGTGCTGTTGGGTGCCCAGCAGAGGCAGAGGCCTTACTTGCACAATTCCCTTTCCTCTCCACAGTGGCAGTGGCTGTAACATTCTTGGCTAGGTCAGATGCTTTTACACAGTTTTTAAAACATTCTTAAGCAAACTTGTCTATGTTTAACAAACAGCCATTTGGGGGATCCATAGCTACCTTCATAAATTGTTTTCCACAGATGAAGCACAATGAAATAGAGCAACTTAAGTTTTTACCCAAGTACCACCTGTTAATAAACAGTTTCCATCAACAAGATGGACTTTTTGGTATCCCCTATTACAGTAGTGTGGTTAAATGGTTCCAAACCTTCCAATTCATTGTCATTATTTTATCAGAGTTGTCTTTAGGTTTAGGCTTAGAATCTTCCTCTCACAGAAAATCACACTGAATTCAGTAATTCCTTCCAACTCTTTTTGACACCAGTGAGAGCATGCTTGCTCTGGTTGGTGCATAAGAGGTGGTTGGGGGCAGATAAGTCAGAAAAAGATGTGCTTTCTGTGTTCAGTACAACTTGGGGCTCACCAGCTACCAATGGCTTCCTTTGTCTTGCAGTAAAAACTGAAAGTGGAATTAACCAAATGAACACAGTCCTGCTGCTCACTGCTATATGAGTGTTAAAGACCTATCATATTGCTATCTGGGCTACTCAGTCTCTGTCCATTTCTGTGAATGTGCACTGCTCAGTGTACAAAGTTCAAATGTTACTATTTTTTAATCAATCCCTTACTTGGGAGTTCTTAGTGACAGCTCAATAACATCCCTGGGATGTTATTGAAAACTTGGTTTGGACAGCTGTAGCCATTTAGAGTTTTCCATATTTAAAAGTATGAGGCACAAATAGTGGCCTCACAAAAATGTCTATATTCTAATCCTGGGAACCTGTGACTGTTATGTTTACATGGCAAAAGGAACTTTGCAGAAGCTTGAGATGGGGAGGTTCTCCTGCAGTTCCTTTTAAGGCTTTAGGGACAATTAAAATAAAAATGTTAAAATGAGACATGATGGTTAAAAGCATGGACTCTGTAGCCAAACTGCTGTGTGATTATGGATAATTTGTTTTTCTATTCCTCACTTTTCACCTCTGAAAAATAGAACTAAACTATTGTTGTGAGGATTAGATGAGAGGAGTAGGATAGTATGTGGCACAACACAAATACTCACAAGTGTTAGCTATTTCTTATTTACATAGCAGTTCCATGTGGAAGAACATTTCTTCTGATCTTTGCTCTAGATCTGAGAGCAGATGATCTAGCTGGAATAGCACAGTTTACACTGGATTGTGTGTAGTGATTTCTTTCTTATCCTTGTTAGTCTTCGAATTTTATGAATGTAGTTGACTTGTTCTCATATTACACTATGTAATTGGATATGTTAATTCTTCACTTAGAAATCTTCCTTTTAATGCATTGGCTCAATTTACAACTATCATGGTTCTATCTTTGATGCAAAAACATGCACCCTTTTTCATCTACCTGGGAGCTATAGATGGTATGGTATTATTCTAGTATTTGATCTTCTTTTATGTTTATTATTTCTTCACTCATTGATATAGATTCTCTAGCCATTTGTTTACTAGAGCATGATAACCTCTAGAACTGGAAATTCAGTCATTCATTCAATAAAATATTTCTTCAACAAAGATCTGTTTATTCCTTGTGCATACCACAAAAGGAACAGTTCCCACACCTTTCAGGATGCTTATTGTGTAGTCAGCAAGACAGAGCCAAAAGCACATGATTATGATTAGAGATGTGCACCAATGTCGTAGGTTGGCAAAAAAGAAGGGCTGAGGGAGTTCAATAAATCTGGCCAGATTTAGGACTCACTGAGTATGTAGGAGTTGACCATGTAGAGAGAGCACATCATAGAGCATTCTGAAACACCTTAAATAGGCACCTTTCTATGTAATCTATGATCTTAATTACAGTCAGCTTCCTTCATTATGGAACACAATGTTTGACATTCTACCTTGAATTAAACAAGAAATTCAGACTTGAAATCACTGCCTCCATATTAAATTATCTGAAGCATAATGATTACATTAAACCTTACTGTGTAGTCTCAGGCAAAAAGATTGTTGGTAAGGAATGTAGCATCAGCCCTACCATTTCAACTGAAAGATCTAGATAATGACAGCTTATAAAATTGACTCACCCCAAAGTAACAACAAGTTTAATATCAACTTGGCAAAAAATAATCTTAACATCAAAAAGACTTTTTGAAAGTTGTAAAGCAATCATCTTTTGAATGTCAAAACAGGTAGTAAAGAGGTAATACATAAAAGAGGTAACATTCTTGGGGGTTTTGGGGGGTGGGGTGGGTTCTTTATTGTCTTTTTTAGAACTGGGGTTCGATTCCAGGATTTTGCAAATGCAAGGCAGACACTTTGCCACTGAGCTACATCCCAACCCAACATTCTTAATGTATAAAGAAAAATTTTAATTGTAATAACCAAAGCAGAATACATGAGAGGAACAGACAATATGAGCAAGCGCGTGAGCGTGCACACACACACACACACACACACACACACACACATTTTAAAAATACCCGTTAAACATATAAAAAGATACTCAACTTTATTTTTAATAAAAACATAAATTAAAGCTACTATTGGAGAGTCTTAGGGGAAATAGATACTTATTAATCACTGGTGGGAATAGAAAAATGGTACAGTTCCTTTGGAGGGGAATTGAGCATTCTCTAACAACATATAAGTACATATTTTTTCCTTAGCAATCCCATTCCTGAGAATTTACTCTGAAGATGCACCCCCAAAATACAGGAAAAAGAGGGGAAAACATATGCATATACACAAGATTCTCTGTTTAGGTGTTTTTTATAATGATAAAAAGTTAGAAATAATGTAACTGCCAAATGAAGATTGACTGAATAAACATAGGATGCTGTGGAAAATAATTCAGAAAATCTCCCTGAACTAATGAGTGATTTTTCAAATTATTGTTAGCAGAATTTATCAAGGTAGTTCACATTAGCAGATTAAGGGGAAAGATTTCATAAAGTTGTCAACAATGCAGAAAAAGTTTTCAGTTAAATTTGAAATACAGCCTTGATTTTAAACAATTCTTGGCAAAGAACAGAAAAACATCCTTAACTTGATAAAACATGGCTACATGACATTTACAGCCCAAAATCATTTAATGATGAATTTGAACAAAACAAGATTATCTATTACTTCTTTTCATCAGCATTGTTTTGGAAGCCCTAGCTACTGCACTAGGACAAGAAAATGAAATATAAAAGGGGGGGATGTTCTTTATTTGCATATTTATGAATATATAGAGAATATATGCAAAAACCTATTCATAACTCATTAATAAGATAATGCAGTTCCTGGATATAAAATCTGTACAGACAAATCAATTCTATCTCAAACAAGTAATAGTTGCTTAGAAAATGAACTATTATAATATTTATAGTAGTATTAAATAATATCAAGGACCTTATTATAAATTCAACAAAAGAAATATAAGAATTTTATGTAGAAAATAAACCTTTGTTGAAAAAATAAAAGAATATCAAAAGAAAATGAAACTGGAGCCATCTTGAAATTAGAGAAAAAGATGGAAGAGTGACTTAATAATTGTTATGGTTTGTGAAATGTTGAATTATACATTCTCTCTTACTTTTTTCATTTCTCTCAGTTGAATTGTTTATGAGAATGCATTTTATAAAAACAGTGAAGTCATTATTCTTTTTTTTCATTTGTTCATAATAGTTATTCTTGACATTAGATTCATTTGGACTAATTATAAATGCATGGAATATAATTTGCTCCAGTTCAGTCCCTTCACCCTCCTCATCCTCCTTCCCACTGTTCCCTTTCATCCACTTTACTGATCTATTTATTTACATTTTTTAAAATTAGTATCTTATAGATATTCAAAATGATGAGTTTCATTATAGTATATTCACATATGTGCATTGGAAAGTTAGTTTGGGTTCATTCCACAGTTTTTCCCTACCCACTCCCCATTCCCTTCTTTTTCTTTTATTGATTTTATTTTTTTTAATACACAACAATGGACAATTCTTATTACACATATAGAGCACAATTTTTTTATCTTTGTATAAAGTATGTTCACGCCAATTCACGTTATTCATGTACTTGTTTTTTTTTTGCATTACAATTCTTATTACACATATATACCACAATTTTTCGTATCTCTCTATATAAAGTAGGTTGACACCCAATTTGTGTCTTCAGACATGTTCTTTGGATAATGATGTCCATCACATTCATTAGGAGGCTAATCCCCTGCCTCCTTCCTTTCCCTCACTCCCCTCTTCCCTATCTAGAATCCATCTATTCATCCCATGCTCCTCCTCCCTACCCTATTATGAGTCAGCCTCCTTATATCAGAGAAAACATTTGGCATTTGTTTTGGGGGGATTGACTAACTTCACTTAGCATTATCTTCTCCAATGCCATCCATTTACCTGCAAATGCCATGATTTTATTCTCTTTTAAAAACATTCATAGTGTATATATGCCACATTTTTTAAAATCCATTCATCCACTTAAGGGCATGTAGGTTGGCTCCACAGTTTAGCTATTGTGAATTGTGCTGCTATAAACATTGATGTGGCTGTGTCCCTGTAGTATGTTGTTTTTAAGTCCTTTGGGTATAGTCCAAGGAGAGGAATAGCTTGGTCAAATGGTGGTTCCATTCCCAGATTTTCAAAGAATCTCCATACTGCTTTCCAGATTGGCTGCACCAATTTGCAGTCCCACCAGCAATGTATGAGTGTGCCTTTTTCCCCACATCCTCTCCAATACTTATTGTTGCTTGTCTTCATAATAGCTGCCATTCTGACTGGAGTTGTATCTTAGTTTTGATTTGCATTTCTCTGATTGCTAGAGATTTTGAAAATTTTTTCATATATTTGTTGATTGATTGTATATCCTCTTCTGAGAAGTGTTTGTTCAAGTCCTTGGCCCATTTTTTGATTGGGTTACTTGTTTTTTCAGTGCTTAGCTTTTGAGTTCTTTATATACCCTAGAGATTAGTGCTCTATCTGATGTGTGAGGGGTAAAAATTTTCTCCCAGGATGTAGGCTCTCTGTTCACCTCACGGATTGTTTTCTTTTGCTGACAAAAAAACTTTTTAGTTTGAATCCATCCCATTTATTGATTCCTGGTTTTAATTCTTGTGCCATAGGGGTCTTATTAAGGAAGTTGTGGTCTAACCCACATGATGAAGTTTAGGGCCTACTTTTTTCTTCTATTAGACAAAGAGTCTCTGGCTTAATTCCTAGGTCCTTGATCCATTTTGAGTTAAGTTTTGTGCATGGTGAGAGTTATGAGTTTAATTTCATTTTGTTGCATATGGATTTCCAGTTTTCCCAGCACCATTTGTTGAAAATGCTATCTTTTCTCCAGTGCATGTTTTTGGCACCTTTGTCTAAAATAAGATGATTGTAATTTTGTGGGTTAGTCTCTGTGTCCTCTATTCTGTACCATTGGCCTACCAGTCTGTTTTAGTGCTGAAACCATGCTGTTTTTGTTACTATTTCTGTGTAGTATAGTTTAAGGTCTCATATAGCAATACTCCCTGCTTCACTCTTCCTGCTAAGGATTTCTTTAGCTATTCTTGGTCTCTTATTTTTCCAGATGAATTTCATGATTGCTTTTTCTATTTCTATGAGGAATGCCATTGAGATTTTGATTGGAATTGCATTAAATCTATATAGCACTTTTGGTAGTATGGTCATTTTGATAATATTAATTCTGCCTATCCAAGAGCAAGGTCGATCTTTCCAGAAATAGTAAATGAATTCAGCAAAGGAGCAGGATATAAATCAATACCCATAAATCAAAGGCATTTCTGTATATCAGTGACAAAGCCTCTGAGAAGGAAATGAGGAAAACTACTCCATTCACAATAACCTCAAAAAAAATGATACTTGAGAATCAATGAAAGAAGTCAAAGATCTATACAATGAAAACTACAGAACCCTAAAGAGAGAAATCAAAGAAGATCTTAGAAGATGGAAAGATCTACACATTCCCTTCTTAAAAGGAGAAAGGGAGGAGGAGGGAGAGAGAGAGGGGGAAGGTGGGCAGGGTCAGATCAGAATATGATAGCCCAAAGGGTGAGGTTTTGGCCTGCTGAGAACTTCTAACTGAAGGAGATTGGAATCCCAAAAGCAACCTCAGCAGCAAAGCCTCTGCTCTCCTCCTGCCCTCCTGTCCATTCACCCTTCTCTCCCAAATCCAGTCATAAAACCTAGAAAGTGCTCTCTCTCTCTCTTTCTCTTTCTCTTTCCTTCCCTCCCTGCTATTCCCTTACTGTCCCCCTACCCTCCCTTACCCCTCCCTTACAAACCCTCATTCCAGACAGGACCTGCCTTAGGTCCAGAAGGAAAGAAAGCTATACAGAGAGGCCAAGAAGAGGCCACCCTGGCAGCCTTTTACCATTAGCTCACACCCCCTTTTCCAGTCATTTCTACATGGCCATACATTCTTCATGGAACATAAACAAAAAAACAGGAGTTTTCCCTGGATCTGTAGGTCTTTATTTCTGAAGGCTTTTAGGTCAAATAAAATTCTATTAAATAATTGTTATGATTTTTAAAATGTAAAGATATATACTAGTTCATAAATTAGAAGAAGCAGTTTATAAGATAGACTCTTTCTGAAACTCATCTGAATTTTTATTGCAGTTCCTGGACCTTTTATACAGCTGTAGAATTAAGATACTGTATTAGTGGTAAGAGGATAAACAGTCCGGTAAGACAGAATAGAAAACTCAGAAAGTGATTGCCACATGATTTATGATTGAGGTGGGACTGCAGATCAGTGGTGGAAAATGTCAGTCTTTTTAATGAGTAGTGCTGAGACAATTGAGTATTTATGTGAAATTGAATAAAATTAAAGCTCCTACTATACACCGTAGTCAATAATTCTATGTGACATATAGAATTAAGTGTGAATGGCAAAACTATGCTTTCAAGATAATACCTTTATGATTTTGGAGTGGGGTAAGTTTTCTTAAATATGACATAAAAAGCACTGATTGTAAAGGAAGATATTAAGAAATTTGAATATTACTAGCAGTAAGTATTTATCATAATCAGAAGACACCATGGCAGAGAAAAGTCATTCTTAACATTCAAAACTAACACTTGGTGTTAGAAGTTAGCAATGGTTGCTATCTTTTGGAAGAGTGAATTGGATAGGGTGGGGGGAAGGACACTCCCAGGAGGCTGATCATATCTTTCCTAGATCTGATACTAGTTATACAGGTGTATTCACTTTGTGGAAGTTCAGCAAACTGTACTAACAATTTGTGCATTTTAAAATGTATATGCTCTACTTCAACAAAAAGTCTTTATAAAGGAAAACTACTAAGAAGCTATTTGTAAAACATTTGTCCAGCAAAATAATAGAGACCTCCTACAGCTCAATAAGATAGACATCTCAATAGAAAATCGAGCAAAATAATTGAACACACTTCAGAAAAGAGGAAATCATACATTTGATTTATTCTAAAAGGTGCTCAACCTTATTAATCTTCAGAGGAATGCAAATTAAAATGATTGATCTCTTTATACCAAAATTGGCTAACATGAAGAATCTGAGAAAACAGTACCTAGTGAGGATGTGGAGCAATGGGAACACTACTGCACTTGGGCTAGGAATAAAAGTTGGCACAACCACCTTGGGAAATGGATTGTCATTACATAATAGGTATGGAGGTAACATGCCAGGTGACTTAGTGATTCCCCTGTTTCAGAAATGGGTGCTTATGGGCACTAGAAGATGTTAGAAGAGTATTTATAATAGCCTGTTAACTATATCCAAACACTTGAAGTAATTCAAATGTCTATCAACACAAGAATGTGTACATAAACTGTAGCATATTTATACAGCCATATACTACATAATAGAATGAACTTTTCTGCAGAAAAATTCATATATGATATACATACATATGAATATGTATGTATATATATAAATATAAATGTATACATATTCACATTTTTCATAAAATTTCAGAAGTGTTTCTTAACTTTCTGAAGTTCATCCCAGATGTCCAGGTACAAGCCCCTCTTCTAAAAGTACCCTCATTTGTCAATCAAAGAAGATGCATAAAAGGTATTATGTATATATTTAATGATATCAGCCTGATCCCATTTAGGTTTGTTAATGCAACAGTGGAATGCAGCCTCCAGGCCTTCCTATTATTGCATTTGTCTGTATTGTCTTCATATTTGTTTAAATTAGAAAGTAATACATTTTTAACAGCACTGTTGAGGTACAATTTGCATTTCATAACATTTCCCTTCTGTAAGTATAAAATTCATCGATTTTTGACACCTCTATAGAGTTTTGCATCTGCCATCACTATACAAGTTCAGAACATTCCCATCACCTCCCAAAATTTCCTCAAGCCACATTTGCCATCAATCAAATGTGTATTTTCAAATGTAGTGTGTTGATTACTTCATGTATTTCAAATAACTCATCATTAAAAGTAGCATAACACATTGTTGAATAGAAACTTGAAAAACATCAACCAAAATCTTTTGTTAAGTGTATTTTGAGGTTCTGTATACATACTTGATTAAAATCAGCTTATTTGCATCTGTTCTCTATTGGTAGTTTCAAAAAAGGGAACATACTGAACAGTTGATTTCTTCCTTCATATGTTCTTGGTGGGTGAATGTTGTCATGTTGTTCTGGGTGGGTTTTAGTTTTAAAAATTTTAGTTGGTTTTGGAAAAAATGTTCAGTTATACAAATGGCCATTTTATATGTCAGTCTGTATAGTACTAATTTCTGAGGGAATAAATCATACAAAATAGAATGAAGAATAGAAGTTAGACTATATAGTTAAATTAAAACATAAATATCAAATTGTAAATTATTTTCTTTATTAGGAGTAACTAAAGAGAAGAATGTATTGATCAACTGTGATATTAAATGTCTCAGACTTTAGAACAGTATAACAAGTATTTTAAAAGCTTTTCTTGTCTTTGTTCTACCACTTCATATTAAGATGCTGAATATAATATAGAAGTACATATTGAATATAAATATTATGTGAGCATATTATACTATTAGGTATCATTGGGCTTCCTCAAGTGATGTTTTTAACATACTTTTATTATACATACTATATACTATTATTATAGAAATTATTATTTCTGCTTAAAGGTGATTGTATGGTTGGGAAATGCAGATATATTATGTGTAAATTTAAATATTTTTCTAAAAATGTATAACATCAGATGTTCATGAATTTTGGAAATAAAAATACATAATGCCTAGCTAGTTCCTAAGAGGTAGGCTATATCTTCTGTTTGTCAAAGTATTTACTCTGCATTATTGGTGGAGCTAACTTTTATTGAGGTTTCTCTGTTGCCAGGTACTTTATTATCAAGGTTGCCATCAGAACCGGGAATGACATTACTCACTATCAGGATTGAGAAAATTGGTCTGAAAGACGCTGGACAGTGCATCGATCCCTATATTACAGTTAGTGTAAAGGGTAAATAACTGGCAAATTGCATTATGTTTTTTCTCATATGGGACAAAGTTTTTGACAGGGGATGATCTTGTATATGTGACAACTTACTTTAATGCATTCTATAATGAGGCAAAATCCTAGAAGAGATCATAACAGAACATAGTTCGAAAGACTTACAAAAAATATTTCCTACTTATACACTCACTTTTGCTTTTGAGTTTGTATAGATTTTTGCTCTTTAGATTCCATCTAATGTGCAGACTAAACATACACATTGTCCTTAAAAGCAGCTACAGCCTTCAGGATGTAGATTAACAATAGCACCCCTCACCTTCTCCTACCCAGTCTATATTCATTTCTCTCCACAAAGCCCCATGTCCTATTTTCCCATCTCTCCTGCTTCAACCCCTTCTTCTTCCTGTGCTACTGAGGTATCTACTTAGGTGAGTCCTACAGAGGCAGATGAAAATCAGGGGACAGGGAAGTAGGGTGCGTCCATAACATCCATGCCCTGAAAGCAATCCCGTGGGATGATGATGTGATTAAGGAACAAATTATACCATTTTACAGAAATAACTATAGTTAGTACAAACGGCTTATTTTAATCTATAGTTTTGCACCAAAGGAACAGATTGGTGCTGAAATTAAATGGAGGAACTTTTATCAATTGACCACAAAGAAAAACATTTATTTAAAGAACAGAATCCACAGCACTAATACTGGTACACTTTTAAATTCCGATGTTACCAGTTATCAAATATATAGTATACTGGAAAATATTTACATTGTTTGATAGGCCATTTGTAAAACTGCATACTCATTCAGAAAGTATACTTAAAACACAAAAATATTTAATGATGTTGTAAATGTTAAATTACCTTTGCATATGTTAAACTGAAATATTTTTATGTAAATATTTTTTAATTATTAAATGTACTAAATTGTTTTTGAGCTTTTTGAGACACATAAATGAATAACACATAAACACTGAGGAGTTATTAAATGAGTCCATGTTGCATTTGACTAAACTGAGATTTTAAAAACCAGAAAATTAAAACTATATATAACGTACCATCTGGTTGTTGTAAATTCAGGGTATGTTTTAAACAGTATAACCAGAATTTAGATAATATATATGAAAAATTATTCATTAACAAAAGGGTTTTGTTGGCTGTTCTCATCCATTTTTGGTTCTTAACAGGGAAATTATGATAAGGTTAGGTTTAAAGGCTTTTCTAAATAAGTCATACTTGATCAAATTAGAAATTGGTGGCAGAGCTCCATTGTGGCAAATTAAATACTCCAGATTTTTTTTTTTTTTTGCATAGAAAAATATAGTGGGCTATTCCCTAAGAAAAACATGTTTGTTCTTTTTACCACTTCACTATGAAGATCAAGTTTTGTCCACTTGGCCATGTAAAGGCTTCCTTGTCCCCTTCATGAGGTCTCCTATCCAGTCTATATTCATTTCTCTCCACATACCCCATGAACTTCAACAACTGTCACATACTTGCTCACACCAAATAGGAATCTCTTAACCTGAGAATCTCCTCTCAGCTCTTTCCATGCCTCTTTAGGAACTGTAACCTTTGCAGTTTCTATATTTTCCGTCTGTATATGTGAATGCTCATAAGCAGAAACTTTTCTCCAGATCTGAGTGGCATAGATTTAACTCCTGTGCAAGATACTCCTGTGGCTTCAAGAAAAGAAGATACATATGTTCATTTTAATGTGGACATTGAGCTCCAGAAGCATATTGAAAAATTAACCAAAGGTTTGTAATTATCAGTTACTGACTTCTTAAGGACACAGTACTTATCTGGGTTTGTGTTCATAGTGTACTTAACACAAGATCTTATGTCACATAGTTATGAATATTGACTTAAAGTCAAATCAATTTTTTTAAAATATGAGAATTAGCAGTTGCATTATCTAGTTGTGTAATAATGTGGTTAAATATACTATTTGATAGGGAAGTTTTTCTCATAATACAGAGTTAAGGAAGCAGGTTCCCTAATAATTACCTTAAGTCCTTTTAGGAACCTAATGATTACTTTCTAACAGTTAAATTATTTTTTTTCTTTCAATAAGATGCATTGGGTAAAAAGATAGTATAACTGGCAGTTAGTTTGTAAGAATATGGAAAGGACAATCTGGGCGTGGTTGTCTCAGGAGGGAGAGAAATGCTATAAGGTAGAAATTTTTTTAAAGGAACTCTTAAATTTCTATTCTATCTAATATAGGTGCTTATTGAAACCATTTTTATAGGTACTGCTGATACTTAAGTAACTTCTGTTTTTCTTGTGGTATTTAATATTTTATATTCTTTGGTAGTTTATGATTCTACCTGTGTACATAACTTACATTCTTGCTATACAATTTTGTTGTACTTTGTAGAATTAAATGATATGGAGAAATGTCACTCAGACATGCTAGTACCAGAGCTTGGAGTGACAGCCACAGTGAGTTATCAACAGTTGTGTCATCAGACTGTTTGACACGTTACTTTGTAAAATCATAGGCTTCTGGTGACACATAAGAAATGTGTGGTCTCTGGCTTATGTTGTTGTTTTAATTCCTTAGGTGCAGCTATCTTCTTTGAATTCAAACACTATAAGCTTACAAAAAGGTTGACCAGCACCAAATGTATTGCTTTCATGGAGATGAATGAGATTAAACCTGGGCCAACTGTAATAGAACGGTAAGTGATATACATATAGGATTCATACTGTTCTAATGGTTACTAGTTCATGTTTCTTCTTAGTCCCTCTTATCGAGAATGTAACATTGGAGTAGATCAATCATCAAAGTATTTAAAATCTATTGTGGTTACAGATACAAGAAACCCACTGACTTTAAAAGAAATTGCAGTTATTGACCAAGAAACCACTTTATCTTCATCTACATCAAACTTTGCACAAGGAATGATTCTGACATGAGTAATGTCTAATTTCTGTGAATTTTACCACTCAGTAGAAACCATCATAGCTCTGTGTAGCATATTCATCCTTCAGGAGGCAGGAAGTGAGCCGTACCTATAGGCCAGTGAGTCCATTGCAAAGCTGTACCACAGAACTAAAGTCCAGCACCTCATTGTTATGACTCCTTTGGATACAGGTTTATTGTAGATTTTGAAACTTGTTTTTACTTTCCTATTAATTGTGCAATTAATAGTCTGTTTCCTAATTTACCACTGTTCCTACCCTGCTTCCTGGAACAATACTGCTGTGGTAGGTATGCTCATCTTCAAATTTAATACAGCAATAAGAATGTGCTAGGATTTACACATTTGCTCACTTTTGCTCCAATATGGTCTTTTGATTTGAATTAACTTCAAACTTTTGAATTGAAGTAGGTAGGATAGTACCAGATTGCTTTGAAAGGAAATTGGATTAGTTATGGTCTGTCTTATAGGCTGTTCCTTAGAGCTGGCCTAAATTCACCCTCATCTGATAGTTCTACTTAGAAATAGTGTGCCTTGATCAGATCAATATCCTATATGGGAGTGTTCCCCAGATTGTAGCTGTGATTTTTTTTTTCCAGATGACCAGATTGTTTTTCTGAAAGTGAGCACATTTTTAGTCATGTTGATTAGTTGTTCTACATCACATTGCTATTGTTTCTAGGGTTAACATTAAAACCATCTCAGAATAATTACAAATTTTGGGGTGGGTTTACGTCTTCTAAATCATGTCATCTAAAAAATTGAGTCAGATGCTAATGAGAGACTTTAGGAACAACTGCTGTTTTTCTGACAACTGATTGTGAAACCTTAAAACCTGCATACCTTGTCTTTATAAAGTGATGAGTATGTGTTGAGAGCCACAGCCAAAGGGGCCCCAGCAAACTTCCAGCTGCCAGCAAGCTTCAGACTGCCAGCTGATGATTGGCTCACAGTGGCCCCAGCAACATCTAGCTGATTGGCTCCTCTGCGGTGATGTTCATTGGGCTGTTTCCCTGCCCGTCAGACTGCCAGCTGATGATTGGCTCACAGCGGCCCCAGCAACATCTAGCTGATTGGCTCCTCCACGGAGCTGCTAATTGGGTGACTTCTTTGGCTCTGCCCACGCAACCCAGCCAATCGGCCTCAAGAGCAGGAGGATTGTGGGAGGCTGAGAGGCTGGTGTGGGGGTGAGAGGCTTGTGGAAGCCGGTGGTGGCAGTTGGGCTCTGAGGGTTTTTTCCCTGAGGAGCTGTTTTGTTTGGGGTTTGTAGTTCTAAAAATAAAGTTAGTTTCTTTTTGACAAGTGGCTCCTGATTTGTGCCAAGCCAGACTTCAGCAAGTATGAAAAATCTGGAAAGATATTTTATTTTTTTTAATATAGGTAGATATGACTGCCATTTATTTCCTATTTACATATATTGACATTCATATAAAAATATGCAGGTCATTAGCCTATTATAATTTCACTATTTACATTACTTTTAACTTGATGAGACATAAATAAAACTTTCATCGTACACAAGGTGCATATTTGATACACAGAACATAAAGATTTGTGAGGAGCTTTTTTGTGGGTTACATGTAGAACCCACGTATTTTAATATTCACTATTTTAAATGAACAATGCATGAAGGGAATGCAATACTTGGCCTATTTTTAAACTAGTGTAAACCCTAATCATACCATCCGTTTGCTTTTTAAAACAAATAACAGTTGTTTTAGCCCTTGCACTTCAAGAGATCTAGTCTTTAATTTTTCAGTTGTCTGTTAGGTCAGTTTTGTTTACTAGACTCATAAAACTATATGAGCCTGAAAGAATTATCAACCAAATTTAGTCTTTTCTTTCATCTGGATTGGGTTAATTTCACAAGTGCAAAAATAGTTCAGTCTACAGTAGTTCTAGGAAATGAAGAATTTGCCTTAATAAAATGTTCACTCAACTGAAACTCTGAGTAGTCAAAATTTCCAGACTGTAAACTTCTCAAGAGAAGGGCCTCATCTTCTCCATGTCATGTAAACTTTCCAAGGTGCTTGGCAGCAGTCTGTACCCTGTGGAGTACTCAGTACCTTTTTGTTTGATGTTACTGATGTTTGATGTTGCTCCCTTAAAATCTGCTATTAAAATGTAGCAAAACGGATACATTGTTCTTTCTGTTCTCTCATACTATAAAACATGTATATCAAAGTGATAATTTAAAAAAAAACAAACTTTTTTTTTTGGTTGTAGATGGACACAGTACCTTTATATTTATATGTGGTGCTGAGGATCAAACCCAGTGCCTCACATGCAACCCCAGCCCCTCAAAGTGATAATTTATATGAAGAAGCATTTAGCATCCTTCACATAAGAATGCTTTTTTTAACCTCTATTTATTTATGTGGTGCTGAGGATTAAACCCAGGGCCTTGCCTGTGCTAGGCAAGTACTCTACCACTGAGCCACAACCCCAGCTTCCATCAAAGAATGGGGTTATATGAAAAAAAAAAGAGGATGCTTTGTATGAATGTCTTTCATCAGCATTAAACAAACTTAAATTGAACATTGTCATCAGCTTAGCTTTAATTCAGACCTGAATGACCAAACCTCCCCCCCCAAAAAAAAGGTGATTTTATCTTGAAGCAGTTAACACAAAGCAATCTGTATCTCACAAATTAGTTGTTTAAATTTACTTTCTAGTGTGGGAGGAGATGAGTTACTGGACAATAATTACAACTATAGCAATAATACTTTCAGGTTGAAACACTACTGCTTCACAAATGAAATGATTTTAGTAACTAAATTCAAACACAACTTGCTGGAGAGGACTTCTAAAACTTTTGAGATACAAAAGTATACTTGAATCAAGGGACAGTATTCTCTACACAACCTGTATATGGGCAGCTACCTTGGGCTTTGCTACAGAAGTGGTACAATCAATCAGATGGATGTAAGGAGAGGCAACTATGGGTGGGTTCAGAACTGCTCAGATAAACTACGTAGAACGCATTATAACTTACTAATAGAATAAATACAAAAAAGGCTTTAGAGGGAAAACTACTGTTGCTTTGAATAAAATAATAAATCTGCCTTTTCTTGAAAATCTATCTTCCTAGCTGACATCACCTTTATTTAAATGCTATTTTAAAATTAGAAGTTAAGTAACTTCAGCATTGCCTTGTGTCCTGTAGAGGTTGAAAGATACATTCAAAATGTGTTTGTGACTTAAATTTTATTTTACATGGTTAAAAATGGCATAAGCTATTATATGGTTTTCCTCTTACACACAGCTGCTGCTTCTAATATTAAATGGAGGTTATGTAGATAGAATTCGAGTCCTTTAGGAAGAATTCATTTTTATTCTGAGTTATCTTCAGTAGTTTAGAGATTTTGTTTCACAGAGATTTTGTTTCACACTGAAGCTTTTGCCCCTATTTTGAGAATACTTAGGGGACATAAAAAAACAATGATATGTTATGTTCTAGGTTTCAACAATCCTATTACTTTCTAGAATTTAAAAGAATGGAAGAATATGGTCTAGCAGTAAACAAAAGTATCAGGCTTTTATAATTTTATTTAAATCTTAAACCTCTTAAAATGTACTGTTAAAATTGCCATAATTAAAATTACAGTTCTGGAGAGCTAGTTCTTAGAAACATTGTTTTAAAGACAGGAGTTACAGATCCAGGACTTGCTTTAATTGTTTTTTAAATAAAATATGTTTGAGTATCTATCAAAAAAAAATAATTTAATTCAGCCCGTAGTTGCTGAGTAAAGACATTATAAGCCTTGGAGTTTCATTCATTCTTAGAGGATTATACTTTTCTAATTTTTTTATCATATTCCTTGAAAATCAGTGGGAAGGTATGGGAAAGAGAAGAGTGTGTTGTGTACATTTTTAAAAAGAAATTTCCATATTTTTTATAGACACAACATACCACCTTATATTTTACTGTTACAATGCAATAATGGCAAAAGCAGTAGCTCTTGCTACTAATGTAAACTCATTCTCAGAAAAGCATTCTCACATGGACAGTGGTTAGAAAAAAGTACATGAATGTGCTACAAAAATAGAGCCACAAGACTTCTCACAAGTAAAAGAAATCCTCTGTAGAAGTCCACAGTTGACCAAGGTCCAGCCTCCTTAACAGTGAGCAACAGGGAATATGCTGCCAAGTCACTATCTTCAGTTCTGAGAGTGCGTTTACATGCTTCCCCAATGGCACAAAATCTCATGACGATCCAATGAATCAACAGACACTTGGGAAATATTAATAAACAATTTTTATGAACTATTACAACAAAGAACTTCAGCAAGAAGGAAAATGATGTTTATGATCTTTGAGTAAACATTTTTAGCCCAACAGTCTCTGCGACCAGATATTGAAAGAGAAAAAAAAAATCAAGCTTATAAAACACCATTTCTCTGTTATCAACTGGAATACACTAATAATAGGATAATGGAAATACATGTTCTTAAAGCATTTCCACAGGAAATGTCCATAATTATGACATTCTAAATCATTTAGCAATTGTATATGCTACATTAACTAAAACAAAGGTATTCCTTATTGCACATTTTTAAATTGGAAGGATACTCTAGCTTAAGTGGGGGATATTTAGGGGGAAAATATTTTGGCTCAAAATGTATACTGCACTAAGTCAGCTTCATTCTGAAAACATAAACCATTTAAAATAAACTTTTATATTTTGAAGCCAATAATCCTTTAACTCTGATTAAGTGTCAGAGGTTAATTTTATGGGCCCTGTTTTTAAGGCCTGTGAAGAGCCCTCACTACTCTTGAGAATTAGGTGGAGTTTCATCTTTAAAGCCTGAAGGCATTAAGTCTTTTGCAGCAGGTGGTGGCCCATAGTCTTGGGGACCATGAGTTGGAGGTGGTAATGGGGCACCAGGAATGAAGTACTCTCTTGGGCCAAATGAGCCTAAAGGTCTAAATGGTGCTGGTGCAGGTCCTGGAAAAAAATCACGAGGGTCAAAAGGCAAATCCCATTTTCCAGGTGTAACACCTGGTGCATATTCTCTGAAGCCTATTGGTGGACGCATACCAGGACCTGGAAAATAAAAAGGAAGTTATGTAAATACCAGAATTTTCTGAACTAGGGTGATTTCAAGTATGTTAATATAGTCTTTAATTTCTCCCAAGCCTAGAACATCAGCTGGTGAACATCCTGACTTGCCAGATGAGGCAAACTGAGATGGAACAAGTTTAGGTTATAGCCTTTGACCAACCAGCCATGAAGCAACATATTAAGGATTTAACATGGCTCTACCTAGCTCCAGGCTTGTCTTTTTTCTTTCCCTACTATATAATTGCAGAATTATTTCTATCTCACAAGAGCTCCATTTATATTTGGAAGTATTACCATGACAAGATGATAGATTATGAAATAAGAACTTTACTACATCAAAGAAATTTTGATAAAAGGAAATCTCACTATCTATTACTGTATCCATTAAAAATTCATGAAGTATTTCAGCATGGACTTTACACATGCCATCAGAATCAAGGTGCACGCATGCCCTCCTGGAAAAGGCCTTCCACAGCCACCTAATTAAACCAGGAACATTTATTAGGTAACTGTTAAATCCTCTTTAACACTTCCCTCTGACTTTTTTCAAGGTAAGGAGGGTTTGACTTTTCCTTTTCTATATTCTATAACCTACTGCTTATGCTTCCATTATGGGTGATTACAAACTTTATGTTATAGGATTTTCATATCTGTGACAAAATTTTAAGTTATGGCATGCGTCTCATCCACCTTTCCATCTATTGCAGTGCATATCAACAGATTTTCAACAAACATCTGCAGAAGTAATATTTCTGGCTTTTCTGTATATAGCCCCTTATCCTTGTCTATGAGAGATAGCTATTGCCTATCTCAGTATAAGATTATGTAGTGTCCCATATGTCCCAGAAAACTGGAGGAAAAGTTAAAATGTACTCAGCTTTATCCTTTCATTGTTAAGACCCGAGATAGCAACCAACTGTTTTAGCAAGCAATAGAAGTGGAAGATGAATGTGATTTATAAGTCAATCACTACTGTTCAGATCATCATACCAAATGGTGGAGGAATTGGCCGAGGCCCAAAAGGCCCACCGAGCTGAAGTGGCGGTCCATACCAAATGGGAGGTGGTGGAGGCCGTCCCATTGGGGGTCCCATGAAGGGTACCCCTGAGAAAGGAGGGGGCCCTTTCATAGCCATATGAACCTGCAATTTAAGATTTGAAAGCAGTTAAAAGTTTTAAAATTCCTATGTATTAAGAAAAAGTACCAATACCTATAAAAGCTAAAACCCAAAACCTGTCCAGAGAACACCATCAGTGCAACAAAACTCTACCCACCCCTCCTGTGTATTCCCACTGACAGCTTACAGAAGTTGGAAGGATGCCACAAGAGGGAGCAGTTTGTTACTGATTATATCTGCACAGGAAAGGGAAAGGCAAGAGGACTGGCAGGGGTTATTAACAGAGGTGATTTCTGACCAGTATGTCATGCTGTATTCACTACAATCTATTTCAAAGGGAGTCCCCCCATCCCCATCACTTCCCTTTCATCACAATAGCTCATTACTTCCATATTAAGAATGAACAGAATAAAATGAAAAATCCATTCTCTACTCATGTAATAATAGCTACTATTCTACTATATCTTCAGTAAGTCTTTCATATATTATTCAACCTCTGAGATCTTTAAGTAGACTGTCTTGTTTTAAATAAGAGGGAACAAAAGCAAACGGGATATCATAATTTGTTGAAGGCCACACTGCATATTAAAGAACTCAATCCCAGGTTTGCCTCCAAGCCATGCTTTTCCCACCTCTATTCCTCTCTAACAATGGGTCTTTGCTCTCTTTTAAATCTTCTACTACAAAGGGGTTTGGGGTCTTATCTAAGCTGCCCTTAGATTTCTCCAGAGATGTATATTCCTGGAATATATATACACTGGAACTTGAGAAGTATTTTCCATCACAGTGCTATATACACAAATTAGGAAGACAAGCCTTTAATATTTACTTTCATTTACTGTACACCATTTGAGATATTGATTTATCATTTCCTATGAGTAGTAGGTTTGAAACTAAACAATTAAAAATTTATTTTATTATAGAGCTGCAGAAGACCTACTAGATATAATAGCAACACAGTTACAAGAGAATACACTTATGTGAACAAATGAGACCATTTCTTGGGAGTGGCTCAAGAGGTCATTTCAGATGATCATTGTTTCACAGAAAATCTGATACCAATCTAATTCAAATCACTCAAAATAGGGTTTGCACAAATGGAGGAATTCTTAAATAACATTCTTCCAAACAAAAATAAAAATGATGAATTATATAATTTATAATGAATTTACTTTGCCTTAGAACATTCAACACAAAACACCATATAAAGTTAGAGTGATAACTTTTCACATTCTGTAGTTCATTATAGTTGTACACACTTAAGCAACATTCCCAAGTTAAAGAGAAAAGTAAGCTCAATATTGCATGCAGTTTAAAGCAAACAAGATCAGTGTCATGCTCTGAATATCCTTCCCATAAATGCACAGAATAAAACCCAATTCAGTTCTCAACCTCTAAGTACTTACTCCAACTGGATGCTCAGTCAAAGAAGTAAGGGTGGAGACTGAGGGGGTCTCAGGTTCTTGGGGAACAGTTTGCTTTTTAAAAAACAAATGGGATAGTACAAATAGAACACAAAGAAGGATAAAGCAAAGAGCAAGTACTGTAGGAAAGCTACATGTTCCTGCATGACCACATGATTCACAGTAACTACAGAACTTACCTTGCCCTCATTCGTCACCTTAGCTGGAGAAGAACTTCTGGAGCTGCTGTTCATGTGAGCTGGACCACATCCTGAGTCTGTTAGAGATCAAAGAATGGATTCAGACTATTCTAACATGAAAAGAATAAAAATCCTCCATCCACAATTACAGATTCTTTGAAATTACTTGGTCCCTTTACCAGAGGCAACGGGTTTCCCAGATGCCTCAGAAGACCAGTACGAGGTAAAGGTCCATCCATTGACCTTGGGAAAGAAAGATCAGAGCCCTTGTATGTATTTTTTAGAAGAAATAAACCACTGGTGGACAGGTCAGGGTTCAACAATAACTAGAAAGCAACATGAAAAATGGGTTGCCCAGGGGTTGGTGTCATAGCTCAGTTGTAGAGTGTTTGCCTAGCATGTGTGAGGCACTGGGTTTGATTCTCAGCACATATTTAAAAAATAAATAAAGATATCATGTCCATCTACAATTAAAAATATTTTTTAAATGGGTTGCCCAATACATAAATCACAATTTATGAAGAGACTTAAGTAAAATAAAGAACTGCCTTGGGTTGATAGAACAGGAGATTAATAAGTACTGGTCCTAAACTTTAAGCTATAGACTTAAAGTATGTGTAGGCTGGCTTTTCTTTAGTCTGTATAACCTGACTTCCAATCTTACCAAGACTACAGTCCTATTTAGAATTTGAAATAAGATTCAGTATTTCATGTTGGAAATATGAATGCTACATAAAGTTTAAGGCTACTTTTATAATATTTGGGAAAGGAACACCATAGAGATTTAATTTAAAGATAAAGGTTTACACTTCGCAGTGTAAAATTTAAAAGAAAAAAACAATACAGGGACCTCCAGGGGAAAAAAAAAATGTTTTCTATTCTAGAACAGATTTTCCAGAAAACATTCACTAAGATAAAGTAAGAAACTATCTTCTATATATTGTACAGGCCCAAATTCAATGTTTTCATTAGAATATTCAAAAGGGGAAAAAAAAACCTTGAAGCAGTTTACTATAAAGCAACATGTGAATGCTCACCAAATCCGTTTCTAGGCATATCTTTTTGATTAAGAGTAGCAGAAGGAGGTCTCCCAGCTGGCTCTGCTGTCAGTGGAGGGGAACATTCTCCACCACTCATGGGGGATGGACCAAAAGAGCCATTATGGCTCAGTGGACCTAAAGACCTTACTACTTTAAGGCAGCCTTCTCCCTGACACCAACCCTCACCTCCTGCTTTAGCAAATCATTCAGATTATTTCATAACCATTACACACAGAAATAAAAAGTAATTTACATACATTCTGCACCAAGAAATAAAATAGCTCCTTTTACAAAGTGCCCCCTACCTCTCTGAGGAGGATTTTGTAAATCTGGTCTTCCCAGCATAGGTTTTACAATCCCGGGTTCATCTTGACGCACTGCGATCTTTTGGGTCATTTCCAATAGTCTTGAATATTGAGAAAGAATGGACTGAATTATGAAACAGCAATCTATTCCTTCATAGATAATATCTAGCATAACCTTAAAACACTATAAAACATATAGGAAGATACCAAAATCACATACTTCTGTCTCAAATTAGCAACTTCCCTTTTCTCTTCAGCTATAGCTCTTTCTGCAGAACGAGCTTTGAGCTATTAAAGAGAAAATATTCAAATTCAGTAGCAGTAGGCTATGCACAAAATAAAGAAAAGGGGGAAAAAATCTTACCCAATTATCATGAGCTTTCTTCTCATGCATAGCAATCTGAAAAAGACAATACATTAAAAAATATGTTTTTAGGGACTCATTATAATAGCCTATAATTGTCTGTATTAGATATCAAGAAATTCTGCAACTACAGGACAGTATTAATTACTACCTGGTTTTTAAACGAGTGCTTGGTTTTCTGTAATGCTTCTTCCATCTCTTCAATTCTCCGCCTAAGAATTACAACAATTGAATAACATTTGAAACATTTCTGACCATTTTCCCTTTATTCCATCAGCTATACTTTTAAAGACTTTATCATACATAAGAAAAACATTTCTATAGTTATATGAATCCAGTGTGATCAAAACTAATACTACAGGCCAGGTGCAATGCCACATGCCAGTAATCCCAATGATTAGGAAGCTGAGGCAGGAGGATCACAAGTTCGAGGTCAGTCTCAGCAATTAAGTGGGAACCTATGCAACTGAGACCCTGTCTCAAAGTAAAAAAAAAAAAAAAGGTCTAAGGATGTAGCTTAGTAGTAAAGCACCAAAAATAAATAAATAAATAAATAAAATAAAATAAAGACCCAATACTAATAACTTCTTTATCATTTAATTGCTAGAGATTCTGAATGATAAATTATAATTTCCTTAACTGTTCATCAGTGTGTTCTCAAGTAATTCTGCTAGAAATATCTTCCTCCTTAAAACTTTTTTTCTTTTTTTCAAATTATATCCATAAAAGATTTCCAAGGTCTATCAAATGCCACACTTTTGTGGGTCTTGATACATCACACAGCAAACTGATTTCTTAAAGAATTACTACAACATACAAAACCCCCAGAACTGTTTGCATTGACCAAGTTCCCTATGGTCTTGCCCATTGGGTATAAGTAAATTTTTGTTAACATTTTTCATTTGTAAAGTTGAAATTTATTTTTTCTCCTGTGTGAATTGAATGTATTCATATCCTCTCGTTATTTATACTTCCATGCTATTTTCTTCTATCTACATAATGTAAAAAAAGATTAAAAAAGAAAGCCACCACTAGTTTATTAGACATTGACACCCTCCTTTAGAAACTGAACTCACTTGTAATTTTTAACTTCCTGTACAGCGGAAACCACCTTTTCATCTGCAGCTGACAGCTGCTGCTCTTTTTCTAGTCTCTCATATTCTTCTTGGCTCACTTTCCTAAAATAAAGCCAGTTATCAAATCAAAAGTTTCTCTCTGTGAATATCACTTCCCACAATTCTATAAAATGCTTAGGCACATAAAATAGGAATTCAAACCTGCAATTTCGTAAATCAAACTCTGGCAAATCACTTACATTTTCTAATTTTTCCTCTTAATTCTCTATTTACCAGTAAATAAAATAAATGTGAAAACAACATGTGCCCCAAGGGCAAGTCTCCTGTGTGTAAGATAATAAAAACTCACTTTACTTCAATGTGGAAGATCAGGACTGATAAACCTAACATAATTAAACATATTAGGATAAAGCAAGGGATAATTCTTTTCTCGTTTCTGCCATGGGTAGGACACTAAGTATATCTTTGTCATAGAGGAACTCTTTTCTCAATCCAAGACTGGTACCATAATAAAGATATAGTCAATCAAAGAAAAAATCTTCTAGAATATGTCTTTTAGCTATGCAATTAGCCACAGAACATTTTTCACACTTTAGATATATATTTCAAAAGAATTGCAATTAAGCAAAAAGACAAATCTGAGTTTTGATAATGTCTGTCAACCAGAAAAAGAAGCCAAACTGACCCACGATCAGAGTATTATCTACTGACAAGTTTTAACTCTGATCATGAAACTCAAGATGTTCATCTACTGAGACAAAGGTAGCCACATTTAATGATTTTAAAAATACTATTTTCTGCTATCCTTGTACTACTTTAGCCATAGTTCCAATTCAAAAGATAATTAACTTGAAACTTAATTTTCCATAAATCAGAAGAACTATAGTAAAAAAGGATTATTGATACCAAATAGAAAAAGGGGATTATATATTCTTATATAGCTTCTCATTTAATTCTTCAGCAAGTATTTTATGAGTGGCTATAATATACTAGTTACCTTGTAAGATGCTAAAGAATAAAAGAGCTCACTGTTTCAGGTATAAATGACGCCTAAAGGAATATAATAATTTTCCCCACTGGCTTAAGAAGGAATATGGAGAAAACTGAATCTTGAAGGACAGAGAGAATTTTGTTTCCAATTACGAAAGAGTTAGTCTGAGAGCACTAAGAACAATCAAAACATCTTTATAAGAATATAAAATTGTGTTTGAAAGGATACAAGCTAAAAAGGCAGTGAAGATATATGTATGTGTCCAAGATCCATTAGAAAAAGGAATCTCAGAATTACAAGTAAAGCTGGCACTTTAAGGTACTTTTCTCCTAGGTTTACCCACATATTGAAGATAACACAAAGATATAATGAGTCTGAACTAAGCCTTCATCAAATTCCTGGGCTTAGAGGAAAAAAGAAGTGTTTGGGGCTACAAATAAAGGGACCCTTAATAAAAGCCCTAGCCTTTGAGTTTAGATTAGAAAGTACTGCACACTTAAGTGATGAACAGGCAAAAAATCCAAAAGGAACAATACTGAAACATTGAAAAGACAAGTCATTTTTGAATTATCTTAATTGCTGACTAAGTTTGAAGTGACAATCTTACTCAAGTAACCTCAACACTTTTCTATAAGAAGATAACTTCATCTTAGTCCTCAAATTTCATGTATAATTATCACAACAATGTTAGCCAATCAAAACTGACCAGGCACTCCATAAGACAAAATTCTGTGAGAAAAAATCCCACAGAAAAGGAAACCACCTAATGGGGTTAACAGCACATGTTTTAAAATCACTGTGCTTTATATAGTCAAAAAAGTAAAGTCAAGATTATGAATTTCAGGTCTGGGAATATAGTTTAGTTGGTAGAGTGCTGCCTTGCATGCACAAGGCTCTGAGTTCAAACCCCAGCACCACAAAAGAGGAAAAAAAAGATTATGAATTTTGTCAAAGGATTAGAAACTATAAAACCAAGAAATAGTTGGGTGTGGTGACCTACATACAGTCGAAGATACTTGGAGGCAGAGGCAGAATGATGAGATTAAAGATAGCTTGGAAAGCAGTAAGACACTAGTCCCTTATGAGAAAGAGCAAGGAGTCTGGGGAGGTAGCTCAATAGTAGAGCACATGGCTCAAGGTCCTGGGTTTGAGCTGTAGTACTGAAATAGGACTGGGGTTGTGGCTCAGTGGTGAAGCACGTGCCCCACATGTGTGGGGCACTGGGATCAGTCCTCAACACCACATAAAATAAATAAAATATTGTGTCGGGCTGGGGATGTGGCTCAAGCAGTAAGGCACTCGTCTGGCATGTGTGCAGCCCGGGTTCAATCCTCAGCACCACATACAAACAAAGATGTTGTGTCCGCCAAAAACTAAAAAATAAATATTAAAATTATCTTTCTCTCTTAAAAAAATCCTATAAAAAATAAAATAAAATATTATGTCCATCTACAACTAAAATAATATTTTAAACCCTGAACTTTTTAAAATCCTAAACTCAATGAATGATTTTAACATCAGATTTGGGAAGTAAAATAAATCCTACCGCTTTTAAGACAGGTCAGAAGAAAATATCCAGAAGAAGTAAATCCAGAATGTAGGAGGCAGGGGAAATCAAATTCTAATATGCATTATTATAATCAGAAGAGAGAATGAGGTAAAATCAACATTTAGAAAAAGACTCGAAAATTCAAGAAATGTTTAATGGTCCCAAGCAACATAACTGCAAGAGGAAAAAGTGGGTGGGGTGGGGAAAACTACACCTAGGCACTTCCCAATACAACTGTTAAAAAAAGAGAGAAATGACTACAGGAACTAGGGGAGGGAGATAAGACCAAACAACAATGATAATGGACTCTTTAAAGAAAAAAAATTAAAACAGATGGTAATTAATTGGATATTTTCAAATTGCTAAAACTAAGTAACAGTCAAAATTCAGTAGCCAAAAGAAATATCCTTTAAAAATGGAAACTGGTTTTAACTCTAATCATGAAGTTCATGTCAACCTAATACAGACTATAAAGGTAGCAATATTTAGTGGATAAAATACTATTCTCTGTTTATCCTTGTACTACTTTGATACACTAATCAAATCTATCATTAAAGGACAATGTTCAAATAGAATGAAAATAATTTCAAATAAGAAACCAACAGTGTAGAATGCAGAACTACAGAAACTTTAAATATGTGTATAAATTGAATGAATGTCTTGTGGAGTTCAAAGTATATGAAGTACTAACATACGATACCACAACAGTTATCTGATTCAGGAGCTACTTAAAGCCCATAAAAACAAGTAATAAGCCTATTAATCTATGTCAGGTTTTTATTAAATCCAGAATATATACCAAGGCCTTTAAATTATGAGAAGATGAATAAAATTATAATTATAATTATATAATTATAATTCCATTATAATTTATGATTACATCAAGCTTATACAGGTGATGAGGAAAATAATTAAAAATATTTAAACTATTAAAAAGATACAAGGAAGAAAAAAAGAACAGGTCATCAAATAGAAAGCAAATTCTTCATAAACCACAGGCACATATTGACATGGACAGACTTATATTTTAGAAAGTCCACTCAAGCGGCTATAGAGAAAATTACTAAGAATTTGAAATAAATTATATAAAAATATAAATAATGGAGAATGAAGACAGATGACCTAGGTTAGAAACAGAAAATATGACACAGGCATGAACTAACATAGTACCTGGGGATGAGAAAAAAAGAGTACAAACCACAGATGATGACTGAATTAATTTTGGAGGAGTTGAGGAAAATAGTGCTACAATTTAACTGCATTACAAAGAAAATTAATTGCCATTTAGGTCATTCATATTACTAGTAGGGACAGAGAAAACAAGTGTTCTTTTGAAAAAAAAAGTGATAAAATGAGAAATGTTTCTTTGAAACAGGCCAGGCATTTAGAACTGGCCTGAACAAAAATTTGAGATTCTAAAAAGGTCGCTTGGAGATCACAGAATTTTAGAAAAGTTAATGGAAAGGTTTCAATATTTAATGCATTAATTAGGCAACAGAAGTCAAAATACCTAAAAATAGTTAGGTCTATAAGAAGGTCTGTATATATATCTTGTTAATAAATCAGGTGCAAACAAATAAAATCTGACACAAAAAAACTATTTTTAGAGAATTCAAGTATTTTTGTGGATTAAAAACTTCAAATGAACTTCCAAAAAATAACTAGCTCCACACTGAGAAGATTAATATATAAATATATACTACAAACAAGTACTTCTGTAATCGTAACTCCTAAAATCCTTGCCACAGTTCAATTTTTAGTGTGAACATCTGAGATACTCAAGTCCAAAACTTGTACCATCAATAAGTAAATATTATTCCTTTTTGAAGTTTTTATTCTACTAAAACATGTCATTCCAAAACACTCAGTATTTTTAAAGGTCCAGAGTTAGAGATACAAGTTCAAAATATTAGAATTACATAACTGATCACAATGAAAGGAAATTAAAATAAATAGTGGGATCATAGAAAGGGTCTAGATCTTTGAGAGGTATTTCCACATCAGTGACTGTTAATACCAGTTTACCACTTCTTGCCTTCATATGAATTTGACAATTGATTACGATGTCCTCACAGCCTTAGTTTATGGTTCCAACTACCTCAGGACTCTTAAGACTGATGATGGAAAGAAAAATGCAACTTATAGGAAACAAAACACAAAGGAAAAAAGACAAATCTCTACTAGATAAAATTATCTGTTAGTTCACACAATGATAACAATAACAAACAATGGAAATCTTACTTTTTTAGTGCTATCTCATTTTGCTGGTAGAGTTCATTTAAAATCTCCACTTTCTGCCTAAGAGTTTTGCATTCCTCTTCCAGTCCAACTTTAGAAGACCGCAGTGAATTGCAGTCACTTTCTAATTTCTTTATTTGGTCTGTAAAGGATAAAACAGCTTATCTCTATATGTGTACAAGGACTTAAGAACTTGTTTGAGGGAGTAGTGCCAAGAAAAGTAAAAAGCATGAAAGCAAGAAGCCATTCTTTATCTTTCCAATAAATTTTTAAGTCTTTCCAACATGGCAATTTCTTCTCAAGAAGAACCCACCTTCTAGATTACATTTTGTGGACATTGAGGCTCTTAGCTTAAGTTGTAAAAGTTTTAGATCCTCTTCAACTACTGATATTGTAGTTTTTGTCTAAAAATTGCAGAAAAGAGAGGTATTCTTAAAAGTGAGGCACAGGAAGAATTCACAGGTACTATGGGACTCTTACAAAGAACTATACCTGAGAGACATCCATCATCTGCTTAATTTGATCTTTGATCTTCTCGTTCCGATCACCTAAAAAACAAAAGACTTTAGCTTTTTCTTTCCTTACTTTTAACTCTATATTCTCCTAACTTCCCTAAACTAAAGAATGATTGTGTTCAAACACTGGAAGAAAAAAATCAATTAAATAATTATACTGATTAGACTAATGACTTTTAAGAGAATTGCAAGCTTAGATTTAAAAAAAAAAAAGAGAGAGAGGTGAATTTCAGACTGGGGTTGTGGCTCAGTGGTAGAGTGCTCACCTAGCATGTGTGAGGCACTGAGTTTGATCCTCAGCATAAAAATAAATAAAAGTACTGTGTCTGTCTTAAAAAAAAAAAGGTGAATTTCTAGTTTGCACAACTAAAATGTTATCTATGCTATTCTTGTAAGATAAAAAGCTTTTCTTCTCTCTCAGATCTATCTTCACCTGGGCAATAAGTGTCTTGTTTAGAAAGATTCAATCCTCTATTTTCTCCCTGAATCTACTACCAGGTGTGGTTTGAAATACTTGCTATGTAAGCAATATCCAACTTGGGAGAAAACATCTGGAAATATTTTCCTCATCAGTAAACACTGTTACACTCCCTCTCTAGCTTTCTGATAGTCTCTAGCCTCTGTTCTCACAGCCTTAGTTTATGGTTCCAACTGCCTCCGGACTGACTGTGGACCTTAAAACCACAGAGCCATAGAGATGATGAGTATCAAAATCAAGTATCATCTGCATAAGTTAAGAAATAAATTTCTCTTACTGTACAATGTTCAATACTTAGAGGTATAGGATATGACTATTGTAGCTGCAGTGTACTTACTAGTTTTCAATAGGATAGAAAAAGTCAGTGTTCTTCACATGCCTATTGCTACATTATACCCCAACAACCCACCTCTGCCAATGCAACAGACATATCTATAGATCCAGTGATATGTGTCTACAACCCTGAAGCTTAAGAAGAAATTAAGCCAGCTGAAAAGTGGCATCTGTATACTTAATTAAAGACAGGAAAGCAAAAAAGGATTCAACCTCCCTGAGACTGATCTTACCTGCTAACTCTCCATTGGTTAATTCATCTGACTCATCTCGACTTTGATCCTCAGATTCAGATTCACATTGAAACCGATTCAACTGTGTGATGTGATTAGTCAAAGCCTAGAAAAGAAGCAAAAGGTTGGAAGACTCTCGATTTTAATTCAGAAGATTTCAGGAGAATTCATGAGATGAAACATGTATTTGGAGTATAAACTTACTTTAATAGTATCATCTTTTTGACTAAGAGCTACTTGTAAATCTTTCTGGGTCTTCTCAAATGATTTCATTTGTTCACTGAGCTCAGCGTGTGATGTACTCCAGTCTTTTACTTCCTGCTGCAACTGAAAAGTCAAAACACATGAATTCCTATGGGTTAGGGAGGGGTTTCTGCACTGGATATATCAGGACTACAAGACTTAGACAAAGAAATAGAGAGCCATACTCCTCGGTGGCCTGCCTCAATCGAGGGGGTTGAGACCTTGGTTAAGGAAGAGGGCAGAGTGGCCCCAACTCTCACAGCTGCAGTAAGAACATCAGAGCTATCAGGAAGTTGAGCCTGTTTATTGCATTCCCCAGAAAATTGCTGCCAATTCAAATAATTTATCTCCAGCAGGAATGGCTGGGCACATATGACTGTCTCCTAAATTTAGATTCCTTATCATGTAATCTTCCCTTGGCCGGTGAATCAGTAACTATTCAAAAGAGGATCATAAAATACTTAATTTTCTGGTTTAAAAAGTTTCTTTGAGGCTATGCAAGTTAATAACTGATTGACATTTGATAAGAAAAGCAATAATCCAAAAATCCAAAACAGATGGAGACCATATATATGCACTCAATTTGGGGAGCATTGTTTAAACTTTGCATATCTAGAAAAGGTCCTACATGAAAATTCCTTACCTCAGAAACAGATCCAAGAAAGATACAAGATAATGATATTCACTTCTCTAGTTTACATTATGTATGACATCAAATTTTCTTTACCTGCTCTTTCTCCTTCTTAAGCATGGTATTTTCTTTCTGAAGCTGACAGCATTTCAACTTCACCTTCTCTTCACGAAGCTTAGCTTCAGTAAGGAGAATTTGAAGCTAATGAAAAACACTACAGTTAGTGAATTAATTCCAAAGAAGAAACAAAGTTATACTTTCCCAAACAAGACATCATATAGTTCTCATTTTTTGCACATTTTAGCACACCTCAAATTTTTGGTCCGCAACAAAACTAAGATGTAGTACTAATATCCGTTAGCAATAGTTGGCAGCTTTACCTCTGAAAGTTCAGAAGTATTTACTGAAATGACATCTTTAAGCTTCTCTATAGATTTCTTATTTTCCATTATCTGCCAGGTAAAAACAGAACACAAAATATGCATTAGGATTTCAGTAGAAATACTGATATGTGTGTGTGTGTGTGTGTGTGTGTGTGTGTACGTACACATACATATATATACTAAAAAAGATAAACACAACAAAATTTTTGTCAAGCCATCCCATTACATTTCAGGTAAATGCAGGGGATCCAGCTTTGGACTAAGCAAAAAATCAAAAACTGAAAGAGATGAGGGAAAATGAAGTCATAAATATTTCATGGCATCCACAACCTTACTGTTTATGAGATAACCAGAAAAAAAGTTCAAAGTATAGAAAATCATAATGCAATAAGTAAATAAAATGTTTTAAAGCATAGAAAATTAACTAATTAATTACTGTTTCAAGTAAACCAGTTCAAATTAGTATTTTTTTTCTAGTGATAGAGAAAAAAATTTCCCAAGATCATTTTTAAAATTTTCTTATCATAAGTAAAAAATGATAACATTTAAGGAAGAATAGACTAATCTCACATACAGAAGAATTCCAAAAAAATTATAAAGATACTTGCTCCTTAAGGAAGTGGACATAAATCTGCAATCTTTGTTTGCAATGCCTGGGATTGAATCCTGGGCCTCATGCATGCTAGGCAAGTGCTCTACCATGAGCTGCATCCTGAGCTTGTAACTCTTCATACTTTAACTGTGGGCTGTGCATGGTAACTTCCAAAGAATACAATATGAAAAGGATTGGAAAGAATTTTTACAGTGGAGAAATCTGATAAATACTACCTCAGCTAGGTGATCAAGCTTACTTGGGGGTAGGATATTTCAGAACACACTCTCTACCATCTTTTGCAACTTTTATGTAATTACAGAAACTTATAGAAATTGAAAATGAAATATGTAAGTAAAAATTTTTTAAGTTGTTGTATCAGTACTTAAAAGTTCCACAAAATGGGCAGAAGTGGGTTCAACTTCCTTGACTCCTAATTTTACTTTAGTTAACAGCTGGACTAAGTTCAACTTAACCAATTTTACAAAATATTTCAAAAGCCAAATTGCAGTAATACTTAGCAGCAAAACTCTTACCAAGTCCTGATTCTTAGCTTTCTGTTCTCTCTCAGATTCTAACATAACATGAAGACTTTTAGCTCCCTCATCCAGAAGTTCTTTAGCTTTTTCAAGAAGCTTCATTTTATCCTGGAAAAAAAAGGTGTCAAGATTACTCACTCATTACATTTACTTTTGAGTTTAGAATGTAATTCCCCCCAAAGAAGGGATTTTTACCTTATAATTAGTTGCTTCATCAGAAAGAATCATATTTTGTTTCATGGTCTCTTGAACCTGTTTCTTTGATTCCTTCATCTATGTAAATAAAGCATTCAGAATTAAGATACACAAATTATAGTGCTACCATACAAGTTACTTCCAGACAAGTGACCCTTTCCAGAAGAAAGCAGTACTTAATACATATGACTGTTTAGAATTTGGATGATTTGTAGGAAATAATGAAACAAAAATTTTAAAATATGATTTTTAAATTAAAACAGGTAGAAATGATTCAAGCTAGAACCAAGGGAGAAAGAAAGAAAAAAATAATTATACCTTCTGTTCATAATTTGACAATTTCTGCATTAGTTCTTCATTTTCTTTCATGAAATTGTTCACCTTTTTGGAAATTTGCTGTTCATTGACTAAAAGGGGGAAATACACAAGATTATTACAATCACTAAATGAAATTCAATTACTCAATCTACTAAAAGCAAAGACATGTTATATGGTACTATGAGGAAATACTTCTTAGCATAACTATTCTGCTTTTAAAAAGCAATCTATGCTTATTAGCAATAAGAGTATAAAAATTATTAGAATTTTAGAAAAATATAAGAACAATGATATTTTGCTGGGTGCAGTGGTGCACACCTGTAATCCCAGTGGCTCAGGAGGCTGAGCTAGAAGGATTCCAAGTTCAAAGCCAGCCTCAGCAAGAGCGAGACACTAAGCAACTAAGTGAGACTTGGTCTCTAAATATAGGGGGTTGGCGATGTGGCTCAGTAGAGTGCCCCAGAGTTCAATCCCAGGAACCCCTCCCATCCAAAATGATATTTCAATTTAAGCTTATTTCACAGATGGGAAATACAGTAAAGTGTTGTAGCTTGATATTCCCCCCTTCTCAAAACACTTTCTTTTCCGAAAATGGAATCATTTAATTCTTTGCAAAGAAAAACAGAAATGAAAACATACTGATTCACATTACCATTCTTCAAATTATCTACTCAATTACTTAATGCATGATTAAATCATTAGCATAGAAATACTCTTCAAATGTAATACATCTGCATTACATCAATACTCAAAGTTAATCTGCCCCAAATTAAAACTTATCATCATCTCCCTATCCACAATTTGTTCCTCCTCTTTATCTCCTATCTCAGAGTTGGAACCATCATCATCTACTCTATTATACATGCTAGCAACCTAGGAATAGTAAAATTTTCAGGAGGTTAAAAAGATAATAGACATTAAAAGTCACTGTATCTACTTCTAACATACATAAAACACACATCAAACACCAATACAAAGGGTTATTACAAGTTTAAGAAACCTAAAAATTTACCTTGATATACTCTATCTTTTACCTAGAAGAGAGAAAAAAGATTAAATTTGATGTCAAACATCTGCTCAATAGAAACAGCATTCCTAAAACAACAGTCAGAATCATAACCAAGTGAGAATTTAATAACATTCTGGTTCAGGATAATAATTTATAGGATTAAAAATAAGTAAAGGTTAACAAGCCTTTTAAATTTAATTGGTAGTGATATTTCATAAATAGCCTCTGACATAAAAACACTAAGATATGTACCTTATTTCACAGCAAAGATGTGTGTATGTGTGTGTATGTGTGTGTGTGTGTGTGTGTGTATACTCAAAATCATTTACTTGACAATTCTAAATAACCAGGATAAAGTCTAGAAACAATGACTATTCAAAAGAAATCTGAGGAAACAATATTAAATGCATAATCTTTGTACTAAGATATGCCACTTTCACTCACCAGAAAACATCTTAGAACTCCAATTTAAATTTGGCTATTGGCTGAATTTAGAAACTAAGAGGCTACATCATCTTATTTCTGCAAACCACTAAATATATAGCAAGAAATCTGAAAGGAAAGACTGCTTGAAGAAAATGCACAAGCAATAAGAGAAATGACAATTAACATATTCTGGAAAGGACAAAAACAATCGTTTCCAAAAAACAGCAATAAACTACCTGATAATAAAACCTAAGCAGAAATTTTTTTAAAACATCACTAAATTTCTTTGTAACTTAGCATATTACTTGTCCTTTCAAATGTTATAAATGGTGATGGGATATTCAGATGTGTCCACGGATCATCCAGGGGATCTTCGTAACAGGAAATTGCATTCAGAAAACTCCAACACAGAAAAAAATGAACATTTCTTTAATGTCATAGCCTTGCTAACCTTTTACTCAAAATGACAACAGAGGAAAATGGGAAGTAGCATAAAAGCAGTCATCTAAGGTAGGGAGACTAAAGTTTTAAAGTCAAATGCTGAAACTGAGGAGCAACAAGCTAGGAACCACATCCCACATAACCTAGTGAAAAGAGAAACAGGTACCAGGGTTCTTGAAATGAAAGAAACAAGAGAGAGAAATATAAAATGTTTTCATGTTTTTCCCTTCTCTTTATCCTTCTATTTCCTTTTTACTTTTAGCTGAGAAAAAGTTCAATGAGATTAGAAAATTCCTCACAGGAATCCAGGCAAACAATTCTTCTATTTAAGAAGGGAATACTTTTTAAGAGATTTTACACTCAATTGTACAAGGAGAGGAAACTTATCTTTACAATGATATGTCTGAAATAATTAAGAAATCAGAAAAAGAACACTCAGATTTGAAAAGATTTGTATCCAATGTTTTTGGCCTCTTTAACTGTTAGGCTTTTCATATGCAAAGTCCATTTACCTAAAATAATTTTCTTCCAATTATGTTAAATAACTATGAAACAGAATGACCTACAGTACAAACATAAGTATGTATAAGCGCATATATATATATGTGTGTGTATATATATATATATATATATACACACACATATATATATATATACACACACACACACACACACACACACACTTATACATATATGTACACACATACACAGAGATAGACTAATTCTGCTCAGGAAAAAAAAAAACCTTAATGAATAAAACATTTAATGGATTTTTGGACAACACATAATCTATACTTCCAAATAAAAAGGTATTTTCTGTACATATGATCAAATCATAAAATCTGGGAAAAATTTATATAAAAGACTGGAAAAATTATATCATCTCCTTTTTCTCATTTTACTGTATTTCTTTGCAGCATTTCCCCCTGTTTGTATGTTTATATTAACATACAGTTCATCAACATTTAAATCTTAGTTTCTGCTTTTTTTTCCCACTTCACATTTAATTGTGAGCATTTTCTGTACCTCAAAGCTTTGAAATAAATAAATCTGCCTACTATTCCACTAATCGAACATACAATAACCCCTAAATGAATTATGTTGTGCTAAGTCTTCAATCTAATACACTGTTCCATTGAAAAACATTACCAAAATCTTCAAAGCATAGTTATTTCTTTAAGATAGATTACTAGACATATATGCTACATAAAAGGATATTTATCTAACCTATCCCATCTTTTATCCCACTTTTAAGACTTCTGATACATATGAAACTACTGGTCAGGATGGCTGTAAGAATTACCAGTTCTACCAACTGCACCCACACTAAATTATTTTATAATGTTAGTTTGACTTAAACCACTATTTTGTGTTTTAGCAATTGAAAAAGAAAAAAAGGGGGGGCAGTGACTATATAAAATAATCCTTGTGCTTATGTGCTAAGGTATAAGTAAGTTAATTTACTCACAAAAGCAGTTCTCCAAGAGAAAATGACAAAGGATACAATCCCAAAGAAAACAGTGAATACTACAGGCTTCCATGGTAGTCCATAAAAATCAGGCACAGGTTGAGTATCATCAGGCAATGTAGTAAACAGCTTAAACAGACAAATTAGAAGAAATGGGAAACCTTAAATTTATAACAAAACAGTCACAAAGAATCATGGCAATTCTAAACCAACTTCCTCATCAGAAATCCACCTCCTCAATATTTTCCAATAGCTTCTTCAAGAGAGAGGATACTGGCAGTCTCATATTTTTTGTTCGCTTCCAGTGTTTTCAAGTATAATGAATCTAAATACTTTTTAAAAATATTTATTTATGTATCTTTAGTTTTAGGGTGGACACATTGTTTTGTTTTTATATGGTGCTGAGGATCGAACCCAGTGCCTCATGTATGCTAGGCAAGCGCTTTACTGAACCACAACCCCAGCCCGAATCTAAATACTTTAAATTGAGCATACATTTCCAGTTTGTAATAGGCCCTATATCATCACATTGTCTAACACCTGGCTAGAATCCCTCTGGATCATTCTTTTCTCTTAGATAACCTGGTTTTTATAATTTAAAATATTCATTTAAGACAAAACTTAAATATATGAAAGAACTAATTAATTTTATGGCAACAAATAAAAACAATGACGATATATGTATAAGATTTTAAATCTTACTTCCATTCCACTCTTATATACAGATACGTGACATGTAATTTCAGACAACTCTTGAAAACTGGCTTAGATAAACTTCTCTGAATTTAACATCCTTCTATAAAATTCAGAGCCTAATTTTAAATGGTTGCTCAAAGGCAGTGCAGTAAACACCTGCCTACTCTTCCCTGTTTTCACCGCCCTCTACACGTAATAGGAGATAACTGTCACTTGGGCCCAATTCCCCAGCAGTCTCCTTAGGGAAAAGACCTGTAGTAACATTAGCTGTTTGGATTGTTGGCTGCATTTCAGAACATACCATGAGGTTGTCACCTCTATTCCGTCAAAAAAAAAGTGCAAGTGGGGAAAGCTTAAGTACACTCTCACCGGCCTCGCTTAACGATACAGTCACGTCCTGCCTGCCTTGGGCCTGACACACTCCATTTCTCCGTCGCCACGACAGTCAGTGCACCCACTCTGCCAGAACTCAGCCACCCGACAGGGGTCCCAGGAGCTCTGGGTCCCCCAGAGAAACAGTGACAGAAGGCACAGTGGCAGGTACTGAGTCCATGGTGTAGGGACAGCTGAGTGGAAGCGACGCTTCCCTGCAGAACAGCACAGGACCCTCTCTTTCACCGCAGGGGGCGGGTACTGGGAGTGAACTTTGCCTTCCTCCACCACAGGCGCTTTCCGCCCAAGGCACGTGAAACCCGTCATCAGAGGAAGCCCCTCGGTGAACTGCAAGTGAGCAGACAGAGGATGCTAAGGGGCGTGGCGGGGAGCGGGAAGAACCAACTGCGGAGCCCGGTGGGGGACAGCGCCAGTAGAGCCAAGCGGAAGAGTCCAAATGAAAGGACTCCAGAAGGAAAGAGGCTCACCTGTCCCCGGAACTAGGAGAGGACCGGCGATTTAGAAGGCCCTGGAGGAAGCCATGGAACTAGCAGAAGGGGATTATAGGCAGAGACTAGGAAAAAGGAGAAAGTCAGGCCTCCCAGCCCCTCCAAGAGCAAAACCCTTTTGTCAACGTGTTGAGACACCAGGTACCTACCTGCCCCAAAAGTGCAGACAGAAGAGGAGAAGCTTCTCCTGCTCCCTTCTAAAAGACTACTGCTGGGCTTTCCTTCCCTGCTCACTCTAGTCCTGTTACTTTCTCCAATTGTGGATGACACTCTTTTTAAAAAAGCCTAACCCTAAGGAATCATGTCATTATCACCCCACGCAGGTGGCTTCATTTCTGGATGCCACATTTTAGGGTTGCATGACTTGTGGAAAAAAACAGAATCATGAATAGCCCGAAAAGCACGTGCTAAAAATTGAAGAAACTGGGGACATTTAACTTGGGGAGAAAATGAACATCTGTGGATCTTTAAAAATCTGTCATCAAATTGAATGTAGTCAATTCAAAAGAACAAGAATAAGCAGGAAAGCACTGAAAAAGAAGAGCAATGAAGGGTACAGGGAGGGCAGACTATATAATTAATTCATGTACCCTCGTCCAAGCCCAGGAACATAGAGATTGTGGGACAGAATAGAGAATCCAGAAACAGAACCAACTGGACATTTGGGGTACAATAAAAGTTAGTTTGGGGAAAATAGACTTTCTAATAAGTAGCGTTACCACATGGAAAATTATAAAATTGGATTTTTCTCTACTTATTCAAAAGATAAACTACAAATGGATAAGAAACATGAATGTAAAAATAGAAAATAAACAAGTACTAGAAAATATTAAGTGAAATTTTCTATGTATTATGAGTGGGCAAAACCTGCCTCATTGAAAAAATCTTTCCTGGCTGTATCTAAACCTGCTACACACACACACACACACACACACACACACACACACACACGCAGTTTGACAATGACAAACTGAGAAAAAATATTTGCAACATATTATTGTCCAAAGAATCATGTTCCTGAAATATAAAGAACATTATAAATAAAATGGCCAGCAAACCTATACAAAAATGGGCTGAAGAAATAAACAGATCTCAGGAAAAGAAATGCAAATAGCTATAACATATGGAAACATGCTCTGCTTAGCTCATAATGAACAAAATACAAATTAAACCACACCAAGACACCATTTCTCACTTGCATTGGCAAGATCCAAACGTTTGACAACATACTCAGTAGGTGAGAGAATGTGGGGGAATACAAATTCTCAGACACTGCTAATAAGTATACAAAATGATACAACCCTTATGAATGAGATTTGGCAACATCTCCCAAAACTGCTTATATATTTACCTATTAACTCAACAATCCCACTTTTTTTTTTAACTTTTTCAGTGCTGGGGAAGGGTATCTTGGGCAAGTGCTCTACTGCTGAGCTATAGTCCACCAGCCCTAATTTCTAAAGATACTGGGAATACAACAACAAATGTTTAAAACTTGTATTTACAAAACTATGTTATTCAAGCATTAATTATAACAATACAAGATGGTCACAAAAGGCTGAAACAACCGTCATCAATGAAAGTTGTTGAATAAACCAAAGAAGAAAGAAAATAATTTTAAATACTGCTAAGAGCTGGTTTCCGGAATACATTTTTTAAAAATGAAGTAGAGAAAAATATTTATAGAATACTATTTGTATCTTAGAAAGTGAAAAAAGATGAATATATTATTTCTTATAGCTTTGAGGTAAAACTGACATGCAATAAATTACATGTATTTAAAGTGTGCAATTTGATGAATTTTAACATGAAATTATGAAATCACCATTATAATCAAGATAATATACACATCCTTTACTTCCAAAAATATTCTCATTCTCTAGGTAATTTTGCCCTTTGTCACCCTTCTTTCTTGCCCCCCACTTTCCCATTCCTCCAGCAAAATGTCTTATCTTAATAGATTGCTTTGTATTCCTCAAGTTTTATGTGTATGGGATAATATATTGTATTTTCTATGGCTTCTCTTATTCAGCATAATTTGAGATTCATCTACATCAGTTTATCTATCATCTATTTTTATTGCTGAGTAGCATTTCATTACATGTACATACCACAATTTGTCTATCATCTATTGATAGACATTTGGATTTTTTTCCAGTTTGGGGCTTTTACAAATAAAATAGCCAAGAACACTGATATAAAATTCCTCCTATTGCTATATAACTTATCTTTTCTTTGGAAAAGAATGGTTGGATATGACTGGTGTATGTTTACCTTTTTAAGAAGGTGATTCTACCACTTTATATCCCCACCAGATGTGTACCCATCCAGTTCCTCCATCTCTTCTCCAACCACTCAGCACAATTGTCTTTAATATTAGATATTTAATAAGTGTGTAGTGGTAACTCTTATGCTTCAAAATTGCATTTCCCTGATAATTATGTCAAGCATTTTTAATGTATTTACTATCTGTTTATCTTCTTTGATGAAGTGTTATTTTACAGGACTATATTTTTTTCTAATGCGTTCTAAGAGTTCTTCATATATCCTTGATGCAAGTCTTGATAAATGCTTTACAGTAATTTCCTCCCAGCTTGTGTTTTGTCTATTTCATTGACTTCAAAGTGTATTTTGAATTACAGAGGTTTCAGTTTGATGAATCCCACATTGTCAAATCCTTTTTAATGCTTTTGTTGTCAAATTTAAGAAATCTTTGCCAAACCTAAGTTCAACAAAAATTTTTCTCTTATTTTTTTTCCTAGAGGTTTTGTAGTTTTGAGTTTAATATTTAAGTCTGTGAGTTAATTCAGGTGTCTAATGCAAGGCATGGATCAATATTTTGCATATAAATATGCAGTAATTTCAGTACCATTTGCTGAAAAAACTTTCCATTCTCTACTTGTCTTTCCATCTTTGTCAATGACTGTTGCCATATATATTGTGTATCTATCTCTGAATTCTTGGCTCTGTTTCAATATGTTTTGTCTGCAATCCTGATTACTGTAGCTTTAGAATATTTTTTTTCCTCTTCGTATGGTACTAGGGATTGAACACAGGACCTTGCATATGCTAGGCAAGTCCTCTACCACTGAGCTACATCCCCAGCCCTAGATTAAGTCTTGAAGCCACGTTGCAATCAGCTTGTCATTTTCTACAAAACTCTGCAGGGATTTTGATTGGAATAATGTTGACTCTGGTGATTAAACTGGGATGAATGGACACCTTAGTCTTCTGACTCATAAATTAGGTATATCTCTCCATTTAGGTTCTCTTTAAATTCTATCAGCAATATTTTATAGTTTTTAATATATACATTTTAGTTTTTGCCACGTTTATGTTTAAATACTTCATATTTTTATTCTATTGTACATGGAAATCTTTAAAATTTCAATTTCTAATTATTCATTGTTAATATATAGAAAATATAATTGCTTTTAGATGTAAATTTTATCTGTCAACCTTACAATAGCTTTTTTCTAGATTATACCAGATTGTATCTATATATATTCATGTTATCTGAAAAGAAAGAGAATTTTATTTCTTCCTTTCCAATCTGAGTGCATTTTATTTCTTTTTCTTGCCTTAGTATACTAGCTATTTCCTTACTGCACCCCAGTACAATGCTGAATAGATGTAATGAGAGTAGACATCTCTGTTTGGTTTCTGATCTTGGGGAAAAGTATTCAATTATCAACCATTAAGTATGAGGTTAGCTGCATTTTTTCAGAGGATGTTTTAAGCTCCCTTCTATTCCTAGTTTGTTGTTTGTTTTTCTACATCAATAATCAATGCTGAGGGGCTGGGGTTGATACTCAGTGGTAGAGCACTTGCCTAGCATGTGTGAGGCAATGGGTTCAAATCTCAGCACCGCATATAAATAAGTGAATAAAATAAAAGTTAATCAACATCTAAAAAATTTTTTTAAATAATAATCAGGGCTTATTTTTTTTTACATGTCGATGCGATTTATTGTCACCTACTTGTACATGCACACAAAATAACAATATAATTTGGCCAATATTACTCCCCAACATTTCCCCCCTCTGCTATATTTTTTAAATGCTTGTTTTGTATCTCTCGAGCTAAACACAAAGATTGTGCTTTTAGGTACATCAATGTGGTAAATTTCATTGATTTTCAAATGTTAAATAAATTTTGGATTCTTGACATAAATCCCCATCATCCGTCTAGTTTTTGTCTATGATGTATTTTCCTTTTACATATTGTTGTATTTGACTTAAATTTTTGTTTAGAATTTCTGTACAGATTCATTGGAGATCCCATGAGAGGTATGTGGTTTTCTTTTCTTATTATATCTTTGTCTTGGTTTGGTGTAGTGATAACACTGGATTCATAGGAGAAATATTTCCTTGCTTTAATATTCTACAAGGGTTTAGTATTACTACTACTATTAGGAATTAGTATCATTTCTTCCTTACAGGTTAATTGGATCACCAATAAAGCTATCTTGGTCTTATATTTTTTTCTTTGTAGAAAGGTTTTTACCTATACCTTCAATTTCTTTAATAGTCAACAAGGTTTATGAAATTGTCTGTTTTTCTTGAGTGAACTTTTGCAATTTGTGGCTTAAATAGAATTTCTTCATTTCATCTAAATTGTCAAGTTAATTAACATAAACTGTTCATAATATCCCCATTATCAGTCTAGTATCTGTGAAATCTGTAGTGATATCCCTTCTCTGATTGCGAATATTGGTAACCCGTGTCTCCTCTTTTATTTCCCTCACTAGATGTTGATCAATTTTATTCATCTTAAAGAACTAGCTTTGGGTTTCATTGATTTTCTCTTATTTTCCTTTTTTAAAAATTTTACTGACTTATGGTCTTTATTATATCTTTTTTTCTTGCTTACTTGGAGATTAACTTATTTTTCCTTTTCTAGTTTCTCATAGTAGGAACTAAGTCAATGACTGGAGACTTATTTTTTAATAAAGCTATCTTGGGCCTGGTAGTGCTATAAGTTTTCCAATAACACTTTAGTGACATTGCACAAATGGATATGTTGTTTTCAGTTTTATTCAACTCAAAATATGAATTTCTTCTCTGATTTATTTGACTCAAAAATTATTTAGCAGTGGGGGCTAAGGTTGTAGCTCAGTGGTAAAGTGCTTGCCTCACATGTGTGAGGCACTGGGTTCGATCCCCAACACCACATAAAAATAAATATACTGTGTTGTTCATTTATACCAAATATATAAATATGATAGATAGATACAGATATACATATAGATATAGATAGATAGCAGATAGCAGCCTGGCACTTAAGTTTTCAAATATTTGAGAATTTTCCAGATTTTTCCATTATTGATTTCTCATTTTATTGTGTTCAGAGAATAAGCTTTGCCTGACTTTGAATACTTTTATATTTACTGATAATTTTTTTAAGATCCAGAATATAGTTTATCTTGGTAAATGTTCCATGTGCACTAAGCTCCTTGGGGGTTTTCTATAAATGTCAATTAATTTCAAATGGATGGATTGATTATGTCATTCACACTTTCTACAACCTTACTTTTATTTTTCGTTTTCTGCCAATTGCTGAGGAGAGGATATTGAAATCTCTAAATGTAATCTATAGGATTCATCATTTTCCTCATAATTCTATCAATTTTGATACTTCATGTATTTTGAAGGTCTAATATTAAAAGTACAAGCATTTAGGTTTATTATATAATCTTGACTGATTCGTTTATCATTAGGAAATAACTTTCTTTAGTCCTGATGATATATTTTGCCCCACAACCTCTTTTGGTTTAATGTAGCTACTCCAGATTTCCTTTGACTAGTGTTTAACATGAGATACCTTTTTCAATCATTTTAATTTTGACTTCTTTGTGTCTTTCTATTTACAGTGTTATTCCCTTAGACATCTATTTGGGTCTTGCTTCTTTAGGCAATATGACAATCTCTGTTTTTAACTGATGTATTTAGATACTTTCCACTTAATAGGATTACTGCCGTGCATAGGTGTAAGCTTAATATAATCTTCTATTTGTTCCTTCTGTTCTTTGTTCTTTTTCTTTTCTTTCTGTCTTCTTTTGCAGAAATACCACTATCAGTATTTTTAGTGATTCCTCTATTGGCTTATTAAGCTATAACTCTGTTTTCTAATCTTAGTGCTTCAGGGTTTAGAATATACATCTTTTATTTGTCATAATCTACCTTCAGATGATACTATATTACTTCACATATTCAATAAGAACATTACAATAGTTACTACCCTTCTGAGATTTATACTGTTGTCATGTATTTTACTTTACATGTTTTCTAAGTCCCATACTACACTGATATTTGTCTTTAAACAGTCAATGACTTTTTAAAATGTTCAAATAAGAAAAATTATTTTAAATATTTATGCACACAGTCACCATTTTCAGTGTTCTTTACTCCTTTATTCCATTATTTCCATCTGCTGTCTTGGTGCAAGTGTAGGTGAATTCTTTCAGCTTGTATGTCAGTACAAGTCTTCATTTTAGAAAGATATTTCAATGGGCATGATATTATCGGCCAACATTATTACTCTTCAAATATATTAAAGGTATCACTCCACTATATTCTCTTATGCCTAATTTCTGACAAGAAATCTGATGTCATCCTTAGTTCTTCTCTACATAAATGTCTTCTCTAACTGCTAAGATTGCTCTTTATCACTGGTTTTGAGCAATTTATTTATGATATAATATACCTTGATATAGCTTTATTCATGCTTTTTGTACTCTAGTCCCATTTAATATCTTGGATCTGCAGATGTACAGTTTTCACAAATTTTTGGCCATCATTTCTTAAAATATTTTTCTGAATACCTCTCATAGCTCAACTTGAAACTGTCCCACAGCTCACTGATGCTCTGGTTCACTTTTCTTTAACAGAAGAAATTTTCCCTGTTTCATTTGGGGTACTTCTCCTGCTATGTCCTCAAGTTCACTAACAATTTCATCACAATGCTTATTCTGGCATTAATCCCATCCACTGTGTTTATCATATATTTTCAACTCTAGAAGTCTGATTTTCTTAAAATATATCTTCTATATCTCTTTTTACCTTTTTAACACACGAAATATAGTAGTAATGACTTTTTAAAAAATGCCATTACCTCATTCTAACATCTCCGATAGTTCTCAGTTGGCTTTGATTGGATGATTCTTCTCCTCATCATTGTGGAATGTATTTTTCTTGCTTCTTTGCATGCCTGGTAAGCTTTGAATCGATGCCATACATTACGAATTACTATTCTTAATATTTCGTATACAATTAAATTACTGGAAACAATTTGATTCTCTTGGGTCTGAATATTTGTTAGGTATGACATAAATTGTAATAGTCAGTCCGAGGTAACACCCTTCTGATTATTCTACCCAACTTCCTTAGATAGTTTTTTCCAGGTGCTATTCTGGTCCCTGTGTTAAGACCTGTTCCTTCTAATCACTTAAGATGGTTTCTCTGACTTGCTAAGCAGTTTCATCACACTTATGTGCAGATCAATACCCTGCTGAACACTCAGAGAGCCTTTCACAGATTTCCAGAATTGTCTCTCAATGTAGCAACCTTCTTTTGGTACTCCACCCTGTGAATTCTAGTCACTTTGGTTTTCCTGGAATCTCAGCACCATCTCTCAATTCATGGTATCCTCTGGTTCTGCCTGACTTCCCCTTCTTTGTCATGGCTTGGGAATCTCTTAACATAGTAAAAGCTGGGGCAACTAAAGAGCTCATAGCATTTGTTCTTTATGTTTCCAGAATCATTCTTTGTTGCTTGATCTTCAATGTTACTGGATCTTAAAATTTTATATGTTTGTGGGTTTTTTTTCATATTTATTTTAGTTGTTTCAGTTGGGAAGGTGAAGCCAGTACCTATATAAATCTATCATAGCTAGATGTAAAAATCATTTGCTTTTCTTTTTCTTTTTATGGTGCTGGGGATTGAACACATGGCCTCCTGTGTGGTAGGCAAGTGCTCTACCACTGAGCTGCATATCCCTTTTCTCATTTGCTTATTTTTTTAATAGCAGAATGCATAATGAAATAAATTTTAAAAGTTAACTATAAAAGAGAGTAATATCAGGGTAGACAGAACTGGGACAAAAGCTAGAGTTCTTTCAAAATCAGGCAGGAGAATCACAAGTTCAAAGCTAGCCTCAGCAACTTAGCAAGTCCCTACGCAACTTAGTGAGAACTATCTCTAAATAAAAAATAAAGAGCCTAGGTATGTGGCTCAGTGGATAGGAGCCCTGGGTTCAATCACCAGTACCAGAAAACAGAAACAACTTATTTTCACAAATTAACTTTGGCTCTTCTAAATATTTAAATAATTGTAAAATAAATAAAAAAATCTTTAAAAATTAACACCTAAATATTGAAAGCAAAAATGAAACAACCTGTGATATCATGTTGGTGACAAACCACAGAAATGAATTATTTCAAACATACCTTAGTGGGATATAGCTTAAAGACAAGAGAATTTCATTTCATTTCAGGAATACATTCCTGAAAGTATTTTAAACAACATAAATATAGTCGTGTGTTGCTTAATAATGGGAATAAATTCTGAGAAACACATCTTAGGCAATTTCAGTGTGTAAATATCATTGAGTATACTTATACAAACCTAGAAAATATAGCCATTTCCACACGTAGGTATTCATATATGGTATATCATCGCTTTGGGGATAAAAACCTATAAGATATTATTATACTGAATTCTGTAGACAATTGTAACATTGTAAATGTTTATATATCTAAACATATCAAAACACAAAAAAGATTAAAAATACTAGGTGTCAAGAATTTTTTAGCTCCATTATTATGCACTAATGACCAAAATGTCATTAAGTGGCACAAGACTGTAAACAATTATATTTATGTCATTGAAAACTGGAACTCCAACATCAGAGAAAGAAAACACAAATCTAAGATAGATGAAGTGAAGTAAAATCTCTCATCCTGAATTTTCATGGGAATTATCTAAATGACATGATCAAAAATCCCCACATATTTCTGAGCTTTGTTCACTAAAAAGGCTTACAAATGACAGTCAATTTGAGCAATAAGCAATCCTAGTACTTGGAATGTAGCCTCTAAATACCATTTCCTATTGAAAGAAACCAAAGTTCTTTTAGAGAAATAGTTCCTTCAAGGTCTGGACAGGGAATGTTTAAGATGAACTTGGAACATTTCATAGTTCAAAAGCAAGGGAAACAGGTAACAATGACCACTAGGTGGTGGCAAAGGGTCCCAGGAGCCAAGATAAAGAGGCTTCTACAAGGCAAAAGGGGGAGAAATTGAGCATCAGATAAGAACAATTACTATTCCTAACTGGATTAAACACACCAAATATTTTTAAATGCATGACATCATATTGACTCTTAAATAAAAGTTAAAAAGATTTCAAAAGCCCCTTTGGGTATCATTTGATAATGCTAGAATAATACCTTACTATTCTGAAAAGTGTTTAAATGAAGAAAAGGAATCAAATGTTTATCTCCTGCCTTAACTATACAAACCGAATATCTGTGTAAAGAATAATCAATCATAGCCAGGCGCTGTGGCACACACTTGCAATCCCAGTAGCTTGGGAGGCTGAGGAGGGAAGATAGCAAGTTCAAAGTCAGCCTCAGCAAAAGTGAATTGCTAAAGCAACTCAGTGAGACCCTGTATATAAATAAAATACAAAATAGGGCTGAGGATATGGCTCACTAGCCAAGTGCCCCTGAGTTTAATCCCCAGTACCAAAAAAAAAGAAAGAATAATCAATCATAAATTTTTATTTGTATAGGCATCTCAGCCTTTAAATGAAGAAAGAAAAATCCCAGCAATTCAGACCATTGCTATTTTGCAACCTGTAATATATTAGCAAATCTCACCAAGGTCACTGTTGACTAGTAGTCAACATCAAAGGAGAGGACATGCAGATGTCAATGCAATAATTTCCTATTAAATTTTCATAAGAAACAGAATTGAACCTAAACCTGACTACCAATTTCCAAGAAATATAAAGCAACAGAGAGAGGCTGAGGTTGTTAGCTCAGCACTTGCCTAGAATGCATGGAGCCCGAGGTTCAATCCCCAGCACCACCAAAAAAAAAAGGCAATAGAGAAAACAGGTTAAATTGTTGTACCAGGGGGATGTCATTTATTCACCCAAACTACAATATATCCTAGAAGTCCCACAAACATATTTTTTTCAATTATTGCAAAAAGTTACAACAAAAGGAGAAATCAATAGAGAGTAACTTATATGAGACTTGTTCTCCCACTGAAAGCAACCAGAAAGTTGGAATATATATATATTGGTACCAGGGATTGAACTCAGGAGCACTTGATCACTGAGCCACATCCCCAGTCTCAGCCCCATTTTGTATTTTATTTAGAGACAGGGTCTCACTGAGTTACTTAGCACCTCACTTTTGGCTTTGAACTTGTGATCCTCCTGTCTCAGCCTCCCGAGCCACTAGGATTAAGGCATGTGCCATAATGCCCAGTCAAAAAAAGATTTTTAAAGAGCTATTTTTCAGATAGAAAGCCACAAGGAACATGCAACTGTCACCCCTAAGAGCAGGAGAACAAATAGGTGAGCATTCTACCTGGAGGCACCCTCTAGACCTCAGTTTGAAAAGGGGAACACAAATGGGGCACAACAGTCTCACTGAGGAGAGAGAGACCAGAGTTCCAGGAGATTAAGCAGCCAAAAATATGTAGAGAAAACTACCAGAAACATGGGAGCCACAAAGAAAAAGAGTTCCAGAAATCTGCATGGAGGTGGTCTTCAGTTTGGGGCTACATTCTAAGCAGTACCTGTGAGGGCCAAGAACAACTATAAGCTAACCAATCCCACAGTTGGCACTGAGCTGGGAGAAGTCTGGATTCCAGCTAGCCAGAGAGAGTTGACGTACAAAAACAGTATGGTCAACAAGCTCATGAAGATTTATTTGATCCTGGCATCATGGCACATATCTGTAATCCCAGCAATCAATCCCAGGTTGAGGCAGGAAGATCCCAAGTGTGAGGCTGGCAACTTATCAAGGGCCTAAGGAAGTTAGTGAGACCCTATCTCAAAAGAAAAAAAATGTTCACTCAATATCATTAATTATCAGGAAATAAACTCACAAAGACATACCCACTAGAATGGCCCAAGTGCTAGTGAAGATGAAGTCAAGTGGAAGTCTCCTAAATTGCTGGTGGAAGTATAAAATGATTGTGGTCATTTTTTAGCATGACTTGACAGTATCACATAAGACAAAAACATACATTAAACGTAGGAGGCAATTGCACTCCTAGATATGAGTCCACTTATAGTGGCATATATATGAAACAATACTGTAGGAAAAATGAATCTATAGTTTTAAAAAAAAGTTATCAATGGTTGCCTGGAACAGGTGGTGAAGGCACTCACTGGGAAGGATCCCAAGGAAACCCCTTTTCTAGTGAGAAAAAAAAACTGTTCTATATCTTTATTATGGTAGTTTTTACATGGGTATCTACATTTGTTAAAACTCAGAGTGTGCTTGCTTTGGCAGCACATATACTAAAATTGGAACAATACAGAAAAAATCAGCATAGTCCCCGAGCAAGGATGACACCCACATTTGTGAAGTATTCCATAGTTTTGTGGAACCAACCCTTCAGCAGATGAATGGATAAAGAAACTGTGGTACATATATGAAATGGAATATTACTTATAGCATTAAAAGAGAAAAAATTATGGCATCTGCGGGTGAATGGGAATATCAGGTTAAGGGAAGTAAGCCAATCCCCAAAACCAAAAGCTGTATGTTCTCTCTGAAAGTGGATGCTGACCCATAATGGGGGTGAGGTGGGTGGTAAGGGGCATGGAAAGAATGGAGGAACTTTGGGCAAAGAGGAGGTAGGACAGGTGAGGGGGCAGAGGGATAGGAAAGATGGTGGAATGAGATGAACCACATTACCCGAGGTACATGTAGGACTCCACGTGTTGTGTACAACTAGGAAAAGTTTTGTTCCATTTATATACAATGAATTGAAATGCATTCTGCTATCATGTATAACCAATTAGAACAAATTTAAAAAACTCACTGATATTGGCTCTCAAGGACTTACTGTTAAGTTGTGTGATGGCCCGTGGGTTCATTATACTATTCTCTATGCTTTTCTTTAAAGCTTTTCTAATTAAATTTATTTTTTAACTAGTACATAGAAACAAACATTATAATTATTGAAGTAGGTAACATGACATTTTGATGCATGTATACACTATGTAACGTTTAAATCAGTTAAATATATCTACCTCCTCAAACATCATTTCTTTATGGTAAAACTTTCACAATCTTTTTTTCTAGTATTCTAAAATATACAGTATGTTATGGTTACCTATAGTCCCCTACTATTCTCTCTGCTCTTATTTGAAAGTTTCCATGATAAAAATACTAAAAATAATTTTTAAATTAAGATATAACTTCAAATATTTAAAGGATTTCTATGTAGAAAAGAATTCAATTTTATAGAGGAAATCATGTGGAGGAAAATTTGGAGTCAATACAAGGATGAACTAGACAACAGAAGAACATATAGCCTTGTAAGAGAGTGACTCATGCTAGGAAATACTGGTGTACAGGCCTCATAACTATTCGTCAGGGCCACAGTAAAGAAAATAACAGCAATGAGTGAGAAACTAGACTAACAGCCTTCCAAGGTTTCTTCTAACACTAAGATTCTGCTAAGATTCCATTGATCAATGAATCTGATTGGTGCACATCTCCCAAACACATCAGAGCCTATTACTCTCCAGTCCTATCAGATATCATACTACTTGTTTAAGATTTTACATTGACTTGTTCATAATTTTTGCATATATTTGTTAAGTCCTTTTCTTAAGGCTTTCAAAAATCACAATCATACCTTACACCTGTTAGACTCTTTTAGTCCTCGCACAATGTCCTGTACATACTGGGCCATCAAAATGCCTTTTTGAAATCTCCTTTCAAATCAGTCTCCTAACATTGTGCCTCTTCTTTGCCACTCACGTCTATGTCTTACCTATCACCGTACAATCACTGACCATACCTGCACCACATTCATGTCCCCTGACCTAGACCTAGAGGAGGGCTCTGTGCATACCTAAAAAATATGAATAAAGAAATCCTTCCCATATCATGAGGCTGTTAACTTTCCAAGTGATGCTGATTCATTCTGATAATCAAATTATGACTGTAGAAGACTGCTTTAATCACTGGAAATATAATTATTCTAACTGCCTGGCTCGTACATACCCCTTACCCAGGTGGCTGCCACCATCATGAACAAACATGGAGCCAACTGAAAAATGATTTGTTTCTCCCCACCACATCTTTTCCACCCTGGTGGTCTTTCCTCCCCAGGTATTCATTGTCTTTATACCACCTTCTGACTGTCTACATGAGAATTAGGGCGTGTGTAGGGGTAAAACCCTTCAAAATGCCAGACACCTCACCAGACATTTTACCTTGTCAAATCATTTAATTCTTATGATTGGAGTAAGCATTATCTACATTTTTCAGATGAGGAAAACTTTTTTCAAAAGTTTAGTTATTTGCCCAAACGTCTAAATGATAACCTTGGGATTTGAAACCAGATCTACCTGGCTTCAAAATCTACACATTTTACAAGGAAAACAACAACATCATCTTTCTTACACAAGCTCTTAAATAACACAACCTACAGGAAATAACTTCAGTTGAGGAGGATTACTGTCACAATGGCCCTAGGACCATCTTATCCTCCAACCTCTAAAAGCTTTCTCATTCCTATAATTAAACTCTTAAAAGTCCAATATCAACAAATACCAATAGGGGGGAGGTAAGTCCTAAAATGCTTAGATAAGCTTCTAGACAGATTAAATGTCTTGTTTGGATCATGATTTTCTTTAGAAAGATCAGCCTTAAGTGACTCTTTCTAAGAAACAGATCTAACCTAATTCCTTTCATTCTTAAAACTTTCTAAGGATCCCCACTATTAATGGTCTAATGCTACTTTGGCTCATGACTTCCTTTAAGATTTGCTGGCCTCTCCAACAGGCCCATCCCCCTCCAACTTCACACTTTACAACACCAACTATTCACATTCTCCTGCCCTCCCCAAATATCCTTTCTTCATGTTTCCATTTCTCTGAACACATTTCTGACTGCCAGCTTCCCCCACCACCCCAGCCTGTCTAATCAACAACAAACCACATGTCAGACTCCTGTTTGCCCTTTGCCTGTGCTTCAAACACATCTCAACCACTTTCTGACCTTACTGATCACCCTTCCAACCATAATAAATGCATTTATGGACAATAATGTTCTACCATCGAATAAATACCTCTCTTTCTGCCATTATCTTACTGTGTTTCAAGTGAATGCTGTTATCTCCCTGCCAGAATGAAAGGTTCTGAGGGGAAGAACCAAGTTTTTACAGGTGTGCAAATGTCTAGCCTTGGTAGACAGCAAATCTTCCTCATGTGCTAAACCAAGTAGCCATTAAAGCCACACCCCTATGGCTTTTGTTTCAGGAGCTATCTACTCAAAGGGTCAAGAGTCATTTTCATAAAGACATTTTAAGTTTTTCACTTCATGACCAGAAGCCACTTAAAAACTAATAAATAATCAACATTCTAATTGAAGAAACTATGTCAAACTTACCATCTTAGACAAATAAAGCAAGAATGAATATAACAAGAAAAGTATGTTGTCCAAAAGGGTGGCATCTGCTGGCTCTTCGACCTTTATCTCTAGTTGGTTTTCTGTATCAGCAGCATCAACAGGAGTACCTTCTGTTATAAGTAGCTCTAAAATTGAAAGGGGAAATTGCTATTTTATTTTATGCTATAGAATAAGAATTGTCTCTCTTCAGTTTCAATATTCATCGAGTGTTTCACTAAATATATGAGTCACAGTGCTTGGAATATGTGGCTCTCCTAAAGACAATTAACACAACAGAGAAGAAAACTTCAAAATCCTAATTAGAGCTGTCAAACCCTTCAATTATAAAATGAACAATCTCCAGTCTACTCTCCACTACTTCCATGGCCATACAACTGCTACCAGAACAATATTTACTCAAGGAAAAATTTTAAAACCAGAGATATATAGACAGGGTCACATTCAAAAAACATGGATTTAGTGCTGGTGAAACTTTGTGTTTAAAATTTTAGGAAAGCTGAAAGAGAGGGAGTCTTGGTTTGCAGATTTGCAGGTGGAATGGGCCAAGGCTTAACACAGTATCTGGCACCTGGCAGAGATACTCAACAATTATTTATTGAATGGACAGATGACAACTATTTAAAAAGAACACAGTAGTACCAAGAGAGACTAAAGGGAATTGGGTACAGACCTGCATTGAGGCTCTGTGAATGAGGTAGAATTCCAGTTAGACCTGAGAGCTTGTAGGGGTGGAATTTCAGTATGAGTTACATGAGTCTGGGGTATGTTTGATTAAACAGCAGGAGTCCAGCATGCAGTTATTAAGAAGTTGGACCAGTTGCCTCTAAGGTCTTTCTCAACCCTGAGATTCTATTCACTACTATTTTTTTAAGCTTTTGCCTAATTTTTTTTTTTTAGTTTTTGATGGACCTTTATTTTATTTATTTGTATGCAGTGCTGAGAATCAAACTCAGTGCCTCATATGTTAGACAAGCGCTCTACCACTGAGCTACAACCCCAGGCCCTCCATTCACTATTGGTCTATGAATTTGACTGCTGGTGAAGTCTGCCCCATTGGCTCAGCATCTCAGCACCTGAGACACATTAAATGACATTTGGGAAGATTTTACCTATTAAAGGTCATTGACATCATTTTGTGGTGGAACTTAAAAGGCCAGGGAAGTAATTCATTCTTAATTTTGTAAGTCAAGTTTTCCCTATTCTTGAAAGTTTTGGAGCATGAAAATAACAAATCGTAATGGTGCGTGATTCATTTTCATAACCTTATAAAGACAGTTCAGAAGTCAGTAGTGTTCATATATGGATGCAATGTCTTCTGGAAAATGGGAGAACTCATATGTTATTCCTTCTCAAATTAACTGAATCCCCCCTTGCTATGAGTTCTCCTACACTCTGTGTGTGCAGATGGTGGGGGGGAGGTTCAGATCAGTGCTGCCAAGCCCTGCACTGGTGCAGGATAATGCTTATAGCTATGCTTACAGACCAGAACCTTTAAAAACACAAAATACAGTAATTATGGCTTCATAGCACCACACTGGATGGATTAAAATAAACAATTAGTCATCATCTAATTTACTGATAAAATGAGAGTGAGCAACACAAAAGTAGAATGCTGTTGATGCCATTATTGGGGATTTTTTTGAAAAATTGTTTCTCATCTCCCACTGGATACTGTGCACTATGATGAAGTATTCGTAAGTGTCAATCTAAAATCGATTGCAGTTCTGTACTGTTTGCTGTAAGTATATAGTATAAAGATCTGGACCATTGACTGCATTTGAAAAAGTTTAATTACCATGTCCAGGAAGCAAGTCAAAACAGGACTTGAGCTATATTATATTCCATTTAGAAGAAAAGGGAAGAAAAACACAGAATTTATGAGACTATGAACAGTGATTATTCAAGCTAACTTGTACTAGGCCAGACTTTCCTGGAAGGCCTGCTAAACACAGATTGTGGGTCCCACCCCTAGAGTTTCTGGTGCTGTTGGTCTGGTTGAAAACTACAGTTTTAGAGCATAAGGCCTTTGAAGAAAAATATTTTAGTTGTAAATGGTTTACACAAGCTAGTCATACCTAAACATTTGCTTTTAGGTGAGTTACAGTCTCTGGCCTATTTTTGATTTCTAGTCATCTTTATTCTTGCTTTTCTCTCACTTAAGATTTTTTTTTTGAACTCACATGTACCTATATCACTCTCTGCTCTATTTCGTACCTTTGGCAACAAATATCCTTGAAAGCCTTCATTATGGTAATGCCTCTACTTTGTAGAGAAAAATTGGCAAGCTTTACCTGGGTCTACTTTCTCAGTATTTGGGATCTGAGACACTTCTGAAACACCCATGTCCTCAGTCACAGGTTGATTCAAGAGGCTGGGCTCTTCAGGATGGTTCATATTAAAATGATGACGCAGGAGGTTTGGCTCTTCATGAAGATTTCTATTAAGACGATTTGTGTTCTCTTTAGGAAAATCATCTTCATGGGGTGGCTGCATCTCTACAAGGGAGAAGAATGCATTGAGCCAGATGGATGACACTATCTACCCCCACTTAAGCCCAATGATCAGCACTCCCTCTCAGCACACAGTTCCAGATACCTCAACACTGCCCTCCATGTCCTGGCATGAGCCCATGAGAACAACTGGGCAAGGATACGGGAGGGTTAATTGTTTTCATCCCATTTAAAGGATGACTGAACTATACAGTCAAATTTATAAAGAAGCCTCATCTGCCAGAGGACTTTCCACCTTTCCCATTTCCATATCACCTTGTTCCTTGTCCATCATGTCTACCCTTTTGGCTGTGGTTTCAGTTTTCTTTAAAATCTTCCAAATTATACTCGTTTCTTGTTTGTTTTCTTTGGTTTCTAGATAAGGATTGATTTCTTTTTTCAAAAGTTTATAAGCATCAGTCTTCTCCTGTTCGTTTGAGACCTGAGAAATGTCTACCCTTTTGGCTGTGGTTTCAGTTTTCTTTAAAATCTTCCAAATTATACTCATTTCTTGTTTGTTTTCTTTGGTTTCTAGATAAGGATTGATTTCTTTTTTCAAAAGTTTATAAGCATCAGTCTTCTCCTGTTCGTTTGAGGCCTGAGAAATGTTGCTGGTTTTGTTTTTTTCACTTTCTGGCACTTTCAATTTATCTGGTAGTATTTCTTCAAAAAGTTCAAGTGAAGTTTGTTCACCCTGAGCATTATCTGTTTGACTATCTGCATGAGGATGGTTCTTCTGAGCCAAAAATTGTTCCTCAAGATCCACAGTGTTTTCTGAGAATGCACTTTCAATTTGTTGTGAGTTTGCTACTACTGGTTTAGGTTCAGGTTCAACATCCTGGGAGACTTCAGGAAATTGTCCCACTTTTTCTATAGCTTTCTCAGAATCTTCATTTGCAGAATCATACAATTCCAAAAATCCTAGAAGTTCTTCTACGTTATAATTATCAAAATCATCTCCTCCAACATCAAAACAAACAAAATCTGTCTCCTGTAAGGAAAAGAAAACCATTAATGTGTCAATAACAAAGTATCACAAAAGCAAACTCATCCACGCTCCCAAATTCAGGATTGGTTCTAAAGAATCTTTGAGGTCAACCAGATTACCCTCCTCCAACCCCCACTGCCTAACTCCATCTATGGCTGAGTAAATCTGTCTTTTTCTAGACTACAGTGTTAGAAAGTCTATTCTTTCTTTCTTTCTTTTTTTAACATGGGTCATATTCTTTAAAAAGCATAATGAGTAAAAATGGTGACAATTTGGTCTCCAACTGCCTGACTCTTGGGTCTCTCTCAATTTGCTCTGAACATAAGTAGGGAAAGGCAAGGTATCACTTATAGGATCCTCCAGCTCTTAATATCTACACCTATGTTTCAGAAATTTAACTCTTAATCATTTGCTCAGGAGAAGCTGGAAGATCCTGCAGCATTGAGAAAAATGAATCAGTTTTAAAGTATCTTACTGAGATACAAGTACATTGGATGGAATAAAGAATGATATTAAGGAGGCTCCTCACATTATTATTACCACAAGAACAAACTGAAAACAAGATTCAACAAGGTATACACCTTTCTCTTCATCAGGGTTTCACAGTCACTAAGATCTCTCTCAGGATTATGTGTATATTATCTAGTCTTCCTTCTTGCTACTAGTAAGCAAATTGATATAAAAGGAGCCATAGTATGAATGGACATGTTTTTAAAAAATTTCCATTCCTAATTAAATCTTCATAATATTCTGCGGGGGTTCCGGGGGTGGGGGAGGCAGTTCAATGTAGTAGGGATGAGTGATTTCCTCTCCTCATCACATGCATTTCTAAGCCATGAGGGATGCATGTAATGGGAAATACAATGAGAAGGCAGAGTTCAAAACAAATGAGTTCTCTGTAATCAGTGAACTGCTGTCACAGCTTAAATCCCAAGAACTCTCTTTACCAACAATGAAGTCCAACAAGTAACAGAACTGATTTTATGGCCCCTGAGATTATAAAGAAATTTTAGGAACAGCAACAACAAACAGGATGACTTTATCCATTCAGTCCATCTAATCTAAGAACTGTCCTAGCCTAGCAGTTTGCATATTCTACAGCCACTACAAAGAGCTGCCCAAAGATGTTTCAGTGTTGGTGGGCATCAATTACTATACAATTTAAAACTCTAGAAAATAATCAGCTGAAGTGAGAATTCTAGAACACGAAATCCTTTCAGTCACAAAATCAATTTAAGTCAGAGCACCATACAGGAATGTTGTATAAAGGGAGCAGTTGGGGCCTTAAAAGATCTGAGACTGAACATCACCTGAAACGCTCAGGTCCCCTTTTCCAAATCTATAACATGACTATGATCCCGTATATGACTAAGAATAAGAAAACCTTTGTAAGTACATATTTCTAGCCTAGTATAAAAGTTAGAGTTTATTAATTTAACCTAAATATACTTAAAATGTCTAATAACTATCCAATGAGTTTTGCCTGTAAAATGAAATTATTTGCCTCTTAGAATATCTGTTTCAATATATTAGACAAATCTCAGATTATAATATAATCACCCTAGAATGCCTTTCAAACTTTTTTTTTTACAGGTAGTCTGATTTCAAATGAAAATCTGACACACAAATGTTAGATTGCCCCCCAAACACATTATAAAACATTCAGAAGCAGTTAACTGAATATAACTGATGGATTTATAAGCCAGTTTACAATTGAGAACAAAAAAGAAGTCCATAACTTACATCTGTTGGAATTTGTAGCTCTTCTTTAGTATGTTCACGAACTACCTTGATGAAATCTTTTGGAAAGTATCCAAACATATGGCCAACCTATAGTGCAAAAGAGACAAATATCAAATAAATTCTGTACAAGGAATATAAATAAGAGATTTCTCAGAAGTGGCAGGAAATATACACATAATAGATAGATATATGGTATAACCAAGAAAGAAAGTTGCTATAACAATTACACTGAGATTATTATTTCAAATAAAAATTAAGTACAGAACTATTAAAGCAACATTTCCAACCACTGAAGTTTTCTTTTTTACATTTAGCTTAATTCTCAACACAGAGCATATAAAGTTAAGACTTCTGAAGTAAATAAAAGATCTGCATAGAAGATTATTGGATACTATATGGTTAAAACTATGTAAATCAAAGCTGGTTATAAATGCAATTCCAAATAACCTCTAGCAAGAATTTACCTGTACATTTTGTAGCATTGCTCATAAACCAATATTTATGTCTTTCTTAACCAATACACAACAGTCATAAAAATTAATAAGTAAAAACAATACAAAAATCTCTAAAATGTATTACCACTATAGCAGATGTATTCATAGTATATGCTTTCCTAGCTTTGTCCAAATCTACTTTTACAAGCACTTGGGGAGTGCTGAGGGCCATTGTCAAGTAGGAATGAAGCTTCAAAATTTCCTTGCCAGCGTACCCCATGTTAAATGGATTTTGCTGTTGACATTGCATGTAAGGTGACCTTGCTCAAGGACCAAGGCAGATCCGGGTTTAGAGCTGATCAGGTTTGAGGAAATGTCCCACTCCTTAGGGTGTTCCCGGTTTAAGACAAAAGGAGTTTTAGGGAAGTTGGAGGTTGAAGATTATTGCTGCTGGGAGTAGGGCGTGCCTGCAGCCTGAGTTCCCGCTGAGTTCTCCTGGAGAAAAAGTTTTTAGGAGGTGAATTGTTTGGGAGATTGGATTGCCCCTGAACCTGTGTGGAGGTGGTGTGAGTCGGGAATAAAGAATTGCTGTTTGAATCTACAAGGCTATGAGTGCCTCCTGATTCTGTGCCCAGCCAAGACTGCGGCATTATGGTGGCCCGTACGTGGGATGTCTGAAGCTTGGGGGTAAGTGAATTTGCTCGCTCCTGAAGGAGAGCAAAAAAATGGATGACCATTTCAAAAAACAATGTGTTCTTGTTTTGATTTATTTTTTTTTTTTCATTTCAAGTGGCCTGTTCCTAGAACTTTCTCAGGCAAACTAAGGAAAATGGTTGACTCAAGGTTTGAAGTTGTTCGCCTCCGAGGAAGAAAAATTGTTAGAGGAAGGAGATACCCCAGTAAGACCAAGAAAAACTATGGCATATGTTGATACAATACAAAAATGTAGCCCATGGCTTTATAAAGATGAGTTATTAAGTGTATCAATGGGACCATTATGGTATCCTGTAGAAGGATTTTTCTTCAACAAGAAAGAGATGGCTAGTTCTGTTCACTATACTTGTCTTGGTTTTTACAGACAGCTAATTCATTTACAAAGCTAAAATGTTAAAATATCAACCACTAAATATGAAATCAAGTACTCTTTACTTATTAAGTTCCATAAGGTAATATATTTAAACATTATGTGTGTTTTCATAAATTGGCAAATGGAAAAATGTTTAATATTGCTTTGGTCTGTGTCTTTGCTGAAACAAGGTTACTAAGTGTTAAGATTCTATCATGTGTAATTTATATACAGAGAGTATAAGAAGTTTCAGCTGGGTTTCAATTACAGTATAACAGTACCTTAAAAAACATGAAAGTATTTCATCTTATTAAAGTGGAGTAATTTTATAAGGGTTGTTTTAGAATGTGAATTTATAAAAAGGGTTAATGGTTAAAAAAGAGATATAAAAAGATTCAAGATGTGGAAATATATTTTAATATAAAAGGTTAAAGGAAAAAGAAATGTTTCTAGTTGAGATAATCTCTGTGTGGTAAAGTGAAAAGTTGTAAAATGCCATTTAAAAAGATTTTGAGGAAACTAGATTTAATTTAAAAGCTTGAGAAAGGTAGAAAGAAAAAAAGGTATTTGTACATGGCAGATTGAGACAAAGCTTCTTAATGGAGTAAAAAAAAGCCTTTGGTTGAAGGGCAGCCATATAAACTAATATTAAGTGATTTAAACAAAATCTAAGCCTCGTTTAAAAGAGTGAAGCTGTAGGTGGTAAAAAAGTACATTTAAAAGTACAGTATAGATGATAAAGGAAATGCTTTAAAAGGTTAAATTGAAGGTTGTTGAGATACCTTCATGGCGGGAAAAAAGATTGCTTTACTCATCAAACTATTAAAATGTACTTATTAAACTAAAAAGAGGGAGATGAGATAATCTTTGTTTGGTAAAGTAAAATGTTGTAAAATGTCTAAGTACATTGCAAAAAGCTTTAAAAGGTTAAATTGAAGGTGGTTAAGATGCCTTCATGATGGAGTAAAAAAAAAAATATAACCCATGAAAATGGGAAGATAATAAGATAAAAGATTTAGATAAAGAAGATTAAAAATTTGAAGTGGAAAACTTCAAAAACAGAAGTACAAAAAGGTAAAAAAAAAGAGAGAAGATGTAGAAAGATAAAGATATAGGAAGATAAAAAGATGTAGAAAGACAAGAATTTTATACCCACAAAATAGGAAACGAAAGAAAACTAGGAGAGAAGAAAGCAACTAAGGGTAAATATAAAAACCTTAGAAGAAAACTAGAAGATAGAAATAAGATAGAAAATGGTTAAAAATGTCAAGTAAAGGTATATCAGATAGAAAATACAAAGGGCTAAGACAACTATGGTTTCAAACCACATCTAAAAATTAAAAGGACTAAAGTAATTCTAAAAACTAAGGCAAAATGCTTTTGAAAGACTTAAATTTAAAAGGATCTTAAAGGGGTATATATCCCCCAAAGATAAACTTAAAATAACCCTTTTTTTACTCTAAACTTTTTAAATTTGGATTCATCAGGACTTAATGCTGCGGAAAGACATATGTATCCAAAAAATGTACATAAGCCTAAGGTACTTTGGAAAGATATTCTAACAGGACATTGGAAAGCTCCTGACCCAGTGTTTGTCTGGAGTCGGGGTTCTGTTTTTGTGTTTCCACAGCGAGAACAGCAGCCGATTTAGATTCCAGAGACACTAACTAAAACAATTTCTACAGACCAAAAAGAAGATAATTTGACTCAAATCCATAACAGCTGATATCCAGAGCTCCAGCCTGGCTATTCTTACATCTGCGACAGTGATTAACCACGGTGCCTTTTTTCAATATCTATTTTATTATTGCATTTTTCCCACATCATAAAGTTCTATTTTATTTTTTGAGCTCATACAAACCTAGGTTAATGTTTTTCTGATCAGCTTTGTTTTTTGACTGTGTTTTATTTTTTGACTGTGGAGTTTTTAAACATTGCAATGGAGATTTTACCTAGGTAAAGCTACAAGGCTGTTATTATTGTCTTATGTGTTGTATGTTATGAGTGCACTGTTTTGTGTTGCATGTCAGTATGTGTGTATGTCCATATTTTTATATGAGGAGCGCTCATGAAAAAATGGATCCGAATTTTCTTTTTTTTTTATTCACGTGATTTAAGTGGTTTAATCTAAATTAGGTAAACAGCTGTTAATGATTGTTTTCAAAGGTGGTTAACAGATCTGTTTGCTTACTATTTTTTTTAAAGGTGATTAACAGATCTGTTTGTTTACTTTCACTTTTCGTTTTCATTATATTTAATAATTCTGTTCAGGATAATGTCTCTTTAACATCATTGCCAGAATTCCCATCTCCATCCCAGTGCCAGTGAAGACTAAGAAAACCAAACTACAGCTTCTATGATAGCTATCACAGTAAACTGTATAAACTGATGCATCAATGAATATAACTCAACAAGTAATGCTCAATCAAGGACTTGATTTACTTTGGGAGGAAATGGACATATTGATAGATTCCTCCGATTTGAACTGCTTGCAGAACTTGCTTGGACTATATATGAGTTGCATGCATTGTGAACTATCGTCTGGTACAGCGAATTGTGGTACTGCTGGCATATCCTTGCTGATGGTGTCACCAGTGATGCAATTTCCTTGCCAGCGCACCCCATGTTAATTGTGGTAATGCTGGCATCTTTGCTGATGGTGTCACCAGTGACATAATTTTTCCAAAGGAGCCGTCAATTGGCTTGGTGTCGTGGCATTTCTGTATCCTCCTCCCTTCTACTAGTGATGGTCTAAAATTTGGGGGCCAATAGAGGTGAGGCAAGAACCTCACCCCCCCACTGGCACCAAGGTTAAATTTGGGGGCCAACAGAGGTGAGGCAAGAACCTCACCCCCCCACACACACTGGTGCTTAAGGCCTATCCACAAGCATGGCTGAATGCTGGACCGGTAGTCAGTGACGGGTTGATCTGGTTGCAGTGGATTCAACCCAAGACAGGAAACTGACGTCTAAAGGTCAGTTCTCCCATGACAGGTAAGAACCATATGTTGAATTGGACAACCTACCAGGCACGGTCCTTTAGCCACATTGCTTGTTGTTTAATTAATCAGAAGGGGGGAGAAAATTAATGCTGCAGTCTTGGCTGGGCACAGAATCAGGAGGCACTCATAGCCTTGTAGATTCAAACAGCAATTCTTTATTCCCGACTCACACCGCCTCGACACAGGTTCAGGGGCAATCCAATCTCCCAAACAATTCACCTCCTAAAAACTTTTTCTCCAGGAGAACTCAGCGGGAACTCAGGCTGCAGGCACGCCCTACTCCCAGCAGCAATAATCTTCAACCTCCAACTTCCCTAAAACTCCTTTTGTCTTAAACCGGAAACACCCTAAGGAGTGGGATACTTCCTCAAACCTGATCAGCTCTAAACCAGGATCCGCCTTGGTCCTTGAGCAAGGTCATCTTATATGCAATGTCAACAGCGAAATCCATTTAACATGGGGTACGCTGGCAAGGAAAATTTGAAGCGTCATTCCTACTTGACAATGGCACTCAGCAGGGAAGAAAATAAAATTACAATATAATGCATATGAAACCACATATCAAGCTTCAGTTTCACCCAAAATAAATCCTCTGCAGAAAAGAACCCCATTTATTTTCAGCACCAACATTTAAATTATATGAAGTTACATAAAGTGTACAAAAGGTATATAAAGTTCCCCTTGAGAAAGACACTCCTATTACTAACTACTGACTAAAAGGAACAGAAGATTCTTGCCAATAATTAAAGGAAACTGATAGGCAAATCAAATGCCCAAAAAAGAAAATTAAAAAAGGCATCTTATCACTACCTCTAAAATATCCCCATTCATGAATGTTCTTGTTATATCTAGAAACCATCTGAGAACCAGTATTAGTGGTAGAATACTGCCATGAAGATTAGATAAGACGGAGCAATTAAAAGTTTCATCACTGCAGATAAAGTCTGAGACTCTAGAAAACCAACAACATTGCAGAATGAAAACTGAAAACTCAAAAGGAGAATCATTTTGAAAACTAAAGAGTTTTTAATTTCTTAAGTATAACACTTATGACATGAGAGGTGAGTCTGAGGGGAAATACACTTTTCCCTTCTGATGAAAATTCTATTAAGGTTAAATTTGGAAAAGGGAAAGAAACCAGAGATGTATGGAGAAAGGGAACACATTTATCTCTTCTTAATCTGTGTCAAATGAGACCATAGATTATATAAAGCTCCATAATTACACACTGGGTGGTATCCCATTTCTTGTGATATGAAAAAAAAAATGATGCAGAATCATGGAGGCTCATGACTGGAAATAATTTTTATATCTAATTTTGCTTCCATACATCATCCCTGCCAAGGTGCTATTGATTTGATTTGTGGGTGGGGAGCCAAGAACTGCCACAAGAGAACAAATTCTGCATAAGCTACTATCAGAACAAATGTACTTAAGTGCCACTGCCCTGAAAGGAAATATTCGAAAGGAAGATGGATTAGACAGGGGTCCTTTCCTAACTGAGTTTTTCATTTTATATGGAGCTAAGATAAAACACAACCTGACTGAAGGCAAAGAAGACAAATGAATGCCAGAGGAGCAATGCAAACAAGGTGCCACCCAAACACTCATCAGTCGGCAAAGATCCTTTCTGGTCAGGTGCTGAAAGCAGGGCTCCTCAGGAAGACAGGATGAGTGCTGCCACCCAGAATGGCAAGAGTCCTAGGGATGAACAGAGTTAACAGGCTACAATGTGAGAGGAGACAATGCAAATCAAGCCCATTTATCCAAAAGCTCAAAGAAGGAAAGAAAGACGACTACTACATGAAAAATGCCACTTAGGTACATGGAAAAACAGTTCCAAGTTTAAAGGTTACCAATCCTATTTGGTATACTTGAAAGAAACAATAGATGGTTCTTTATAGAGTACTGCAACTGGGACTCTGTCTAAACATAAAGTTTGTACCTAGAGGCACCATGTTTCAAGATCATTCCCTAAGAGTCAGAAATGGCAACAAAATGAAACTAGTTTTCCATAGGGATTACTCTTATTTTCTGTCTTATTTTCTGCTGTGTGGTGTTTTATTTACGGTGAGAACTTTCAAGGATGCAACCCGGAATGTCTCTAAACTGGAACATTCCTACAGTCATCAAAGACCCTTGCTACTATTTTACGTAAACAATCCACATATCACATTTTTTTAAATGAAAAGGACAATACTCATAAGCCACTAGGAGGACACTCCTAGTGAATCTCCCCATTTAAAATATCAAAGCATGATATAAACAATGTCATGTCTTTCATCAGAAGATCCATACAACTGGCTGGAAGTAGAACCCCTGGGGGAACCTTCAGGCATAGAATATAGGAAAAGCAGGAAATGGATGACCCAGAAGTTGCAAAAAAGAAAAAAAGGGGGGAAAAAAGCACACAATGAACATAGTATTCTGCTTTTTTAGAGTAAAAACAGCACAAATGATTAGGTAAAATACACAAAAAAATCAACTTTAAATATGCATGCCTGAGTTACTATCTCAGACTTAATTTACAGGATTAACTCTAATGTCCATGAATCCTTCACTTTTGAAGCAGCAAAGCTAAGAATTGTCAGGTTTTCACCATGACGACCTTTATGATGTGTAGAGCCTTCTGGAACTTGATGTGAGGGGTAGCAACCACAACCAGTTCAGTTCTGTTTCAGAAAGTCTCCTGACTTTCTATGCTGTGCCAGGCCTAAGGTGTGTTAGGAGCACAGGGCCTGGCAAAGAGGTCAGGTTAACTCTACAAAGACCCCAAGAAATCAGTCATTTAAATCTACACTGCTACCCATCAAAAGTAAGAATATAACACCTGTCAAACTTTTACTTACACTTCCGGCCCAAAGTTCTGGTGATACCTCTGCAAGTTTATAGTAGACAAATACAGGGTCACCTTTTTTAAAATTTACAAAACGACAATCTGGTCCTGTGAAATCTTCAACAGCTTCACCTCGATACATTAACACTGTATATGAACATTGAAAAAAGAAAAAACAAACATTAGGATTTGATTTTTCACAGTCCATATTGACTCATCAGGAAATATGAATCCCACTATGAACAAAAATCAAGTTTTTCCAGTACTCTCTGGAATCACTTTTAATTCACCTGCTCAAAGTATCTAAAATCCTTAGATTTTATTGCTATAAAATACGATATTCCCTGCAATTAGACGAGGGAAAAGGAAGCTTCTCTATTTTTCTCTGTGCTGAGAAATAAAAAGCAAAGTGGCTACCACCAACCATAGCTGGTTTCAGTTAAACTCTTGGTTCTTGCAGGCCTCAATTTTTTTCTGTTTCATAATCATAGAAAGCTTCATTTTGCAAATATGTAAATCCAAGTGTAGACATGGACAGGCTTAAGTATGGCTTCATGCAGAGGTAATAGGGAAGAGGTTAGAATATCCAGGAACCCCCAAGGGGTTAATTAACTTGAACTAACTGCTAAAAGACATTACCTTTAAGTGGCTGCAAGTGCTACCATGCAGCCGTAAACACTGTCAATTTCATTTGCAGCAGAGTTGCTGTCTCTGAGTTCAGGATCTGGGTAAATAACCAGGAAATATATTTTCTCTGAGCAAATATTGTTGACTATATCCAACATTAAGATTGTTTCAAAACATCCTCATTCGTATTTTTTTTAATAAACAAAATCAAAAGTGGGTATCCTATCTGACAAGGAACAAGTTTAACCATGAGAAAAGGTCAGGCAATACCTTCATGCTTAAAATGCAGGACTAGGATCACAATTGATCTAGAAACTGGTAGAAGCAACATTTTTCTTTTGGTTGACCAAATAGACAGTTTCTGATTTAAGATGAAATGGACAATAGATGTATGTAAAAAGCACAAAGAAATGGAAATAACACTTTTTCTAAAAGCCAATTAGCAGTAAAATACACAAGAATGTTTGTTTTATAAAAATATATGTCTGAGGAACAAACACAGATTTGGAGAGGGTAACTTGTTTTTTTGAAGCTAAAATAGGACTATTTTCAGAACTGTCAGCATCCTAATTCATATATAATTAAGAGGCCAAGTTGAAGGTGAGAGACACTTTAAGGTGGGGAATTCTCATCACAAGTGGAAATGGCAATGTTTCTCTTGTTCCCCCTTAGGTCATAGAGGATTTATAAATCAGTAATATATTAGGTGACAACATAATGCATACTATGGAGCACCTATTAAGGTTTTTTTTTTTTTTTTTTGGAGCACTTATTTGGAAGGCACACAAGGACACCTTACATACACACCTCACTACTTCCTACAACACAACACAGACCCACCTGTTGTTTTTGGTCACATCTGTTTGGACACAGGCCATTTCTCAAGTTATGTTACCCCACTGAACCTAACCAACACCATGTCTTAGTACTGACGAAGCATCAGTGATGAGATTGTCCAGGTATCCCACGTAGGATAGCGCTCAATAGCAAAGAATAGCAAAAATGAAAGAAAATATCATGGCAGCTGCTTTGCTTCTCTGAGTGTTTATTTATTCCAGCCTTAGGGTTACCTCTAGGAACTTCTTAACATGTATTGGAGACATCTTTTTTCTTTATTGGAGTGAAACAAACAATTCAAATTACAAAATTTGGTTTTGGTAACACCAATTTAGGCATAAAGAGCTCAATGGTAAACTTCTTGGCCTTTTTAGCATGAATATTTTAAAATATGTACTGCTTACAATTTATGGACAACACGGTCATCAAGTTGCAAGGTTACTAGAAACCAAGCGGGAGTCCATAAGAAGTATTTTGGGCCAGTAAATATATAGAGGAAAGAGGTTCCAACAACACTAGTGACTGAGTCTAAAACTGAATTGGCTTATAAAAATCTTGGAGTATTTATTATTGTTATTGCAACAAACCTCTTCATCTGAATCTGAATGGCTACATCCTCCCCACTGCCCACCTCCAATCCAGGACTGGGAAGCAATTCTGTCCGATTCCTGCGCACAGAAGAGGCTGCAGTTCCCAGGTGGCTGGTGCAGATCCTTGGCCTCTTTCAAAAGCAAAAGATTATTGGCCCACCTGCTACCCTACCTCAAATATGAAGGGAGGCTTCTATGCACAGAAATGACAGGATTGAAGCAGAGTCGGGGCCGAGACCTCGGAACACATTGCGTGCCTGGACTCGGTGCTCTTCCCAAGCCTAAACTCTAGTCCCTGTTAAAAGGCAAAACCAGCCCAATCCCCAGTGCAGCAAAAGGACAAAGGGGCCAGTGAGCCTTTCCCAAGGAGCCCCACCATCAACCTGCCGCAGGAATTAGGGCCACCGAGCCCTGGAGAGCATCTGCCCTGATACTGCACCGGCCCAGGTCCCTGTAGAGGGGGCAGAAAAGCGCTCTGCTACAGCGTGGGCACAACCCCATCACCCACTGAGATCCTAGTCGAATCCTGGAAGGGAATAAACTGAGAGCTGTCCCTGGGGAATCGTGTTTCCCAACCCCCGCCTCAGTCAGTAGAGAAAAATAAAACGCTGGCAACAAGTGGGAGTCGAAGCCCCCCACAACCCGAGCAGGCTGGCTGGGGCGCCAGCAGAGCCAGAGGGGACACACGCAGGGTCCCGAGGCTCTGTCACTCCTGCTCCCCACCCGTCATCCTGCGACCCCCCTCACCCAGCCCTCGGGGCTGGGGACCGGGAGATCGGAGCCCCATGCGGCCCCAAAGAGCCACAGTGGAGACCCTGGGCTGCCCACCCGCCTGCACACTCACTGCTGCATTTGTCGTCTGCACAGAGTTTGTGTTTCGACCAGCGCTGGCCGGTGTTTGGGTCCGGTTGGCCCGGCACTCGCCAGTTCGGCCGCAGCACGAACAGCCAGAAGAGCACCATGAACAGCCAGAAGACCAGCACCTGCGCCACAGCCATGTTGTGGTCACCTGGGTGAGCCGGTGAAGTAGGCTGCGGCGGGCGTCTGTGGGCGAGTAGGAGGTGGGGCTCAGGGGGCGTGTGGGTAGCCAAGCGCAGAGGGGTGGCGCCCGGGAAGGCTTAAGCCTTTCCCGGGTGACACTTCAGCAGGGATATCTGGGGGTCGGTCCACAGACTCTACTGGAGAACACACGGAGCTGGAGCTCCGTCCTTCTCTAGTCCAGACCTTCTCCTCAACTGAAGACCTTCTCCTCTAGTCGCTGCCTTGGCAACTAGGACTCTCCTTCTCGTCCAATCACCTGCCTTTGCTTCTGTGCCCTCACAAGCGACCCTCCACATGATTCTAGTAGTCACCCACCCATCCCCCCCCCTGCCAACTGGTCCTTTCTGGCTTTCCTCAACGTCTCATTTCTGGTTCATCCTGAACTAGCCCACTCCACCATCACTCCCATCCCCCATTCCTGGTCTGGTACCTCCTTTTCTGAACTACCAAATCCCACCCCTGACTTGTCACAGCTAGTCTATGGTTCCAGGCTCCCTCCCCTTCAAACTCCTAGAGGTTCCTTGAAGCCCCACCCCAAGATCCCTCTGATTAGGAAAGGGGAAGGTGAATGGAACTGTGAGTGAGGGTGTAAACTGGAGACAGTGGCCTGCTTTTTTTTAAGGCGGGGACAGGTGGGGGCAGAGAGATGGACATTAGTCTTCAGGCTAAGATCTTGAGATTCTTATCTTTATCCGTAAGGGAAGAAATTATTTAATTCAAAAGCATATTTTTAACTCTCATTTTGTGCTACCATTCATGCCAGACGCTGGACAAAGCCCTAGCATGGTGTGGGAGTGAATGAAAATCAAAAGACAAGATATCTGGTCCTGGTCCAAAAAAGTCCACAACTTAGTGGGAACCAACTGACAAAACCGATTGTCAGAGAAGAAAGCTAGTAGCTAACATTTCTTGAATGCTTTCTTTATGTCCAGTTGTTATTCTGAAGGTTTTATACATATCAATTCATTTAATCTTCATAACAATAGTACCTTACAGTAGTAGTAGGTCCTATTCCAATCCTTATTTTAGAGTAAATTGAGGCAGTCACACATCCAGTGAGTAATGGAGCTAAGTATCAAGCCCAAGGAGTAGACTCCTTTTCATCACAACCTATCAACTAACAAGCAATTGTACTTTCTGACAAGAGGAGCAAAATCTGATTTAAATCATAATATAGCTGAATTACTGATATGTACAGTTAAGGGGGAAAAGGCACAAGCTAGCCAGCCCAAGGAAGAGTGTCTGCAATGCTCCCATCCTGGGTGGAGCCATTCTCGTTTGTCTGTGACCAAGGGCTTGTTACTATAGTCTCTGCTAAGGTTATTCATCAACCTCCAACAATGAACCCATCAGTTGTTTCTCCAAATTAACTGAATCTTTAAAACTTAGAAAAAAGAATGTATTCCACCATGTTCATAATGTTAAATAAAGAAAACGATGGGAAAAAAAGGTGTGCACAAACATTTGTCTACAGGGGCCATGAGAGGTCCCCGTTGGTCCAGTGTACTTCTGCACTTTCTAGAGAACCAGTGGATCATACAGAGAAACTGTCTATCTGAGTCATTCTTCATTTCTTTTCTACCATGTATTTATTATGTTATAAAATGTATCTAGTAGGCATCTCTAACAACATGTTGAAAACTGAACTCATTTTTCTCTCAAAATCTGCTTTCAGTCTTCCCTATCTCAGAAATAAGAATGACAATTTAATTCCCATTATCCAGGTGCTCAAAGCCCAAAACTTACAAACCACCTTTGATCTCTTTTCTCTCACATTCCAACTCCAGTCCATTAGACAATATTATGTCTTTATTTTTATAATTTATTGAGATATAGTTGACCTACAATAAATTGCACATTTAAGGTGTACGATTTGATAAGTTTTGACATGAATATACCCATGAGACTATCACCAAAATCAAAAAAGTATTTCATCCTTCTTTGTAATCCCTCCCCTCTCCTTTTCTGGGCTGTCTCCAAACATCTCCTGTCATCATAGATTGTTTTGCATTTTCTAGAATTTGATATAAATTATAAAGCATTTTATTTATTTATTTTTCTGACTTCCTTCTTTCCAAATAAGCATTTGAAACATGCCCAGAATCTGACCACTCCTCTGCATCTGCTAAGCCAATATACAGGCCAAACCCACATCATAAGTCAACTGAATGATTCCCATAGCCTTCTTCTGTCCTTGCTTCTGCCCTCATTTTCCCCAATATCTATTGTCCTGATGGCAACTAGAGTGATATTCTTCAATATAAATTTGATTGTGTCTCTCTGCTCAAAATCTTCCTATAGCTTCCCATTTCCAAATAAAAGGCAATGACTTTAGCCAGGCCTGGTCGTACTCATCTGTAATCCCAGCAGCTCAGGAGGCTGTCAGGAGGATCCTGAGTTCAAAGCCAGCCTCAGAAATGTAGTGAGTCCCTAAGAAACTCAGTGAGACCCTATCTCTAAATAAAATATTTTAAAAAGGACTGTGGGTGTTGCTCAGTGTTTAAGTGCCCCTGGGGGTTCAATCTCTGGTATCAGGAAAAAAAAAGCCATGACTTTATTATGGATTGCCCTGCCTTATTATGGACTGTTCTTATTCAATGTGACTCCTCTCATCTTCTTCTCCCCATTTCCTAACATTCTTCTCTTGTCTGTTAGTTCCATTTAAATACACCAATCCCACCCCTGCTTCAGAGCATTTACACTTGCAACTTTGCCTCAACCTTAACTGCCCAAATCATCTAACTAGCTAACTACCCCCTCACTTTATCATGTCTCTGTAACAGTGGCATTTCATGTGATAAAGACTTTTCCTGGCCATCCTACACAAAATATAGCCTCTTGTCATGACTATCAAGCCCATTACCCTGCCTTTCTTTCTCTTCAGACTTGTCTTACCACTTTAGACTTCTCTTACCACTTGCCTTACATTTGTTTATCTACTTGACTGCTCTGACCCAACCTCAAACACAATTTCCAACAGGAGCAGGAAATTAGTTATTTTGTTCACTACTGTTACATCAGTGACTAGGGAAATGCCTAGAATGTATGAGAGAGTTAACAAATGATTTGATGGATAAACTCATGGTTCCAATAATATTATAAATATACTACACTATTAACCTAAACACATATATTAACTATTAAGCCCCCATATATAAATAGTACTGAGAGGAAATAAGCTATGAGAACAAGGCATTTAAGGTCCACCTCTCAGCAGCATGCATCCTCAACTCCAGGAATGTACCCCTGAATGTGTTTGTTGAATAAAAACATACTTGTGTGGAGAGTAGTTGTTTGGTTACATGATACTGGAATATTTAAGTAGATCTTTTAAAACTAGTTTTAATTTTTTCTTATTTTTCTTATTATAGAATATGGTATGTTTTAGATTTTTTCTTATTGTAGAATAGAAATTAATGATAATTCATTGGTGGAAAAATCAGAAGAGCAAAATGATCTAATTGCATATTACCTTCTTGATATTTACTTTGACTCATAATCAGATATACTTTTATATGCATAGTCAGTGCTTCCAGTTACTGAAGAACTAGCTGCTTAGTTTGTAGAGTTTTCAATATTTTGATTTATCAGTATTATTTTTTAAACTTATTGCCTTAAAGACATATTAACTAGTCTGGTGGATAATGAGAAGAAAATTTCTCAACTGGCCACAATAAGGTAGTGGTAGTTCTTTCTACCAGGATACATACAATTAGTGGATGAATCAGCATTCACTTTTACTCATAGCATTTAAATATGTGGCATTGATGTTTAACAGGTTTAATATAAGGTTATATTAAAAACCTTCAGAAAAGGAACAGGATAGAATGTGGTGGTGATTGTTGGCATGGAGATAAATAATCTCAAGTGAATTATTCTTTAATACCTCAAAGGGAATTCTTACGGGGTAAGGGTTGAGTAATTGTTAAAGATAAATGTGACCAGTTTGGGTTGAGGGGACATAAAATTCTAAGATATGAAGGGTTCCTAATGTCAGAGTACAATCTAAATGAGACAAGAAAAACATATCTGAAACAAATAATTGGCAGCATAATAACATATACCATTGGAAATTTGTGAAGGCACTTGCCTAGGAGCATTCAGTAGGCCTACCGCTGCTGTTACCAGGAAGAACCTCATCTATTGTAAATGATGTGCCAGAGAATAGTGTTAAACATTTATGGAAGACTAAATCTCTCCAAGAGGGGCAACAGATTTACCCTCGCATATGAAACATTGGAAAAAAAAGTGGACAAAATACAAACAACAGTTCTCAGATATTAGATAATAAGCAGCATAAGAGTGACCTCTAAGATAAAGTTAGGCATGAGAGATGAGTGCTAGGATTATCCCAATTTACTCCCTGGAAAGAATTTTTCAGGCCACACCCAGAGAAGGGAAACTCAAATAGAAAATCTCCTGAGTTGAAGAGATGGATTTTAAAGTCTGAAAAGACCGATGCAGCTAGAAGTCCCAGAGCAGAATAAAGGAGACAATAGAGAACTGCAGAGGCAGGGAGAGTGTATACATGCACTAGCTCTCTAGACATCTATGGAGGGTTCCCCTGAAGTCTGCGGCTATGTAACAGTGGGCTCACATGTAAGGCCAGAGAAAGAACCTTCAGAAAGGAACAGAATGGAAGGTGGTGGTGATTGTTGGCATGCAGATCAATTTTTGTAATCACCAGCTAGAATGGAAAATCTATAATAAAAGGGCATCAAGTAACCTAGTCAGTAAAAGGGACAAAATAGCCCAAGATTTAAGGTAACTCCTGTCTAGCAGAATCTTAAAAAGATAAAAATGTTTCCAAGATAGTTCAGAAAAAAAGCTGTACACAGCTCAAGAATATTTAAAAGAATACAAAATGTTTCCAAGATAGTTCAGCAAAAAGCTGTACACAGCTCAAGAATATTTAAAAGAATACAAAATATCCAGTACTGAACAAGGTAAATTCACAATGTTTGGAATCCAATAAAAATGTATGAGGCATGCAAAGAGCGAGGAAAATATAACCCATGTTGAAAAGAAAATTAATAAAAATGATCACTAATTACACTGTGATAGAGTTATTATACAAGGAAATTAATACAGTTGTATACCATATGTTCAAGATGCTATGGAAAAGCATAAGCATGTAAAGGAGAAAAAGAAGATATAAAAATGTCTGAATTAGATAAAATTAGATAAAATCAGATAAAACAATGGCTAAGGTGAAAATTACACTGAATGAGATTAACAGCAGATTCAACATTGAAGAAGTCAATATCAGCAAACTGAATAGGCAGTGATAAAGACTCCAAAATCAAACACGGAGAAAGAGACTGAATTGAACAAAGCATCAGTATGCACAGCTTCAACCAGTCCAATATATATGTTACGGTAGTTCCTAAAAGAGGTGGGAAAAACACATTTGAAGAAATAATAAATAAAAATGTTCTATATCTGATGAACACTCAGATTCAAAAAGCTCAATGAATAAGAAAAATGATAAAGATGACACAAATTTACACTAAATGCTTAAAACCAGTGCTAAGAAAAAAATTGAAAAGCATCTACAGAAAACAGATACCATTATGTACAAAGGAGTGAAACTAAAATGTCAAAATTCATTCAAGAACCATGCAAACCAGAAAACAGTACATCAACATTTTCAAGTTCTGAAAGAAAAAAAACTGATATCCTAGAATTGCATTCCAAATGAAAATATATTTCAAAATGATATAGTCTTTAATGCAAAAGAATTAAGTTAAGCCCTACCCCACATAAAAATTACCTCAAAATGGACCACAGACATAAATGTAAGAATTCAAAATGGACAACACATATATATGTAAGAACCAAAACTAAATGTAAGAAAGCATAGGTAAGTCTTGGGGTAGACAATGACTTTGTATTTAAGACACCAAAGGCCCAAGCACCAAAAGAAAAAATAATAAAGTAATGAACTTCATCAAATTTAAAACTTTTAAAGGCTACCATCGAAGAAAGTGAAAACACAATCATAGAAGAAAACATTTACAATTCATGTAGTTAGAATATAACTACCTAGAATATACAAGCAATTCTTATTGTTCAATATGAAAAGACAAATGGCAAGAAATTAGAATAGACATTTCTCCAAAGAAAATATTCAAAATCAAATAAGCAAATGAAAGTATACCCAGCACCATTAGGGAAATGTACAACCTCAGTGAGATACTACTTCACATCTATCAAGATGGTTATAATCAAAAAGATAATAATAAGTTGGCAAGGATGTGGATCAATGGGAGCCCTCACACACTACTGGTAGGAATAGACTACAGACCTAAATGTAGCAGCTAAACCTATACAACTTCTGGAAGAAAATATAAAAAGCTGCTTGGCAGAGGCTTTTAAAACTAACTAGCTCTCTCTGCCTCATGCTCTCTTTTTTCCTCTCTCTCCTCAAAAACTTTGTCTCATGCTGGGCGTGGTGGTGCATACCTGTAATACCAGTGGCTCAAAAGGCTGAGGCAGGGGGATTGCAAGTTCAAAGCCAGCCTCAGCAAAAGTGAGGCACTAAGCAACTCAGTGAGACCCTGTCTCTAAATAAAATACTAAATAGGACTGGGGATGTGGCTCAGTGGTGGTATGACCCTGAGTTCAATCCCCAGTACCAAAAACAACAACAACAACAACAAACTTTGTCTATTGTATATTCATTGTTATGGAAATGGAAAGGTAAGCTGACAGACTAGGAAAAAGTATTGGCAAAACATATCTCTCTCAAGAGAATGATATCTAGGATATACAAATGATTCTTATATCTTATTAATAAGAAAAATCACCCAATTTGAAAAGATGGGCAGAAGACTTTTTTTCTTCACCAAAGTAGACACAAATATGGTGAATGTGCACATGAAAGGATATCCAACATAAGTTGAAATGTAAATCAAAACTGCAATGTTATTACACATACAGTAGGATGGACAAAATTTAAGACTCATCATAACAAATGTTGACAAAGATGAAGACTATGGTATCTCTCTTAGAACTGCAGACTATAACATGTAGTATAAACAATGGCACAAACTGTTAGAAAACTGTTTGGCAGTTGCTTTAAAAATTAAATCACATCTGTCGAGATATTTACTCCAGAGAAATAAAAGCATACATCCACACTGAGACTTGTGCACAACTATTCATGGTGGTTTTATTTGTAATAGTCAAAAAATCCCCAATGTTGGACTGTGGGAACATGTCTGTCTTACATGCCTCAGAACCCTTATACTCATATTAACCATATAGTAGACATTTGATTACTAACTATTACATGAATGTAGAGATTGATTTTTTTACTGTTAATAGAGCTTCTCTTTTATTAAATATAACAGACAAAAGAAAATCACGTATAGCACAATGAATTATCACAAAGTAAACATATCCACTGAACCCTAACCCAGGTCAAGAAATTGGACATCAAATGCACTTTCATGAGCCGTTTCTCATTGCTCCCCTAATTATTCCCTCCACTCCCCCAGAGGTAGGCACTATTTTAACTTCTAATAACAAGGATTAGTTTTGGCTGTTTTGTTACTTTATACAGTGTAATCATACACATGTGTTCTTTGGTATGTGGCTTTTTTAGCTCCATATGTATTTTTATAAGATTTATCCAAGTTGTTGAATGTGAATGTACTTCTTATTTTCATTGCTTAATAATTTTCTACTGTATAAATATAACCTGGTTTACTTAAAAAAAAATCCCCAATGTATATCAATAGGAAAATAGATAATAAATTTTGGAAACATACTTAGCAAGAATAAAGAACTATTGATAATAGCAAAAACAGGGAGATTCTGAATGAAATAAACTAGACAAAAAGTAATATGTATTGAAAAATCTTTTTTTTTTTGTACTCCCTAGTACAAATATCCAGGGGTGCTCTACTGCTGAGCTACATCCCCAGCCCTTTTTATTTTATTTATTCATTTATTATTAATTTTTTTTTTGCTATCAGAGATGAAACTCTTGGGAACTAAACCACTGAGCCACATCCCCAGCCCTCTTTTGTATTTTATTTAGAGATAGGTCCCAATGAGTTACTCAGGGCTTCATTAAGTTGCTAAGGTTGGCTTTGAAATCCCAATTCTCCTGTTTCACAATTCTGAGCCACTGGGATTACAGATGTGTGCCACCATGCCCAGTTTAGTTTTTATTTTGAAACAGAGTCTGGCTCAGTTCCCCAAGTTTACCTCAAACTTTCGATCCTCCAGCCTCAGCCTCCTGAATATCTGGGATTACAGACTCTGCCACCACCTTCCAGCAGATTCAGTTATATTTAAAGGTAGAAAGTTATAAACCAGGTGAATCCTAGTAAAGGTCTTAGTAGAAAAATAAAATAATAGCACTATGCTTGGTCACAATATGGTAAGTCAGAAAATGACAAGAAATATCCATTTTCTGTGAGGTTGACCAGAACAGTATCATTTCTCAATGGATTTCAAAGGGTCTCCTTCCTTCTTTCCCCCCCGCCCGCCCACCTTTCTTTCTTTCCTTCCTTCCCGCCCTCCCTTCCTTCCTTCCTGAGTTTTGGCGTGTGTGTGTATGTGTGTGTGTGTGTGTACATCATCCTCTGTGCCAATGTAAGAGATTTAGGCAATGGATCAACCTTTACACCTGTGCCGAAGGACCCCAATCTTGGATCTATCTCCAAGGGTGGAGGTGACTCTAGATCCTCATTATAATCTCGAGAATGGGAACTCCTAAATTATAAACAGGTCTTTCTTGGTAACACCAGTTTCCTCCTTGGTAAAAGTTAGTGTAGTGGGAGGGTGGCAAGGGCCCTACCCTGCCACAAAATAAATACTAAAATGTATTTTGGTACAAATTGTAAACACTAAAGAGTTAAAAGTAAGGGATGAGTCTTGGGATTTGAGCTAGACCTGGATAAGTACATAGGATTCAGATTCTAAAAAGAGAATAAAAGGCAAGTGAATTAAACAGCATAAAAGACTCAGCAGAAAGAAGTATGTTTAAAGGACAGTAAGGACACCTCATTTTGCTAAGAGGAAAGGATTCTATAAAGGATGACATATTTGTGTGCTTATGTCAGACTATGAAATTCCTTGAAAATCAAGCATAAGGATTTAGACTTAATAGAATAAAAATGCATAAAATATTAGACTTTAAGTAAAGGGATCATATAACTTAAGTGGAATTTAAACAAGTATCTTGTCCGTAAATCCAGGGAAGATGGAGGTTTAGGCTGGGCATGATGAGTAGGGCTGAGGCACTCCCCACAATTAAAAAGTCATGTCGAACTGTACTGTACTAATGGAAGTGAGTCATATACAAGGCAAGGTCTTCTGCCAGCATCTACTGTTTGTCTAGCCCTGACAAATATTATTCCACTTTCAACTGTACAAAGAAAGAAACTCAAACATCTGAAATTGCCACTAATATATGGCATGTATATGAGTTCCTGTTTCTGGTTCTGCCTAATTTACCTTGGCATTCTTTTCACGGAGGTCAAATATTTGGTGTGTTGAAATAAATGCAGAACAGACATTGGTGACTTGTGGCCTGCACATCTCAATTTCCACAGTGCACTGTTGGGCTTTATCCATTTAGTTTTCAGAAATATAAATTACTTCCTTACCAGAACAACAGCAGAAGTAAGGAATACAGCCAAAAGGATTGTAGTCAGAAGTCTAATTGTGTGACTATAGGCAAATCATTAACTTTTCTGAGTCTCAGATATTTCATCTATACAAATATGGGTCAAAGTTAAAATTTTATAATTTATTTTTAAAGAAGAAATAGAGATAATATATGAAAGATTGCCCATTTATGTGGTTTAAATAATTAAACAGCAAAATCCTGGCGGTTACAGCCAATATAGACAATTGACAAAGCAACAAAAGTCTTGGCAATAAATGCTTTCATTACTAAGGAGACATTTTTAGATAGTTCCTACTGTGGAAACTGTTCTCTTCTCACTGAAACAAAGTAAGGCTGATAACATCCTCTCAAAGTGTGCTTGGAAGATCACAAGCACCTCTTGGAGGAGACAGGGAGAGTGGAGGAGAAAATATGTTCTTCGGGATAACATATAGTCTACCAGAGCATACACCGAAGCAAAGCAAACCCTCCTGAATCTTCAGCATTTTAACTGATGCATGCAGTATAAAATTAGAAACAGGACCATAAACACTATTATGAAGACTATACTCAGTGGGGGACACTGAACAAACATATATGGGAAAGTAAGTTCTCTGTGATTAGTATGAAAGCTCAGTCTTACCCAAATCCACATGAAATTTGAAATGGTTTGGAATACATAAGAAGATCAGTGAATGACATCAAACCCAAATGATGAAATAGAGAATCTGAACATGATCTTTCTCTTATTTCTCACTGATCCCTTAGAACCACCAATAGAAATATAATATTAACTCTACATGTAAATTAAATTTTCTAGAAGTCATATTTTAAAAAATAAGACAGATGAGCTTCATTTAATAACACATTTTACATAATTCAATATATTTAAAATGTCATCCTTTTAACTTGTAATCAAAATAAAAATATAACTGTTATTTTACATTCTTCATAATAAGTCTTTGATATCTGACTTATGGCACATCTCAGTTCAAACTGGGCACATTTAAAGACAGTCGCAGCATAAGAAAGTAGGGATTGTAAATTAACACCAGGCCATATCATATACTTGCACTTATTTTAAAGAAAAGCCACGTTTAATAGTATGTTTTAGGTTTTAAAATATTTTTGGCCAACCTCTCTTGGTACTTACGCAGAAGTGAGAAAAGATGATTGAAGGTATCTCAACATCCCTCTTTTTTTTTCACTCAGAGGTTAAGATTTCTGTTGCAATAGCTAGGGATTGCATTGTCATTTTAGATGAATCTCAAGTCTATAATCAAAAAGTGTAAGTCATCATTAGGTTCCTATACTTGTCATTCTTTTATTATTTTTCATTGTTATCTTAAATATATTTACTTCTTGACAAACATAAAGAAATAAAGAATTATATTTAAATGGATAATAAAAAAATTTGACTGCATAAAATCCCTTTTCGTTTTAGGTAGACCTACTGGTACAAACAAGTCACCTGGGTGGTCTATTTTTCTTTGGTAACAGGGATTGAACTCAAGGGCTCTAGACCACTGAGTCACATCTCCAGCCCTATTTTGTATTTTATTTAGAGATAAGGTCTCACTGAATTGTTTAGGGCCTTACTTTTGCTGAAGCTGGCTTTGAACTCATGATCCTCCTGCCTCAGCCTCCAGAGCCACTGGGATTACAGGCATGCAGCACTGCACCCGGCACCTGCTCTGTTCTCTTACTTAACTGCAACTGTGTTTTCCTTGGTAGATTACTTCTTTGCACCAGGGTTTCTTGATAGAACTCTATTGGTACTTTGGTTTGGACTGTTCCTACTAGCTGAAGGTTATATACTATCTATGGGCCTGGCCAAAAAATGTTAGTAGTTTCCTCAGTGATGGTGAAACAACAACAAAATGCCCCCAGGCATTTCTAAACTTCTCTTGATAAGACTAGTATTACTCTCCCAGTTTGAGAGTCACTGCTTGAGAGTCACTTGCAGAGTTAGTTAAACTCTGATCATTTAACAAAGCACCTTTAGTTGTAAGTATCCTATATTTTGTAGTTTGCAAGTATTCTGTATTTTGTAATTTCTCTTATCAGCTAAAAAGAAAGGATTATAAAATCAACATTTAAGGCCGGGCTTCATGATGCACATTGTAATCCCAGTGGCTCTGGAGGCTGAGGCAGGAGGATATTGAGTTCAAAGTCACCCTCAGCAATTTAGCAAGGCCTTAAGTAATTTATGGATTTCCTACGTCAAAATAAAGAAAAATGTAAAAAAAGGGCTGGTGATGTGGATCAGTGGTTAAGCACCTAGATTCAATCCCCTGTGCCCATCCTCCACAAATCAACATTTTAAAAACCAGAATCACTAAAACATCAAAGAAACTCAAAGGTCCTTGTAAACACAACTGACTTTGCTTCAAAGGATTTTTGCTTTTTGTTTTCCACTTCAAGTTAACACTACCTTTAAAAAAAAAATCACATTTTTTAATTTATTTTTTTCTGACCTCTAAGAGGAATCTTACATTTTTCTACTTCCCTTTCCAAGACTATTCCCTCTTTTGCACTGTGTAATCTTGAATTTAAATCTGAATTAGTTGCATTGATTTTCCCTTGTGTTAATAGTCAAATTATAATACAATTTGAATTATTGAAATGCATATGGAGGGGTTTCTTTTCTTATTTTTAATGAAAACTCATATCTTTAAAATTAGCACCTAGGGGACTATAGGTGGAGACTTAATATGTAGAGTCATCAGCATGATAATTGTAATTAAATAAACACAAATCAGTTCATGATAGCTGATTTCATTTACTATTATAATCAGCTTTCTCCTCTATAAAACAGCACAATTAGTCCTAAATTGACATTCACTAATTGTATATTAGAGTTTCAAGGAAAACAATGAAGAGTTAGTGACTATCATAATGATTGAGATGTGTTTTGACATCAGTAATTATTATTATTTTTAAGATGGGGGTCTTGCTATTTTGCCTAACCTGATCTCCAACTCCTGGACTCAAGCAATCCTCCTGGCTTGGCCTTCTGAGTAGTTAGGACTACAAGTCACCATACCAGCCCAGTAATTATTGTTTAGTAGATCTCTTTCTGGACACTAAAATCACTACTAATATGATTGTATATGTTTGAAATTGGTTTTATGAGCAACATACAGATTTGATGCAATTCCCATCAAAATACCCACGAATTGGTGTGAATATACTTTGTATACAAAGAGAAATATGAAAAATTGTGCTCTATATATGTAATATAAATTGTAATGCACTCTGTTGTCATATATAAATTTAAAATAATAATAATAATAATAAATGTCATTTTTCCAGACCTAGAAAAAACAGTCCTGAAATCCATTTGGAAGAATAAAATATTCAGAATAGCCAAAACAATTCTAATTCAATAAGCAAGCTGGAGGCATCATCACAATACCTGACTTCAAATTATAGTACAAAGCTATTGAAATAACCACTGCATGGCTCTGTCATAAAACCAGATACATAGACCAATGGGAAAGAAGAGAAGACACAGAAAAAGATCCAACACAGTTAACAGTCATCTGATTCTTGACAAAGATGCCAAAAATATATTGGGAGAAAAGACAGGCTTTAAACAAATGGTGCCAGGAAAATTGGTTATCTATATGTAGACAAATAAGACTAGACCCTGTACAAACTTGAAAGAGATCAAAAGCCCAGGAATCAGACCAGAAACTATGCAAATCCTTGGAAGAAAATATAGGTTTGAGACTCCAGCATATAGGTACAGGCAATGACTTTCTTATTAGAACTCCTAAAGCTCAGAAAATAATGAAAAGTTAATAAACAGAATGGCATCAAATTAAAAAGCTTCTGCACAGCAAAGGAAACAATTAGTAACATGAAGAAAGAACCTACGGAATGGGAGAAAATATATTTGCTAACTACTCTTTTTTTAAAAAAAGAGAGAGAGACAATTTTTTAATATTTATTTTTTAGTTTTCGGCGGACACAACATCTTTGTTTGTATGTGGTGCTGAGGGTTGAACCTGCACTGCATGCATGCCAGGCGAGCGTGTTACCGCTTGAGCCACATCCCCAGCCCTGCTAACTACTCTTTGACACAGGATTAATATCCAGACTATATAAGAAACTTTAAAAAACTTAATACCAAAACCTCAAATAACCTAGCTTAATTGGGCAAATGAATTAAACAGATTCTTCTCAAAAGAAGAAATAAAAATGGACAACAAATCTATGAAAATGTTCAACATCATTAGCAATTAGGGAAATGCAAATCAAAACTACAGTGAGCTTTCATCTCACTCTAGTCAGAATAGCAGCCACCAAGAATATGAACAATATGGGGCTGGGGTTATGGCTCAACAGCAGATTGCTGGGGCTGGGGATGTGGCTCAGGTGGTAGCGCGCCCGTCTGGCATGCGCGCGGCCCAGGTTCGATCCTCAGCACCACATACAAACAAAGATGTTGTGTCTGCCGAAAACTAAGAAATAAAAAAAATGTTAAAATTCTCTCTCTCTCTCTCTCTCTCTCTCTCTTTCTCTCTCTCTCTCCCCGCCCTTAAAAACAAACAAACAAAAAAAACCCCAGCAGATTGCTTGTCTAGCACGTTCGAGGCCCTGGGTTCAATCCTCAGCACCACATTAAAAATAAATAAATAAAAATAAAGGTATTGTGTCCAACTACTTAAAAAAAGAATATAAACAATAATAAATGCTAAAGAGAATGTGGAGAAGAAGGGACACTTTTTTCTCTGTTGATAGGATTGTAAATGAATATAACCACTATTGAAATCAGTATGGAGGTTCCTCAAAAGACTAGGCAGGAAACCACCATATAACCCAGCTATACAACTACTCAATGTTTATCCTAAAGAATTAAAGTCATAATACTAGAGTAGTACATGCATACCCATGTTTATAGCAGCACAATTCACAGTTGCCAAACTATGGAACCAAACTAGGTGCTTATCAAGGATGAATAAATAAAGAAAATGTGGCATATACACACAATGGAGCTTTATTCAGTCATAAAGATGAATTATGTCATTTGCTGGAAAACGGATGAAACTTGAGAACATTCTGTTACACAAAATAAGCTAAACTCATAAGATCAAGGGAGCATATGTTTTCTCTCGGATGTGGAAGCAAGAGAGGAAAAAGGAAAAGAAAGTGAATATCAAAAGGAGATCAGTAGAGTGTAGGAAAGGGACCAGGAGATGGAGGAGTGAAGGGAAAATACTGGGGAATGATATAGGCCAAACTGGAATGTTATATTGTGCATGTGGAAATATGTAACAACAAATACTGCCATGATTTACAACTATAATGTATCAACAAAAAAATGGAAAAAATAAAAGAAAGCAAACAAAAGAATAGAATTGCTTTCATGTATGCATGTATGTATGTATGTATACAGCCTAGCCAAACATCTATTGTGAGCATAAACATTAATACTTTGGAACAGTGATGAGCCTGACACTGGTTTTTTTTAATTGTTCTCTTTATTCCTTTTTTCCCTCCCTCCCTCCCTCCCTTCCTTCCTTCTTTCATTCTTTCCCCTCTCTCTCTCTCTCTCTCCCTCCCTCTCTCTCCTCTCTCTTCTCTCCCCTCCCTCCCCCCCCTCTCTCTTATTTCCCAGGCTGGCCTAAACTCCTAGGCTCAAGTAATCTTCCTGCCTCAGCTTTCTGAGTAGTTGTGACTGTTGGAGCACACCACGATGTCCAACAATAACACTTGCTTTTGTAAACAAAGTTTTATTAGAACACAGAAACTTATATTATTTACCCACAGTCTAGGCTGTTTTGTGCTACACTGGCACTTGAGTGGCAATGAAGACTTGCCTACAAAGTCTAATATATTTATTATCAGTCTCTTTTCAGGAAAAGTTTGTTGATCCCTGATTAGATTATAGATTAAAGTCAGCAGAATAAATACATAAACATTTCTTTTCTTACGACTAAAATTGGCTGTATGAAATGAGATAAATGATCTATTAATTGCCAAGATAAAAGTCTCTTCCCTATAGAAAGTGTGTATTCAGAACTAGAAATCTTGGCACTGTGTCATGTCAATGTAGGAAAAAACCTGGCAGTTCATTTTGATGAGACTTAAGAAATTTCTTTTCCAGGGCATTTTGAGGTTTATCTAAACTTTGTAGATAATACAGGGAAGAACATTTTAATCTTCAAATAGATTATGTTCATTATTAGTTTGTAATCATTTCACAACTATCATATAATATTAAAGCATCATAAGAGACTGCCTATCATAATAGAAATTTTATGACTCTAGCCATTAACATGTATTTTTCTAGTTATTGTAGACTCATACTTTTAAGCTAGTGCTATTGGTAAAATATATGATTATTTAAGTCTGATTGTCTTACTAATTTTGACCAGTTTATTTTTCAGATATCCATTTTGGGTTTACTCTTTCAATTAATTTTTCGTTCCATGGACAATGAAATTGTTGTTGAGTATATAAGATGTTGCAGTTTCTATGTAAGTTGACCTAAGTGTCTCTACCACTATTGATGGGCAAAGATATAAGTAAGTTAGTATTTTTACTTGAAACTGTTATAGATCTAATGTACTTGATTTGTTTTCCTGACACAAAAGAGTATAAAACTAGAAAAACTAAACATTTTCAGGTATTAATTTCAGACATGACTGTAGGCCTGGTGCACAAAACACAATTAGGGAGATGAAGCTCAAGTAAGATGGTGGTCATACTGAGTTAAGGAGAAAATTATCAAAGTGCAAGATTATCATAGTGGTTGGAATTTTGTGGACAAGAATGTCTGAGCTATTTATGGTGGGTGCAATGTAATTATGTGTGTGTTAGAGAGAGAATACTAAAAGCCTGGAGGAAATTCATTTTTGATAGGAATGTACCAGATGAGACTCTTTAAGGCTTAGCAGAGTTTGACTGCTATAAAGGAGACTGAAGATGATGCTAAATGGCAATGTTGGAAGAAATGGTTTCCAGCAGAGTCAGGTTGCAACAGCTTCACTAATATATCAGGTACTTAATTAAGAGTTCAGGAATAAGCCTTAGCAAAAAGAACCACACACAAAAGAGTAAAGGGAAAATGGTAGACCTAAATTTGAAATCAAAATTGATTCATGCTGAAAATGTATGTGGCAGCCAGAAAGGAAAAAAGAAAAGAAAGGTGTGTGTGTGTGTGAAAGGAATCTGATGACAATCAAAGGGAGATCAGTAGAATAGAGGAAAGGGATCAGGGGAGAGAGGAAAGCAGGTAAAAGAGAAATACTCGAGAATGATATTGGCTAAGTTTTATCACTATATTGTACATATGTATGAAAACATAACAACAAATCCCACCATTATGTACAAGTATAATGCACCATGAAATATGGAAATAAAGAAAAATACCAAACCTAGTGAGGCGAGGTGGAATATGCTTATAATCCCAGTGACTCAGGTGGATGAAGCAAGAGGATCACGAGCTCAAAGCCAGCCTTAGTAAATCGAGGTGCTAAAGCAGCTCAGTAAGACCCTGTCTCTCAATAAAATACAAAACAGGTCTGGGGATGTGGCTCAGTAATTGAGTACCCTGAGTTCAATCTCTGGTACCAAATAATAATAATAATAATAATAATAATAATAATAATAATACCAAATCTAATATGATCAAAACAATTCACCAGTAATTAGCCTGCATGACACATAAAACAGAATATCCTTTATAGGAAGACAATATAATCCAGACTTCCTATGATGTATCATCTATAAATGACCAGAATATAATTTAAAATTTTTTTTGGTACCATGGATTGAACCCAGGTGTGCTTAACCATTGAGCCACAACCTCAGCCCTTTTTTTGCATTTTATTTAGATACAGGGTCTCATTGAGTTGCTAAGTGCATCCCTTAGTTGCTGAGGCTAGCTTTGAACTCTTTTTTTTTAACAATTTCAATTTTTAATAATGGAAACATTTTGCTATACCAGAAAAAATTTCAGGGGAGAAAAATCTTCCCTATAAAAATAAACTCATCAAAATTATAAATATTATAACTTTTTTACTTCTTCAATATAAAATGCTCCCCTGCAATACCACCCCTTCATATAACACCTTTCCTGTACCATCACATTTTGAAGAGAAAACAGTATTACAGCAAAGCTCAGTTTTAATTTAACGTAACATTTGTAAAATGACTTTTTAAAATCTTTGGCCTTCAGAGCCTTTATTCTTATTTTACAACATTAAAAATGCTGCTGTAGTAACCAGTGTTTGGGAGAGAACATCACTCTTCTAGAACCATGAACAGACAGAATTTTAATACAGTAACTTCCAAATTGTAACTTGTAGTGCACATGACAGGGAGGTTTGGATAAACACAGAGGAGAATATGCCTGTTTCAGACAATCTACTACAAGTAAAAAAAAAAAAAAAGAATTCACAGATACCCATCAGCTACTACTTCAGGTTCTAACAGTGTCATGAATCTGAGAAACAAATGCTTCACAAACTATAAGTTTACTGGGATGAGTAATTAAAAGACCAGGTGGTTGATAACAGTATATTCAAACCCAATCCACAGTCTGAATAGGAAAACCAGTATTAAAATCATGAAGGCATTCCCTGAACAACAAAGGCCAAGTGTTGGATGACAATGTCACTAAAACCTCATTGATGCACTAAAAAGAAGTTACATGCAAAATTAAACAATGTGTGCCATGCATAATTTATTAGCTTTGAACTCTTGATCCTCCTGCCTTAGCCTCCTGATGAGATGGGATTATAGGCATGTAGAATATCATTAAATTTTGCCAGAATGCAAAGAAGATAGAAAAATGAGAACCACAAGAGAAAATGTTACATATAAAAAAAGTTCCGTGAGCTGACCCAGATGTTAGGATTAGCAGAAAAAAAATTTATAAAGTTTTTATAACTAATTTCAAGGAATTAAAGAAAAGCTTAATCATAATGAATAAGTAGATATGGGTGTCAACATATAAATGAAAAATTTCTTTTAAAAGAAATAAAGAGTATAGTATTTGAAATGAAAAATTCATGAAACAAATCTATCATCAGATTATATAGTGCAAAAACAGCAAAAAGTTAACTTGGAGATAGACCAATAAAAATTATCTGGTCTAAAAATCAGAAAGAAAAAAATAGAGACTTGGTTACTATCAGGACAAAGTGACCTAACATACATATAATTAGATTTCTAGAAGAATAGAGGCATAAATTGTAAAGAAAAAATATTTAAGACAATGATGGCTAAAATTATCTCAAATTAACAAAAAAGATGTTAACAGATTTAGGAAACTCAGTGAATACTAAAGTTAGTTACAAAGCAAATCACATCTAGATGCATCAGAGTCAACTGTAAATAATCAATTAGGAAGAAAAAGGTCTTGAAGGCAATTAGAAAAAAGTGGTGTGTTACACATAGGTAAAAATGACTAAAATGATAGCTGACTTCTTATCAGAAATGAGAGATTAAAGTTAACGGAAAGGTTTAAGGTGCTAGAAGACAAAAACTGCTAATCCAGGATAAATACTCTTCAAAACTGAAAGCAGAATAGACATTTTTAAATAAATAAAAAGTAAGAAAATTCAATACCAATAGATCTCTACTATTAACAATGCTAAAAGAACCTCTTCAGGATAAAAGGAGATGATCCATCAGGTAGAAACAGATGCACTGTGTGTTTTAGTTCACTGTGTAATAAACTTAATGGTTTAAAATAAAAATTCTTTGTTATGTCTCCTTATTCTATGATTTGGCTTTACATAATTTTCTGATGGGTCCTTTGCTCTAGGTATTTATTAGTGCTTATGTGGTTTCCTTTAGCAGGGATTGTTTAACCAAAGGTAGAACTGACAAAATAGCTTTGTTTACATGTCTGCTAGCTCAACTGGTTGGGTCAGGCTTATCTCCTCAAATGCTTTTAGTCATTCAGTCATTCTAAAATTTTTTATTTGTTGATTAGATTTCTAGAGGATAAAAGTAGAAGGTATATACCTTCCCAAGGTGTTAGGTCTAGGATTGTCATGGCATCACTTTCACCAAAAATATATTTTGTTCATTAAAACAAGACAAAAGACCAGCCCAGACTCAGCGGGTGGGAAATAGATATTACTTCATAATGAGAGAAGCAACATGATACAGGAATGTGGAGAATTTGGGGTAGATATTTTTAAAGACAATGCACCATAAACAGAAATGAAAAGTACTAGAAATACTAAAATGTAGGTAAATATAAAAGGAAATATGTATACATATTTATTCTTTTAATTTCTTGGAAACATGACTAAGGTAAAAAACATAGGGTATACAGCTGTAATATGTATGACGACAAAGCACAAAGGACTTGGGGAGATGTGAGAAAGTATCACAATTTAAATTATGAAAACTGTGATAAATTAAAGAATGCATTTCATAATTCCTGGAAACATTGCTAAAACAATAATGAAAAGCAATAAAGCTAAACGCTCATGGATAAATTAAATAAAATTTAATTTTTATTTAATGTAATTTTATTTAATTACATTAAATAAAAATATGAATAGAACGAAAACAAGAAATAGATAAAAATACATCATGAATAGTAAGCCAAGAAGAATGCAGAGGCTATACTAACATCAGATGAATTTAATTCAAGATAAAGAGTATTATAAGAGATAAGAAAGACATTTCATAATACCATAATGTGTTTTTAAGAACACAGAAACATGACACCATACAACCAAACATTTATATGCCCCAAATATATGAAAGCTGACAAATCTGAAGAGACAAATCTATACTTTGAATTTTTAACACCCTTTTAACAACTGATAGTAACACTATAAAAAAAAATCACTAATGATACACAATAGTCTGAACAAAACTATCAACCACCTTAACCTTATTGACATTGACTGACAATGCCCAACAACTCCAGAATATATATTCTTTTCTAGTCCTCATGGAAACTTGCAAGATAGGTTATATTCTTGGCAAAAAGTTTTAAATATTGAATTTCAGTTTGTTTGCTGATCACAGTAGAAATAAATGGGGTATTCTTTAATAAAACTGGTCATTAAATAAAAGCACTACAAATCATCAATAAACAGCGTTTTAGTTATCTATTGTTATATTTTTAAAAATTCCAAAATTTAGTGGCTTTAAAAAATAACCATTTGCCGGGAGTGGTGGTGCACACCTGTAATTCCAGTGGCTCAGGAGACTGAGGTAGGAGGATCGAGAGTTCAAAGCCAGCCTCAGTAATGGCGAGGCACTAAGCAACTCAGTGACACCCTGTCTCTAAATAAAATACAAAATAGGGCTAGAGATGTGGCTCAGTGGTCGAGAGCCTCTGAATTCAATCCCCACTACCAAACAAACAACCATTTTATTTCTCATACTTTTGTAAGTCAAGACTTTAACCAAGGTTCTGCTCCAGTGTCACCTAGGCTCACCCATACAGCACACGCCTGATTTAGACTACAAGGTCTGAGATGGCTTTGTATGTCCGGAACTAAGGTGCTGACTGTTGGCTTTATGTAGTCTCCCTTTCCATGTGGTCTTTCATATGTCAGGGGCTTTCTTCAAATGAACTCTCCCTCCAGCAAGATAGCCTGGGCTTCTTTACAGTGTGGCACAGGGTACCACAGAGAAGAAAAAATGAGTTTGTGCCTTTAAAGGATACAGTCAGTCCTTCCTCAAGTCTCAATCTTGGGTAGGATCTTGGTCTATGCATTTTAGGGGAATTTATAGTTGTATGACATTTTAATCTACATTACTATGTGAAATCTCTTTGTTTTTATGATTTCATTTTTGCTACATTGTTTCTTTTCCATACAATTAACTACAATATAGGATAATCTATTAACAATAATGTCTCTTCAATTGGTTGTGTGAAGCTTGCTCTATAATAATTTATATAGAAAGAACTTATGGGAATAATATTCTCTAAATGACAATTTCCTGATTTAAAAACATATAATTTGTAGCCAGTACAATAGTGCATGCCTATAATCCTAGCTACTCAGGAGGTTGACAAGTAGGAGAATGGTAAGTTTGAGGAGAGCCTGGGCAACTTGGTGAGACTCTGTCTCAAGAAAAATAAAAACAAAACAAACATTAATGACTGCAGATGTAGCTCAGTGGTAGAGCACTCCTCAGTTCAATCCTCAGTGCTGGGGGTTAAAAAAGGTCATTCATCAGCATACTAAGACACTCCTTAGAGAAAAGTAATTGCAAGAACATTGTTCTCCTTCCTTGGGATATGTTTTTTTTTTCTAGATTGGAATCTAGAAAGCCTTTTGTGTGCTTTGTGCTCTCATTATGGTTATGTGGCTTTTTAAATCTTGTTCATGCCATTGGATGTAATATCAGATTTTGGGTTTTTTTTGGTGGTGCTGGGGATTGAACCCAGAGCCTTGTGCGTGTGAGGCAAGTACTCTTCCAACTAAGCTATATCCCCAGCCCCAGTGGATTTTTTTTTTTTGGAGGGGAATCTCTTCTCAACACATTTTGTGCCAGATTGTACTTGAGAAAGGGAAGTGATATGTACAGCATGGAACGATATTAGTTTCTGATTTTCCCACTTTTTAAAATCTTTTTTAAAAAATTATTTATTTTTAATTCTAATTTGTTATATATGACAGCAGAATGCATTATAATTCATATTACACATATGGTACACAATTTTTCATATCTCTGGTTGTATACAGAGTCACATCAGTTGTGTCTTTTTTTAAGAGAGAGAGGGGGGGGGAAGGGAGGAAGGGGAGAGAGAGATTTTTAAATATTTATTTTTTAGTTCTCGGCGGACACAACATCTTTTTTTGTATGTGGTGCTGAGCATCGAACCCGGGCTGCATGCATGCCAGGCAAGCGCACTACTGCTTGAGCCACATCCCCAGCCCCTAGTTGTGTCTTTATATGTGTACTTAGGGTAATGACGGTAATCTCATTCCACTGTCTTTTCTATCTACTACTTAGATGTATTTGAAAACTTTAAGAAAAATCAGAAATACTCTTTCCTATTTTCATGAAAGCATGAATTTTTAGCCATATAAAATCTGTCCTGATGGGTTTTGATTATATTTTTATACCTCATGAAAAGAGAAGAAATGTTCACCAGGACAAGCCTCTAAACTGGAAGCTAATAGCCATGTTATCTTGTGTGCTCTCTTCCTCCACATCATCACTTAGGTTTGAGTGAGGCCAAGAACTAATGACACAAAGAACAGAAGGAACTTTTCTTGTGATTACTGTATATTGTTTAAAGACAGCAAAGAATCAACTATTTGTAGCATTTTGAAAAATCCACATATAAATTTTTACTAGACTTTAAAATTTCTTCTTTGATACTCTGGTTCTACTCAAATGGTCCACTCTCAGAGGGGAAATTCAGAGAATCCTGGGAGAGTCATTATTTGTGAAGTCATAGTTATGAACAAAATCCTTTCTTGCAAAGACTTTCAAGCTGCCTCCCTTTAGCTTTCACTCATTAGTGCTGGTTGATACCTGATGCTATTAAAAAAAATCTGATCCTTATCTCACACATCCCTCTCACAAATATTGTAGAAGTACATTGTGATCCCACTAATCTTTGTCCATTGCCATCTTTCCCAGAATTCCCCAACTGTCTCTCATTTCACAGGGTTTAATCAACCTCCTTCCATCCTATTTCATATAAAGTAATCAACATTCCTTATAAAAGCTGACAGCACTTGGGTCCCCAGAACAATCCTTGTTGAGAAGGAAAAAAAGAAATTCATGACCAAATAGTAGAGAAGGCAGCCGAGTCACTTAAAAGCTAAAATTGTAATAAAAGAGAAAAGTATGATCAAGGAACCAATTAAAAGACTATTCATGTATTTTTCTCCTAAGAACCATCAGCCATGCTTCCGTTTGCACAGGGCGTTGGAAAGCGAAGCAAAATCCAAAGGACCACCAGGAAAAGTAACATCTTACTCCTCTAGTCCAGCTGCTGACCCCTCTCCACAATCTCTATTTGCAATGGAAATCTTACACCTTCTGGATGAGACAGAATGATGTAAATCGCTGGCCAAACAAATGGGAAGGCAGTAGCCTATTGTCAGTTCCTGGTTCACTTCCATTAACCAGTACCGGCTCAAGGGGAGGGCAACTCCATTTCCACCTTCAAAGGAGGAGTTGGGCGGGGCTAGGTTTTGCACATGCTCCCAAGGCAGGTTTCTGGGCATGCTCAGCTTACCATATAACTGTGCTTTTTAAAAAACTTGGCATTAAAGATAAAGCAACCTTACTTTATACTTAATTGTGAATGGGCTGCTCTAACTACTCCTCTTTTATATTCATTTGTTATTTTTAACCATGCTTTATGTCTTCACTCTGTTTCGAAGAGGCAGCTGGATCCCACAGGTCTAGACCCTCATCTGGGTCCTGCCAGAGGAACCATCTACCACAAAGAGAATCAAGACAGTCATCGAAGACAACATTCCAAATTTTTATCCAAGTAGAGAATCCAACAGTTAAACTGTCTGCAAAAATGTAACTTTTTTTGTAGGTAGACTGAGATATATAATTATCTTTCTGAAAACACTGCAATTTTATTTTGTTCTAGTAAATAAAGTCAATCTAGATGAGTACAGAAAAGGGTGGAAACTTGGTACTAAGGTAATCAAATATAACTTAAAAATATGACCACACACATCTATTTTTTCTCTCACCCGAAACAGCTAAAGGACAATACACAGATTTCTAAAAAGATATATGAGGCAATGGTAGATGAAACAGTGCACGAATTCTTTGGAAGATAAAAAGTGGATAGGAAGAGGACAACAGATTCAAAAGAGCTGTGGAACCAAAACACTGGTATCTAGCTGGGGCTGACTGCAGGAACTGAAACCCTTTCAGTCCTCCAAAAACTCAGATGCACAAGCACAGGCACCACAGTATGGAGGAACTGAGAGGATCAGCACACCAAACACCAAGAGCACCATGTGCCCTCAGCTCCCTGTCTTTCCAATTTAAACCACCAATTTCACTGTAATGGTATAGGACTCGTCTTAGGATACAATGAGTTGTCCAGTGAAATCTTCAAATCTGACTCCCCCAGTGCAAGAGCTGGCTTGCCAACCAGTGCTGTTGGCATGAGGCCCAAAGGCCACCCACCTGTTCACAACAGAGCTGCCTGTCAGCTTTGGGGAATTTCACCAGCATGATGATCAGAGGACCCAGATGTTTCAGATAAACTGCTAACAGGAACGAGAGACTCCAAAACAAAACTTTTTAAAAGAGGAGGAAGAAGGAAAAGCAAATAGAGGAAAAAGAGATAATACAGTGGGCAGGGTAACACTTTCTGAAAAGATATAATAAATATCCTCCCTGAGATATATTTTAAAAAGCTATAATAAATGTCCTCAGGGAGGATATTATATCCTTGAAATGGGAATAGGATACGATTAAAACAACAAGCTGAGAACAAGAAAGAGTTCTTGAAGAATATAAATGTGATAGTATCATAACAAATTTTAAAGATAAAACACAAGAAAAGTCCAAGAACTGTGTTCTGTAAAATAATGCCAATTGCCTAGATTTTGAATTCTCCATATATTCCATAAAAACCACACCAGTCAACAGGATAATGAAACCACCCCTAATCTAAGCCTACCACAAAATTAGGAGTCGGGAACTACTATAAACTTCCACTTGAGGTAAACAGAGAATGAACATCCCAAACCAGCTGAGCTCTGAAGCCCTCACTGGTCTGGGGAGGCAGACAGAGACTGCACAGGAGCAGGACAGTGGGGCTCTAGCAGTGCCAGACAGATGAAGTTCATCTTCCAGAATGAGGTCACCCCAGGATGACTGAGATTGGTAGTTCAGAGCAGTGGCTGCTTAGGAATTCAAAGGAAGGGCTGGAAGGAGATGCAGTCAGACATCTAGGGACGCTCTGTCCTCGGGTGAGAAAGGGGTAATGCAGACAGCCTTCGACAGTCTATGGCAGGGAGAAAGAGAGAAGCAATGGGAGAAAATTCAGAAGGACAAAACCAAAAGCCTCACCCAGCCCTTTCCCTACCAGTAAAGGAAGCACCCTACTGAAGCCACTGTGCTTCTCTGTATTGATGAGAGAAAGAACTCTTTTTTGTGGTGGGTGGGATGGGGTGGGGAGGGAGGTACTGGGAATTGAACTCAGGGGCATGAACTACTGAGCCACATCCCCAGCCCTATTTTGTATTTAATAGAGACAGGTTCTCACTGAGTGCCTCGCTTTTGCTGAGGCTGGCTTTGAACTCATGATCCTCAGCTTCTGGAGTCACCGGGATTACAGGTGTGCACCACTGTGCCAGGCTAGAAGGAACTCTTGAATTAAGAATCTCAGTAAGGGTGAAAGATCTATATAATGAAAATTACAGAACCTTAAAGAAAGAAATCAAAAAAAGACCTTAGAAGATAGAAAGATCTACCTTGCTCTTGGATAGGCAGAATTAATATTATCAAAATGACCATACTTCCAAAAGCACTATACAGATTTAATGCAATTCCAATCAAAATCCCAATGACATTCCTCATAGAAATAGAAAAACAATCATGAAATTCATCTGGAAAAATAAGAGACCCAGAATAGCTAAAGCAATCCTTAGCAAGAAGAGTGAAGCAGGGGGCATCACTATATCAGACCTTAAACTATACTACAGAGCAACAGTAACAAAAACAGCATGGTATTGGCACCAAAACAGACTGGTAGAGCAATGGTACAGAACAGAGGATACAGAGACTAACCCACAAAACTACAATTATCTTATATTAGACAAAGGTACCAAAAACATGCACTAGAGAAAAGATTGCATCTTCAACAAATGGTGCTGGGAGAACTGGAAATCCATATGCAACAAAATGAAATTAAACCCCTATCTCTCACCATGCACAGAACTCGAGTCAAAATGTATCAAGGACCTGGGAATAAAACCAGAGACTCTGCGTTTAATAGAAAAAAAAGTAGACCCTAATCTCCATCATGTGGGATTAGGCTCCAACTTCCTTAATAAGACTCTTTTGGTGCCAAAATAAAAATCAAGAATCAATAAATGGGATGGACTCAAACTAAAAAGTTTCTTTCTTCTCAGCAAAAGAAACAAATCTGTGAGGTGAATAGAAAGCCTACATCTTGGGAGCAAATCTTTACCCCTCACACATCAGATATAGCACTAATCTCTAGGGTATATAAAGAACCTCAAAAGCTAAACACCAAAAAAAAAAAAAAACAAATAACCCAATCAATAAATGGGCCAAGGACCTGAACAGACACTTCTCAGAAGATAATATACAATCAGTCAACAAATACATGAAAAATGTTCATCATTACTAGCTATTAGAGAAGTGCAAATCAAAACCACTCTAAGATTTCATCTCACTCGTCAGAATGGCAGCTATTATGGATACAAACCACAATAAGTGTTGGCGAGGATGTGGGAGAAAAAGGCACACTCATACACTGCTGATAGAACTGCAAATTGGTGCAGCCAATATGGAAAGCAGTATGGAGATTCCTTGGAAAATTGAGAATGGAACCACCATCTGACCCAGCTGTCCATCTCCTCAATCTATATCCAAAGGACTTAAAAACAGTATACTACAGGACACAGATGCATCAATGTTTACAGCAGCACAATTCACAATAGCTAAACTGTGGGACCAACCTAGATGCCCTTCAATAGATGAATGGATTAAAAACTGTGAAGGGTGTGTGTGTGTGTGTATGTGTGTATACACACACATACACACACATACAATGGAATATTACTCAGCAATAGAAGAAAATAAAATCATGGCATTTGCAGGTAAATGGATGGAGTTAGAAAAGATAATGCTAAGTTAGCCAATCCCAAAAAACCAAATGCTGAATGTTTTCTTTGATATAAGGAGGCTGATTCATAGTGGGATAGAGAGTGGGAGATGGGAGGAACAACAAGCTCTAGATAGGGCAGAGGGGTTGGAGGGGAAGGGAGGAGGCATGAGGTTATTAATGATGGTGGAATGTGATAATTATTATCCAAAGTACAGGTATGAATACAGGAACTGGGTGTGAATATACTGTGTATACAATCAGAGATATGGAAAATTGTGCTCTATATGTATAAGAATTATAATGCTTTCTGCTGTCATATATGAATAAAAATGTTTTAAAAGGTCCGTAAAACCCTCTCACACCAGCCCATACTGACTCCCTCTTGCTGATACAGGAGAACAGTCATTTTAAAAATAATCATGAGAAACAAAAAAAACCCTTTCAAGTCTGAAATTCAAATATTTCAGAACAGAAAATGGACAAAAAGATAAATATTGGGGCTAGGGTTGTAGTTCAGTGGCAGAGTGCTTACTCAGCATGTGTGAGGCACTGGGCTCGATCCTTAGCCACCACATTAAAAAAATAAAATAAGGGCATGCTGTCTATCTACAACTAAATTATATATATATATATATATATATATATATATATATATATATATATATATATGAGAGAGAGAGAGAGAGAGAGAGAGAGAGAGAGAGAGAGAGAGAGAGAGAGAGAGAGAAGGGGGGAACACCAAATTTGAGAAAAAAGAAAAAGGAAGACAAAATGATCTCCTACACCTCATGGGTCTTTTTTTTTTTAATATGTATTTTTTTAGTTGAAGTTGGACACAATGCCTTTATTTTTACTTTTGTTTTTATGTGGTGCTGAGGATTGAACCCAGGCCCTTGCACGTGCGAGGTGAGTGCTCTACCGCTGAGCCACCACCCCAGCCCCCCACCTCATGGGTCTTAAACGACCTAAAGCACATGACATAGTCAGTACTGTTGATGAACACAATAAATGTCCATAAATATCAGTTGCAATTTAAAATACATTCTACTATTGAGAAGAGGAATCACTGTGCAAAGCACCATCATAAAGATAGGAGGTTTACCAAATAAACTCCAGAGAAGATGTCTGCGTCAAGGGAGAAAAGGTTCAAATTTAATCCTTGAGACTGACAGGACCATAAACATTAATATCATCACTTGGATTCAAAGTCCAGCTTCAAGGGAACAAGGATTACTCTGGCAGTTCTTGGACCAGGAAGCCTTAAGAATGTCATCAGATGACTACAGGGCTGGGTAGGAAAGAAAGGTCCCAGAGCAGGACACAGGACTTCCCGTGGGGACGCATCTCACTCACACCCTACCTTGAGGTGATGGAGTCACTGGCTCACCTAACCCCAACTCACTTCCTTCCTCCTGCTCTCTGATCCCTCCTCCAGCTGAAGGCAGGGCATCAGAGGCCCACTGGCTATTCTCTGTCTCTCCCAGGATGGACTCCAGGTCTACCTCCTCCAGGGTGCTCCCCTCAGAGGACAGCAGTTTATCCAAGCCAAATTTCAGTATGTCACTCAACTTGAATGAAGAAAACGAGAGACCCAGTTAGTTCTCATGAAAACACAGATGAGGATGTGTGACTTGCTAAGTGTCTAAATGATACCAGGTAATTCTTTCCCTGATGGACTTTCTTCTCTTCCATCACAAATGACACCTGCCAGGCTGTTTTGAAGTTGGATGAGGAATAAGCAGAGAGGTGATAAATGATGATCAGAGATGTTGACTTTGACAATTATTTACAATACCAAAAAAAATTTGGGCCTCCAATTTTTTTGAGGAGTGGGGGCAGATAAAATGATTCCAGCATCTTCTATAGCACTTCTCACCAGCAATTTTTACAGGCACTTCCAGCAGTCCTAAGAGAACTCAGAGAACCTGTTGGCTACCTTCTTACCTCTCCCACTGCCAAACTCTTATAAAGAGAAGGTGCCACTGAATACCTCATCTCACCATGAGCTGCCACCTGTCCTTGCCAAGCCGCTTTGATACTACAGTGGTTTATGGGACCCACTTTGGCAAAACCATAACCACCCTGATCACCAGACCCAAAAGCCCTTTCTCAATTTCAATCTCCCTGGATAATCCTGCGGCACTCCCCATCCTGCCCTCTTGCTCCCCCTAGGGAGCCTACTTCCTATGGCTACAGGAACCAGAATCTTAGATAGTGTTACCTGGCTTTCATTTGCTACTTGCAACTCTCCACCTCCCTAAGTACTATCTCTTAGGAATTCTGAACCAATTGGGATCCACATCATGGGACTTCATTTTCATTTTGCCCTTTTAGATTTGGTTAATTATCTCTAGATTGCCTATTCTGTAACTTGGAAACTTTAGCTTGAAAATACCCGAGATGAAAACTATGACAAAAACTAAGCAAAACCATACCTGTTATATTTATATTTAACTTTGGTGTACATATATATAACCAAGCCAAATGGCTTTGGCATTTAGTACCCAAAACAGAAGAAAGCCAAGTATTTATGATGAGGCTCAGTCCATACTGGGACCCTTCCCTCTTCCACTCCTTGGACTATGTCTCCTGGCTTCCCTCGCTACTGCTCACTCACAACATGTCTTTAAGGAACTACCCATTTTTTAAATGAAAACCACTTTATTATAGTAACTAAGAGCATGTAGTTGGAAGTTAAAGAGTGCTCGGATTAGAGTCATGAATCTGATGTTTGGAAAATTTCTTAAGATGGAGGTAAAGACAACGTCTATCTCATTTTTTTGTTATTCTTCTTCTAAAACAACTGGAAAAAGTGCACGTCATACAATGCTTAGCACACAGTACGCATTCAATAAGTGTTCACCGCATCTTTATCTGTTCTCTGTTTCTGTTGTGTTCTCCTTCTAAAACAAGGAACCTGCTTTCCTTTTTCAGGACTTCACTGCTCTATACTGCTTAGATTTATCAAACCAGAACCACGTCTTTTACTATTAGATTCTTTTAATAACTTAAAAAAATGTCCTGCTGTATTTTGAGACAAGGCAGTGACAAGTTATTTATGGTTCCTGGCAACCATAAATAACTCACAGTCTGGTGGGGAGGAAAGAATCAAGACAGAACCAGAGTGTGATTTCTTGCCATGGCTTGGGCAGAAAGTCCCACCGAGGTCCTCTCCACCAGCCCATAGTTTGTACTGGCCCCAGGATCTGGTCCCATGGCAGAGTTTGTGCCTGTGCATTTCACAATGATGTGCTAGCAGCTAATGCCACAGGGAAACCCCTGACTGAATGCCTGGAGCTCCCTCCACTGGGGAAGCATCTCCTCTAACTCCTGACGCCTGTGCCTTCACAACAGCCCATGATGAGCTCCTCTCCCAAGGTCCTGTAAAGAAGTATATTTAGACACCTACAGTGTACACGCACCTCTCTCTCAAGCTTTCACCTTCCATTTGAAATTGCCTCTTCAATAGTGTGAAAATAAAATGCACAGCCTGCCCGGCCACCATGACAGATGAGCATGCAGAAGACTCAAAACACAAAAGGCCAAAGACTCCAGTTACTCTCTAAGATAAACTAAAGTCAAGCAAACAAACAAAACCTAGGGTTCTTCTTTCGGGTTCTAGTACCCCCAAATCTGTGACCCTTTCCTGCAGGTGAGTGACTCCCTAACAAAAATAGCGCTTTCCCTGTCTGCAATGCTGATGTGTAAAGATACAGATGTGAGAAAACTGCCATTTTTAAACTCATGCTTGGGCTAGTTGTAAATTTGATGATTCTGCTTGTAATACTGTGTAATTTTTTCCCTTTCATATACCTCTTGAATTTTTTGTTTGATAAGCTGATCCTTTTAAAGCCTGGTTTTTCTTGCAAATTTTTCTAATTCCTTTCTTTTCTGAGTCTCCCTCTAACAATAATGTATATTGATTTTTACTACAAATTCTGTTGACTAAAGCCTACATTATCTTCATCTTTCTAATTTCTATCCCTATCTTCCTACTTTCTACTCTCATCTTTCAGGCTTAAAGGCTTAAAGCCATCTTGGAACTTGCTCTCTCTCACTGCCTGCCTCAAAACAATAGCCAACTCCTGTCATTTCTCTGCAGTTTCCTACAGCAGACTTTCCCACAGCTACTACCTTTTCTCAGACATTTATTACTCTCTTCATGCTTGAATCATACTAGATACTAGGGGTTGATCTCTCTGCATCTAATCCCTCAGAAGGACTTGGGGTATATTATAATACAGGTTAATTTTATCTCAAAGGCTGCTGCTAAGGAATAACTCTAAACCTCCTACCAAAAGAGAGTTCTCTAGGATATTCTAAGACAGCATTTGACTCCCATCTAATTTTTCCTTCTTCAACAAATTAACTCTAGTGCTTTCATCCCTATATCCTATGGCATAATTTTGAATTCCTAATCTTGTTCACTCATCTCTGAGTATGGAATGAGTACTGTAAGTCACTACTCAAAGCGTCTGGGATTAAAGAGGAGCTATGGAACTAATCATCACTGATTGAAAAAAAAAGGAAGAAAAAAAAAGAACTTAAACAAATTCTCTCTGAGGTAACTCGTGGCACACTCATCTTTAGAAGCCATAAAGAGATTAGATCCTTGATGTTCAGTTACATGCTCAAAGTCATACATCCAATAAGGGATAAGATGTGAATTTCAATCCAAGTTAGATGGTTCAAAGCTCATTCTCTTTATTGTATTTTCTCCACCTTTAAATGCCACCCTCATTTTTAGCTTGTATGGCACCTTGCATGTAGTTAGGTAAGAATTAGGCCAATGAAAAAAATGTGTAATTTGCAACAATGGGTGGTTAATGCTGGTCCTTTTTATTTGCATTCTCATCCAAAGATAGTACTGGTTATAAATCATGAGACTCTAAAAAGAACACATTTTACCTGGAGGTCAGGATCAGCCAAAGGTTTCTGGGCTCCCAGAGTAAAATGGTCTCTTTCTATGATCGTGTTGGTGAGCTGCAGTTTGGAGGCTGCTTTCCTATAAACTATTTCTTCCACAGTGTCTCGGCCAATCAGCCGGATCACTTTCACAGCCCTGTACGGGAGTCAAATGAGAGCAGTGTTTGAAGTCTGCAAAGCTGGGGAAAAAAGCATGCCAGGAAAATACACCCAAAAGGAAGCAAAACCAAATGCCACATTCAGGGAACAATGAAAAGGACACTGCTCATTGGGACCTGAGCATTTGTTAGAGAAATCTGGCCTCAACTTCTTCCTGAACTTTTCCCCAAAAGAGGAAGAGGAAGGAAGATGAAGTGACCACTATTGGGCCTTCATCTGTAGCCAGGATAACCCCTGGCAGGCATGTTACCTCAAGTCAAAGGGTAGCTGAACACAACTTTGTTTCCTCTTTGTGATACTGTGAATCAAACCCAGGAGAGCTTTACCATGAAGTTATAATCCTAGCCTTAAAAAAAAAAAAGTTTTGAGACAGGGTTTAGGTAAGTTGCAAGGTTGGCTTTAAACTTGATCTTCCTGCTTGAGTCTCCCATGCTGATAATGATTACAGGCATGTGCACCCACTGGCTTTAACTTCATTTTTAAACTGAAATTTAGTTCATGAGAAACTTGAACTAAATAAATTCTAAGTTTCTTCTAATCATTTTGGAATTTAACTGTTCTTTTCAACAAAGTGAGTCTGAACTGATCATGGGACCACTGATCCCCCAACATAACTCTACAAGCCAGCAGCACAACGGGGTTCAAACCCAGTGGACTCTAACTCCAACGTGGCACTGTTGTCAGGACTACACGGTCCACCTTCCTCCCCAATCCACAGCTGCAAGCCAACAGAGCAGAAAGGTGCCAATGACTAACTCACTCACTTGTTCTGGCCAATTCGGTGAGCTCTGGCAGCTGCCCGCAAGTCATTTTGAGGATTAAAATCACTGTCAGAAAAAATAACAGTATCTGCTGCTTTTAAGTTCATGCCAACTCCACCTGAAAACCATACAAAAAAGGAGCATGATCAGCAACACACAAATAAGGAACTAGAAAACACACAAGGCAGGACTGGGTCCTACTGAAAATCTGAAATCAGTCCACCTGACTGGTTTCATCCTTCAAACTGAAATTTCTGCCCCAAACTTCAGGTTTTGACCACCCTACAGTGGTCAAAAGTGCTACCTCACCTTTCATTGCGTGAACTGGGAAAATTTAATTATCAAATATAACAGAATGAGAGGTAAGCAGAAGAAAAGGATGCTTAAGTTAATTGCACGAAGACATTTAATATTTGTTTGAAAACCTTGATTGGATTTTGCTTCAAACAGTCTGTGAATAAGGACACAAGTTCTTTCAGAAAACAGCTCCAAAAATAAGAGGTCTGGGGGCTGCAGTTGTAGCTCATACAATATGATAGGTCCTAGCTTAAGTAAGTTCTCTCGACTTTGTGATCTTTCATCCAATTTTTAAAAAATTACAGAAATGTCTTAGATGCCAAGGGCAAGGGTGGGAAAAAACAGAAGGTGGTAGACTCTACGGGGGAAAGGGGTAGATTCTCGACTTTCTTCAAAGGAATTCTCAAGAAATTTTATTCTAAGAAGAAACTAGGAAGAAAGGAGAAAGAGGCACAGGTGGAAAACAGTTTGATTTTTTTCCTGAAAGGGTAGGTGTATCAGGAAGCCCACGGGCACACAGTTTCAGGGAAGGGAAGAACCAGTCTCACATCATACCATGGGAAGACGCTGAGAGCTAAGGTTCTAGAAGAAAACTAGAGAGTTCCCACTGGTCTTTGACTAGGTTCTGAACACACACGCATTTTCTCCTTATTTTTCCATTAAAATGGTGAAATGTTTCATTTGTAAATGGCAAACACAGTAAAATGTTTGCTTTGGCCTATGGGGGAAGAAAACTTCATTTGACAAAGAAAAGAAAATACTCTGAAAATGCTTTGAGATTTAATTAGCAAGTGACCTCACTCAGCACAGCACAGTCATTTGTCAGAAGCTTCTCTGGCTGTCCTTCCCCACCCCATCGCCACCCCTCCAATGCACACACTCTGTGTTATAGTGTGTTTTATGTTACCGAAAGGGCTCTTATATATAAATGTTTCCTTTCAAATACAAATAACTCTGACATGGTTACAGATGTTTAGCTTCCAATTAGCAGTAACCCTACACTCAAGAATGCCCCTCCTTTTGCTCCTGACCTTTTGCAAATGATGATTTCCCAAAGGAATCTGGCATCCATACAGGAGAAAGAATGGAAAGTGGGAAAAGTGCCAGAACTTTCTGCTTTCAGATACCCTATACTAGGGTACTCTCTAAACCCCATAACCTGGTTAAAAAGCAAAACAGAACTGCTCAAAAGGTAATGTAATTGCCAAAGAAGAAAGAAGCCATTTTTTAAAGTAATATTTAATTAAATGACATTAATTATAAAGCAATGATTAAATGTAATTTCAAATTTCCTTCTAGTACAAATTGTTTAAATGGAAGGTTAGATGATAGTTGGATTTACATATATAAATATATATACACTAAGCAAAAACACATTTCCAGGTTACCATTTTGCAAGCTATTGAGAGGAGGGAGCTGGAGTAGTGAGAAAATTTAGAACCTAGTGACTACCAGGATAAAAAATTGGAACATCTGGGTTTTCACTCTGCTTTGGACACTGAGTTTTTTGAGTTGGCAAGTCCCAGTAACCTCTGAGTCTCAGTCCAGTTGAGAGGCGTGCAGTAATCTACATCCAGCCCTTTGATGTGCTCTCCAGGAAGCACTCCAAGAAGGTACTTTGGAAACACAAAGTTGTTTCGATGCACTGTGCCCATGGCTTGCAAAGTGCTAACACACTGCTGAACTGCTGGCCTCTAGGTAGCCCCAAAGAGAGATTTAAAATCATGGGGTAATTCTACATTGTTTTAAAAAGATATGATAATAAACTGATGACATGAAGACAAACAGATTCTTTTTTTGTCCTCTATTAACAATGATGAGGAAGAGTTTCCAGCCTCTGTTTGTGCTGCACTGCTGGGGGTTGAACTCAGGACCTCACACCTGCCAGGCAAGTACCACTGAGCTATATCCCCTGCCCATCTACAGCCTTTCTGAAAAAAAGAATACCCTCCATCTCCCAGACTCCACTTCTTCTGTAAAGTAAAGCAAACAAATTGAGGTCTTGAAGGTCTTATAAACTTTTATCATTGTCTGAAAATCATTTCCTCAATAGCCCTGTGTGTACTCTAAGACCGTTCTGGGCATCTACAAAGCCTACAAGACATGCAGATACTAATGCCTTTCAACTTCTAGTCTCTCACTCCAATAAATTCATTCCATGTTCACTTTATGTATTTATTTAAGATGTGGTTTTGCTATGTTGCCCAGTTTGGCCTTGACCTTCTGGGCTCAAGTGATCCTCTTGCCTCTAGCCGGGAACACAGGCCTGTGCAACCACACCTGGCCCAATGTTCATTTTAATCACATATTTGTTATCCTGGCATTGTGTGACAAGAAAAATGATGTATTTTTAATTACAATACTTGTATTCTGCAATTGTATAGTTCTTGGCAGTTTATGAGATGCCTGTATACCTGTAATCTCTTTACTATGCAACATTCCTGTAGGACAAGAGGGAATTAACAGGTGAAAAATAAGATAAAAATCAGGAAGGTTAGGTAGACCCCCTGCCAGGATGTGTAAGCAGCAGTGCCCAGGACAGAATTGTGATCCATGGCTCCAAGGGAGAGTTCCTTGGCTACCCCAAGCTGTTGCTCACAACAGGAAGTTAAGAAAGCATAAAAGTATCTACCAGATATAAAAACACACGCTCATGCCAGGGGCAGTGGCACTCATCTATAATCCCAGCAGCTTGGGAGGCTGAGGCAGGAGGATCCAAGTTCAAAGCCAGCCTCAGCAACAGCAAGGGACTAAGCAACTCAGTGAGACCCTGTCTCTAAATAAAATACAAAATAGGGCTGGGGATGTGACTCAGTGGTTGAGTGCCCCTGAGTTCAATCCACCTTCCCAAACACATACACACACATTCATTTACAAGAATATGGAAAATCTCCAAATAAGTTCAGTTTTTTATAAACATTTTCAGGATTATGAAAACACACTGGAGCCTAATATAAACTATGGACTTCCTCAAAAGAGAGACTTATGAACATGTATATGTACACACACACACACACACACACACACACACACACACACACACACACTTTCCCATATAGTTTATCCAGGTCAAGAATCCCCAGATTCTTTGGCACACACTGGATGGCCACACAGTGTGGCAGTCAGGTGTGTGCTCTATTTCATGTGATATAACAATGGAATTAGGACACTGCTCACGGGGAACCACTAGCTCAGGGAATACATGCTGGTCACAAATCTGTGGTACCCACAGAGACACACATGCTATGGAGAAGGATAACAAAGGGAAGTGGGAGAGAGAGTTGGAATGGCTTTCTGGAGGAGAGAGTACCAAGGTATATATCATGCTTCCAACCTTTGTACCTAACACTTCAGATACCAGGCAAGTTTAGAATGCAGTATTCTGAGCACAGGAGAACTATTCTGCCGAGACCATTCTAATTTCCCCTTTCACAGGGCGCAGCAGAGTACTTATAAGGTGTTTCCCCTTGTACATTCACCCTTTGAATTGTTCCTTTCCTAAAGAATTCAAAGGTTAAGTGGCTGCAGAGCACCAAAAGTGTTTCTGCCCACCCAACCTATAGGGAGATCCGCTAAGTACCCACAGGAACCTCAGTCTTTGAAAGTCTTAGTTGGTTTCAGGCTCTAGCCAATATCCTCTTCGACTCTTCCTCACTAACATAATTATTAATGCTCCCCTGGTTCCTCCTTAATCCAAGACCCTACCTCCAGTGCTGAGCTTTGATTTTTAGGCTATACTCTCTATATAGTAGAGGTCCCCAAAGTTCAGATGATGATGGACAGGAGCCTCGACTTAATGAAAGTTAGCACTTTGGGAGCTGAGCTAAGTTCAAATAAGCTGTGTCTGACTACCCTCACGATACCTACTGAGGGAATTCAAGAATGCCTGATCATTAATATTTCTCATATGGTATGGCTGCCTGGTTTTGGGAAATGGTCACCCACTGGCAACCCACAATTGGGATGACCCTTTTGCTGAAGGTAGGGTAAGACTAAGCAGCCTCCTGGTCATACTGCTCATTTTGGTTTTTGTTTGTTTTTTAAAAAAACTTTCTTCCTATATTTATTTTGTCAAGCCAACTACCGTTTAATCTGTAATTCCCTGAACACTTGCAATGAATGTCCTTTCACCCTTGCATCCTTGGGAAACATCTCATCTGAATTCTGCTAAGGAATGACCTCAGAGTCAATTACTGTGCAGGTACTGCACTTGAACAGTTGGCTTTCAGAGCAGGGGAGGACTCATCTACCTTTCCCACAGTATCCCTCGGGCCATCATGTCTACTAGAATGAAATAATCTTGAGAGCAGAAACAGGATCTTCATAGAGCACACAGGACAGGAGTCAAGAACATGTTCTGGAATCCAGCAGACCTAAGTTTAAATCCAAGTCCTACCACTTACTACTGTGTGACCCTGTACAAGCGAGTAAACTTTCTAAATTCTTCATATACCACATAGGGCCTTGTAAAAATTAAATGAGATAAAGCATGTAAAACACAATGCCTATCAGACAGTGATCAAAAAGTGGTAGCTATTATCAAATCTAGTAAGTGGAATAATGTGAAAACTTAAAACCTCCATTAACATATATACACTCTCTCAATTTTTCTCCAGTGTTCTGTCTCAACAACTGTCCAGGAAACAGCCCTGCCTGTACCAAAGAGGCTCTTCATGCTTACTACACCTACCCTTCTCCCTCCTCACCAAATGAGCTGCAACAAGGGGCAGGAAGCTGGGGTTTCTTTGGCACCTACTGACTATTCTCTGGGTTCAGAGTCCAAATCTATTTTCTGTTGATTCTGGTGATATTCCACCAGACTTCTTTTTCATGTGGTTTAAATCTTGTATTGAGGAAAGCATGTGCTTTTAAAAGCATGTGTATATACATATACATGTATAAAAAAGAGAAATACTAAAAAAAATAAGTTTGTATCTAGTGAATGTGAAAAGGCAGTCATTCTCTGTGTTTTGGTACTATTAACCATGTTGCAATTCCGGGCATCCCTAAAACCATTCTCTGCATTCTTGGAGAATACAGCAATGGTCAAGGTTGCCAGATTCTCTACTTGTCCTTCCTAGACCCATTTTCGAGTCATCAAAAGATCTACCACCACCTGAACTAATTGCTCCTTTCCTGTAACTCAAAAAAGTTGCATTTACTGTAATTGTGCACTCTGCACAGCTCATGAATTTCCTTATTTAAATATATTTCTTAGAAAAGCAGTGGGTTCAGGACTTTTCATGTTTGATTTTCTAAAGCCCTTCATTTGGGTATTAAGGGGAAAGTAAGAACAGTAGAGAGTACTGAGCTAAAAACTGTACATCTCCAGAAGTCTGGGTGGAAAGCCTTCTAGATCTAACAAACAAAATAAAGCAAAAATTATTATGCTTTTGGGGCTGGGATTGTGTCTCAGTGGTAGAGCGCTTGCCTAGCACAGGCAGGACCTGCGTTCAATCCCCAGCATCACATAAAAATAAAGGCATTGTGTTGTGTCCATCTACACCTAAAAAAATAAATATTAAAAAACAAAACAAAAAAAAAACTATTATGCTTTTGAGGTAGAATGTTTAGTGTAAATCTCTGGACCTACCAAGTAGCTCAAAAGTAATACTGCTCTTTAAAAATTAAGACTCTTCATCATGTTAAAACCTTTCTAAAGTATACTTTTATGGCAGTGACATTTTATGCTGACAATAATAAGCCATGATAGAATATTTTAAAACTTCAGTGCATGACCAATTGGGACAAGCTAAACAGCAGCCTGGGCCTTAGCAGATGCATGATTTTGAGGCCACCTTGACTCTGGCTCTCAGTTACCAAGGCTTTTGTCCAGGCTGATCTGCCACAGAATATAAATTCTAGGCTATGAAAATGGGAGCTGCCAGGAGCTGGGAAGTGGTTTCCATCACCTTGATATATCTCTCTCTTTTTTAAAAATTAATTAATTTATTTTAATTGGATATATATGACAGAAGAATGCATTTGGATTCATTGTACACAATTGCAACACAACTTCACATTTCTATGGTTATACATAATGTAGCAAGAACTGGGCACAACACTCAGCCACATAATGTGGCAAGGACACAAGGTCACAGAGATAATGGCTGCTAGCATTCATGCCATTCCTTTTAGTGCAAGAAAATAAAGTAAGGGAATTTTTCCACCAAAGAAAGGGAAAGGTTTACAGTGTGGTAGTTATTTTTAAAAGCTTTTGGAAGAATGTGCTTTAATTATTTAGAATTACAGCCAGGGGCTGGGGGTGTAGCTCAGGAGGTAGAGCACTTGCCTAGTATGTGCAAGGCCATGGGTTTAATCCCCAGTATGGGGGCTGGATAAAAAGCCACAAAACAGAATTACAACCAGGTATAGTGAAACATACCTGTAATCCTATCTATTCAGGAGAATTATGCAGGAGGATAGCAAATTCAAGAGCAGCTGAGGGAACATAGAGAAACCTGTCTCAAGCTCAGTGGAAGAGCACTTGCCTAGTATGCCAAGGCTCTGGTTTCAACCCCCAGTACCCACCCCACACACAGAAAATCGGAATTACTAATATTCCTTCTCCTCCTTCTTCTTCCTTTTTCTTTGTGCAGAATTGGGAATTGAACCCAGGGGCACTCTACCACTGAGCTGCATCCCCAACACTTTTTGTTGTGTTGTTATTGTTGTTTTGCAGTAAGGGAGATTGAACCCAGGTGTGTCTTACCTCTGAGCTACTTCCCTGCTCCTTTTTACTTTATATTTTGAGACAAGATCTCACCAAATAGCCCAGGTTGGCCTCGTACTTGTGAACTTCCCACCTCAACCTCCAGAGATCCTGAGATTATAGGCATGTGCCTAGCATGATGCCCACTGTGTCAAATATTTCTTAAATAAATGAAAGGATGCATGATTTCTGTATATTAATCCCTTATTACTTATTCTTATCAAAACAGAGATGAAGTATGAAAATTATGTTTCATTTAAATTTTTCATCATTTTTTGCCTAGACAACAACAAATGCAATTTTGAAAATAAATCCATTGGTTATCATGGGGTGATACTTTTAAGTATTTTATCCCACTTTTATACTCAGATAAACCCTATACAACAAGTACACAACATTATATAAATATATGTTGGTTTTTCACTTTAGTGGGAACATGTACAAAATGATGAGTCCAAATAAAACATAACCACAACCAAATAAAAGGCCTTATACTGATTTCTTTCTGTCATGACTGTGGATGTGGAATCCTTTACAAGCAATTTAGCCCACTAATTCCAATGGTTAGAATTCGTATTTGCAGACCCCATTCACAATGAATTGACAGCCTAAATATGTTTTCTACCAATCCAATTAGTCTTTAACAAAACAAAGCCTTACAGCTTTATAAAGTACTACCTTTTAAAAGGCAAATCAGTCACAGGACTTTGAGCCAAAGGCATCCACCAAATTGTAATCTTTCTTCAAAATATAGAACCCATATCATACTGGGCTAGGTTCCACAAAGGATTTGGCAATGTCCCCTGCTGTCCTCTATCATCATTGATCACTTCAGGTCAAATTACCCTTCAGTCACTTGAAGTATCATATTTATTTAGAGAGAAGTTCAAAATGCCTGAATAAAAATCTTTAATATTTTTAATGAAAAGCAAAGATAAACATAGGTCAGAATCTTCATGGGCTTAGGAAAAAATAATAAGTCATCAGCTTTAAGGGACTATTTTGGTCATGTGAAACCTTCTCATGAAGCAGAAACACATGGTTCACTTTGTGTCTCTTTTAAGTGAGATTACTTTTGCAACATCCTAAAATTAAAATATTAGTCCTCTCATATTCCCTTCTGTAAAAGGTTATTTTAGGAGAAGTGATCTCTACAGTTTCCTTCAATAACAAGATCCTATAAATCAATGGGCATTTAAACAGTCCAGGCAGATGGCTATCTTTTTTTTTTTTTATTCTCACATATCTTCATGGTCTCTCTTGACTTGTTCCATTGCTTAATCTCATAATAATGTTGATGCTGATAATAAAAATTTTATGCCTAACACTAACCATACTCAATCTCCTTATAGTTGGAGCCAACATCCTCCAGTTTGGGCAATCTGTGGAGTTGGAGAACAAATGACCAGTGTTTTCTACATACAGGAAAACCTTTCATTAGCTCCACTGGAATCCTGTCATTAAAGCACCCCTGACTCTTCCCATCCAAGGGCCACAACAACCCAAGTCCTTTAATCACAGAAAACCTCCTCTCTAGAATCTAGTTAATTATTTTACCTCTACAGAGAGTTGAATTAATCTGTCCAATACCATCAGCAAAAACAATGATTGGTGCTACTGCTGGATGAGAGAAATTTGAGCATTTCTTTTAATATGATTGCTCTGTAGAGATTGCAATTGTTTTTGCTGAAGTTAATTAATGCCCCGAATGACCTTCCTCATATTTCGTAGCAACACTTCAAGCTAAAATCAGAAAGAATGACTTTTTAAAAATCATAAAGTACAGGAAAAGTCTTGAAAAATCCCAAGAAATTGCACTTTTTTTTGCCTGGAAAAAATAGCACAAAAGAGCAAGGGATACTAAGATGTTAGCAAGAGACCCATCCCAGGGAAGATATCTTCTCTCAAATGAAAACTTCAGTTAGGTAAACTGAGTCATACTTCTGCATGCCTACAGTATCCCAAATAGACTACAGCCAGCCCTTTTTAAAATAAGTCCAGGGAAAGTTTTACATCCTCCTTTGGTTGACCCATGCCCACGTTTAGACTGCCACAGTCAAAAAGTACTTCCTTCTGTGTAAGTAGACTCCTTCTTGCTATAATTTAATTTTGTTTTTCTGGTTCTACATGCCAGAGAAATAAATGAATCTATGCCTAAAAGACTTGGTCCCAGAATACACTCAAAATAACAAAACAAACAACCTAGTTAAAAAAAAATGGGTCAGGGGCTGGGGATGTGGCTCAAGCGGTAGCATGCTCACCTGGCATGCATGCGGCCCGGGTTCAATCCTCAGCACCACATACCAACAAAGATGTTGTGTCCACCGAGAACTGAAAAATAAATAGTAAAAATTCTCTCTCTCTCTCTCCTCTCTCACTCTCTCTTTAAAAAAAAAAATGGGTCAAAGCTCTAAACAGACACTTCAACAAAGAAGATATATGGATGGAACATAAACACATGTAAAAGATGCTCAAGATCCCCAGTTGTTTGGGAAGTTCAAATTAATACCCCAAGTAGACATAACTACATACTCACTAGAAAGGCTAAAATGAAAAACATCGAGCACACGAAGTGTTGGCTAGGACATGGAACAACTGGAACTCTCATACTCTGTTGGTGGGAATGTAAAATAATACAGTCACCTTGGAAAACAAATTGTTCAATTTCTTAAAAAGTTAAACATACACCAACCATATAGTTCACCCATTCCACTTCTGTATGTTTACTCTAGAGAAATGAAAGCACGTCTAGAATATGACTTGTACATGAAATCTTCATAGCAACTCATTTATAATGGTCCCAAATTGGATACAAGATAAATGTCTAAAATGGTTGAGTACATAAATAAACAGTTGAGTACATAAATAAATATATGGTAGATCAATATGATGGAATTCTATTTGATGATAAAAAGAAAAAAAATTCATGGGTACTTGTAACAAATGGCTGAATCTCAAAATAATTAGGCTGAGTGAAAAAGTCAGACAAAATAGAATGCGTACTGTATGATTTAATTTACATGAAATACAAAGAAGTGCAAATTAACTTAGAGTGACAGAACCTGGAACAGCCAATGCCAGCAATGGAGTGGCTGTGTAAGGACTACAAAGGGTGAAGGATATGTTCACTATCTTGACGATGGTGATGGTTTTAGGTTGTATATAAACTTATCAAACTATACATTTTAAACATGTGCAGTGTATGTCAGACCTCACTGAAACTGTTCTTAAAGAAAATCCTATCATATCCACTAGAAAAGTTGAGGTATAATCCTGTCTTCTTTTCTCTTCTCTTCCTCTAGCCCTATCTCTGGAACATCCTGTCTTCTCTCCCTCAGATTAAACAAGTCCAGTTATTTCTTTTAAACTTTTCCAACCAGAATTAACTTTTCCTTGTGCTCTCTTAAAAAATCAAATCAATAAATACTTAAGTCCTAATAATCACATAAGAACTAAAAACCAAAAATGTTTTTAGGACAATGTTCTGAAGCTTCCACATGCTCTCTTCTAGACAATCTCAGAGAGATTAAGTAACTTGCCCAAGCTCATAAAGGAAGTGAGTGAACAAGCTGGATTCAAAGTCAGGTGCCTCTAACTCAAAAGCCTACACTAGGAGCTGGGGTTGTGGCTTAGCGGTAGAGCGCCCGCCTAGTATATGTGAGGCCCTGGTTTCCATCCTTAGCACCACACAAAAATAAATAAATAAAATAAAGGTATTATGTACAACTAAAGAAAGAAAGAAAGAAAGAAAGCCTACACTAATATTGAAACTGATGCACTCCAATTCTAAGGCATTTTTACCATCAAAGAATTGAGCAATAATATATATTAAAAAAAATTCAGCTGTATTACTTTTAAGTGTATATACAACTCAAATTATTCAACCAAGAGATGCCAAATCTGATGGACCGTCTTCAATAAACTCATCTGCATTTGGTGGTACAATTTTCCATGTGAGCTATTAAGGTAAAACAGATTTTCTCTTCTTCTTGAGTAGATTAAACCAGTTTTATATATTAAACACCCCCCAAAGTTGCCTTTTCCATAGCAAAAAGGTAACTTTGATTCAAACCAGTTTGAATCATCCCAAATTCTGAAAAAACCAAGCCAAATCAGTGACTGTCCTCACTGGATATAGTCCAAATGAATGCACAATGGAAACAGCTGTGCAAAGTCCAAAGATGAAACAAAAATGAGCACACACACGTACCCTGCCACTAATTTAAAATGTACTAGTGTTACAAGTATACAGTTTCAGTGGTGGTGTTATCTTTGTTCAGAAGCATGGTACATTATTGTAAAGCTGAAGCTATCTAGCATTTAATTAGGTTACTAATTATGGGGAGACTCATATTACCTTCAAGTCTTTTCCTGGATTGTGACCATGCCTTAATGTATTAATTTCATGATGACTATATTTTAAGATGGGGCACATTTAAATGCAGAGTACTGGTCACATTCTCCAAAATGTCCACATGATAAGATTTTAGCTATGTATAGTTTGAGACATTTATTAGAAAAAATCACTGTTAATTCTCACTCCTAATTTTAATAGTCAAGAGATATTTTACATTGCATTTTAAGTATAAGTTAGCATTTCACAGTCTTCACCCAAAGTATACATACAAATGTCAACAGAAACAAAAAAACATTAAGTGACATTCTGTATTTCCATTTGTGTCCAATCAACTAATAAATTCAGCCTTAATGCACTATCATCTTACTCCCTAGCTCTCCTTTATGCCTATCAGAAATAAAATAAAGTCAGTGTAAAATGTATGAGTCATTATTCTTCAGTCATGCCAAAGCCATAACCTTTAACCTAAGATTACAAATAAAGTGCTATGTGTGAAATTCAATACTGTTTAACTTTGGGGTGTTAAGGTCTAATAAATATAACATTTCGGAAGAAAATTAAAACATTCTGGATCAATTCCATTCATTTTCATGATTTCCTCAGTAGATTTCTACGGCTTTGACTAAGCTTGCTAGTGTGCAGATCTGGGATAAACTGATGAAGTTTGGCATCATTTAGTTTATAATCTGTATCACCAGTTAGTACAAGGCACAGAAATGTTCATTCCCCTATCCACTTCAAAGTACTTCATTTATTATCTAAACAGTTATTCTGACAAAACCATTAGTCAAGAAGAAAGTAAAGATATATTATTTTTTAAACGATGCAACTTTCACACCAGACTCCTTTAACCACCCGTGCTATTTCTGGCAAAGTTTTTATTTCCTAAAGAATACATCCCCTGTCGCCATTCCAATTTTTTCTTGCCTATGAAAAGGCCAGGGCTTGTTTTTAATTAGTTTTCACTCAAAGTGAGCTTTTATATATTTCAAGATTTACCTTAACTTTTCCCTAAGTCCCTCATTTTTCTAGCCTCTTCTAAGGAAATACTAAATTTAAATATGAGCAAGCGCCTGCAAAAATCAAACTGACTTTATCAGCTAACTTCAAGTGATGACAGTGATGAACCAGGAGACATGCACACAAGGTAAAAACAAGACACTTTACATTGGAGCTCTGAGCGAGGGCTTTTGGAGTTAATAAGTACTAACTTTCATGATTTAGAATGAGGTATATTCTCTTATTCGCTTTTTCTTTCTTTTATTCTTCAAATTCGTACTGCAGGTATATTACCAGATAACATGCTTGTAGGATTTTGTCTTATGAAAAACACAATGTTCTGGTCTTCAGAAGCCCACATCACCAGTGAGCTGAGAGGGTGGGTTGAATTATGTCCATAGTCTTGTTAGCAAAGATGGGTTTGGCTGCAGACCAAACCGAATAAAACAACATGAGGTCAGATATGAACTTGTTTAGTAAAGAAACATAACTTTGTCAACCATTTTAGCCATTTTTAGGAATACAGTTCAGTGGCATCAAGTATATTTACTAAAACTACCAAGTAGTATTACTTTAGATTCAACTGGACTCCAGCCTCAATGTCTGGATATACAGTCAATCACTGCTTGATGCTCATGGCTTCACAGAGATAAATGCCATTCTATTTCCAGGTAACCTCCTCAATATTCAGAGCCAGAGCTCAATCAGCACAGTATAGTTGTCTACTGAGGTGAGGAATAGGCTGCCCAAACCAAGCATTTGTCTATTTCCTTCCAGATGAAGATAGAAACTTTGATCTTCTCTTCCTTGCCATTAAGCAAAGAAGAAACCCACTATTTCCTGACCTTTGGGAGTTTTGCAAACTTCAGACTGCAGTTCAGAACACAGACAAGAAACTGTCCAAGAAAAACATGCCCCAAATGAACAGGATATAAACAAAGCTGTAATGAGGTAATTAATGGTAGGGACTTGACTCCCCTCACTTTGCTTCTCTGATAACAATCTGGCATTTTATAAGCATCCTCTTTATCTGGAAGGATTCACTATGTTCTGCTGCCTGGAACTATTCTGGGAGGGGACAAAGACATGCTTTCATCTTGGAAAGGAAATGGAACTACATCTAGAAGGGGTAAGGAAGAGTCAAAGCCGTAAAAAGACCTCCAAGTCTTTGTTTGACAGAAGGGAGAAGTAAATGGAAAATAGGATGCCCTGTTTCCCTGAAAGCATAGAAGCAAGTTCTAATGGGAAAGAAGTCACAGAGTCCTCAGCCAGGCCACAAGAGTGATGACTGTGCTTCCCGCCTTTGTTCCAATCCTGCACCTTCTCCCCATAGTCATCTAATTATCTTTCTTTCAAAACCAAAGAAACTTAAACTAATTTATATCATGGCATAAGTGACTATAATAACATAAAAGTCATTTACCTCCCACTGTGATGTCCATTTTCTTAGAAGGGATGAAATCCAAATACTAAAAGAATAAAAGTCTACCTGGGTCTTTAAGACCTGGCTTAAGATGAAGGCTGCATTTGAGATATCTGGGTGGGGAGAGGGCACTGCCTAAGATTTCTCAAGTCATTTCACACAGGTTGTTACTACATTGGGCAGGGTGTGTGATAAAGCTGGCCCTGGTCAATGACTAGAGTGGGTTTGATCTGGCCCCTCTAGTGGTTTCACTTCTAAGAGAAAAGGGAACTGCTATGGGAGAATTAATTTATAGTAAAGAATGATGCCTTGTTTCCCCTCCAAAACATGGCCTCTCCACTTAAATCTCACAACAAGCAGCCAAGTTCTTCCCAGTTATGGAAGAACTTGGGAAAAATAGGGCTTTGAATTCCCTATCCTATTTAGGCCTCAGGAATATTTATTCAAGGTTGAGCCAGGGTATCTGGCCAATTCCAAACCCACAGCCTGGGGTTTCTAAATCAGAGTGTGGATTGCCCAGTGACACTAGTTCCCTTCTGTCAGGCTGAGTAGCAATCCTGTGGAGTCACCTATGTTCATACTCAGGGCCCTGGTGACAATTCACAGTGCTTCAGGTAAGGAGTAGGGCATAAAGAAGTGGCTCTGCTGGCTGGCTTTCAATAGGGAGTTCTATCAGGAGATGGTATTCTAAGGCTGCCACTTTAGAGATGTGTTCAACCAGGTAGCAGAATGCTGATCCTTCTCTAGTCTTTCTCCTATGTCCAGTTTCAATCTCTTATGAATTAAATTCTTAAATATCTTAAATCATGTAGTTTTTAAAAAAAGGTTAAAGAAAATAATTGTATTATATTAATTATATAATACTGAAGCTTAACAAGAAAACCTGTTTCTCTTCACTAGATTTATACAAGTTATAGTAAGTATAAATAAATTCTACTTTTTGTTTAATCTACACCGAAATGGAGCTGCACCTTCAACTCTCATTTCACAGGAAAGAAGGAGTCTTTGTGGGAAAATAAATAAATAAGTAGCCCGGCAAGAACCAAACCAATACTACTCACCCATCACCCACACAGACAGCTCAAGGGACTCCCTAGATTCATGTTTGAAAATAGTTTCCAGCCACTGCTTTGAAAATTATTTCTTTTCTGTGTGACACATCCTTCAGTAACAATTCAGTTTTTCCTTGGCTACCTAGATATATTTCCATAGTTTGTGCCAAAACAGATGACTTCTTCCTGTACAGTTCTAATAATCAAAAAAGAGCAGATTTATTTATAGAGCAGCACCTTTCATACAAATATATACTTTATTAATGCTCTCACTTTATATACTGAGCAGGAAAATCTCACTACTAGGGTCATGCCTAATTTTCATTCTAAGGCTGAACTAAAGTTTCCCTATGGGGGCTGGGGTAGTGGCTCAGTAGTAGAGTGCTTGCCTAGTGTGAGGCCCTGGGTTTAATCCTCAGCACCACATAAAAACAAAAGCATTGTTTCGATCTACAACTATACACACACACACACACACACACACACACACACACGATATTTATATAGAAATATAAAGTTTTCCTATGTGTCTAAGAGTTTTCATCTACAGCTGAGAGAAATCTTTGATTTCTTGTAGCTGGTAGTCGGGGCAAAATGGCCTAGCCAAGTGTTCTCCCTGCTGCCAAAAGCCTCAGAGGAGCCTACCTCGCCCTCAGTGTGCCCTCACCTCAAGTTGGTGAAGGAGGGAAGTGGGACTAAGCACAAGGAAAACTCAAAATTAAGGAACCAAAGGAGGTTTTAACCACTTCATAGACCTTACGGTCAGCCAAATGCTCCTGCCATGTATCTGTCAGAGAAGTTCCTCAAAGTTACTACCTGCAATTTGGAGTAACATTAGTAATTTAAACACATCACTGATTCAGATTTGAGTTTTTCCAAATCAGTTCAGAATTACCATATAAGAAAACATAGGTAATTTTATAAATTTTCATTGAAAGCCTTGTGATTCTATTTTCTAAGAGAATAAAAACAGGGATGATCAGAAAGGTTACTGTATGTGAGAGTACTTTGTAAATTCAAATTCTACATAAATTTTTGTTACTATTGCTTTTTTCTTTCCTTTTAGCAACTCTGGAGATTCTCAAAAATTATGTAAGATTTCAACAGTGGAAACTTAACATGACACACTGAAGACAGATAGGAAACATTTTTTAATGGTTTAAAAGGTATGCATAAATAGCAACCCACAAATAATCTCATTAAGATTTTATGCTTCTTAGCCTCAAGCCACATTTTCTATTTACTAAGACACTTATAACTGCAATGACCCATGATTTCCTATACTAAGGAAATTTTCTTTTGTAAGAAATTCTCAGAACTTCAGTTAAGCCAGTTTTATTTAGCAACCTGTCACAACCACTTGGACCTAACTGCAACTTTTTCTTCTTTTTCTGTGGATTTCAGATAGAAAAAGAGACCACTGCCAATGCAATGCCCAAGGGGGCAAGTGTTTCAAGAAAGAAAAGTCTAAATATTTGTTATTTAAAACCACAGGTTAACTCTGGCACGTGGAGAACTAGCTTGTCTTACATCACAGAGCATCATGGATAGCTAGTGGAAGGACTTGCTATGGGGTGAGGAGTTAGGATAGCCAAGACAATGGCAGATGGGTTCTAGAGTCAGATCACCTGGATTCAAATCCATGCCTTATCACTTACCAGCAGACTGAGGTAGGGCATATTTCTAATTTTCTTCTGCCCAGACTTTGCCCTCCCTCAGTAATAATAACAATGATAATAAGCTCACAGTGACTTTTGTGATGATTAAATGAGTTAGTATGTGTAAGGTTCTAAAACAGTGCCTGGCCCATGGTAAACATTTGCTAATTGTTATCATTAATCACTAATTAGGATGAAAAAAATCAGAGTACAAAAGATAGGGACAAGAAGTGTCACAGCACATCATGACAGAACCCTGGGTCTGACTCAACACTGCATTTTTCTAGTGCCTGACACTTTGATGTTCCCAATAAATACCTGTTGAGTGAGTGACTCATAGTCCCTGATTCCTTCCACAGTCATTTTTTCACTGTGGACACATTAGATTTATTCCTTCTGGACTCTGGAGTGTCATCTTTTTTTTTTTTTATCTCCAAAGAAAGTTACCAATGCCTGCCACTTGCTACCTCAAACTGATGATAATCAATATAAGAAAAAAAATCATTTCACACTCCCTAAAGGGCTTTGGGAAGAAAGTGATATATATATTTTTAAAGACAAATGTTCCTTTGTTATTGAGTAGGCAGGAGGGGTGGGCGTGTAGCTCAGTGGTGGAGTGGCCCTGAGAGGTACAGTGCCTAGCAGGCATCAGGTCTGGGTTCCATTCCCAGCACTAGAGGGACAAAAAAATGAAGAAGAGAAAGAAGAAGGAGGAGGAAGAGAAGGAAGAGAAGAAAAGAAAAGAAAACCGAGCAAGCATGAGCAGTCAGTTACGGTGGAGAAGCCTCTGTGAGTCCAGATTCCATCATTTTCTTTGGAGAAGGGAACTTCTGCCAGGTGGATGGAGTGTGATGTCAGGCATTACATGTGACGAGGAGAGGACTGGATGTTCAGCCCTCAGTGTGCCAAGGTAACTGAAACTGCTAACTTATGGGTGCCTGTGGCACAGGCAGAAGAAGCTGTCCAATAGGTGGTATATCACTATAACCCCAGTGATTTGGGAGACTGAGGTAATAGGATTTCAAGTTTGAGGCCAGCCTCAGCAACTTTGTAAGATCCTAAGCAACTCAGTGAGATCCTGTCTCCAAAAAATAAATAAATAAAATAAAAGGGCTGGGGATGTGGTTCAGTGGTAGAGTACCCCTGGTTTAATTCCCAGTTGGTGGGGGGCAGGGGGGTGGGCAAGCTTCATTTGATTCTATGAGTTCCAGATCTAGAATTGACTTATCAGTGTAGGTGTGTGGCAACTCCAGAGTGCATAAGATCGAAAAAGAAGTGGGCTGAGGGCAAGACAAAGAGGTGCATCAATATCTGAAAGGCAACAGGAGGAAGCAGAAAGAAGTGGCCAGAGAAGGTCACTGAGGAAAGAGTATCATATGAAAGGAAGTTTGCAATAGTGTCAACTCCAGATACAAACCAAAAAAGATGACTGCAAAGCATCCAATGGCTTTTTTAACTAGGAGGTCACTACAATTTCACCTTTCTAGATACAGTTTCAGCGCAGTGGTAGAAGGAGTTGGCTGCAGTAGTCTGAGGAATGATTAGGAGGGGAGGAAGTAGGAGCCTATGAACACAGAACTTTTTCTAACATCTGACCACAGAAGATGGACTGCAGACCTCTCTTCTCTTTCAAACAAGAGATGAGACCCAGGATGTTAGACAAGGGCACAGAACAGGCCCTCAGTAAATATATTTAATGGTGATGAAGAATGGTCACAAATTCAAGTGAGATGAGAACACATGGTAAAACAAATGCTTATTAATGCTGACCTATGACCATTTACTCTTTTCTCTCTTTCATGAGAGGGGTCCATCCAATTTCATATATATTTTACATATTTTCAATTCATGTAGTCATGCAATAGTGCAAACATTCTCCAATGCCAATAAATAAACTTCTTGATCATAAACATAAAAAAGAGAACATATACTATAAAAAAGAGGATGTCTGTAACTGGCTTGGAGGGAGACAAGCAGCGGAATGTCTCAATGTTCCAGGTGAGTGAGAAAAATAAGCTAAGGAGGAACAAGCAAAAGCATGCAGGTCACAATGCATCTAGTCCAGCCAATGTGACTAATGAAGCTTGTTTTAACTAGATTATAAATGAAGGAGTCCCTGCTTAGCTAAGGTTTTGCTTTCTGCAATTTCAGTTACCCATGGCCCAAAAATACCACATGGAAAATTCCAGGAATAAACAATTGATACGTTTTAGTTTGTGTACCATTTTGAATAGCATGAATAAATCTCATGCAACCCTGCTCTGTTCCACCAGAGACATGAGTCAGCCCTTTGTGTAGCATATCCACAATATAGATGCTACCCACCTGTGAACAGCCAGCCACCTCACTTATCAGACTGACCATGGTAGTAATGAGTGCTTGTGTTCAAGTCATAACAACAGTGATGCTTGAAATTCAGATATGCCCAAGATAAGATGATTCCTAAAAAGTAGAAGTTCTCAACTTAATAAGGAAAGAGAATAATCAGGTTGGTGGTAAGATTTATAAGAACAAATGAAGTAGTCCCTGTGAAACTGTAAAGAGAGAAAAAAGAAATTCATGCTAGTTTTTCTGCCACAATTCAAGTTACAGCTATAGTGTGTGGTATTATAGTAACAAACATAGTACACGTAGGATCTGGTACTTTATAGTTTCAGGCACCAGTGGGGGTTTTGAACTTGTCCCCTGAGAATGAGGTTGGGCAGGAGGGTTACTATAGTCTAGCAAGGGTCAAGACTCAGAAGCAGAGTAGAAAAAAACTATGCCAGTCAGGGAAAGATAACCAAAACATATTATAATGTTATTTTTCCATGTCTTCATTTGAAGCCTACTATAATTAATCTTTGTCTGCCTATTTATTCCCTAATTCATATCTGTTTGAAAAGAAAAATATACATATATACTTCTGGACTTAAAATGATCCCTACTACATAGGATAAAAAACTGCATATTGTCAGCATTTGGAACTTGGTACTGTGAAATTCTTAAGTTAGAATTTAAAATGCCTGCTGAGCACCTTGTCTACTATTTTTGAGAAAATATTTATGGCCAAGAAAATGACAGTTCCTTTTGGAAAAATATTGCTAAAGCATTTAAAAATTTTAATATTACTAAATTTAAACTTTCCCCCATTACTATTCAGTATTCCCACAAGAGTAAAATGCCATCTTTGGGGCAAATACTGTTCTTATTCCATATCAATGATTTCTCCTGTTAAACAATAAGCCATTTATTTTTGTGAATTTCTTGGGTCACCCATGGTTCAAGTAGAAGCAAAGCTCTTTATGATGACTTCCAAGTTATGAATCATAAAGCTCTATCACAATCTCCCCCTTGTTGGGCCCCACTGTCTGCAGAGTGCATGGCCTGACTTTGTTCTCACATGAAATCACCATGAGTGACTTCTAAAAGTCCTCGAGATGGCAAGCTGAATTTCCTTTTTTCCCCTGCTCTGCTACTTGAGGAAGCTTTCTGGACTTTCTGGAACCCACTAAGCCTTATCCTTAGGATAGATATCCTATAAGGAAGTGGTTAATATACATGGTCAGGCCTACAGGCTGTTGTTCTATCTCACCAGCTAGACTGGATATTCTTTTTGAGGATGAAGACCTTTTTCTTTACTTAGCATTTTGCCCAAGACCTAACACCACTAAGTACACAAGGAATGTTTAGCCAACAATCAACTGATTGGATTCTAAGTTTTAGAGTGAATGGCAGCAATAGGCCACAGATTATCATCATTGTCAGAAATTTCACCTAAGAATGAGATTGTTTGCAGATCAAATAACTTGTTCTAACATGACCTGAATTGGCCTGTTAAAGTAACAGATAACATTTAAGAAAAGCTCTTCCCTACAAGTTTTGTTTTTCTAGCTTGCTTTGTCAATGCATTCCATAAGAGGTGAACTCCTCATTCCTCTTGCTCAAAGACATACTTAGAAAAAGGTCTTAAAGAGATCTGTCATCAGAGATGAAATTGGCTGGGCCCTCTTTAGGAACCGAGAGGGGAAAAAAAATTGGTGTCAGACAACAGAATATATTTTTATGCAAACAGCCATAGAATACAAAAAAACATGATTTCATTTCACATGCTGAACCTCAGCTACTGCTACATAGAACTCGGAAGGCCACAAGCACAGCTCTCCAAATAAAAACTAGGCAGAGCCACAGTAAGGAGGCAGAGTAGGCAGTTGCCCAGTGTGATTCCACCAGCACTGGGAAAGAACCTTCCAAACGCTGCTTCTATGTCTTCTTTATTTAAGTCCTAAAATGCCATCACCAAAGTCTCATGGCTTTATTTCAAATATATGTCCCTGTGATACAATCAGCCTCAAAGAAACTAACACTGGGGTCATTGACATGTCTGTGGAAAAAAAAAAAAAGAGTGGGCATAATTTAGTCTATAGGCAAAGAGGAAAAGTGAGCAACTGAAAACCCCTTGAGCAGAAATGAACATCTCACCTTGACATCTGGCCCAAAGCCTGGCCTGGTGTCACACAGTCACACTACTTAAACCCAGAGGTCAGGGTTTCCAGACTGATGAGGTAGCAGGTTCCTTCTTTCACCAACAACTCTTAGCAAATGAGGATGGTGTAGGGAGACTCATTTCCTGTACCCTGTTTCCCTAAGCCTCCTGGAAATCAGTGGTAACCACAGGAAGGGTGGAGTCTGGGAATTCTATGCTGGGGGAAGAGGATATTCTACATTAACAGTACTGGGAAAGCCCTATTCTTGAGTGTTTCTACTTTTGTAATGGGCAAGGCTTGAGGACTCTGCTACTCTCTCTGCAGGGATCTCCGTTCAAAAAGTTCCTCTGGTAAGTTTGGACCACAAAGAGTTATCTATTTCAATCAATTCAGAAAAGCATCTCTAACTTCTCAAAGACTCAGATATTTCTTATGCTTCTCAGAAAACAAATGTGGCTTAAGCCAACATCTGGAATAGAGAAAAATATAGCAACCACACACACAAAAAAAAGATAATTAAATTAATAAGGAATGCTTTTCAGACATAACATCACATAGGCCAAAAAATGTTTTAAGAACAAAGTTATAGAAGTTATTTAGAAGCTAAATTTAGGTGAATTAATTCCTGGAGGGCACCATTTAGGAGCAGATCACCATAACCTTGCAGGCCACGTTAAAAACTGCACCCCTTTCTTTGGGAAACTGAAGATCCATTTAAAAATCTGCAAATATGCATCAAATATGCTTCCATTAAAGGAAGATTCTATCATGTAATTCACTGCCCATTTAGAATCTACTAAATTCCGAGTGGTTCCACTGTTTTGAAATAAGACATCCCAAATAGATGCCTTGGATAGTCATCTAACCCAAATACAGACACACTGCAGAAACCCTTCACAAAATATTCTCAACGTATGATCAGTTTTCCTCAAACACTATGGACAGCTCAGCATTAGGAAAATTTTTATGTCCTTGATGGAGAAGGCTGACTTTCACAGAACTCTTTTTTATATTAAAAGCTGAAATCTCCAACTATTTTATCGAGAAGGAAAAAAAAAAAGAAAGAAAGAAATTGTGTGCCTTCTGCCCTCAAGTATGTAAAGACAATCAAGTATGTAAAGACAATCACCACGTTGCCTCTAAGTCTTCTCCATTCTAATGATTTCCAGATGTTTAGCTTCCTCCTTATGTTGGTCACCTCCCCTGGATAAATATTAGTTTATCAATGACCCTTCTAAAATGGGGATCCCAGAGCAGAATAATAAACAGAATAATGTGGGGTTTAGTTTAAGCAACAGAGTTCAGGGGGATTATTGCCTCTGCTATCAAAAAGTGGCAATTGTCACACTACAATTGTCACAGGTCACAAGGAAATCCCATTCCACAAGACTTTTTTGTTGTTTACTTTTCATAAAAACTTCCATGAAGCCAGATATCCCTCATTTTGCATGTGTATGATTTTTAATTGAAAAAATCAGAATATGATACATATCTCTATTAAATGTTATCTTGATAGTCTCAGCCCATCAATCTAAAGCTATTTTGAATATTACTTTTCAATTATGGACTATATCAGACATATAAACAATCAAACAAAAACAACACATCACAAATTAAATGGAAACTAGAGTATATGGCTTTCAACTGAACCCTTCCCCTCCAGCCACACAGAAGTAATAGCCACACAGAGGTAACGGCCACAAGGCTGAAATTGTGTTTGTCATGCCTATGCTTGAAAACTATTTTGATTTTCTATTCCCTTGCCTGTAATGTTTACTTCACACACAAATTTGATAAACATGCAATCTAGTCTGTTTTCATTTAAGTAAATCAAATATTAAATAAAGCTGCACTGTCTATATCCACCATCCTAGTAATCCCATTAACAATGAGGTGACTCAGGCATGACTTACTCTTAGGGAATCCTTACTAGTTCTCTGCAAGTGATACATTTAATGATCCAGTCTGATATCAACACAACTGGTTTGGTCATTAATAAAATATTTTCCTTTCTAGTGAAAAATCCTTCTGTAGGCCCCAGGCATAACATTCCCATCCTACACTTTCCTCAAATTACTGACATGATTCTGGGCTCACTTGCACATCATTTATCTGGGTACAGGTATGTGGTCTCACTCATAGGCCACGATGTCTCTTTTCTAGCAGTTTACCTATATCTGGCCTCAGGAGTTTCTAGTTTATTAGCAGAGACATGCCAAAGCAGGATGAAAAAGTCTGTTCTCAGATTTTGAATGTTACCAACACAAAGAAACATAAGGTGGTGGATACGCCACTTACCCTGATCTGATTATTAACTCTGTATACATGTATACATGTATTGAAAGGATACATTGTTGCCCTACGTAAATTACATATACACATTTATCAACTGAATATTGAAGAAATATATTTAAGGAAGTGCCCTCTCTCTCCATTATACTACCAACTCCTTCCTCTCTCTAAAATTTTTCTTAATAAGCAAACTTAGGAGCACTATTTCATAAGCAGAATTATTTATTCCCATCACACTGATCTATAGCCTGAAGCACACAGGGCTCTCCTGCATGAGTCTTCCATTCAAGCTGCATTAATCTGAGAGGATTTTCCCACCTGTTTTGGCTTACTTATAATTCTATGATTTTAAACAGAAAAAATACCCCCTCTCCTACTCTTATCAATCCAGGCTTCTCTCATATGGCTCTAAAACATGCAGCAGGGGACAGAAAGATGGGCTTCCACAGGAGTACCTAAAAAGCAATCAGGGGAGAGAAGTTTACAGTCCAGGAAGGTCTCAGGTCACAGGCTCATGAGGCCAGAGCAGACCTAGGTAACAACAAGGCCAATATCTTAATTTGACAGAAAAGGAAACAGGGTCAAAGAGGGGAAGTCACAATATAAACAAAATGTCAGAGCTTATATTAGAACATAATACTCCTCAAAAGCCAGGTAAAATATGAAAATTATCAGGGCCTCTTTTCTACATAACTAGTAACCAGTGGGATACAAAATGTGGCTCTAATATAGTAGGACTAGGAATCCCTTGTGTACTTCAGAGATACACAACTGCTCAGACAAAAAGTCACAATTTCAAAATTTGATTCATTTTTACGTGACTCTGTCTAGCTCTGCATCCAAACCTGAACAAATTATAGAAAAGTACTACAACCCACAAAAAAACATAGAAACCCCACAACTATTTCTGTGTGCAAAGAGATTAAGATTTACTTGGGGAGACTGAGCATGATAGCACATTACAGTTGTGATGAATGGCAAGAAAAGAGGTTTAATGACAAAGGCTATAGAGGAGGGGAGGTGATCCGGAGCTGAGATGGACAGAAAATGAGGACTTTTCTGACTTCCAGCTCAGCAGTGCTGTAGCCACTCTGCTTCTTTATTTCTCTGTTAAAAAAAAAAAAATCTTGTCCTTTATTTATCTACAAGGATGCTGGGAATATGGCCGATAGAAATGTGATGTGCAATCTTGAAGGAGAGTTTCCAGTGTTACAATCACAAATAGAAGGAGAAGTCAGCTACTGCCTCCTGCAAAAGCCCCAACACACTACCGTGGAAAATGAGCTGTTTCACTTCATAGCCTGGGTAAGGACTAAAGTGGTAATACCTGAATTATATAACTTTCAAAGAAAACAAAACAAGAGTCAATATTACTTCCCAATGACACAATCTTTAAAAAATCAACTCTTTTTTTTTGGGGGGGGGAGGGTTGTAATCTTGCAGAGGATTTTTTTTTAACCATACGATTCATTTTTATTTTTTTTTTAGTCATACATGACAGCAGAATGTAATTTGACATATAATACATACATGGAATGTACATACATCAATCATAATGTCTATTCTATTCTGCTGCCCTTCCTATCCCCACTACTCCTCCCCTCCTCTCCCATCCTTTTTCTCAATTTTTATATTCCCACCTTCCTCTCTTATAAGAGAGGAAGTTTCCATGAAATATTTCAAAAATACATAAAACATGTATTTTTCCATTCTTTGTCAGCTAGATTTTCATATTTCATCTTAACAAGTTTCTACTACATAGGTCCCTATAGGTAATCCCTATACCATGTGTTTAAGACTGTATTGCTATTTGTACTTTAGTGTTTGTCAGAAAAAGAGTAGATTTCACTGAAAACTTCTTTAAGAGAACAATGACTAAAATGGATTGGGAAAAAGAGGTGCTGAAAGTCATTTGTAATGAAAATAAGCCCAAAGGTGTAGTGCTGAGGGTGGGAGGGAAGACCTTTTAAAAGCAACCACAAAAGCAAATGAAAGGCAACGACAGAGTTTCTACACAGATATTAATCAGATGCTCCAATTTCAGTTTTCAGCAACAGAGCCACTTTCCCAACTGCCCCAGCTCCCTCAAACAGATCACCAGGCTGTTGCAGAGAATAAAGAGCCTTTTCCAAGTGTCACAACTAGTAAATGTCAGAACCTGGACAGAACCCAGTCTTTTGAGTCCTGGGTCTTTGCTCTGTTCAAGACTCCAGGATCCTAGGTTTGGGGCATATGTGGTTTCTTATAGTTCTGCAAGGGAAACTTGAAACTTGCCTGTGAAAAGGAATTCAAAGATGCATGTCAGGAGACATTTTAGTCTCTGAAAAGACTTCTAGTGTCTAGAAAGCCCCAGACAGTGGGCACTAGTGAGCATGTCAAAAAGCCAGACACATTTCCTTTGAAAACATGAATTACTATGCTCTGTGGTATTTCAACTGAAGGGTGAATAGTCCTAAATCGGAGTTATCATATTAGTATATTAAAGGACTGCGGACCTGGATCCAGCAAAACATCAGGCACATAAAATACACTGGATTAAAGAAAATTTGTAAACAAAATGTTGGGATTAATATTATTATTTCTGTCCCTAAGATGTTGCAACAATTATAACTGTGTGCACGCAAGCACATACACGCAACTAGAAAATCCAAACCAGAGATTTCTAAGATTTCAGTCAACAACAACAAAAACCTTAATCTTGGATATATTCTTAAATGTGGAGCAAAGGACTAAAAATACAAATGGTATTTAGCAATGCAGAGAGGATAGAAATAGCAGGTAAGCATACATAAATCAAGGGAAATAAAAGCTGTTGTTAGGCTTTTAATAGACTTTGCATTGTAGGATTCACTTTAGTATGGTCAAAGCAACTGTGCAACTCCCACTACCTGAAAATTTTCTCTTTAGCTAGATTCAGAGTATCCTTGGGTCTAATGAGAGCTCTTCTAAGTACTTATGTTCCCATTAAGGATGCTATCAAGATAAAACTCCACCTATTTCCCATGTGTACATCCATATTTTCAACAGCTACCCCAAATCAAAACTGCTCAGTCTTCATCAGAACCACAAACATTGCTTTGGAATAATAGGATTCATAATCAATCTTTTACATTCTTAATGAGTAATGTTCTCTGAGGTCATTAAATCAAATGTGTGCAATTTTATCAAATTTGCTATTTTTTAAAGATCCACTTATAGTTCATCTCCCCAGTGAACATTTTGGGGTAGCATAGGTTGTTGCTATAGCAAATTGATGCTACTCAGAACTGGATATTCTAATTTTAATCTAGGCTCCTTCCATTTACCACAGTAGTTGGTCAAGGGACAAGAGTGTATTTGGACATGGACCACCATCCCACAGATGTGTGTCTGATTACATATGGCTGATCAACCCAATCAACTAACCTTTAGTACTGGAAAAGCAAAATGATGCGCAATTTGCTAGAAGTCATGGTAAACAAAAAAAAAAAGCAGGCTTTTTTCTAATGACCTCTCTGCTCAGAATACATCTTTGCTTATTCTACACTCCTGAGTCAAAATCTACTTTTATAAAACTCCTTAAATAGCCTAACCAAGTACATCCAAGTGTGACCCTACTCCTGTCTAGTTTATTAAATGTCTCCATGTACATGACTCTGATGATGTTTAATATCCCAAATGTAATCCCGCTACTCAAAGTGTGGTCCTTAGACCAGCAGGATCATATTACCCGGAAGTCTGTTTGAAAGGCCGATTTTCAGGCCCATCCCAGACTCTACTGAATCAGAATTCATGAGATTCCCAAGTGGTATCTTTATAACTTAAAATTTGAGAAACATTGCTTTATGACACATGTACCCTCAATGAATCCCAGCCTACTGACCAACTAAGGAATCCACTGCAGAGCTTCTCCTCTGGTGGTGCACTATAAACCTGTATTCAGGCAGAAAGCAACTATTGACTACAACATTTTCATCAGGACAATATGATTAAAAACTTCTTACTTTGTGTCTTTTTAGTTTTTGTTTTTTTTAAAAAACACACTAAGTACAGTAGCTCCAAAGTAGTATTTAAATTTTCTATATTAATGCAATTTTGTTGTATATAATATTTGCTTTTAAGATAATAAGTAGTATGTGCATTCTGATTATATGTAAACAAATAAGTTTAGAAAGATATTTTTAATGCAGTAATTTGTGGCTTCCAGGATCCAACACATCATAGTCTGATAGAAAAAAAAAAAAAAAAAGAAAAAAAAAAACTCCTGCAAACAATGTTTTCAACACAGACTGATGACCAAGTTCCATGGCATATTTTTTTTAAGAGAGAATGAGAGAGGGGGGGAGAGAGAGAGAGAGAGAATTTTTAATATTTATTTTTTAGTTCTCGGCGGACACAACATCTTTGTTGGTATGTGGTGCTGAGGATCGAACCCGGGCCACATGCATGCCAGGCAAGCGCACTACCGCTTGAGCCACATCTCCAGCCCTCCATGGCATATTTTTGTTTGTAATGTACACTGGGATTCTCTGCGTTTCCCCCTTACATTAACTTTCTAAAACTATATCTTGGGTTTTTTCCCCCAGATAGTCATAAAAGGGAACCTGAAAGTAAAACTGACCACCCAAATTCCTAAAATGAATCACCAAATGCTGAATGAAGGAGACTGGTAACTTTGTGTATCAGGAAACAAAACCGCTTGAGTGAGTCATCTCTGTGATCAAAGATAACAGAGCCACAGCCAGGACTTGTTGCAAGCAAATGGCCACAGCAATCACACGTCAGAATCTCATGTTTAATGGTTTCTCACAATAAACTGCATAAGTCGGCTCTGTGAAACCAGAAGTAGAACCCAGAGCACCACATAAATAATAAACACACTCTCTTGAGTTTGGTATTCTTATCCTTCTGCTCCAAGTCCATTTCAATTTTCAGTGGATACAATAAAATGAAGTTGCCGTTTTGTCAAGAAGTAAGCAGAAAGGTAAAAGTTAACCAGTACTATAGGCTTCCAGAGTGTTTCTCAAGAAAATGTGAATACTTTTTGAAGGCCTGCTTATTGTGGTGTTTAATCCAAAATGAAAACTGGGGCCATGGGCTCCCGAAGCAGGAAAGCCTGTTTCTGAATTCCATGCATATTCTATGTTCATGTTTCATTTTTTAGGCACTCCAAGCTTGAAGGAGATGAGTGGGAACTTGTACTACATGGCATTGCCATCAACAAGCCACCCCTGCATGCCCTAGCACATTCCTCCAAGTGAAGAACCAGGTGTCCTGATGTCCTCTTGAACTGCTCAACAGGGGCTATATGCCAGGAGCAAGTCTGCACCATGCTGGGTGAGCTCAACACAGGGATAATGCAAATATCCAGGCTATGTTTTTCAAAAGAGTACCTTGTATCAGTACCACACACCCATTAGCAGGCATGTCTCCAAGGAAAACACTACTTACACAGTGGGTGCACCCATGAGAGAAGAACCTTCCACTAAAACACTGGAGGGTAGTCTGGGACAGGGGCAATAAGCCTCCTGCTCCTGTCTATCCAAGAGCCCTCCCAAGGAAAAACATAAACTAATTAATTAACATCTCTTATTATATAATAATTTCTGAAATAAAAACAAACTGAAATATCCTCACAAAATTCCCATGACCACCCCCAGTATTTTCACTTAGGATGATACTACCTCATAATGAAGGGAACAAAAGGTACCATGCTGAGAGCAGAAAAGGTGCCATCCATCGGGGAGGGGTGCAGTCTCTCCAGCACCAAAAGTAACAGGAACATGCTTGGGTGATGGTCCAATTGCCCCATATCACTGAAAAAAAAGTGGATGTACACAAAAGATCTGAACTTTAATAATTGAGGCACTATCTTCAAACCCTTTATCATTAAGTAATTAATTAATTCTGTATATGAAGTGAGACTCTTTTGAGTTTTCCTTTTTTTTCACTTTTTTCTCCATTCATTTCATATCTTCCTAGTATTCATCAAAAGGGAAAAAACTCTAGGAAAAATCAGGGATTGGGCTCTTGCACATGATTTTCTTCTCAAAGTCAGTCATTTGCTTAAGCAGAGTCTACTACTCTTGAGTATGAAATGTGAAACTTTTGGTGTCCAAATGTATTTAAGGCATGAACATACTAGGGCCAAAGTCTGTCTGCACAAACTACTAATATGAGGAAATGTATCATAAACAGAAGAAAAACTCATTGATATAATTTTATTTTCCTATTACAGACTATTCACATATATTCACACAATATGCAAATACCCCTGGCAGAATATAATGGCACATGTTCTAATGTCCATACTAAAAATCCCACTACCAGTGATAGGGTGTGGTTGAAAGGGCAACGATGAACTTCTCTAACTGCCCTGATGAGACTGGAAGCCCTCTTTTATGGGGGATTCTGGGGGGTGGTACTAGGGGTTGAACTCAGGGGCACTGGACCACTGAGCCACATCCCCAGCCCTGTTTTGTATTTAAAGGCAGGGTCTCACTGAGGTACTTAGCACCTCACTTTTGCTGAGGCTGGCTTTGAACTCTAAATCCTCCTGCCTCAGCCTCCTGAGCTGCTGGGATTATAGGCCTGTACCACCGCACCTGGCAGAAAATAACTCTTAACAGAAGAAATCATCATGGGCTTCTGAAAAACTTTTTACCTGTCCACTGTACTGGCTACAGCTTCCAGCTGTTTGAGAAGGAAGGGATAGAGTTCTGGGAAATGAGAGAAAAACTCTCTGCCTGTCATTCTGTGGAGAAAGAAAAAAGATCAATTACTATCATGTGTTTCCCCTGATCCATTCCCCTCACATACACTTTAAAGAACAGTGACAAAGGTCATTTGTTTGGATACTTAATGCAAGTTAAAAACAAAACCTATAGCAACTTAAATTTAACAGAAATGATAAATATAATTTTGACTTTGGACATGTTTGGATTTCTGGACTTTTAACTCCAAATTTAAGATTACATTTATTTATTTATTTATTTATTTATTTATTTATTTATTTATTTATTTTGAGAGTGAGAGAGAGAGAGAGAGAGAGAGAGAGGGAGGGAGGAAGGGAGGGAGGGAGAGAATTTTTTAATATTTATTTTTCAGTTATCAGCAGACACAACATCTTTGTTTGTATGTGGTGTTGAGGATCGAACCTGGGCCGCAAACATGCCAGGTGAGCGCGCTACCACTTGAGCCACATCCCCAGCCCAGATTACATATATTTATGAAAATTTGATACTAAGTCTGTCAGGAAGAAATACTTAACATGTGAAAATGCCAAGTCTGAGCCATTGATTTGGACTATGTGTACAGTCAAAAAAATCTGATTGATGCTGACTCAGCTTTGGTGATAAGGGTAGGTTCTAGAACAAGGTTTCCCAACCTTGGTACTAATCATTTTGGACCAAATAACCCTATGTTTTGGTGGGCAGTGCGGAGCAACATCCTGTGCACTGCAGGCTATTTATGTCCTGTGCCCTGCAGCCTCTGTGGCCTCTACCAAATAGATGCCAATAGCATGACACTCCTCCTTCCAATCATGACAATCAAAATATTTCCAGACATTGCCAAATGTAGTCAGTGAAATAAAATGGTCCCTGACTGAATGGCAATTATCAAGAATATAAGTAACAATAAATGTTGGTGAAGATATAGAGAAAAAGGTACACTCATACATTGCTGGTGGTACTGCAAATTGGTGCAACCACTATTGGAAACAGTATGGAGATTTCTCAGAAAACTTACAGTGGAACCACCATTTGACCCAGTCATCCCACTCTTCAGCATATATCCAAAAGACTTAAAATCAGCATACCATAGTGACACAGCCATATCAATGTTTACAGAAGCTCAATTCATAATAGCTAAGCTATGGAACCAACCTAGGTATCCTTCAACAGATGAATGGATAAAGAAAATGTGTTACATATACACAATGGAATATTAGTCATAAAGAAGAATGAAATTATGGCATTTGCTGGTATATGGATAGAAATGGATATTATCACGCTAAATGAAATAAGCCAATTCACCCAAACCAAATGTCAAATGTTCTCTCTGATATATAGATGCTGACTAACATTATTCAAGATTTTTGACCATTTTAAAAACAGGTTGCTTCTTTCCTTTCTTATATAGTCATAATTATGCACTGCATATACTTTCTCCTAGTTTGTAGTTTGCTAACTTATTTTCTTCCTAAAATCTTTTGATAAGCAGAGGTTTTTAGATATTTGGTAAAGTCTAATACTTTACCTTCTTTTCCTTCCTTTATGTCTCATTCTTTTCATGGCCTAAGAAATCTCTGGCTACTTCAAAGTAAAACATTTCTTGTTTTCTTCTAGAAGCTTTATGGTTTTAGCTTTTATGTTGAGGTCTATGATCCATCTAAAATTAACTTTTGTGTATAGGGTGACAGAGAAGTCAGGTTCTTCTCCCCCCCCCCCCCCCCGCACTGGTATATCATGTTTTTAAGGAGATGTTCCTCAAACAGGAGAGGTGTGCTGTGCTCATGGCTTAAAAGATTTAATATTATAAAGATGAAATTCTCCCCAAGTTGATTATAAAGACAATGCAATTCCAATAAAAACAGTAATGGGTGTGTGTGTGTGTGTGTGTGTGTGTGTGTGTGTGTGTGTGTGTGTGAGAGAGAGAGAGAGAGAGAGAGAGAGAGAGAGAGAGAGAGAAAGTGATCTAACAAAAGATTCCAAAATTAATATAGACACACCAAGCGATAAGAATTAAGAAAAGCAAAGATAATTTTAAAAAACAAGGTTGGAAGACTCACCAATCAGATAGCCAGAAATATTAGAAAAGTTTAGTAATTAGGACAGTGTGGGGACAATTATTAAGCCAATAAAAAAGGATCAAGAGCACAAGGACAGACACATACACGGAAACTTGATTAACAGAAAAGCTGATACTGCAGATTATAGAAAAGGATGGTATGGTAATAGATTATCTAACAAAATTAAAATTGGATCCTGCCCTCTTACTATATATAAAATTAAATTCCATTGAATTGAAGACTCAAAAACAGCCATAAAGTAAAATAACAAATAATAAATAAAGTTTTTTCCCTATTTTGGAAATTTATGGCTCTGTCCTGATTATTCCTGGCCTGCTTCTTTTTTTCCAGTAAGGATATCCTGAGACAGCCTAGTTGGTACATCCTCTGCATACTCTAGCCAAAGGGTGTACAGAAGACTCAAACTTCATTCTGTTCAACCACATCTGAATTCTCCAGAGGCTGAGTTCTGTATCATAATAACCACTTTTTTGAGTACGCTGTTGATTCATTCCTTGATCCTTTGGTAGCCCTAGTGGGATAAAGTGGAGTTTTATAAAAGTTTCTTGCCCCTCTTGTACATGACCATTCCATACAAAAAGCCTTGCTGCAGTAGAGAATGATGGGGGAAAGGTGACGCTACGAAGTGGGGCAGTTGATTCTCTGGAGGTAGAGGGAGAACAACTTGGACACCTGGGAGGGGAACATCCCTGACCCTAGAAGATACAACAGAAGGAAGAATGCCAATGTTCTGTGTCATTTGAAACTGCTACAGGAGGAAAAAAAAATCAGTTTCCAAAAAAAGGAAAAGCAGAAAACAGATATCGTGGAAGAAAAATTTTAAACAGAAGCAGCAAAAAGAAGCATCCTCTATAAAGTCAACTGTGTCACACCATATAAATTCCTTGCTGGATTTAGATTAGCAGGTACGGACACAGACTGTAATGAGAAGAAAGTGTAGGGTTCTCATACATATAACTCAGAGCACAAAACAGAAACTCTGTAGCTGGCACTTATACCTATATTATGCAATCGGGAATAATAAATATCTCTTTTAATTTTTTTTAGTTGTAATTGAACATAATACCTTTATATTATTTTATTTATTTATTTTTATGTGGTGCTAAGGATCAAACCCGAGCCTCACACATGCTAGGCGAGAGTCTTAAAGCTGAGCCACAACCCTAGACCATAAATATCTTTAATAATTAAAAAAAAATAAGAAAGAAACTGCCCCTACAGTCTTCCTCACCTAGGAAAATGCTCTGCTATGTCTCTCCCAAACTGTTGTGACCACTTTAAATTCACCTGCTGGGTCTGTCATCCTCCATCTGCTCACAATTTGACTTCCTTTCCCCTTAACCTTACTGAAAAATCTATCAAAAACTGTACATAATGGCCCTGCCTCCAATGGCTGACCCTTCTATGCAAAACACCTGTCAAAAACTCCGGATGTCTTCCCCTTTTCTGAGGCCACCACTCAAGCACTGTCTGAGGGAGGTGAATGCCTCTCAGCTGGTGGTATAACAAAACAACTTAGACATACCACCTACAAGCAGTATCTCCAAATCCAAAGACTAGAATTAATTACTTGGACTCACTGATAAACTCTAAAGTTTTTTGTTATTTAGAGCTTGTTGTTAGGTAATGTTGGAAGGATCCTGGAGAGCTCCAAAAAGTCCAAATGCTATCTTTTTACAGGGGCATCATGTGTGTCCTGGGATTATATTTCTTTTTTGAAAGCAGGCATTAACTTGCCTCACTCCTCAAAATATGCACTTAGGGGCAGTTGTAAAAGACTTTCAAGTGTTTAAGGGAATGCCACCAGTTGATCATGTGCCCTCCAATGATTGTGAAGATGACTTCAAAACAAGGCCATGCTGGTTATTCACAGAAGCTTCCTAAAGATGTAAGTCACTCAATTTTTACACATACTACTATGAGAGTCCTCCAATTTAAAAAAACATGGTTTTTTTTAAATTAAAAAACAACATATTTGTCATCTGACTTCAACTGAAGTCTTCATTGTACCTCAACTGAGGTCACTCAGGTTTGCTTCAAATCATGAACAGGGTTCTTATGGATGAAAAACTGTCCTTGACTTCCAATTTACATGTTAAGACAAACCCTGTGCAATCACTAATACATTTTAAGCTATCTAGATTAATGCCTTGGGCTAAGTGGAAAGGTCAATACAGAAAATTCAAGAGAAAACCAAAGACTCTATTGGCTTATTAAATTTGTGCAACTGATTGGATCTGAGATGCCGGTGGGCATGGTTGATGTTATACTGAAAGTTATACTTATCCGGCTGCTTGGATCCCTGTTGACAGTAACCTAAACTAAATGTTGTATGAGATAAAATAAATGGGCTTAGTCCCAATTTGTCAGTCAAATTAATCAAAAGAGCTGACAGCATGACGTACTCAAGGGAAAATTCTGCAAAAATCAAGATAGTATAGAAATGAGGGATGGATAAAATTGAGAGAAAATTCTCCTTACTACACATCTTGAAAAGTAAGGCAATGGCTACTTATGTTTTGGACTCTATTCAAGGATGTTTATGGGGGGCTGGGATGTGGCTCAAGCGGTAGCGCGCTCGCCTAGCATGCGTGCGGCCCGGGTTCGATCCTCAGCAGCACCACATACCAACAAAGATGTTGTGTCCGCCGAGAATTAAGAAAAAATAAATAAATGTTAAAATTCTCTCTCTCTCTCTCTCTGTCCCCCTCTCTCACTCTCTCTTTAAAAAAAAAAAAAAGGATGTTTATGTAATGAATAGCCTTAGGAGACAGAATATCTCCATCTGGAGCAAAGGGCAGACATGTATACTACCCATTATAAAAGATTTTGTTTCCTTAACTCTGAGATCCACTCCTGTGATGTAACCTACTGAGCATACAGGTATTTTCTGTCTCTCTTCATACTTCCTGTGGTTACTGGAGTTCAGGACACTAACATAAAATTGCTGACCATATGGTTACTAGAGGCTGCTAAGACAGCAACTTAATATTATGAAAGTTAAAATGAAGAAAATTAGTAATAAAAGCATTTTCCTACATTCCCTAAAAAACCTGCATTATATACGAACAAGTAATTGATGAAAAATAGTTCCTTTATAAAAGAATTCTGCCAGGTGCAGTGGCCCATTCCTATATTCCCAGCAACTGAGGCAGGATTTCAATTCCAAAGCCAGCCTGGACAACTTAGTGAGATTCTCAAAAGAAAAAATGAAAAAGGTCTACAGAAGTAGGTCAGTGGTAGAGCACCCAGTACTGGGAGGGTATGGGTAGAGGGGCATCCAGCTAATACATGTTGAAAGAAAATACAATTATACAATCATCATTTTACAACACCTGATAAAAGAAAAAAAACAAACTAATGAGTCTAGGCAGAGATTACTGATGGACGCTAAAACTATTAAGTGAAAGGAATTTTGTAAAAAGATCAAGATGACACAATCTGCAATAAATCCACTGATCAACCTCAGCATTACTAAAAATGACATATGTATCTAAAGGGTTCATGAATTAGGAAGCATACATACTATCTATAAAATATTTTGGGTACAGTGGTGCACATCTGTAATCTAGCTGCTCCTGAGGCTGAGAAAGAAAGATCTACACGTTCAAGGCCATCCTCAGCAATTTATTAAGACCCTGTCTCAAAATAAAAATTTTTAAAAGGCTGAGGACATAGTTTAGTGGTAGAATGCCTCTGGGTTGAAACCCCAGTACAGTGAAGAAAAGAAAAAAAAATTTTAAAGACTAAAAGCGATGTGTGGAAGTTGTTTCGGTTCCTCCTCAACCCAATAAATCAACTGTAAAAAGATATTTATAGAACAAAAGGGAAATTTTGAATATTAAGGAATTATTAACTTTGTTAGGCATGATCATAGGACGGTGGTATTTCTTCTTAAACTTCTTTTTCACTCATTAATACATAATGAGTAAATTTACAGGAAAAAAAATGACATGGATCTGCAATCTCCTTTATGAGAAGGTAAAAAACGGGGGAAATAAGATTGGCAAAATGTTGCTAACTGCTGAAGCCAAGTGATGAGTATGTAAGGGTCAATTATACTACTCTCTTCATTTTTACATATGTTGAAAATTCTCATAATAAAACTGTTTTTAATTAAAAATAAAAGTCAGGTCACATTTAAGGAGATAATTTATAATAAATGTATCTAAGAGTTACATAATCAATACCCAAAATATATAAAGAACTTTAATGAATCAATAAGCAAAAGATGAACTCAATGTAAAGATGGACATACCTATCAAAATCACAACTCACAGAAGGATCTCTAAATGCACTTGCCCAATAGAAACTCTTCATATACAACTAAAAAGGTCAGTGGACATGTCCTCTTGAGGACTCAATTATTAATGTCTAAGGGAATAAGCCACTTCTTAGTTGCCTGGAATCTCTTGATTGAGAGAGAGAAAAATAAGCAATTGCACATGTGCAGATCATATGATTCTCGCACTTTGATTAAGAAAGTGTCCTGATAGGTAACTAGCTCTGTTGACCACAATACTGCCATGAAAAAGGGCTGCAGAACTACTATTGAAGATTGAAGTCATTAAAACAACTAAAACAACTAATTCAACTAAAACAGCTGAATTAAAGCTAACTGTCCCAAATAGTAAATTAATTCATTCAGATACCTTATCAAATATTTACCAACTAGTTTATCTTGGAAGATTATATATATATATAAAGAAGGTATATTACTCAAAGGTAAACATTTGGTGGATATTTTAATTATTTTAGAAGCTAAGTAGGATTTTGACAACATTTTTTCAAAAGTACACAGTTGTATCTCAGTATTCATGGTGGGTAGGTTTATTTCAGGACCCCCACAGGTCCCAAATGCATAGATGCCTTATATAAAATGGCATAGTATTTACATATAACCCATGTACATCTTTCTGTATTCTTTAATTCATTTCTAGATGATTAATAATACCTCATACAATATAAATGCTATGTAAATAGTTGTTACACTGTATTGTTTAGGGGCTAATAGGAAGAAAAACCTGAACATGTTCAGCACAGATGCATTTTTCCCCAAAATATTTTCATTTTATCCTTGGTTGAATACATGAATGCAGAACTTGTATATACAGAGAACCGACTATATACTGTTAAAATCATTGTCACCATGCTAGATGGCATAGGACTTTCAAGAATTAACTATGCACTTATCAGTGTTTAAGGAAAACCAAAATTATTTTCTAAAGTGAATTTTAACTTCATCTGAGCACTCTGAGAACATAGGAGGTGTTCTTCAAGACTACCATTCTTAGGTTCCTCCATCCTGTAAGAAAATGTTGACCCTATTTCTGATTCGGCTCACTTGAAAGACCAGGATTCCACTTTACTACAAACAAAAGAGCTGAGCTCTGTGTGCTTGCCAGGGAGCATCATCTCAACTCTGTATCTGCCAAAAGCTCCTAAAGACTTGGCTAAATATTTACATACTGTGCCTGAAAGATATGTAATATTAACAGTTATGTGTATTATAAAAAGCCCCAAGAGGTAGAGGACAGGGAGATATTGTTTTTTTTTTTTTTTTTGAATTTTTAATATTTATTTTTCAGTTCTCGGAGGACACAACATCTTTGTTGGTATGTGGTGCTGAGGATCGAACCCGGGTGGCACGCATACCAGGCGAGCGCGCTACCACTTGAGCCACATCCCCAGCCCTGAGATATTGTTATCTTAGGGACTTAATTCAAACTTCACTCATCTATAACTTTCAAATCCTAAAGTCTACAGCACCTTGAATACAGAGCTTAGAATGATAATCTGCTAATAACAGATTCCAAGTAACAATGGCTATATTTGTTTTTATGGCCACACTGAATGCAAAGTCACTACTTACAATAGTGCTTCTTTGTGGACGTAGTTCAAAGGTTTGGGGGTGTCTATGAGTCTGCCTTTTTTTTTGTACAAGGAATTAAAACCTGGGAAGATTACCGCCAAGGGACATTCTCATCCCCTTTTTATTTTTTATTTTGAGATAAGGTATCACTATGTTATTGAGGCTGTCTGCAAACTTGCAATCTTCCTGCCTTTTCCTCCCAGAGAAGCTGGAATTATAGGCAGTGTGACCATACCTGGATACAGGTCTGTAATACAGTCTTACTTTAAAAGGCTAAGATCACGGTACCATTTTAGGTCATATACGAATCTTTCTCCTCTGAATCCTGACTGTTGTTTTTCACTTGCTACTTAATTAAAATTATCATTAGATTGTAATTTTCTCACAAAGGTAGTAAATATTTTTTAAAAGTACCTACAAGCTTCCTATTGAGCACTGTACTAGATCCTGTGGGAGATAACTAACAATATAAGATAGTTACTGCTCTTGGAGCTTAAAATCTGTTTAGAAAACAAGATATATGTGTCAGGGTCAAATGAATGATGTTTATAATAAGAGTTCAGAGTTGGAAAACATATCATTGGGGGTAAAAAGGTTAGGGAAAGTTTTGTGGGAAAGAGGGAAAACAAGATGAGCCTTGAAATACTAGTAACACTGAATTAAAAACAAGATAAAACAGAGTGGGTAGGCCCAGCTAGATGTAAGACAAAAGGACTTTGTGACAAGAGAAGGTAGAAAAGGTAGACTGGCAAAAGTTTCTTAAAAATGTGAATGCCAAGCTAAGCAGCTTCACTTATGTTTTACTGGCTTTGAAAGTTTCCCTTGTAAAAAAAATTCTAGTTGACACAAGAGTTATACAAATTTATGGGATACAATGCAATGATTCATTACATGTGTACACTATGTAATGATCGAATCAGGATGATTAGCATATCTACCCATCACTCCAAACAAGTTATTTCTTTATGATGAAACATTCAAATCCTCTCTTCTAGCTATTTTGAAATATGTATACATTATTTTAACTATAGTCATCTTACTGTGCGATCACATACCAGGACTTATTTCTCCTATCTAAATGTAAATCTGTGCCTGGCCTGAAAAGTTTATGAGCAGGACACAGAGAAACAAAGAAGATGGACAAGGTAGGGAGAGAGCGTAGAAAACTGCTGACCCAACAGTCACTCACTAAATGTTTACCTTGCTACCTCAACTATGGCTGAATTTCTGAAGACTGGAACTCACACTTCTTCACGTCCCTACTGATACACAACACAATATTACATAAATGCCACTGGGCCAGAAAATATTTTGGCAATAAATGAATAAATAAACTTAGAGAAGAAAAATTTTCTAATATGGTTGATCTCAAACCTATCCTTCAATGCCCTTTTATTTCTCTCAGTGACTGTTACCCACCCAGTAGCCATCTGACTCCCCAAGTCAGAAACGAAACACCCCATGCACAATCAACCAGCAAATCTTGCTGCTTCTACCTCCAGAAGGTCTGTTGAGTCAACCTCTCTCCATCCTTACTGCTACTGCCCTAGATGCTATAATACCCTTTTTGCTTCCCACCACCGGCTTCAATCTAAGTCTGTTGTGATAAGAGGTCTTTCTCTAAAACACCAGGAAGGAAGCCAGAGAGTGATTTGGGGGTCATATTCACTCTTACAACAACTCACTCTTTGGAGAATGACCTCAACCCTTTTTGAGGGCAGTACCCCCAAATGATTTCACTCTAAGCTCTACCTCTTAAAGGTCCTACCACCTGTAAACACTGCTGCAGTGAGGTCCAAGCTCCCCACACATGAACCCCTAGAGGACATGCTCAAACCACATCCAAACCACAGCATCTGGGTTAGGTACCTGTCCTTGGTTTTGCACTGCAACCTGTGCTCTCCCCATCACAGAACTTGCAGCATGTCATACACTGAACTTCCTCTTTGTTTGTGTATTTATCCCACCAGATGATAAATTGGGCCCAGGCAGAGATTCTAACTAATGTTTTTTCCACAGTCTCTCTGATACTAAGTATGATGTCCAGTTCACAACTGTATCCAATGCAAACTTACTGCATGAACCAAACAAAAGGACAGAGTCCTTAAGACAGACAGAGAAAGAAATTAGGATGAAGATGGGAACAGAATAATTTCATGAAGCTCACAATTAGCCACATCTAATGGCATTCAGAATCATCATTCGGGTCAATAAACTGAGTATCCTGCCAGGGCTTGACATTTTCTTAAACACAAATAGACAAAGCTTGTCTCACAGGTTTATAAACAGTTCAATTTGATTTCATCCAAACAAGCAAACAGACTGATGTTACCACCACAAGATATAACAAGCCCTGGGGGTGAATACTCCAGTGACAGCCATTTCAAACCTGTTTATTTATATGGTCAAAACTAGTTCAGCAGCTTCATGAAATCAATAGAAGTGATAACCAAAAGGGAAAAGCTAAACCTCTGTAAGTTCAAGCTCCCAGGAAGAGAAAAGACAACCAAAAATTGTAAATGGGATAAACAGGCAGACATAGGTGAAAACACACAAGCCAGGACACAGGGTGAGAATAAGGCAGCTTTAAGTTGAGGATGCCAGACTGTGAAAGAGGTGCACAAACCCCTAGCCCCCCAGGGAAGATACACAGGCACAACGGGAGGGAGAACTGCTGGGCCCAGGGAATCCCACCCAAGAGTATGACTATACGTATGAGGACAGATCAGACACCCCACACCACATACGCTTCACTGCCATATTTTCATCTGGTTATTCAGAGAAACTACAGTCACAGGAATAACTTTAAAAAGCTTTCATAAAATAATTTCTGTCCATAAAGGAAATCTACGTTAGTGAAAGGATCTATTTCAGGAAGAGGGCTGCTCAGAGACAATTTTTATTACCTGAGACACTGCTGATCTGCACACAAGACAGTCTTTATTCACTATATAATTTCTCCTCTCACCTTGCTATATTTGTTCCCATCTCCCCAGAATCCCTGATCCCTGTTCCTCTCTGGAGCTTGGGAAACTTCATAAGTTTCGGTCATCTGGCCCAGTCTCATATTTTGTGGGACTCTCCTATGTATATGCACATAATTAAAATAGCATTTGTCCTGCTAATCTGTCTTATGTAAATTTAATTCATAACCCAGTCAAAGAACCTAGATTGGCCATAAACAGAAAAAGTTAAAATGCCAGAAGTATATGCTTCATAACAAAAGCATTATTATGATGAAAACAATTATGCAATGAAAAAAACAAAGAATTTGCAAAATGTGTTAAGGAAAAAGAAGGTATTTTCACCCCTAGTCCCTATATATATATATATACATCCCACATCATTCTCAATCATCCCAGGAACCAAGATCAATGGAGCAACTCACAAAGATATAAAAGGAAAAAACTAGAGAAGGCAAACAAAACCTCGCAGGCTCGAGGAACTGCTGGGCAACAGCAGCAAAGGCATAGGTGATGCCCAGCTTTGAAAAGGACAGGACTTATTCACAGGCCATGGAGCAAACACTATAAATCTAGTCATTAGATGGAAACAATGGCTAAAGGCAAAAACCTAGAGCTTTTCAGTTGGTGTTTCAAATAGAAACCAAATAAACTATTAAAACGGAGCAACTCCCTAGATTTGGGCTAATAAAACCAACTCAGAGACAGAAATCAGCAAAAGGGCCTGTCTCCTTGCCACACTGATTGCTGATAAAATAGCAAGCTCATCTTAAGAAAAACAACATCCTCCAAGTGGAAACAAACCTACAAAGGAAGACAAAGCACACACAAGCATTTCAAAGGATATGATCAAATGCAAAATAAAAAAATAGAAACAACTCATAAAAGAGAAATCTGGCTTTGGAACCTCTCCAGGAGGAACATCTCTGACTCTGTTCTTGGAATCCTATCCCTACCTCTGACTAGGCAACACCATCACATATTCCCCAGAGCAGCAATGAGTAAAAGAAAGAGTGAATAACAATTACATAAGAATTTTCTTTTAAATGAAATGAAATGAAACTGAAAAGAATGATTAGAAAGAAATCAGGAGTCTCACAGTCAGAATCTCATACTCAACAAAACCCTTGGGCTAGAGACATAGCTCAGGAGTAAAGAGCATCGCACACAAGGTCCTAGGTTTCAACTCTAGCACCAAAAAAGCAAACGAAAAACCAAGCCCTTGTACCCAAGCAGTGGTTCTACCAGGAAGTCCCTTTATTCAGCTACAGGCAAACCATATAGGAAGCCCAGGAAAGGATCTGCCCCAGGGTCTCTAAGTGCTGACGGATTAGCTGTCCTCCCAGTCTCTTCATTTCCCTTCTAATCCTCTGCAGACGACTGAGAAATTGCTGGACTTGGTGAATGCTTTTGTAACCCTTCCCTTTCAGAAGCTGCTCTCAAGATGGGGAATTTCCAAATGGCTAAACTGGCTATCACAATACCATATCCAGGGAGGGAGTGAAAGGTTTTAGTTCTGGAAGTGCTCCGCCATTTGCCAAGAAAGTCACTGGTCCAGAAGCAGTCCTAGAAACATATTTGCACTCACTTCACTGGTAGCTGTTAATTTTGATACAGGTTCTTGCTAAATTGCTGAGGCTAGCCTCAAACTTTGTAATCCTCCAGCCTCAGCCTCCAAGTCACAGGGATTACAGGTAAACACCACTGCACCCAGAGAAAACATGCATCTCTTAAACGCCTCATGTGTGCAGGTTTCTATTTAGGCAGTTTCTATGGATTTGTTTTCACACCAGAAATTATTTCTTAGAAAATGCTTCTTGCTGAAGGGGCTGGGGTTATGGCTCAGTGGTAGAGCACTTGTCTCACATGTGCAAGGCCCTGGGTATTCAATGCTCACCACCACATAGAAAGAAAGAAAGAAAGAAAGAGAGAGAGAGAAAAAGAGAGAAGGAGAGAAAGAGAGAGAAAGGAAGAAAGAAAGAGAGAAAGAAAGACAGAGAGAGAGAGAGAAAGAGAGAAAGAGAGAAAGAAAGAAAGAAAGAAAGAAAGGTATTGTGTTCAACTACCAAAAAATATTAAAAAAAAAAAGAAAAAAAATGTTTCTTGCTGAAGTCCATTTTCTAAACAGTCTGTTGTATACTTTCTGGAGATGACTGGCAAATTCCTACCTTCCCTTGTGTAAACCTCCTTATTTATTTATTTATTATTTTTACTCGTGTTGGGGATTGAACCCAGGGCCTTGGGCATTTGAGTCAAGCACTCTGCGAACTGAGCTATATCCCCAGCCCCACAATCCTCCTTTCTGTATGTTTGTTTCATCCCTGTTCCTCAACTTGGGATGCCTTGTGATCTGCTCTAATCAACAGAAAGCAGCAGAAGTGACACTGTGTTAGTTCTGGCTTAGGACTTAATAAGCATGGCAACTTCCATGTTTATCCTCTTAAAGCCCGGTCAGTCCCCAGTCACTGATGCCCGCAATTCCAATTGCAGCCACATAAGTGTGAAGTCATCTTGGTCTTTCCAACCTTGGTTGAAGTCTCAAATGAATGCAGCTTCTGAGTGATTCCATAGGACATCACACAGTGAAGAAACCACCACCACCCCCAGCTGAATCTAGTCAGCCAAGAAAAATATAGAAATCATAAATTGTTGCTATTTTAAACCATTAAACTCAGGGATGGTTTGTTATGCAGCAATATGTAAGTGAAATAGTCATAAAACTGAAAGCATTGTTTTAAACTTCAGGGAAAAGTAATAATAAATAAAAGAAAAGCTGATAATAAGGAACACAACTCCAGAGGCCAGCAGTCAATGGTATGAAAATCAAGGTGTCAGCATGACACCTCTGGAGGCTCTACTGGAGAATCTTATCTTTACCTCTTCCAGCTTCTAGTATCTGCCAGCACTTTTTGGCTTATAGCTATGTTAATCAGATTTCATTTCCTGAACAAAATACCTAACCAGAACAACTTACAGGAGAAAACATTTATTTTTGGCTTATGGTTTCAAAGTTTTAGTCCACAGTCAACTCAATTGTTCTGAGCCCAAGGTGAGGCAGAGTATTATGGCAGAGAGGTGTAGCAGAAGGACACTGCTCAGCTGATGGCAGCCAGAAAGCAGGGAGAGAGCAGGAGCCAGGGACAGAATACATAATCCCTATGGGCACACCTCTAGTGACCCACCCTCTCCAACCTTTACCTGCCTTTAGCTACCACCTAGTAACCCATTCAAATGATTAATCCATTGATTAGCTCACAACTCTCATAATCTGATCATTTTACCTCTGAACATTCCAGGATCACGAGCTTTTGGGGAACACCTCATATCCAAACCATAAGAAGTCGCATTGTTTCAATCTCTGCCTCTGCAATCATGCCATTTTTTCCTCTTCTCTCTCTGAAGACTCCCTCTACCTCATGTCTATAAGTGATTACATTAGGGCCCATCCAAATTATTCAAAAGAGTCACCTGCTATGGCTTGGATATAGTTTTAAAATATTACCCTCCAAAGGTTCACGTGTTGGAGATTTGGTCCCAATGTGGCAAGGTGGGAGCTGAGACACTATTTAAGAGGTGGGGGCTCTAATGGAAGGTCCTAAGGATATTAATATTAAGTAGCTGCTCCCAGAATTCATAAAACCCTGAACTCTCCTGAGAGTTGTTAAGAGCAAGCCCAATCTCTAGACCCCTAATCACTCTCTGGCTTCCTGTTTGGTGATGTGATCTCTGGCTCCCACACATGTTCCCTACCATTTCATGCTGTCCACGATTAAGCCCTCATCAGAAGCGGAACCAACTGGGCCACCTGAACTTGGACTTTCAGCCTCCCAAATATTAGTCTGCCTTAGGTATTTCTTTGTAGTAACAAAAAAAAAAAATAGACTAATACATCACCCTATCTCAAGGCCCTTAAGTTAGTTACATTAACAAACACCCCACTCCATCTATTCCATACAAGGTAACGTTTATAGGTTCCAGGAATTAAGACTTGGTCTCTTTAGGGGCCATTACTCTGCCTGTCACAACTGCTCAGACAAGAGTTAAGCACAAGAATGAACATACTAGTTTAGTCCAAGGCTGTTGTTTTCTAAAGCTTTAAAGCAATAGACTACTTTACTCAAATATAATCCCAATAGTTAAAAACAAAAATGAAATAATAAAAAAATAAAAATAAAAAATAAAACTCTTTAAAAAAATGAAGAGAGGATTCTGGGAAGATAGCTGAGTAAGAAACACCAGAAACTTGTTTCCTCAGACAACAAATGCACTGGCAGAATGTATCTAATGTAAGTATTTTGAAACTCTGGAGTCAACCTTAAGATTTGGAGAGTAGTAAATTTTGGCCAGTTTCAGTTCACAGCATTGTAGCACCTGCCTATGCACCAGTCTCATGACAGGTACCTACAGATCTTCTCTGTGAGAGCCTGCACAAATTTATAGGACAAGAAGAACTCTGTCCAAAAATTGAGGATCTACATACTGATTACTGACAGATACAACTCTGATTTTAGAGACACAAACCCATGGGCAGGCAGCCATTGTTGTAATCCTCCCCCAACTTAATCAAGTTCCTCCTCCTCTGATTGAAGAAAAATCTAGGAGATTTAATGAGCCAGAGACCTTTTTCTTTCTTTTATTAACCTACCCATTCATTTTTTCTACCCATTCATTTTTTACTTCTTACCCTATTGAAAGTCAGACATTTTTTAAAAAGCAACTACATATACAAGGAAATTTAGAAAGTCACCACACACATCCAATAAAAGGTGCAGGTTGAAAAAGAACTGAAAAGAACTTAAACTTATACTTCAGGCTAATCTCCAGCACAGCAACAATAAAAAAAAAATCAACACATTCTGGAGAAGAGATAGAATCTGATTTCTAGAGCTACAATATTAGATTTAAATGTCCAGATTTAAAAAAAAAAAAGAAAAATCCCAAGAAACAGGAGAGTGTGGCCCATTCAAAGGAAAACAACATCATCACAACAGAAACTTTCCCTGAGAAAGACCATATAGATGGTGGGTTTGCTAGAAAAACCTTAAAACAACTGACTTAAAGATACTCAAAGAAGGGCTGGAACTGTAGCTCACAGGCAGACTACTTGCCTAGCATGTGTGAGGCACTGGCTTCGATCCTAAGCACCACATAAAAATAAATAAAGGCATTCTATCCATCTACAACTACAAAAAAAAAATTTAAAAAGATGCTCAAAGAATCAGTTTATCCTGCTAAGCGAATTAAGCCAATCCTCAAAAAATCAAAGGCTAAATCTACTCTCTGATAAGTGGATGCTGATCCATATGGGGGTATGTAAAAATGGAGAAACTCTGGGTAAAGAAAAGGGAAGGGAGGGTGAGAAGGAAATATGGGGGTGGGAAAGATGGTAGAATGGGATGGACTTTATTATCCTAGGTACATGTGACAATACATCATGTATATATATATGATGTGAATATATATATATATGATGTGACAATATATCATGTACAATCAAAAAACTGAAAGTTGTGCTGCAATTGTGTACAATGCATTCTATACAATCAAAATGCATTCTGCTGTCATATATACCTAAAGAAAATAAATAAATTTTTAAAAAATCTTAAAAGGACTGGGAATGTGGCTCAAAAAATAAGAAGATGCTCCAAGAATTAAAGGAAGACATGAGCAAAGACAAGAAAATGATACACTAACAAAATGGAAATATTAACTAAGTTATAGTAACCAAAATGAAAAATACATTACAGGGATTCAAAGACATATTTGAATAGGAGGAAGAAAGATCAATGAAACTGAAGTTATGACAATTGAAAGTATTAAGTCTAAGAAGCAAAAAGAAAAAAGATTCTCTATGTTGATCTTCAAAATTAAAAAAAAAATACTGATGCACAAAATTTCAAAATCTGGGTATCTTACTCAATACTGTTCTAACACACAAAACCATCCAAGTAAACAAATGGATGTCCCCAGTCTTCAACTTTTACTTCTCATCCAGCTACAGTGTATCATCCATGCAGCTGTCTAAATTATTATACTAAACAAAGCTAATCCTGTTATACCTGTGCTTTGAAATACTTTCTTTGCTCTCAGCTGGCTAACAAGGTCTTCTGTTCACCTCGGGCTGTCCCTCCTTGCATTGTGCACACCTCATCCCCAGGCTTTTACACAGAAGCGGTCACCCCCACCTTCACTCTCTCCCAGGCAAACATTTCCTGGCCTTCCTCTCTGCCATTATCTACTTCTTTCTCTGGGTGTTTTCCTTGATGCCCCAGACCATTCCCATGTGCTCTAACATACATTCCCACATGCTCTCATGGCAACGCTTAAATCCTTCCTTGAAGACCTTCATTCATACATTTGACAAATACTGAGCTTCTGCTCTGTCAGACCCGGCCCTTGGTGCTTGAGATACAACAGGGAATAAGACAAAGAACTCCTCCCCATGGAGCTGATGACATTCTAGTAAGAGGAAGCAGACTAGAAATTAACGTCAAAATAATAGCAAAGAAGTAGAATATTTGGTGATTGCTCATCATCATATCCCAGGAACCTAGGACAATGCCTCGCTCCTAGCCAGTGCTCAAAAAATACTTACTGAATGAATAAATACAGCAGTGTGAAAAGATGCTATGTGAATGTGAAGTATTGTCTACTGTATGGCCTATGAAAACCTCTTCTCAGAGTCTGGTCTAAGCTTTCAGAGGCCTAAAGCATGTTGTGTTAGTCATACCAGGCCATTCACTACTTAGACTTGGTTTTACAGTTGGCAAAAGTCATAATTTTACCAGTAATTTTCAGATCAAATGAGTTAAGCACTGAAGTCTCGAAAGTCCCAACTTGGCATACTGTGCATCTTCCTCAAACTCAAAACACAAAATTAAAAGAAAGCCAGTTCCTTATATGGTTTGGACACCAGAATGCTGGCTTCGTGCTATATATAAAAGGTTAATACTGGAAAAGTCAATAACTACCATGAACAAGGACCCTGTCATATCACTGTCAAGGCCTAATCCTACCTAAGTTATCACCTGCTGAAGTAAATTAAAGTCAAGAAAGTAAACATTTAATGAATATTCACTTGCCTTTGGTCCAAGAAAGTCTTAGAAATAAGCTTTCCTTTAATTAAAAATAAAAACAACCCAGAAAGCTGAAATAAGATCTGAGGAACACTCAACACAGGTCAGCCAGTCAGCATAAGTAAGAGTTGGCAGTGCCCAGGTGAAACTGCTCCAGGATGTGACTGTAACACCATTCTGTTCATGCAAAAATTTGGAAAACAGATTTTCTGGGCAGAACTGGGGCCTAACATCTCCACTACCAAGTTCAAAGCCAAAAAATAAACCTGGTACAAAGGTACCCGTGGTTCTGAAAATAGCTCACTATCTTTACAGACAGCAAATACATCAAGCCTTGGGACTGAGACACGCACCAATCCATCAACCAACTGACAAGCCAGTATTATGTACTATGCTAAGTGCTCTGAAGCATAGTCACACATATAAGAAAGACATAATTCTAGGCCTTAAGGAACTTTAAATCAAGTTTAAAAAATAAGACAGAAATGAATGGAAAAACAAAAAAAATGCAAACCAGATTGAAAGGCTGGCATTCTAAGAGCCAGAGAAGTGGTAGATTGTTGCTCTGGAGGCCAAATCAATTGGGGAGAGCCCAAAGAGGGACGCTCAGCAAGGCTGGTTTCACAAGGAGTGGGACTCACCAGGATGTGTGCAGACTGAGAAAAGCAGAGAAGAGCCTTACACTGTTCTAGGTGCCCTTCAGTCTTGAAGGACAGATGGGAATCACCTCTCCCTGGGCCATGCAAGGCTGAAGGAGGAAGAAGAGAATGTGTGGAGAAGGAAGAGATTGACACACTGCTAAGGCAGAGATGTGTAAGGCAGCCATGGTGGGGAAGGCTACAGCAAAAGGCTCTGGTGTAGAGCAGGCCAGACTGTGGAGACCTCAAAACTCCAAACTAATGAATTATTTCCAATTACTGGTAAGACACTTGATGATGTGGCCCAGAAGTATCACAATGAACTGTGTTTGGGTCTTCCCTAAACAGTTTCATGTAAGTCTACACTGTCCACACAAAAGAAGTAGAGCAAATTTTTTTAATGTGTTAAAAGTTGAAAAACCAACATATTTTCATAGATATTTAAATAAAGTCATATCACTGTGACTAAGTTTTAGATCATGCAGTAAATCATACATATCTGAATAAGAGCTATAACTACTGAAAGATCCATTTTAAACAGCACTAAAAAATGACTTCTGAAAGGCAAATCTAATCCTCCTACACCTACTCCATCACTTCACCCTCCCCCACAAACCTGACTAGGGTCTTTATTTTCCTTTAAGCATTACAGGTTTCTTTATGTACCTGGAAGGAAGAGCTGTTAGTCATCAGTCTGGATGGTGTGGGTTAATAGGGTCTTTGTTCAGAAAATTTAATTATAGGTTTGAACCTTGGATGAATGCAAAAGAAAAACACTGGAGGGGACTCTCAGCTAATCTGCCAACTAAGTGGACCCATGCGACTTCAGGAGTGTCCCTGGGTGCATTGTAGAGGCAGTTTCTTCCCTGTTGTCTGTAGCATGTCCTGCCCTAGTTTACTCCTAATTTGCTTCTCTGGCCTGATCTCTGACTGTCCTACAATAACCATTTCTGACAAAGGGCTCTGCAACCAAAGGCCCAAAGATGCTAAACCATAATTTTGGCAGTTTTATACCCTTTAGAGTTTTATATACCCTTCTGCCTCAATGCAGGCAGCACAACTAAGACTGCGCTCCTGTGCATTGGCTCCAGGCAACCTCAGAGCTTTCCCACCTTTGACCCCAAAGGCTTTGCAGAGGAAACAAGAGTTTAAAACCTGGCTTTAACATACCTCTACATTCACCAAATACTTTGACTCTGGCAAGTGATTATCTGAGGAAAGCTGCTGAACCAAGGGTATTTGGGGCTGCATTTTATACTTTGTTATCCTAGAGATACCAGTATTTAAAAAATATGAACTAGAAACAAAATAAAATGCAATAACTGTTAAAAGACTAGAGTTTGAAAGTTTTCTGAGCAAGAAGGGAGAAAACTGATTAATAAAAAATCTGCTTTTTACTTCCACAGGAAATCTAAAATTGATGCCAGTATTACAAAAGGATAAAAGTGCTGACCAAAAAATGTCAGCGAAATCAACACAAAATGCATAAAGAGAACCTCCCAAAGTAGTGGAGCTCTGAATGCCTGGAAATCTCGTTTCCTCCTAAAGCTCAGTTAAGTGATGATAAAATTCCTAGTTTAAAAAAAAAGTAAGGGAAACTGTTTTAATCAAACTAAAATAATCAAATTAACATGTCCAAACATTCAGATTCCTAAAGAAAAGTAATATGTGAATATAATGCATAGGAATTGTTAGGGCTACAATTAATTGAAAGGTGAATATGTTATTCTGGAACCAAGAACTCTGGTTTCTCTTTATTTCCATCATTCTTTCATTCACTGACTAATATGTATGGCATTCTGAAGGATTAAAAAAAAATTGAATCAAGCATTCAATACCCTCAAGTGCTGGGGAAGTCAAAAATCAAAATCTTAAAACAACTAATCCAAAGCTCTCCTGTTTTGAAACCTCCCTTAAACATTAAAAGGCATTTCCAGTTCAAAATTCAAAGGTAATGATTCCCACTGAGCAATGATTATTTGGATAGAGACATGTGGTAAACATTTCCTAGGGAAATGAAAAAAGGTCAAAGGTAAAAGACAACTGAGAAGAGCTGCAACATCTCGGCAAGTTACAAATTTAAGGGGTAAGGGACACACACACAACCTCCATCCATTAGAAGCTGAGATTTAAAAGAAAAGCTGAGGCTTCTCTGGGGTGAATATCATGACATCTGTTCTCTTCTCATAATAGCAACTAAGTTGATTTAAGAAAATATTCTCTCTCTCTTTTCTAGAGCTGTTGGTTCATAATTACATGATTTTTCTTGAGCTTTGGTTTCCTTAAGATGTGTTTATTCTGCACATCTGCTCTCCCCATACCTGATTACACAAAGGTATCATAAAGAGCAAACCAACAGGTATAAAGAGACCAGCCCTCAAAACAGATCAAAGCAAAAAGCCCATGGAGTCCTTTGGAAATCTTGGCTGGCAGCTCTTGTAAATAAAAGTGCTTCTAAAACAGAAAGCATTAAACTACCATATTTATATAGGGCGTGATTGACAGGTCAGTTATTAACTTCATAAAAACACAGGCAATGTTAACTAGCAAGAATGTTTGTTCTAGCTGTTCTATCTGAAGGAAAATGAAATCCAAGATAGAATGGCTTGTTCTCTGTTTCTTTTAAGTATTTATTTTAGAACCGTGCAGTATAAAAGAATGTTTTTTCAAGTCAGTGAACTTAAGCTATTTTGCTTACTGTTCTGGAATTTAAGTATGTTGTTATAATTCTTTAGAAAACAAATGTTACATTTACTAAAGTCAAATTCCAATGGTGCACCATGATCTTTTCAAGCCCTCAACAATTTTTTACTCTTCTGAGTTACTAAAACTAAAGAAATTTACATTAATTCATCTTTCTTCCAGTAACTAACATGTATCAAATCAGGGAATCAAAGTGCAGGCAGACTTCCTCCCAGTGCTCTGGATGCAAGCATGTGTTCCTTGAACTGCTTATGGCAACAGACCTAAAATCTGCCAAAAGGAGAAAAGAATGAAGGGTCTGTATTTTATTAATATTATTTTGAGGGCTTATTTTTATCTATACATTCTATCATGTGTGATCACTTTTTGCAATATTACAAGGCAGTATATTTTATTTTAAAAATTCTCTCAGAAAATAATGTCAGCTGCAGGTAAATATACAGTCAGGAAATCCTGTAGAAGAACTCAAGTCCATTTCTGCAAGCAATAACTTTTATCTTGAACTTACTTAACATGGTTAGCGCCCACACCCATCCCAGTGGGTACTGACAAAAAAAAAAAAAAGAAAATGTCAGCTAACTTAAAAAAATGTTTCTCCAATTTGAAAAGTGACTTCTCTAGTAGTTGTTTTGAGCAACTATATAGCAAGGAAGTATACAAAACTTCTATTTACCCAGTCTATGCTCTTATTCATTTATATGATGATTTTTTTAAAGTAACAAGGAAAAGGTAGAAGGAAAAGTTAGAAGGAAAAACAAGGTTTTGCTTTTTAGAATCAATCAACAAATACTTTTAAGATTGGAGTTACATAAATTTGGCATTTCCTAGCCAAATAAATGCTTATGAAGTGGACTGGTGTTTATGTGCATGTTTGTTTATGTGTGTTTAATATTCTCAAGCCTCAGAGTTTTTCCATGTAAACAAAAGTTTTGTTAAATGCCTCTTGAATTAAATTTAAAAGGCTATTTGTTATCAAAATGTTTCGCTCATAGTAAAGGCTGTCATCATATGAGCTGCACACTAAACACAAGAGCAAACCCCAAATCCCAGAAAAACTATCCGTGCTCATCAGTACATTTAATGCAGCACAATCCTGATTCCTCCAGAGTTCCTACAAACAACAGTCCTTCAGAACACAGAATTCTTATGAAATAAATACTCAATCTTAGAACATGCCCTGGCCTCCTCCACTACCCACACATCCCCGCCCCTCCTGCAGGACTATATTTTCAAACTAGAATATTTGTTTTGACACACTTCTGCTTACTTAATTCTCTGGTAAAGGATTTCTTGTGCACTCCTAGCCAGTAATGAACTTTTTGCCAGAAAATATGCAACTCTTAGCATGACAAGAATAAGGGGGTAAAAAACCCTTCCATCGAGACTTCCAGAATTGAAGATAAAAGCAGGTACACTGGAGGGTTCCAACATGGCGACCGGCGAGCAGGCAGCATTTTCTGTACCTCCGCAGTAACGGGATCAGAGAGACACATAAATACAGTTGCATGGGACCTGCTGAGGAACTTCTAACAATATTCCATTGAAAGGAGACCTGCCGATAACTAGTAAGTCTGTGGGAGGGGTCAGTTTGTCTCAGGCGAGTGAATCTATGCAACGCGGATCAGGGACACAATCCCGCCGGCCGCGGCCGAACTGCAGTGAACTGCAGCAAACGTACGAACGGCCGCGGCGGACTGGGCCCCCGCAGGCCTGAGTCTGTGAACTGCCTCTGGCGGTTTGACGCTACAAACAACACCCCCACCCCCCCATCCCACCCCCAGCCGGTTCAGAGCTGCAAACCACACGACCCCCAACCCCCACCCCCACCCCGCTCCTGTGAACAACTCCTGCCCACTGGGCTCTGCAAAGGGCCCCGACCACACGGCAAACGGACAAATAGTCCCGACCACTGGGCACTTCGAACAGCCCTGCCCGCACGGGGGAATCAGGAGTGGCGCGGGACCCACCGCACGGAACTCCCAGCTACGGCTCCCACCAGAGGTAACATCTGAGGTCTCTTGCACCAGTTTCTGGGGGCGTGACTACCAGAGGGCAAGCAAATTCACCGCGGGTCCTCAACCCCAAGCCCTACAAACTTAAGATTCCAGGGAATGGCAAACAGGGAGAGCGTGCCCAGGTGGCCATGAAAACAGGGCACACAGGAGCAGCAGACCTGGCGTGTAGCCAGTATTGTGGTGAGCATTACCGGTGAGCAGACCCGCCCAGTCCGGGAGGAAAAGCTGCTGCACAGTGACAGGCTCCCGCCTACTAAGAAGAGAAGCTTAGCCTGGTGGGCACAGCTTCACCTAATGGAAGAATAGTGAATCGGACTCTAAGACTGCATTTATTAATTTTTTTTTCTTTTTTTTTGTGGATGTTGTGGTTGGGTTTTTGTTGTTGTTGTTGTTGTTGTTGCTGTTTTTTTTAAAAAAAGTGTTTTTAAAATTCATTTTATTTTATTTTTTAATTTTAATCCTCATCTCTATTATTACTATGTTATTTTTTTTAATTCTTTTAAATCTTCAATTTTTTCTTTCTCTTTCTTCTCTTCCTCTGTCTTTCCATTTCTTTTCAATTCTCTTATTCCCCCTTCCTTGAATTCTACCTGGTTACTCTCATTCTCTTTGGTGATTTCTTCCCTTCCCTGCTAATACCTTTCCTCCCAAGCATCAAATAAATTTATAGGAGTTGACAGTAACTCAACAGTCAAACAGAACAAAAAGCAAAATGAGCAGTATGAAAAAGCAAGGAAGAAAAGGAGCACAAACAACACAGGACAGCCCAAATATTCAGAACGACATAGAGTCATCAGAAAAGTGGTCATATAAAGAACTCAGGGAACACCTTAGACAGATGGAATGGAACCTTAAAGAGGACACAAGACAGCAAATTCAAGCAGCGAAAGAACACATTGAGAAGGAATTACATAAAATGATAAAAGAAGAAGTTAAGCATCTATACCAGGAGATAGAGACTATAAAAAAGAATCAAACAGTAATCTTAGAAATGAAGGAAATTATAAACCAAATTAAAATCTCATATGAGAGTATCACTAATAGAGTGGAGCAACTAGAAGCCAGAACATCTGATAATGAAGACAAAATATACCAACTTGAAAAGAGTCTAGCCAACTCAGATAGGATGGTTAAAAATCATGAGAGAAACATACAAGAGATATGCGATAATATAAAAAAACCAAATTTAAGAGTCATTGGGATAGAGTAAGGGATAGAAATTGAAACCAGGGGAATGAGTAATTTACTAAATGAAATAATTACAGAAAACTTTCCAGAAATAAAAAAGGAAACAGATATACAAATTGTAGATGCATACAGGACACCGAGCATACAAAATCACAGTAGACCAACGCCAAGACACATTGTTATGAAGATATCCAATATACAGAACAAAGAGAGAATATTAAAAGCTACAAGAGAAAGGAGACAGATTACATTCAGGGGTAAACCAATAAGGTTAACAACGGATTTTTCAACACAGACGCTGAAAGCAAGAAGATCCTGGAACAATGTATTCCAAACACTGAAAGACAATGGATGCCAACCAAGAATCCTGTATCCAGCAAAATTAAGCTTCAGGTACGACAACGAAATAAAAATCTTTCATGATAAACAAAAACTAAAAGAATTTGCAGCCAGAAAACCAGCATTGCAAAGCATCTTGAGCAAAACACTCCACGAGGAAGAAATGAAAAACAATAACCAAAGCCAACAGTGGGAAGTACCTCAGTAAAGACAGACAGAGGGGGGAAAGCAAATCATGGAGAAACAAACTAAATTGAAAAAAAAAAAGAGATAAATAATCAAACATGGCTGGAAGAACAAACCATATATCAATAGTAACTCTAAACATTAATGGTTTAAACACTCCAATAAAGCGACATAGGCTGGTAACATGGATTAAAAAAACAAATCCAACAATATGCTGCCTCCAGGAGACTCACCTGACTGGAAAAGACATACACAGGCTGAAGGTGAAAGGTTGGGAAAAAATATATCACGCACACGGTCCTCCCAAGCAAGCAGGTGTGGCCATCCTCATATCGAATAAAATCGACTTCAAGACTAAATTAATCCAAAGGGATAAGGAAGGACATTATATTCTGTTAAAAGGAACCATTAAACAACAAGATATAACAATTATCAATATTTATGCACCTAATAATGGTGCTGTGAAGTTCATAAAACAAATTCTCCTCAAGTTCAAGAATCAAATAGACCACAACACAATAATTATGGGCGACTTCAACACACCTCTCTGACCATTGGACAGATCCTCCAAACAAAAGTTGAATAAAGAAACTATAGAACTCAATACCACAATCAATAACCTAGACTTAACTGACATATATAGAATATATCAACCATCATCAAGAGGATATACTTTTTTCTCAGCAGCACATGGATCCTTCTCAAAAATAGACCATATATTATGCCATAGGGCAACCCTCAGTAAATATAAAGGGGTGGAGATAATACCATGCATTTTATCTGATCATAATGGAATAAAACTGGAAATCAATGATAAAAGAAGGAAGGGAAAATTCAATATCACATGGAAAATGAACAATATGTTACTGAACGATCAAAGGGTTACAGAAGACATAAAGGAGGAAATCAAAAAATTCTTAGAGATAAATGAAAATACAGACACAACCTATCGGAATCTATGGGACACAATGAAAGCAGTTTTAAGAGGGAAATTCATCGCCTGGAGGTCATTCCTCAAAAAAAGGAAAAACTAACAAATAAATGAGCTCACACTTCATCTCAAAGCCCTAGAAAAGGAAGAGCAAAACAATAGCAAATGTAGCAGAAAGCAAGAAATAATTAAAATCAGAGCGGAAATCAACGAAATTGAAACAAAAGAAACTATTGAAAAAATTAACAAAACTAAAAGTTGGTTCTTTGAAAAAATAAACAAGATTGACAGACCCTTAGCCATGCTAACAAAGAGAAGAAGAGAGAGAAATCAAATTACTAACATAAGGGATGAAAAAGGCAATATCACAACAGATGCTACAGAAATACAGAAGACAATTAGAAATTATTTTGAAAACCTATACTCCAATAAAATAGAGGATACTGAAGACATTGATAAATTCCTTAAGACATACGATTTGCCCAGACTGAGTCAGGAGGACACACACAATTTGAACAGACCAATATCAATGGATGAAATTGAAGAAGCAATCAAAAGATTACCAACCAAGAAAAGTCCAGGACCGGATGGGTATACAGCGGAGTTTTACAAAACCTTTAAAGAAGAATTAATACCAATACTTTTCAAGTTATTCCAGGAAATAGAAAAAGAGGGAGCTCTTCCAAATTCATTCTATGAGGCCAACATCACATTGATTCCGAAGCCAGACAAAGACACATCAAAGAAAGAAAACTACAGACCAATATCTCTGATGAACCTAGATGCAAAAATCCTCAATAAAATTCTGGCGAATCGGATACAAAGGCACATCAAAAAAATTGTGCACCATGATCAAGTAGGATTCATCCCTGGGATGCAAGGATGGTTCAATATACGGAAATCAATAAATATTATTCACCATATCAATAGACTTAAAAATAAGAACCATATGATCATCTCGATAGATGCAGAAAAAGCATTCGACAAAATACAGCATCCCTTTATGTTCAAAACATTAGAAAAACTAGGGATAACAGGAACTTACCTTGACATTGTAAAAGCTATCTATGCTAAGCCCCAGGCTAGCATCATTCTGAATGGAGAAAAATTGAAGGCATTCCCTCTAAAATCTGGAACAAGGCAGGGATGTCCTCTATCACCACTTCTATTCAATATAGTTCTCGAAACACTGGCCAGAGCAATTAGACAAACGAAAGAAATTAAAGGCATAAAAATTGGAAAAGAAGAGCTTAAATTATCACTATTTGCGGATGACATGATTATATATCTAGAAGACCCAAAAGGGTCTACAAAAAAACTACTAGAACTAATAAATGAATTCAGCAAAGTGGCAGGATATAAAATCAACACACACAAATCAAAGGCATTTCTGTATATCAGCGACAAAACTTCTGAAATGGAAATAAGGGAAAACACTCCATTCACGATATCCTCAAAAAAAATAAAATACTTGGGAATCAACCTAACAAAAGAGGTGAAAGATTTATACAATGAAAACTACAGAACTCTAAAAAGAGAAGTAGAAGAAGATCTTAGGAGATGGAAAAATATACCCTGTTCATGGATAGGCAGAACTAACATCATCAAAATGGCGATATTACCAACAGTTCTCTATAGGTTTAATGCAATGCCAATCAAAATCCCAATGGTATTGCTTGTAGAAATAGACAAAGCAATCATGAAATTCATATGGAAAAATAAAAGACCCAGAATAGCAAAAGCAATTCTAAGCAGGAAGTGTGAATCAGGTGGTATAGCAATACCAGACTTCAAACTATATTACAGAGCAATAGTAACAAAAACAGCATGGTACTGGTACCAGAACAGGTGGGTGGACCAATGGTATAGAATAGAGGACACAGAGACTAATCCACAAAGTTACAACTATCTTATATTTGATAAAGGGGCTAAAAGCATGCAATGGAGGAAGGATAGCATCTTCAACAAATGGTGTTGGGAAAACTGGAAATCCATATGCAACAAAATGAAACTGAATCCCCTCCTCTCACCATGCACAAAAGTTAACTCAAAATGGATCAAGGACCTGGATATCAAATCAGAGACTCTGCATATGATAGAAGAAAAAGTTGGTTCTGATCTACATATTGTGGGGTCGGGCTCCAAATTCCTTAACAGGACACCCATAGCACAAGAGTTAATGGCAAGAATCAACAAATGGGACTTACTTAAACTAAAAAGTTTTTTCACAGCAAGAGAAACAATAAGAGAAGTAAATAGGGAGCCTACATCATGGGAACAAATATTTACCCCTCACACTTCAGATAGAGCCCTAATATCCAGAGTATACAAAGAACTCAAAAAATTAGACAATAAGACAACAAATAACCCAATCAACAAATGGGCCAATGACCTGAACAGACACTTCTCAGAGGAGGACATACAATCAATCAACAAGTACATGAAAAAATGCTCACCTTCTCTAGCAGTCAGAGAAATGCAAATCAAAACCACCCTAAGATACCATCTCACTCCAGTAAGATTGGCAGCCATTAGAAGTCAAACAACAAGTGCTGGCGAGGATGTGGGGAAAAGGGTACTCTTGTACATTGCTGGTGGGACTGCAAATTGGTTCGACCAATTTGGAAAGCAGTATGGAGATTCCTGGGAAAGCTGGGAATGGAACCAACATTTGATCCAGCTATTGCCCTTCTCGGACTATTCCCTGAAGACCTTAAAAGACCGTACTACAGGGATACTGCCACATCGATGTTCACAGCAGCACAATTCACAATAGCTAGACTGTGGAACCAACCCAGATGCCCTTCAATGGATGAATGGATTAAAAAAATGTGGCATTTATACACCATGGAGTATTATTCTGCATTAAAAAATGACAAAATCATGGAATTCGCAGGGAAATGGATGGCACTAGAACAGATTATGCTTAGTGAAGCTAGCCAATCCCTAAAAAACAAATACCAGATGTCTTCTTTGATATAATGAGAGCAACTAAGAATAGAGTAGGGAGGAAGAGCAGGAAGAAAATATTAACATTAAACAGAGACACGAGGTGGGAGGGAAAGGGAGAGAAAAGGGGAATTGCATGGAAATGGAAAGAGACTCTCATTGTTATAAAAAACTACATATAAGAGGTTGTGAGGGGAAAGGGGGAAAAAAAACAAGGAGAGAAACGAATTACAGTAGACGGGATAAAAAGAGAAATGGGGGGGAGGGGGGATAGTAGAGGATAGGAAAGATAGCAGAATACAACAGTTACTAGTATGGCATTATGTAAAAATGTGTATGTGTAACCGATGTGATTCTGCAATCTGTAGTTGGGGTAAAAATGGGAGTTCATAACTCACTTGAAACTAATGTTTGAAATATGATATGTCAAGAGCCTTGTAATGATTTGAACAACCAATAAAAAAAATAAATAAATAAATAATAATTAAAAAAAAAAAGGCAGGTACACTGGATGAAGAGAACCCTTTCCCCTAACATTATAACTTCCTCTTGTTTTCCCTGCTTCACACCACTGTGAGGAGGAAAACCTTCATTTGGCAGTTTCACATATCTTCTCTACACTATTTAAAGCAAGGAGAAACTATTACTCCAATCTTGCTTTCTAATTAAAGAACTACTTATCCAAATGAAAAATGTAGGTTAGCTAATCCTACTCAGGGAGTAAATCTCCAAAACAATTTCTTAATAACAGTTTATCGAGAAAATTAAAATCCATTGAATTCATTTAATCCAGTGGAATACTTACTTCTCTTTCATTATTTCTCCAGTTACATTTAAGGAACCCAACACTCAAAAACTTAACAATGCAAGATGGCTCCACCTTTCCCACTGAATTCAGAAGGGCTGGGTGGGAATCACACTGTGCTCCTTGGCGAGCTTAGGGTGTGGGTGAAGCACCTCCTCCACGACTACCCTGAATCTTGAGAGGGCAAATCCACAGAATAGACTTCCTTCATGGGTGGATTCAGGCACTCTGTAACAAAATAAAACACAACTGATGGATCTTGAAACAGAAAAGCATATCCCAAACAATTTTAGATTATTGAAATGCTTGTGAGCTGACAGATCCTCTTCCTGCACACATCACTTACTTACTGATGTCTCCTGGCATCTATCCTCACCCCACTGGTGATCTCATTCACTCTTGGTACGGTATATCATCTCCACACAGATGACTCCTTCATCTAGCCCAGACTCCACTCACATATCTAACTGCCAAATGGATATGACCCACTCCACATGCCTCAGTATCTCAAAACATAGTTGCAAAACTGAACTTGAAATCTTCCCTCAACAATCTGTTCTTTCTAAATCTTCACCTTTACAAATGGTCCCAGAAACTATCCAAGCCAAAACTCCACTATCTTTCCTCTTCCCTGGTCCCCTCATTTTCCATCAAGTCCTATCAAATCTACTATTATACTCTCTCTTGTAATCAATATCCCTCTCAATCCTCCTTGCCTGCCTCAATTTTCCCCAAAGCACAACTTTCTTTTCTCACCACTTGGTCCATCCAGTTTTCCAAAATGGGTTCTTTAAAACACAGTTCTTTGCAAAATATCCCACAAGAATAATTCCATGACTCAATATTTTAAATGAGTACTCACATTAAAGTGCTCAAGAAAGCCTGGGTTGAAGATACACATTCACACCAACCCATCTATGCCACACCTGTTCTCCTGGCTCCCTTTCTCCACACAGTTTTTCTTCATCTAGCTAATCTCTACTCATCTTTCAAGCTCAGACCCTGACTCTTATAGGAAGCCTGTCTGAGAGATACCATTTATCTCCATTTCAAGCTTTTAAATTTCTTCTTGCCATCTCCATACCGTACTATGGTCATGTACTTTGGAACATATCTGCTCTGCTGGATTCTGAGATGCTTAAGAGCAAAGATTTTCCACTTATGTGCCTTTTAATGCTTAGCACATTGTTGGTACACAGGAGTACGTCAATAAACCTACATGAGCAAATGAATGCTAACATGCATTTGCTCATGCCAACTCCTAACTTACTCAATCAAACAAAAGCCCTACAGGTAGTTTCCCAATTCTGTACATGAAGCAACTAAAGGAGAAAAAAATGGATACGTTTCATTATTCCTCTAATATGACACTTTTTTTTTATCTCCTGCAGGGTATACATGAGTAATTCTACTCAACTTCTCAGGAAAGAGGACATGATTAAACCACTGGAAAACTGCTTGGCAAAACTCTTGTTACTTTTAGAAATACTGTATATTATTGAACAAAAAAAACTTTGATGTAATGGAAAAATAACTGGGTTAGGAGTCACATTTGAATTCAAACACCAGCTCTGCTTCACACTAGGTATGAGGCATGTAGCAAATTAATCATCTAAACTCCAAGTGTGTCATCTAGAATGAGGACAATAATACTTTCCATATTGAACATTCCTATTAGGAATACATAAGATAAGTATAAGAAAGCCCTCTGCAGGCTTTGTTATAAAGTTGGATATGCCAATGCTGTTTCCACCTTGAACAATATAATGGAATGATGTTTACCTCCCCATCTAGCAATATTTATGATTGATTACTATATATTTCTATTTTTACTTCCCTTGATGATAACTAGTCCAAATAACTGGAAAAGTTTTTAAATCTGCATACTGAAAGTTAAGAAACTTTCTACTAAATTGAACCAATCAAAGCACATCTGCTTTGAGGCTTGGAGTATAAACTGGGAAATAAGAAAAACCATTGAGTATTTAATAAAAAGCTCGACAACAGTCTTAAAAATTTCAACAAAATCATGACCAGTACAACTGGCTAGACTATCTACACTGCAGAGACTGTCCACACTCTTCTGTCACTAATGGAATCTTATATAATATAGTCAATGCTCCCAGCCCTACAAACTATGAACAGCTCAGTAGATAAATCTCAATAAGCCTCCACATCAAACAGACTGGAAGAAATCAAAAGACCACTGAGCTAAGCCAGACCAGGCTGATATTTTGGTTTATTGGTTAACTGTTATGCTTGGAAAGACATAAAGCTTAATTGCAAGGCTTGAGGTGTATGTAAAAAATGCCTGACTTAAGTAGAAATAATGATCAGAGCATCTGTCACTAGCTAAAATACGTGGAGATCTTTACCCGGGATATTTTTTGTTATTTTTATTTTAAATAAATGAAAATAGCCAGTTACACAGTGACTAAACATGAATCATTGTTTCAGCTTTTTGAGAATGCTAGGAAATACCAGGTGTAAATGAGGGAGTAACATTGCCATTAATCCAGGGCATGTGAAAGTTAAAAGGGGAAAGAATCTGGTTTAGTTTATGGCTTCTTGTGGTATTAACTGAAAGGGTAAAATTTCTAAGCTGGAAGGCTTGAATTAAAATGTAAAAGATTAGGTTATTATTGAGTTCGTCTGTTACACCCAGCTTCCTGAGATAGTTAAGACAACACCCTACTAGCCATTTAGCCTAAGGCCCTGTGCAGTTTGTCACAGGGCCCGAACCAATCAGTTTGAATGTGTACCCCACTTAGGAATGACCAATCACCCCTGCCCGAGCTGTTCCCGCCAATGGATTTGCCAATCACGTCTCAGAGTTGTTGTTCAATTTCCCCGCACCTCATGATGATTTGTTCTGATGTATGCAAAGCCCACCGCCCTCTCCAAAAAGTGTACTTAAGCTCTGCTTGACCTTTGCTCTGGGCTCTGGGCTGCTCTCCCTCCTTGAGTGAGCACAGAGCCCCAGCGCACTGGAATGGATCCCCAATAAATCCCCTTTTGTCAATTGCATGGAGTAAGTCTCTTATGTGGTCTCTCCCTCCGATGATCCGCTGGACCCCCTTTACATTAACCATAGGTTTCTCACAAATTTTTTTTTTTAAAGAGAGAGTGAGAGAGGAGAGAGAGAGAGAGAATTTTTTTTTAATATTTATTTTTTAGTTCTCGGCAGACACAACATCTTTGTTGGTATGTGGTGCTGAGGATCCAACCTGGGCCACACGCATGCCAGGAGAGCGCGCTACCGCTTGAGCCACATCCCCAGCCCTCTCACAAATACTAATGAATACAACACTTTAAAACACTATATGGAAAAGTGAAATCCGGTGGTATAATCTGGATCTCTTAAACATTTTCTACTGAGTAACTCCAGTTGGCTGAATAAGCAACAAAAGCTAACATTTTTTAAAAGGCCCTAGGAGAAAGTTCTCCTAGTAAAGGTCTTATGAAAAGTTGAAAATGAGGTCCTCATCACTGCCTTCCTCTAATTTCCACCACTACCAAAGCTACCCAACTATACTCAAGCAGCATAGTGCATTAGGACATGCAAAGACTTAAAATGCAATCCCTCCCCTTTAGAACCTTGTGTTCACTTGAGAGTACATAACTAATTTACAAGAAAGAGACAGTACACAGCCTCTGGGGTGGTACAGGAGAGTCCTATGGAACAAAAAAAACAACAAATGCTGAGATGACAATTAAAACAATGGGCACTAAAGGAGAGTTTCCTATATACTAAGCACCAGCCTTAGGCCCTCTACACCAGCCTTAGGCCCTCTTAGCTTTATCACATTTGCTCCTCACAATTCCAGAGGCAGACTCTATTGTCATTCACATTTTATAAGGATGCTGAGACAAAGAAATGGAGGCTCAGGGGACTAAGTCACTTACACCAGAAATCAAATGTAGACATGCCTATTTCTACATTCATCTTCTTTGCCTGCTCCTAGGGCAGAGCCTGAAGAAGGCAGTATGGACTACTACAGAGCTGCAGCCCCAGAGTCTGCTCTCCAGAAAACCAGTTTTAGGAAGACCATTGGACTGAACCCAAGGATGGAAATCAGCATAGTTTAAGAAGAAGGGAGAGGCAGGCATTTAGGAGCAGAAAAACCATGAACAAAAGCACTCAAAGTAAAAGCTTAACATTCAAAGGAACAATAGGGAGATTAGCTTGATTAGTGTGTGGGTATATGTTTGGAATGGGAGAAGGTAGTTGGCAGGCTTTAATAAATATTTGTAAGTTTGAATAATGCGAGATAAGGTGAAAAGGGCCTTGAAAGCAAAGCTGAAGAAAATGCAATTAACCAACAAATAACTTGAGCAAATGTTCAGCCTCCCTAGTAATAAAAGCAATGTAAATTGAAACACCAAGGTCTTTTCCTTCTCACATTCCCTGAAATTTGCACTAAAAAAAATACTTATTTCTGGGGCTAGGGTTGTGGCTCAATGGTAGAGTGCTCTCCTAGCATGCATGAGGCACTGGTTCGATCCTCAGTACCACATAAATGTGAAACAAAAATACTGTGTCCACCTAAAACTAAAAAATAAATATTTTTAAAAAATGCTTACTCTTAGTACTAGGAAGATTGCACATGCTGGTAAATGTGTTAATTGGTATCAGTTAAAAGAAACTTGGCTATTAGTTTCATGGAATGTTTATATTCTTCAGTCCAGCAATCTCCCTTTCAATAATCATAAAAACATGGACAGGGGCTGGGGTTATGGCTCAGTGGTAGAGTGCTCACCTCACATGTGCGAGGTCCTAGGTTCGATCCTTAGCACCACATAAAGATAAATAAATAAAATAACGGTATTGTATCTAACTACAAACTAAAAAAACAAATTTTTTTTTAAAAAAAGGACAAAGATAAAATTCATGAGAGAATATTCCTTGCATCACTATCTATAGTGGGGAAAAATCAGATAAAACGCTCAAGATTGTTGATTAAAATAAAAATAACTCTTTTAAAAAAAAAGGCCAATTAGAGCAATAAACTTTATACTATGTGAAATGGAAAGTGAAACGTGTGACTGGAAGTGAAATGGAACCTGTTTTTTCAAGAAAATTAATTTATTAAGAAATATGACAGGCTGGCGATGTGGCTCAAGAGGTAGCATGCTTGCCTGGCATGCGTGCGGCTCGGATTCGATCCTCAGCACCACATACAAAGATGTTGTGTCCGCCAAAAACTAAAACATTTTTTAAAAATTCTCTCTCTCTCTCCCCTCCCTCTCTCTCTCTCACTCTCTCTTAAGAAAAAAAAAGAAATATGACAACTTGTGGGTTGGGGTGTGGCTCAGTGGCAGAGCCCTTGCCTAGCACAAGTGAGGCCTTGGGTTCGATCCTCGGCACCACATAAAAAATAAATAAATTATAAAATAAAGAACTCTGAAAAAAAAGGAAGAAAGAAAAGAAATATGACAGTATGTAAAACCTAACAGTATAGAATGCAACAACAAGTCGTGTCCTGTGACCTAGAAATCACACACAGGAGACTCTACTTGCAGAAAGAGGCTTACACATTAAAACACTTTATAAACAAAGATACACAGCAGTCTGTTAATTTTTTTTAAACTAGGAGGATTATAAATTATCAAACAAAAATGAAAAGTGATTCCTACCAGTGAAGAAAGAAGGGTGTGTGTAGAATAACTACAAATACATTTTATAAAAACTAAATACTCATGAATTTAAAAAAAGGTCCAGAAAACACAGCAAAATGACAACTGCAATGCAATAGCGTAGGTGAAGACAATAAAACTGTGTAACTTTTTCATATTTTTCTTAATAAGCACATATTACTTTCAACATACAAAGAGAGAAGAAGAGTGAAACAGAAGAGTAGGAGTGAAGTCCTGGAAACCACAGCGTCATCTTCCCCCCACCAAGGTTCTGCCCATACTTAACTACCCCATGTCAAATCGACACACTGGCCACAAAGAGGAGAGATGCTAGTTGGAAAGCAAACCTTTTGACTATAAGGAAAGAAAACTCAGCCATGGCACTGAAACCAGGAAGTACCTGAAGGACCAAAAAACAAGGCTGACTGTTGGAAAAGAGTGTAGGAAAAGATTTGGGAGTCCAAAGACCTACTGAAAATGTACCAGTGTTTTCTTTTATTCACAAATGCACCCAGGTCTCTGAAGATTCAAGATTTTTCTAAGTAAACGGATCAAAAAACACAGAACAAGGAGAAGAGAAAATACTCTGACATATCATTTATTGTTCCCCATAGAGAATAAGATATTGCCAATTACAGAGTACCTCTGATTATAAAGAATACACACTAGAAATCAGGGAGTCCCTCTGAGAAATCTCCTTAAAGAGCTGGCCTACCTCTAAGCACTTCCTACCACATGAGCTATATCACATATACCATAGAGAAAAACGGGAAGAATCCTCAGATGCTCGCCTCTTGGATTATACCAGAACAATGGTATAATATTTGATTCCTCTCTCTTCTTCTTTATCATTACTGACACTTCACAATAAGACTGACCTGTTCCTTGATTGTTTTAGTTTATTTCATTGTAAGCACACTATATGTTCCGTGAGAATAGGCTGTTCTTAGATCTTTTTTTGGTGTCACCTAGTACTAAGCCCTGTATACAGTTGATAGTTAATACATATTTATTGATAGATATCAGGCTAGGTGCTCAAAGTCATTCCAGACTAAGGTAAATTGAGAAACATGATTCCTTCTGCTACTGTGATTTTTTAAAATAATTCTATGAAGAGTGACATTACTCCAGGTGTCACTATACATGACTGTAATCCCAGCTACTTGGAAGGCTGAGGCAGGAGGATCCCAGCCTTGGCAACTTAACAAGACCTTATCTCAAAATAAAAAATAAAGAAGGCTGGGGATACAGCTAAGTGGTAGAGCACTTGCCTAGCAGGCATGAAGCCCAGGTGTAGTCCTTAGGACTACCAAAAAAAAAAAAAGAAAGAAAGAAAGAAGAGAGGGTTATTATACAGAAGGCCCTAAAAAACCATTAAAAATTCTATTTAATGGGGAGCAGGAAGAAACGTCCACAGAAAATGCCAGGGATTCCACGGGATTCAATTTTCATGGACAAGCCAACCAGTTTGGCAATGCATGAGGGCATAATTTTAAATGGAGCCAGGGCTGAAAACAGGAAGGATATACACTATCAAGTATTTAGGGACAGTATGTTCCTTGGTGGAAGGCCACAACTTATAGTCATATGGCAAATGAAATACATGATATTATAAATGGTGGCATTGCAGGTAGCCCACAGAAGTTATTTACTTCACCACTGGAACAATATACTTTTATAATGATAAATAATTGAAAACTAGTTCATTGAAATATTGAAAAGCAATCAAGGAGAACACCACTAAAAGAACTTCTTTTCTCTGAAATATAGAAGCTTCAGGGAAAGTTCTCAATTAAAGCATTAAGGAGTTGGAGATGACCTGTGCTGGGTTTCTGGGGGAAACTAGGCACTTGTGACCCTTAGAAGTCAGTGACACAATATTTTTAATACACATAATTCCATTTCCAAATGCAGGTAGGGAAGGCAGAGCACCAATATTGCTCTGCGTTGACCACATTTTCTAGCAGCAATATAAACAAAAGGTGAGGGAAGATTTTCCCACATTAATGGAAGAACTGGAAGAGACACAGGGAGAAAGTGTGTTTAAAAGACATTAGCAAGAGCTCTGTTACAGCCACGTCTGCACAGTGCAGCAGGAGTGAGGCTCTTCCCATGAGGAAGAGCAAAGTCCACAGTTACCTTCAGCTTCCCACCTTGCTTTATAGGTAACTTTACAGTTGAGTCCAAGTCTTGCCTCTCCTCTTCCATTGTTCTTCAGAGATTTGCATCCTATTTTATAAATGTGTGTCATCCCCTCATCCCCTCAGTGCTTGAACCTACCTTGTATACTTGCTGAATGAATGATGAAGAAAAAAAATGTCAGAATGCCCAACCTGGACACCAGTTACACAGAAATGGAACCACAGGCATAGGAAAGCTTTGATTAAAGGGGTGACAGAGGGGATAAAGTGAATTACGGGACAGGGGTATGTAGCTGACCATTAAATGGATCTAAGTCAATTATTCAGATTTGAGAGGTTGTAGAAATAGATACAACTAAGATGAAGATGTCTTAAGAGCAAAAGAAAGGCAAGATGTCATGGAATTGTGCTTATAGAATGGAAAATTCTAGTCTTCCAAGATTTAGCAACTGGATCAGACGTACTGATCCTTGTCAAATGAAGCTAATCTAACCCTAACTTCTGTCAAGCCCAGCTGGTTTGCCCTGACCCAGACAGCCTCATGTTCCAATTCTATAGAGGCAGTTTGTAGAGAACAAAGCAGTTAGAGTTCAGAGGACAGAAAAGAAAGAAACTTGACAGAAAAAGAAAGAGAGATTAATCAGAACAATTGGCCTAATTTGAGTTCAGAGGCCAAAAAAGTCACATCAAAATACCACATTCAATTGAAATAGAACAGGGATTTTTGACACAGAAACAAAAATAATTAAATGCCAATTCCCATAAATTTAGAAAGATCATTTGACTTCACACTATTTGGCCTTATGATAAGAAAACCAATATATGGGTCAAATTCCAAAAGTAAACCAGAGTTTGTGATAACAAACATGTTAACACTGTTATCTTATTAGAGATTAGCTGTGAACCAGGAAGATAATTCATAATGTCAAAGAGCATTTTCAAGCTTGGATTCAGAATCTCTATTTTAATGTTTTACAAAACTTGGTTCATGTGTGAAGACATACATATACTTTGTTTCTGGGTGCTATGGTTTTGGATATGGTTTATCCCTCAAAAGGACATATGCTGGAAGATTGGTATCGAATAAAATGATGTTGGAGTAGTCAAACTTTTAAGGGGTAGCGCCTCATGGAAGGTAACTAGGTTACAGGGTTACTTATACCCTCATGAATAGATTAATGATGTCTTGGAATAGGTCAAACCTCATGGGACTGAATTAGTTCTTGATAAACTGGGCTATTGGAAAGTAAAGCCACACCATGCAATTGGCCCTTCTACGCAGTCCATTGGTTTCCTTTCTACTTCCTGACCATGTTGTGATAGCCATGGGTGTGGGGGAGGGAACTTTTCCAGAATACTAGCACCATGCTGTTTGGACCACCTTCCACCACCAGAATCATGAGCCAAATAAATCTTTCTTTATGCACTACCTAGCATCACGTATTCTGTTATAGCAACATGAAATGGACTAAGAAATTACATGAAAATTTTTTAAATGCAAGCTATTTACAAGAATGAATTATAGTCACATCAGTGTTTATAGCAGCTCAATTCAAAATAGCTAAGCTATGGAACCAACCTAGGTACCTTTCCACAGATGAATGGATAAAGAAAATGTGGTATACATACAAAATGGAATGTTAGTAAGCCATAAAGAAGAGTGAAATTATGGCATTGGCTGGTAAATGGTTGGAACTGAAGAATGTCGTGCTAAGTGAAATAAGCCAGTCCCCCAAAAAACCAATGGTTGAATGTTATCTCTAATACGTGGATGCTAACACACAGTGAAGGAAAGTGGAGAGGAGAAGAATAGAAGTTCAATTGGATTAGATAAAGGAGAATGAAGAGAAGGGAGTGGAGAGGAGAATAAGAAAGACAGTACAATGAATTGAACATAACTTTCCTATGTTCATATGCGAATACATGACCAGTATAATTCCACATCATATACAACCACAAGAATGGGATCCTAATTAGAATAAGCTATACACCATGTATGTATAGTGTTAAAATACACTCTACTGTCATATAAAAAGAATAAAAAAAATTAAAAAGAATGAATTATACAGAACCGAATATCTAGACCCTTGTACTATTTCATATTTCTTTACAACTACATGTAGGAAATATGTAAAGGAAATAAATTTTCATATTAGGCTAAAATATATTTATTATCTTCCTATATTTAAATCACTGTTCCTAATGAAAACATTTTCAATGCTTTTGAGATGACCTTGAACATCAGACATCAATGTAGTAACACACATTGCTTAATTCACACTCTTTCCCCGACCTTGTCCTTCCTTTTAATGGAACTTGACTTATAGAATTTACCATTCTCAGACTAGTTATGTGCTTCAGGAAGAGCTAACATATATTCCAGGCCCAACTGAAGAACCCTGATTTGTCTAAGCTAATTATGGCAGATCTATTTCCCCCACCCGGGTTAAGCTGGGACATGTTAAAAATTAACTTTGGTCAATAATATGTGAATAAAAACCTGTAGGATGTGGAGGTGGGGACATAGAAACACACACAGGAGGAAGTGTCATTGTTTTCAAAAAGAAATAAGAAACACGGCTTCTAAATATTGTGTTTCAACTCTAATATCTGGAGGATGGCTCCAACATCTACATAATAGCAGCCATCTTGTAACCATCCAGAAAGCCCCCTTGGTCCATGCCTTCACGTCTAGGATGGCACAGTAGAAACACAGAGAAAACACATGCTTCAACCTGAAAGAAATAAATCCCCCTTAAAACATCCTGGTTACATATGTAATAACTTTTCCCTGTTTAAATTCTGATTTGGGTTTTTTATTAGTTGTATCCAAAAGCATTCTAACTACTATTAAGTCTGAACTATTTCAAACTTACATTTAAATATTAAAAAATGGAGCTATTATTTGAGGGATGAAAAATGACAATGACAAGAGTATGCTACTTAATTTTTTTAACCACACAAATATAAAATAAAGATATTGTGTCCACCTATAGCTACTTAATTTTTTACTAGGACATCTAGCCCAAGGTACAGAACTCAGTACTTCTAGTGAATCCTAAAGTCTATTATATTTCAAAGGTGTTTACTACTCTATTCCCCCTTCACTACTTGCCTCCCCTCCTTCCCCACTTATAAGCAAACACATAAGTACACATACCACAGTCTGACAGATTAGGTCCTCAGCCTGCTGACCAGTTCATCATCCAGACTGGCGGTGCTACTTTCCCCATGTCATGACTTTAGGAAAATGGAAAGTATCTTCTTCTAATAACGGTAAAGACAAACACCAAAAAAGTAATATGCTGCTCATGACAGGCTCTGTGTACTGGTGAATAAATGCTCTGTACATGAAAATAATTTGTGTTCCAGTCCTGCCACTTTCCAGCTATATGACAGCAGGCAAATAACTAAAATTCACTCCCTGTCGTTTTACTCCATTGTGAGGTGATGATGATATTACTCACCTTGCAAGGATCTCGTGAAGGTTAAATTAGACACACATAAAAAATTTTATTGATCATATTTTTATCAAAAATAGTTTTGTGTGTAACAACAATTGTTGGAAATTTCTGGAATTTCAAAACTATATGTTACTAAAATCAATAGTTACTAGGACTGAATTCTGAACAAATTATAAATGTTATCTTAAGTTCTAAGAAAACCATTCCCTCTGGCCTTAAGTTCTTTGACTCCATTTTCTCATTTGGAAAACAGCTCTGTGGTGTTTCTCTACAGGTAGTGAATGGGCAACAAATACAGCTTGTAAACTTCCTGATAAATAAATACTTTATCTCATAGCCCTGGAAGCAACCCTGACGTCTTAAATTATGTAATCCTGGTATTACATTATATTAGTCTGGCTCATATAAAATGTAAGCTACAAAAATATCAAAGCTAAGAAAAAATATTTACTCATGCTTTTACATGCAGAAAGAGGATGCATGCATTGCCAAGACTCCATAGAACAAGCTCAAACGAGAGCAACAATGCCTCAGTTATTAGAGAGGGCAATGGCCTGAAGCAGTCCTAAGGAACAAAGATTACTTGGTCCATGCAAGAGTCAATATTTAAGCATACAATGAGTAATTCCCGCTTTAAGTTCATGAACATATTTCTTTTCAAGAACTTCTTTTTGGTTACAAATTTCATTTGTGGTCTTCCTACCTATAATCCATGAACCTATGAATGAACAAAACGTTGAAATATGAAACTCTCCAGTAAACAAAAATGTCAATACAGACTTAATTCTGACTAGACCATCTCAACAAGGTTACACAAGACTTGTACTGTACTTCTCAGTCTCCAAAAATACTCATTTATCTACCCTGGCTAAAGCAACAGATTGAATGTTCTACAAAGATCTGTGGTAAATGCATGAATGACACCTCCAGACTATATCAAATCATGGGGCTCTTAACTTTAAATCATTATTATTTAAAATCCTCTGACAAGTAAAGTGCCTCTTTGGGAGAATGAACATCATATTCCACATTAGAATCATTTAAATTCAAATGAATATTATTGTTGCTAATAGAAACTTCATTTCTAAATATTTTTTTCAAATGTTCTAGTCATCCTATAAGCTAAAAATAACCATTAAATTATATTAATGCTAGCTTTGTGATCTTGAGCAAATCACTTAATTTTCTGCACCTTAATTTTCTTATCTGTTAAATGAAAATGGGATTGGGTGACTTTTTAGGTCCTTTAGAAAATAAAAACAAATAATAATTGTTTTCATTTATGTCATTTTAATTAAAGATGTGAAAAATGTAACCAAAGATTCTGTAAAACATTAAGTCTAAAAGAAATTGAACCACAGCCAAGAATTTTTGTAAACCCCAAATCCCCTCTCGATAGCACCAAACAATTGAGTTTTACAGAGTTAACTATGAAAAAGGTAAATTTCTTATTAGTAAAACTGATAACCTCCTGGGCTAATTTAATTCATTCCCTACTTGCCAACCAGAAAAGTATGATTTTTACCTTTCTGGTTTAACAGCATAATATTAGAAACTTTAAGGCCTACTCTTGTCTCATCTCTTATATACATGAAAACAGTGAGGCTCACTCAAAAAAAGAATACTTATGGGCATTCTCATCCATAGCCTACCTGCCTGCCCCTCTATCGGGTATACTGTATTTTCTCTTGCCTTTGTCTTACTTGCAATAAACTGCTCTAATAACCTCCCCACCAAAAACATAAAATCCACGAACGAAAAAAACTACATAATTCATATTGTCTTCCAACACCCACAGAAAGGGTCTTAGAGTCAACTCAAGCAAACTTCTCCCCTGCGCCCCACCCCCACTGAAATCAACATACCATATTAAAAATGTGTGATTATTGGTCCACATTCAGACTTTGAATGAACGAATGAAGTGGCTTGTCTCCCACAGTTAGGGCAATGTAAAATCTAAAGACATACACCAAAAAAGTAAAATACTACTCATGACAGGCTCTATGTATTGATAAATAAGTGCCCTGTACATGAAAATAATTTGTGTTCCAGTCCTGCCACTTTCTGGCTATACGACAGCAGGCAAATAACTAAAATTCACTCCCTGTGGTTTTACGCCACTGTAAGATGATGATGATATTATTCACCTTGCAGGGATCTCGTGAAAGTTAAATTAGACACATAAAAATGGCCTGGCACAAGCCAACCATGGAATAGGCAAAAGACACTAAAAGACATGCCATCTGCCTTACAAAACTTCTCCCTTCCCTCAAGGTAAGTTGAACAGAATCCAATGCAACAGATAGCTGCCATATTTTTCACTGGGCTGTCAGTTCCCCTTAGGCACAGAATATTTCTGATTCATCTCTGCATGCTAGTACCCAGCAGATTGAAAACATAATGAACGTTATTCAATGGGGAAAATGAGAATTCTTTGGGTCTGAGGATGTTAATATTATACCAGACCCAGTGAAAGAAAATTCCAATTTTCAGTTTGACCAAATAGGTAAGTGTTTACTACAAGCTTCTATGTGGTTCAAAGCAAATAAGCTATTCTGAATTCTAATAATTACATTCTCTAAAATATAAAAAACTCAATTGCCCTAAAGCTCTCAATTTTAGTCTTGAAAAACCAATTCTTTCCTAAACAATGGAGTGGGTAACCACAGAAACTTGTGGAATCTCTTTTCCTAGAAAACACGAAGAACAGGAAAGAAGCCAGTCAGTCTGGAAATGGCTTCAAAATCTGCCGATAAGCAAGAAGTTGGGCTGAGTTAGATGCCCCTTGAAGGGTTCCTCCAGACCTATGCCACTAAGAAAAATAATTCTAATAATTCTGTCATTTATGTCCAAGAAAATAAAATAAATCTAACATCTCCCAATACAGTCATTTGAAATTATTTTATTTGGATCTAGTGATGCTTTTACAAACCCATTTTCTTCTTAAATTATAGTAAACTGTACTAAGCTCTTAATTTGAATATGAGCTCTTCTTAATAATACAGAATAGAAATTGCACTTAACACAGTAAACAAAATTATTTATTCATTTCTCTTTTTCAGTCTATTTCATGACCTTAAATCTACTCATCCCCAAAGCCTTATAAGAAATACTATTTCCCCCAAAATACATCACTCTATTTTTTCCATTTACAGATGTCCAAGGCATTCATTACCCAAATCACATTGCGCAGGTGATTAGTATATGATATCTTCTATTTTCATCTGATTCACAAGTAACAGTTTATTTCTCCCCAGCTGAACTGTAAGCTCAAAAGCCCAAGTTTTGGAGCCCTCATGTTTAAACTGAATTCAAGGTAAGTACTTATTCATCATTAAGTTCTTATTGGCTCACAGGTTGAGTTTAAGCAAAAGGAAAATGTAAAAGCAATACTATTTAACTCTGCACACTGAGCACCTGTATGAAGTTTTGGCAAAGCAGACACTCCACAAAGTCAAAAATAAAGCTTCTCAGACTACTATATATTGGCACTTGCCACTTAGCTGCAACTAACATAGTTGAAGGTTAAGACACACAAGGGACCCAGAGTTAAAGATGCAATTGGTTTAGCTGCTACCCTATAAAGAATGAGCAGCTATCAAGGACGGTCCATTCACATACAGATGGCAGCTACTATAGAAAAGCAGAAAGCACAGCACCTTCCCCAGAAAACAGGGCTATGCATGTTCCGATTTTACATGGAATCCATTATTCATTCTGTCAGACTAAGTCAGTTAAATGGCAACAAACAGAAAGGAAAGAGTGTTAGAAAATTACAGTGTAATAACATGACTGTAAAACTTGTATTTTCTCACTGTTCATAATCCAAAGAACACATCTAGATCAGACCAATGGGCTCAAAAGCTCAATCTTAAGTGCATTCCACACACTCATAGAGAGAGGCAGACCCCTGGTCCTTTCTCCACATATTAAATGAAAACTTCTGGTCCCTACTATGTGTCAGGTACTGTCTAAGGCATTGGCACTTTATCAAACATGCAATTCTAGTAACATTATATAAAGTCTCAGCTTCATATTTTAGAGGGAAGACACCTCAGGCTTGGCCCAACCTCTTATTTGAGCAAGAAGAAACTCAAGGCACAGAGAGGATAACCTCGTTGGTTATTGTGGCTTTATGAGAACAAAGGCAGGAGTAGAAAACAAACTTTTTATCCATCCCTCCCCAGTAATAAAATTTACTTTTTCTACTAAGCAAGTATTTCTATATGCTTCCTACACACCAGACAGTATACAAGGTACCAGATACACAGGATTCTGACCCTGGTGCTGTCCTCAAAAGGCACAGTCTAACAACAAGGCAACAGACAGAAACAGCAAACCATATCTCTAATTGTTTAGGACTTCAATTTTTAAAAAAATTAATAATAAAGTTGTAATAGTTTGTTGTAGACTCTTAATAACCCCATGAAGATAAAATCTAGATCTTACTACTCCTGTCATATAGATTGAGAAACTGAAGTATGGAGTGAATAAGGGACTCTACTAAGGTCATCTCCAGTGGCAGCAAAATGCCTAGAAACCAAGTTTATTTACTCCAAGGTAAACATTCTTTTCACACTAGATGGAAAAAAAGCAGATGTTCTTTTTATGTTCAGTTCCTTTCTGACCAAGAGCACACATTTGCAAGACTGCATGCAGAACAACCTGTGGTTGTGAAAGCAAATTTAACTGGCTGTGAGGTGTCATCAGCTGAGGTTAGTTATTTGATGACTGAGTAATCACCCAACAAGACATTGTAAGTAGCATTCTTAAAGTGCCCTTTATATATACAAAGAATAGATGGAAACGGTCCTATCCTTCGGGGAATTAATATGTAGAAAATGGGTATATAAATATTTCAACAAAAAGTGACAAAATTAAATAAACTACAAAAGTAGAATAATCACAAACAATTGCAAATTTAACAAACTAAATGTTTTGCAGAACTTCTAAGAAGACCTGCCAAGAAACTGATAATTCAAGAGTTAAATAGAAAAGAGAACCCTGTATAGGAGATGACACATGCCAGTCTTCTGATTATTGAAATACAGGCTCTTACTAAAAAATGTTCACCACACTTAAGTAAAATATCAACTTCCTAATTCCTTCATTTCACTTTCCACCATTAGTCAAAATAATTATACAAATATTCCATTTCCCTTCTTCTAGGAAAGTTATTAATTTTGTAATCTTCTCTATTCAAAAGAAATGAATTTCCATCAGTGTGACTTTAGCTAAAAGGGTAAAACTGTGTGATCTCATCGCCCTTTTATTCTTCTATCCTCTTTTAGTTGCAACCTAAATGAAATTAATGATCATTTTTCTCTGGTGCACAGTAAAATTTATGTACACATTCAAGAAGAGCAATTTTAACATTAACTTTGTTACTTAATATCATATTTTATTCATACTACTAAACATCATCATGGTCTCATAAAAAGATACAACTATTTTAAACTTAAGCACACTGTAGAATTATTAACAAATTAGACAAAGTTAAAAAAAAACAAATACTAGTAATTTTCAGTTAATGACAGGAAAAATTACTTTAAGAATGAGCTAAAGGGGCTGGTGTCATGGCTTGGTGGTAGAGCAGTTGCCTACAATGCGTAAGACACTGAGTTCAATCCTCAGCACCACCTAAAAATAAATAAATAAAGGTATTGTGTCCATCTTCAACTAAAAATATTTAAAAAAAAATAACAGGCTATAAAGTAAAAATTATAATCATGCTACCAAAGTAGTAATATTTATTTTAAAAATACAACTCAGGGGAGAAAAAAAATCTCTTAGTATTCCTGCATTTACTCAGGGGATTCAAACTTAGAGCCAGTTACCTTTCTTTGAAATATTTGGTGAATTTTACAGGCTGATAAGTAGCAATTTCCAGAACCACCACAGCAGATTTCACTAGAATTACCACAAGCATATCAAAAAATTATTTCATCATATCTTTTAGTTCTTAAAACTTAATTTCATCACAAGAAGACATATTTTAATAAATACCAGTTTAAAATCTAAATTTGAAGCAAAAGCATAGTAACTTGTTTAGGGAAGAGAGAAGCTGGGCTTGAATTCATGTTTAGGTCCTTAAGACAATGACTTGTATGTCAAATTGGATTCTAAAAGTTTAAGGGAGTAATTAAACATGCAGTGACAGTGACATCTAGTGTTAACAGCTGCAAGCCAACTACACTACTATTAAATCCTCAAATGCTGAAGAACTATCCAAAGCTTCTCTTTAAGAACAAACAGAACTTCTGCATTATATTAAAAAATAATAATAATAATAACCAAAATGGTTCCATAGATTTCCTTCCAGACATTAAAAAGCCTTACTGAAAAAAAACAGAGTAAATTAAAGACCAAAAAGTAAATGCATTATTTATTTCACACAGTCAACATCTCCAACTTTCTCCCTTCGTTTAGGAGAGTAATGAATGCACAGGTAGTCTGGAAGGTGTTCTGATAAGAGTTTCACAATCTTTTAAACTTTCGCCTATATGATTAAAGATACTGCACAGATAGTAAATACTCGATAACACATCAGGAAAAAAAGAATGTAGGACATTTCAGGAATACTTGAAGAAGACACAAAGAAAAAAGAATAGTTACTGCAGTGAGAAACAAGTCTATATTTCAGCCCTGGCTTCCTTGCTTTATATTTGTTGATTTGAAAGGTCAACTTTGTAATCAGTTGATATTTTTGCCCAAGGATTTAGAATTTGGCAGCACAGGTTAATTCATTATACCATTTTTATAGTTTTATGCTACAGATGAATCTGTAATAGTAAGCAAAATTTCGACAATTATTTTTGGCCAGGACAATTTTGTGTAAAAAGAAAAGTTAGCATTAGATGAAGCTTACTTACCTATTTGTTTTGGAAAGTTCGTCCTTTCCCCTTTTAACTCCAAAAATTCTTGTGATCAAGGAACTAAAGAGAAGAGTGGATGAATTTCTCACCTATTATAAAAATAAACACACAATATGGGTCAAGGAATATTTATAGCATGAAATCAACATGTATAATGGTCAACTAGGTATTCCAATCATTATACCATTGGCTAGTGTAGGACTAAAGAAAACATGGTTTGTTTTCACAAAATGAGACAACTTTAAAAAAAAAAAACTTAATAGTAATTGACTCAATGAACTCTTAAATTAAGCCCTAACTCCAAACACAATATAGTTTTTTCCTATTCTAATATTATCAATTGATTTCATTTTGTCCTTGAATTGAATCATCAAACAGTACTTTAAGAAAAAAAAACTATTTTTCATATCCTTCCTGACAACGATTATTCTAGACCTCAACTCTTTTCACTTATTTTTCTGTACTTACCTACCTGTGAGAAAATACTTGTAAGACTTAATTTCAAAGAATCCATGTAATAAATAGTCAAGAAAATACTTAATATTCCAAATGCCATTAACTTCACAATGCCAATAATATAGCCAAGGGATATTAACCCTAAAATTATATGATAGAACTGATTAATAAAAACAAGAGGCAAGAATAATGTTAATAAACTTGGATCATTTCTCCAAGACACTACAGAGTATGTTTTCCAAGCCAATGCATCAAGATACTTTGGAATTTCACGACAATGTCTTGAATATTCTAGCATTATTGGTCTTCCTCAATCACCTTGCCAAATCAGAGTAGAGAGGTTTAAGTATGTACTTGCCTTCCTTATGGTGTGCAAGGCAATATACCAGCACCACAGAGAATACCTAGAAATAGAAGACACACAATTGCTGCCATCATAGAGCTTATTTTCTAATTAGGTAAGTGATCATATGGTATGTTAAGTAGCAATATAATCAGAAAAGTCATTAAAAGTAATAATGCAGGCTGGAGCCATAGCTCAGTGGTAGAGCTCTTGCCTCACACATGTGAGGCACTGGGTTTGATCCTCAGCACCACACAAAAATAAATTAATAAACAAAGATTTTTTTTTAAAAAGTAATAACTTGAGATTTAGAAAACCACTTCCTGAAACCATTGCATAAGGGTCACAAACTCAAACACCCAGTAGAAGCAGGGAGCAACAGAGGCAGCAGTGGACTGTGTCTAATGTAGTCCCTGCTCAGCTTCAGCTGACTAGCTGCCATGAAGGAATGCAAGCCTAATGTTGCCAGATCTTCTGCTTTTTTAACAGAAGCCAGAAACATGATTTTTATGTGAAATCTCACTATTTTGAAATGTTGGCAACAAATTAAAGAAAAGGGGTGGTGGAAAAATGACCATAGAGTCCAAATAAAATTCATACCAAAATTGCAATGAAACCCTAATCTTGGACAGATCTACTTAGGTCCATTCAATAGTCAGCAAACATTAATGGAGTCCCTACTACATGCCCTGCCTAATATGCCCAAACTGTAACAAATAGATCCATCCTGTCAATATCAGTATCACCTCTGCCTAGCACAGGTCTTGATTATCTTACCCAGTCTCAGAAGGCTTGGTAAGGACATTTAGGACACCATTACTTCCCTCAAATCATAACAATGATAAAACACAAAAAGAAAGGTTAAAAGTAGGGCTCAGTGATAGAGTGCTTGCCCAGCACCACAAGTAATAACAAAAAAATAAACAAAACACAACAGAAACACAATTCCATTTTGCCCTAAACCAAACTCTCTGACAAAGGCTGCCAGATGCACTAAAGTTAAACATCTGGAGATGTTGAGAATACACACTTTAAACAAAACCATAGGGGCCTGTTTCACAAAGTGAACAGGCACAAAACAGAAATAAAATTCTTTTTTTTTAATCAATAGACTGAGGACAGGAGACAGATAATGCATTTTAGTAATATTAATATGGACAAATGGAGCCGGGTGCAGTGACACACGCCTGTAATCCCAGAAAGGCAGGGGGACCACAAGTTCAAAGCCAGCCTCAGCAACTTACTGAGGCCTGAGCAGCTTAGTAAGACCCTGTCTCTAAATTAAAAAAAAAAAAAAAAAGATGAACCAATGGGTATCAATACTATCAGCTTGATCCATCCTGCATAGGCTGAATGTTTGTGCCTCCTTCCCCAAATACATATGTAGAAATCCTAACCTTCAAAGTGATGGCTTTGGGAGGTGGGGTACTTAGGATATGATTAGGTTATGAAATCTTTACCCTTATAAATGGGATATTAAATGCTCATATTAAGGAGACGAGAGAGAGAGAGAGAGAGAGAGAGAGAGAGAGAGAGAGAGAGAGAGAGAGAGATCCATTGCCCCTTTTAACCTTTTACAAGATAAGGCACCTTCTATGAACCAAAAAGCAGGCCCTCATGAGACACTGAATCTGCTGGCACATCGATCTTGGATTTCCCAGCCTCCAGAACTATGAGAAATAAATTTTTGCTGCTTATAAGTCACCCATTCTGTGGCATTTTGTTATACCAGCTCAAACAGACCAAGAAATCCATTATAAAATTCCTCCATTTAGTAGCCAATTATGATCAATACCTATTCTGATACATATAGCAAAACGGTGATACTCTATCAGAACTTCTGCATTAATTACTTAACATTCCCAGAAAAAATTTTAAAAACTTTCCCTAATCATCTATTTGGTTACCCTGTTCACTCAATACAGAATTATTTGCATGTATTAACCAATTTTCCATTCAGGGCAGAGCAAACCTCCAAAAGTAATCAATTGATGATACTTGGTTTTAATATTTTAAAAATGACTTTCCCTTCTTTGAGATACAATACACATACTGTAAAATTCACCATTTTGAAGTATACAAGTCAGTGGTTTTTACTATATTTCTAAAGTGGGAGACTATCACCACTAAATCAACAATATTTTCACAGCCCCAAAATGAAACCCTGCACACATTAGTCATCATTTTCCCTCCACCCATAGGAGGAAAGCACTGATCTATTTCTGTCTCTAAATATTTGCCTATTCCAGACATTTCATATACATAGGATCATGAAACAGATGGCCTTTTATGTAAGCCTTCTTTCACTCAGCACAATATCCTCAAGATTCACCCATATTCTAACATTTTTTGATATGTTCTTCCTTTTTATGGTAATATCCCATAATAGAGATATATCACATTTTTTAAATCTGTTCAGCATTTGATGGGACATTTGGCTTGTTTCCCATTTTTTGGCTATTATGGATAATGCTACTGAAAACATCTGTGCACAAATTTTTGTATCAACATGTTTTCATTTCTCTTAGGTATACATCCAGAAGTAGTATGGTAAATTATTACAGTAACTCTGCTTGTAGGAACTGCCAAAATGGTGGTACCATTTTATATTCTGATTAGCAATATATTAGGGCTTCAATTTCACCAATTCTGTGATTCTGCACATCTTCCTCAATACTTTTATTGTCCATCTTTTTAATCTTAGTGAGTACAAAATGGTATCTCATTGTGGCTATGATTTGCATTTCCCTAATGATGCTAAACATCTTTTTATGTACTTATTGACCATCTGAATATCTTTTGGGGGGAAATATATTCAAATGAATTGTCCATTTTTTTAATTGGGTTGTCTTTTTATTATTATTGAGTTCTAAGAGTTTTCTGTATATTCTTAATTTTGATCAAGTCTAATTTACCTATGTTATTTTCTGTTGCTTGTACCTTAGGTGTTGTATCTAAGACACTGTTAACCCACTCCAAGGTACAAAAACTTACACAAGTTTTCTTCTAAAATTTTTATAGCTCTTACATTTAGATTTTTGATCCATTTTTAGTTCCTCAAACATGAAATTCATTCCCTTGCATTACAGCTATCTAATGGTACTAGTACTATTGGTTGAAAGAACTATTCTTTCTCCATTGATCTTTGAGCACTATTTTTTAAATTTTTTGTGGAGATTTATTTCTGGACAATCAATCCTATTCCATGATTTATATGTCTATCCTGATGTCAAATCCATAATCAAATTTACTACTGCTTAGTAGTAATTTTTGAAATTGGGGCCTATGAGCCCTTTGACTTTTTTTCAAGATTGTTTTGTCTAGTATGGGACCCTTGTATTTTTTTTAACATATATTAGGACCAAAATATTAATTTATGCCAAAAAAATATTCAGATGGAATTTTAACAGAAATTATGTTGAATCTGTAGATCAATTTGGGGAATATTATCATCTTAATGATAGAACATCTTCCAATAATGAACATGGGATATCTGGTCCTCTTGCATTTCTCTGAATAATGTTTTCAGATTTTCAGTGTGAAAGGTTGCACTTTTTCTGTTAAATTAATTTCCTTTTAAAAAATATTTTTATTAGTTATTGATGGGCCTTTATTTATTTGTTTATATGTGGTGCTGAGAATAGAACCAGTTTCTCACACATGCTGGGCAAGCACTCTACCACTGAGCCACAACCCCAGCCTCATCTTCTGTTAAATTTATTTCTAAAGTATTTTATTCTTCTTTATATTTTTATTAGTGCATTATAGTTATACATAATAGTGGTATTCTTTGTGACATGTACATACATGCATATATTGTAATTTACTCCATTTCATTCTCTAGACTTCCCCTTTCCCTCCCTTCCTCCTTTCCTGAATCCCCTTTCTCTACTGATCTTTCTTCTATTTATTTTATTACCTTTATTTATTTAATTTTTAATAGGTACATTATAATTATACATAAAACTGTGACTCATTGTGATATATGCATACAGCACATAGCATAATTTAGTCCATTTAGTCTTCCTCCACTCCACCCTGCCCCTCAATGACTTTCTTCTATTATACTATTCTCCCTTTTGTTTTCATCAGATTCCCTTTTATTATTCCTTATTTCTCTTCACTTCCACACAGGAGAGAAAAGATTTGACCCTCGTCTCCCTGAGTCTGGCTTATTCACTTAGCATGTTGTTCTCTAGTTCTATCCATTTATCAGCAAATGATATAATTTCATTCTTCTTGATGGCTGAGTAGAACTCCATTGTGTACTGCCAGTGTCTCGGCTGGCACTGAATCATGAGCCACTACACAGCTTTGTAGATTCAAATAGCAATTCTTTATTCCAGAACTCACACCGGCCTCCAGCTAACACGTTCTGCTCCAATCTCCCGCCACCCCCAATCACCTACTCCACAGAGGCTTTTTCCAAATCCAATTTGAATCTCAATGGGAACACGCAGCAGGAACACCCTAATCCCAGCAGCAATAATCTTCAACCTCCAACTTCCCTAAAACCCCTATTGTCTTAAAGTGGGAATGCCTTAAACCCAAATTATCTTAAACCCCGATACTTCCTCAAACCTGCAGGATACTTCCTCAAACCTGGATCCACCCTCGTTCACCTTGAGCAGGGTCGCCTTTCTCAAACACACATGCAAGGTCACAGCGGATTTCAAAGGAAGTCCATGTAACATGGGGTACGCTGGCAAGGATTTTGAATCGTCATTCCTACTTGGCAATGGCCCTCAGCAGTGTACATATGCCATACATTTTCTTCTCTTCTTTTATTCTTTTTTAAAAATTCTTTTTGAATTAATGTTTGAACTATTCATTGCTCAAGTAAAAATGATTTTGATACTTTTATCTTGTATTCAGCCACCTCATTGAACTTGTTTATTAGCTCTAATTTATGTGAGTGTGTTCCTTAGGATTTTCTACATAAAAGATCATGGCATCAGAAAATAAAAACAGTTACACCTTCCTTTATTACATCTTATTTTGGCCTGATTGCCCTAGTTAGGAGTTCTAATGTAATGCTGAACATAAGTGGCAAGAGTGTATACCCTTGACCTTTTACTGATCTTAAGGGAGAGCTTTCAGTTTTTCACCAGTAAGTATATGCTATGTTTTCCACTGCTGTTCTTGATCAGGTTGAGAAAATTCCATTCCTAGTTCATTGAGTGTTTTTAATCATGAAATGGAATTAGATTATTGTCAAATGCTTTTTCTACATCTGCTTAAACATCATTTAATTTTTGCCCTTTATTCATTACATGTTACATTAGCTGATTTCCTATGCTGATATGTATACTGTTTTAAAACTGTAGAAGTTAAAAAACAGACCACTAAATAGTTATTATAAAGGGTCAGTTGGTCCCATTATTTTTGAGACTGTGGCAAGGCAAAACATCATGGCAGGGAGCATGTAGTAGAGCACAACTGTTTACCTTATGGGAGTCAGAAAGCAAAAGAAAAGAGAGGAGGGGTGTAGGTCCCAAAAGGATTTTCGAGAGCACGCCTCCATGACCTAACTTCCTCCCACTAGGCCCCACCTCCCAAAGGTTCTATTACTTCCCAATAGTACCACAGGATGGTGATCAAGCCTTTCACACATGGGCCTCTGGGGAAATTCTTAGATCCAAACTATAGCAACAGTAATACAATAAAAGCAAATTCCTTTGGGGAAAAATGAATGAAGGAGTATGCAAGTTAAAAAAAGATTAAAGACAGAATTAGTGGTAAAGTTGAAAATGCAGACATTAGAACAACTGTCAAGTAATTCTACCTATAAACAATTCTTTTTATCAGGGAAAACCAGAATACTTCCTGCTCTCTACCTCTTTCTTCACTGAGTCTCCAACATATGGTTGGCAGGGACTTGGTAGTCAGCTGCAAAGTGACA